>NC_081196.1:26903406-27503406 GCF_902713425.1 Acipenser ruthenus
GGTGTTTATGCAAAACAAACCCAATCCCGCTATTATAAGCAGACTTGGCAATTGTGAAGGTTACCTCAGCCTCCAGTTTCAATTGGACAGCAGCGATCTGAGGAGGCTCGTGCTGTCAGAGATTCTCTCCTTTCTTTTAAGTTGTGTTGGATTTACTGTTTTGTTAAATATTAATGATGCAAACAAATAAAACACAATCAATATGTTCATTTGCAATTTTATTTGGTCAGTTCTAAGAGGACATCAACAACTTGTTGGATGTTGTTGCGCTGTTTTGGACAATCGAACTGGCTCATGACATCCAGTTCACAAAATATATTTATTAACGTGAAGACAGACATGCGTTGTCTTTGGACATAGCTGGGATCAAAAAAAGGACTGGAATTAATTCAGTTAGACATTTAAGCAGCTCACTTGCTCTTCGTGTTTAACTTTATAGTAGTTTTTACAGCTGCTTTAATACTATAACAAGTGTACACCGCAGTTCATGTAAGTGGTTTTATACAGAACTGTAAACCCACAAGAGATATACAACATGACAGTACAGACACAGCAAAAAACTATAATAAAAAGCTGCATTATCATTAAGATGAACTACACCACTGCCAAGCATAAAATCGCCCATCAGCCACTACTTTCTGATGTCTTGGAATCCACAGTAACAACTGATCTGCTCCCTTGCAATATTTATAGTTAAGGATAAACACCCTCATTAACATTTACACAAGAATTTTCTTGCATGGATTTTCCCGTGTGTTTGGTCATTTACACGAGTAAATATGGCAAGCCGTTTTAACATTTAATCCTCAATTGCTGATATCAACATTTGTATTTTTGGTATCAACAATTCTATTTCTGGTATCAACAATTCTATTTCTGATATCAACAATTGTATTTCCGATATCAACAATTCTATTTTTGATATCAAAAACACAATTTTGGATATCAGTGCATTTTTTAACCGAATAAAGTGACGGCTGTCCGGGAGTGGCCCCAACCAACTCACCAACGCCAGCTCCGAGGGTTCCTGGGCTTCGCGTTCTATTACCGGCACTTCATCCAGGACTTCACTATGATCGCCCTATGACTGGACAGAGGAGTGCCCTACGTCTGGACGGAGGAGCGCCAGACGACCTTTGACGCTCTCCTGGAGGCCCTGACCCAGTCGCCGGTGCTCTCCCCTCCAGATCCCCGCCTGCCGTTCTTGCTCGACACTGACGCCAGCGATGCCGGAATTGGAGCCGTACTGTCCCAGCCCGTGTGAGAATGGGAGAAGGTGTTGGCATACTACGCCTGTACTGTGTAACCCGGCAGGAGCTACTAGCGGTGGTCGCAGAGGTTCGCCACTTCCGCTACTACCTCTGCGGGTTTCCCTTCACGATTGGATGGACCATGCCGCCCTGCAGTGGCTCCTGGGAGGCACTATCGTACGGGGAGGCAGTATTGGATGGGTTTGTTCTATTTCATAATGCCTCTGGGAGGCACCATCGCAGGGGCGGCGCCACGCTTGGGCCTGATGGGTCTGGGCCCACCCATTTTGCTCATGGGCCCACCCCATAGCGGTTGATAATTAAAAACATTTCCAAACCAAACCGTATCAGACTGTAATCCGCTGCGGCGAGTCTAGCTCATCCTTGTGGTTCAAAAAATATATCCGTCCCACCCACCTCAGCAGCGTTGTCATGGTTATAAAAAAAAAAAAGATTGGTGATTGGATGGCTGAGATATGAGATCTTACGTCTTCGATACTATAGTATCGAACTTACTGCGCATCGGCAGCATACATACAGGAACTTTTCTTTCATTGCAAGGCATGCAAGTGTAGCCAGCTAGTTTAAGAAGTTAGCAAATAAACTACAAACTGGTGGGGAATTCTGGGACACTTCCTGTTTCCTTGGCAGGAAGGATACCTCTTCTTCTCCATTTGGGTAATTTACATCAGCATGCTGGAGTTAGTTTGTAAAATGGCTCCGGCTGTGCAACAGTGTGCTGATGTCTGTCTGCTATACTTGGTTTCGTTTGCAGGAGATGAGACAAAAATAAACTCTGTTGTACCTGAGTCTGAGTCAGAGTGATTGTGGTCTGGGTCAAACAAATAATAATACACAACACAACGCAGAGTACGCTAAAACAACAGGTTGTTTTATTCACAGTAATTCATTCAAACCAAAACTGATATTTAGGAGGAGACGCAGCCTAGCTGCCCATTACGTAACCGTGTGGTCCTGCATGCACTGTAGTTTTAATAAGGGTTACATTTTTTTTATTATATCTGGTGCCGTGACTCGGATGGGCAGCTTCTAAGGGAAGCGTAAACATAAATTAAATAGACAAATAAAAGGTGAATACGGATTTTTTTTTTTTTTTTAATTAAATTAAAAATAAAAAAATAAATAAATAAGAGATAACAAATAAATAAATAAATAAATAAATAAATAAATAAATAAATAAGTAAACAACTAGGTGTTACTAACAAGGCAGACCTATGGCTAAGCAGTTTAGTTCTGCAGCCTCGCTATCTTACGTTCAGGCAGTTACAGGGAGAACTGAGACAGCTGGTGAGGGAGAAAAATTCACTAGGCGACAAGAAGGTGAGAGCAAAGAGTGTTAGCAACATGCAGCAGGCTGCAGTCAGTTCAGAGGGGAGCATGCAAAGTAATGTTTTGCCCCAGCAGGAAGCAGCAGCCACAAGGGGGTTAAGTGATGCTGTTCAGAGCCTTACCACACTAGTTCAGGACCTTGCCACTCACCAGAGACAGCAGTCTGAGAAGATGGGGCGTTTGGAGGCCATGGTTATGCAACAAACTGCTACTACCTACAGGTATGTCCCCACCAGTAGCCAAGGAAGTGGTAATGGAGCAGCGACTCAGAGACCTCCGCGTCGCCAGGAGCCCTTTGTGTGCCATCGGTGTGGTCAGGTTGGCCACATCGCTCGGGGGTGCCGTAACCAGCCAAATGCTTATGCTGTGCAGCACAGTGTAGGAGAAAACAATTGTCATTTAAACTAATACAGCCTGACACTGAGGGGCAAGTGGAGGGCAATGAAAACAAGACCAGCCCTATAGTTACCTGTGTTCACAGTGTGCCACAGATGGAGTGCAGTGGGGAGACAAATTCTTCCAGTTTAGTTGGCCCAATGAATGAAGATTTTGTAGTAGAGCCCTAATTGATTCAGGATCCTAGATTACATCAATTACTGAGGAGTTTTGGCACCAACACCCCACCCTCGGAAACCTGAGACCAAATGAGGTTGATATCCGCATAGAGGGGGCTGGAGATCACGAGGTCCCACATCAAGGGGTGCTGTGTTTGAATTTGTCTTTTCTAGACCAGACCTATGCGGCCATTTCAGTTTTCGTTGTGCCAGCGACACAGTACCGAAAGTCTGTACCACTTCTGTTAGGAACAAATGTTATTAGGGCTAGCAAGCAGGACTCAGAAAAATGGCTGGGCAGAGAGTTCCCTAGCTGCCTGAAAGATGAACATCCAGCCTGGCATGCCGCCTACCAACAGGTGAGGGTGAAGTCACCCAGAAGGGAGCCCCAGACGGTGCCACAAGTTCGTTATGCAGGAAAACAGCCAGTGAAAATTAAGCCTGGGGAACACAGATGCATAACAGTCAAGGCTCCATAGTCTCGTGATAGGAGTCCATACACTGTACTTATCGGACCTCCAGATGGCAAAGAGTTTATTAAAAACGTGGTGGTGGAAGAAGCAGTGACAGATGTGGTCCATGGGCGGACTCTAGTGCACTTCTACAACCAAAGCCCATACAATATTGTTATAAAAAGGGGCCAGACAGTAGCTAGCATCTCTGCACTGAGCAGCGTAGAAACAGTGGTTCCCTCTGACCCTACCCTAGATCTAGGTAGCACAGCCGGTTCGTCGCATGATCAACAAAGTTCTTCCCCGCCAGATAAAGCACCAGTTCAATCGGACATTCCGGAGATGGATTTGAAGGAGGCAGCAGTGCTGAACCAGGAACAACAGGAAAAGCTGGAAGAACTGCTCCGGAGGAACTCTGATGTGTTTTCAGTTAATCAGTTCGACCTTGGATGTACATCCGCTGTCAAGCATGAAATATCATTGATTGATAACAAGCCCATGCGCCAGCCTTACTGTAGGATCCCACCAGCCCAGTTTCAGGAGGTTAGACGACATCTACAGGAGATGGTTGAAGCGGGAGCCATTAGATCAAGTCAGAGCCCTTATGCCTCACCCATTGTAGTGGCCAGGAAGAAAGACGGCTCAATCCGAGTCTGCATTGACTACAGACAACTAAATGCAAAGACGGTGAGAGATGCATTCCCTATGCCCCGTATTGAGGAGGCCTTGGATGCTCTTGGTGATGCTGAATTCTACTCCACACTGGATCTCACTTCCGGCTGCTGGCAGGTAGAGGTGGCTGAATACGACAAGCCCAAAACTGCATTCACTACACCCATGGGCCTGTTTGAGTGCAACCGAATGCCTTTTGGCCTGCAGAATGCACCAGCCACCTTCCAAAGACTGATGACTCACTGCCTGGGAGACCTAAATTTTTCAGCTGTGCTGATATACTTAGATGATGTCATTGTATTCTCCCGAACATTTGACGAGCACCTAGAGCGCCTGCATTTAGTTTTTGACCGTCTGCGCCAGTTCCGGCTTAAGTTAAAACCTAAGAAGTGCCACCTGCTCCGGAAAGAGGTTAAATATTTGGGACATGTGGTGTCAGCCGGTGGTATAGCCACCGACCCAGAGAAAATACAGCAGGTGAGGAACTGGAAGACCCCAACAGACAGGAAGGAGGTAGCGCAATTTTTGGGGTTCTCCGGGTATTACCGGAGATTTATAAAAAATTACTCCAGTTTAGCAGCACCCCTCTTTCACCTGACCGCAGGGTCCCCTAAGAAGGGAAAACGTCCCCACAAACCGACCGGGAGGCCACCACCATTCAGTTGGACAGGGCAATGTGATCAAGCATTCACTGAGCTGAAGGAGATATTGACAACAGCACCCGTCTTAGGGTATGCCCGACTACAGCCTTCCATTTGTCCTCCAGACGGATGCTTCAACAGAGGGGTTAGGTGCAGTGCTGGCCCAGATGCAGTCCGGCAAAGAGAGGGTAATTGTGTACGCCAGCCGCAGTCTCACCTCCTCCGAGGAAAGGTACCTGGCTCACAAACTTGAGTTCCTGGCTTTGAAGTGGGCAGTAGCTGAGAAGCTGAGGGACTACCTGTTAGAGCACCGTTTCACCGTGTTGACTGACAACAACCCATTGGTATATGTAACCAGTACTGCCCACCTTGATGCAACAGGGCAACGATGGGTTGCAAAGCTAGCGGAGTTTGACTTCGAGATAAAATACCGCCCAGGAAAGAGCAACGTGAACGCAGATGGCTTCTCACGCATGCCGAGAGCTGAAATTGCAAGCATACTGAAGGTCGGTTGTAATGTCAATACCGCTAGCACTTCGGACCAAGGGGAATTTAACTCCACCAGAAATACTCTATCCAGCACTGCACCACCCAGTCAGTGGGCTGAGGTCATCCCCAGACTGCCTAGGGAGGAGCTTAGGAGACATCAAGAAAAGGACCCAGTAATCTCCATTGTGCTGCGTTACTTCAAGGCTGGACGGGCACCAAGTGTAAGCAGGAGGAAGAGGACATCCTCTATAGAACATTCAAGTCGCCAGAAGGGAAAGAAGTTAGACAGGTGGTGCTGCCTGAAAGGCTAAGGCGGGAAGTATTCGACATGCTACACACCGACATGGGCCACTTGGGGATGGAACGAACCATAGATCTTATGCGTGCACGATGCTATTGGCCAGCTATGTTTTCCACTATCCAACGCTGGTGTGAATCATGTGAAAGATGCTGCCTAAGGAAAAGTTCACAGGGCGTCCGTGCACCCCTGATCTCTATTCACACGACTAGGCCTTTAGAGCTTGTATGCCTGGATTTTTCACCTTGGAGCGCTGCAAAGGGGGTATAGAAAATATCCTGGTAGTTACCGATCACTTTACACGCTATGCTCAGGCTTATCCTACTCCTGACCAGAGAGCAGCTACCATAGCCAAGGTTATGTGGAAACATTTAATTTGCCATTACAGGATTCCCGAAAGGATACACACTGACCAAGGGAGGAACTTTGAGAGTGGTCTCCTGCGCCAACTCTGGAAAGCAATGGGGGTAGCCAAAAGCAGAACCACTCCCTACCACCCACAAGGTAATGGTGCCACTGAAAGGTTTAACAGAACCTTGATGAACATGCTGGGCACCCTGGAACCTCACCAGAAGTCAAACTGGAAGGAGTCCGTTGAACCCATGGTCCACGCATATAACTGCACCCGTCATGAGTCCACAGGCTTCTCACCCTACTTCCTCATGTATGGCAGACATCCTCGTCTTAAAGTGGATTTGGCTTTGGGGCTCCCATGCCAGGAGGAGGAGGAATCAGAGCCAGAGAAATACGTGTCAAGTCTCTGTAGTAGACTGGAGTTGGCTTACAAGCAAGCAACGTTAGAATCTGAAAGATCCAAGCGCCGTCAGAAACGGTATGCAAAAGAAATTACCTTGAGACCAGGAGACCGTGTCCTAGTGGCAAATAAAAGTGTTAGAGGAAAACAAAAATTGGGAGACAAGTGGGAGAAAATACCGCACATTGTAGTTCGTAAACAATCTGATCTGCCAGTATACGTTGTGTGTCCTGAAACGGGAGGGGGGGAAAGAGTTATTCACCAAAACTTAAGAACATTAGAACATAAGAAAGTTTACAAACGAGAGGAGGCCATTCAGCCCATCTTGCTCGTTTGGTTGTTAGTAGCTTATTGATCCCAGAATCTCATCAAGTAGCTTCTTGAAGGATCCCAGGGTGTCAGCTTCAACAACATTACTGGGGAGTTGGTTCCAGACCCTCACAATTCTCTGTGTAAAAAAGTGCCTCCTATTTTCTGTTCTGAATGCCCCTTTATCTAATCTCCATTTATGACCCCTGGTCCTTTTTTCTTTTTTCAAGTCAAAGAAGTCCCCCGGGTTGACATTGTCTATACCTTTTAGGATTTTGAATGTTTGAATCAGATCGCCGCGTAGTCTTCTTTGTTCAAGACTGAATAGATTCAATTCTTTTAGCCTGTCTGCATACGACATGCCTTTTAAACCTGGGATAATTCTGGTTGCTCTTCTTTGCACTCTTTCTAGAGCAGCAATATCCTTTTTGTAACGAGGTGACCAGAACTGAACACAATATTCTAGGTGAGGTCTTACTAATGCATTGTAGAGTTTTAACATTACTTCCTTTGATTTAAATTCAACACTTCTCACAATATATCCGAGCATCTTGTTAGTCTTTTTTATAGCTTCCCCACATTGTCTAGATGAAGACATTTCTGAGTCAACATAAACTCCTAGGTCTTTTTCATAGTTCCCTTCTTCAATTTCACTATCTCCCATATGATATTTATAATGCACATTTTTATTGCCCGCATGCAATACTTTACACTTTTCTCTATTAAATTTCATTTGCCATGTGTCTGCCCAATTCTGAATGCTGTCTAGATCATTTTGAATGACCTTTGCTGCTTCAACAGTGTTTGCCACTCCTCCTATTTTTGTGTCGTCTGCAAATTTAATGAGTTTGCTTACTATACCAGAATCTAAATCATTAATGTAGATTAGGAATAGCAGAGGACCTAATACTGATCCTTGTGGTACTCCACTGGTTACCTCACTCCATTTTGAGGTTTCTCCTCTGATCAGTACTTTCTGTTTTCTACATGTTAACCACTCCCTAATCCATGTGCATGCATTTCCTTGAATCCCTACTCACTGACGCCCTGTATGTTTCTCCCATTAAACAATACCAAGCAGCTTACCTGTATGGATGATCAGGGTTCGAACACTAGCCATGTAAGGTCAAATTTTGAAATAGGCGCCTCTGAGGATGATGAAAACTTATATGTAGAGGTAGGGTCACAAGCAAGAAACCGGGGGAATCAGATTGATAGCATAGGAATAGAGAAGCTCCCTAAATCAATTGCACTCGCACCTAGCAGACACATGGGCCCGGGCACCCGTCCATTACTCAGCGATAGAGACGATAGCGATAATGACAGTCAGCTTAGCTGGGAAAGGGGTTATCACGATACAGAAATAGGGGCTGACTATTCAGAAACGCACAACCCAGACCACATCTGTTTAGGTAGTGAGTTGTCTGGCCCGGAGGGTCCATCCGCCCCGAGCCAGACCCCGGAGGGTGCATCCGCCCCGAGCCAGACCCCGGAGGGTCCATCTGCCCCGAGCCAGACCCCGGAGGGTCCATCCGCCCCGAGCCAGACCCCGGAGATTTTACTCATCCGTAGCCAGGCTAGAGCAGGTCCGCCTGCCATGGGCCAGGCCCCAGGAAACATCGAACGCTGCCGCTCCATTCGGCAGAGGAAGCCACCTAATAGGTTATCTTTAGAGCACCACGCAGAGACTCTAGGTTCTGAACAGTGCCGATATTGCCAGAAGATTGCTAGGGGCAGGCAAATCTGGGAAACCCAAAAGAAGAAACAGGCTGTGGCAGAGCAGGGCTCTGCCCTTAGAAATACTGGCAGGGAAGGAGTTAAATTCTCCTCCCTGCCCAGATTGATTGCGTCAGGTGGGAGCAATCAGTCAATTAATCATTCAATTAAGGACTCAGCCACCTGGCATAAAAGGAGGCCTCAGCCTCCCATTTGGGAGAGAGTTCTGGAAGGAGAAGAAGAGTGTTTTTGTTTGTGCTGTGTTATTGAAACCAGTGAAGGCAACACCCAGCCTGGAAGCTTTATTTTGTAAGTTTTGTTTTGTGTTGATTGTTTTGTGTTTTTGAAACCTTTTTGTTTGGCCCTTGTGCCTATTTATTTTGTATTTTTGTTTATTAAAAAGCTTTATTTTGAACTTTATACTGTCTCTGAGTCTCAACCTCTGCCAATCCTGTCACATTTGGTGTCAGAGTGGGATAACGCCACCTTGAGACTCAGAGACAGTAAAAAGTTCAAAATAAAGCTTTTACACACTTAGACACTCTACCAGATACCAGAACACTTGAGTTTCTAGGAGCTTCTGTTCCAGAAATATAAATATATATGTTCGAGAAAACGTGAATGCATTTTTGAGTGCCTGCCACTTTAAATCTGCACCTGCAGCTCACAGAAGCAGAATCAGACTGTCAACTTAAAAAGTACAAAAGCTGTTTCAGAATTACGACAAAACAAAAAAAAAATGTTTTTTTTTTAAACTGACACCAATTAGGGTATACCAAATTTGTAATGTATATCTATCATAACTATCATAATTTATATATCTCTACATGTGTAATACATTTTAAGAACACATCCAGTATGTACATTCATAATATGTTAAAAAATACTGATCGTTTGAAAACAATACAGTAGTTAAAAACAAATGAAAAAAATAATCTATGTTTAAAACAAATCCAGTGCTGAAAAGGTGACATAACAGACACAGATTTGGGGTTCTGTGGTAGTAGCAGCATTTTGATAACATCTCAAACTAAAAATAATCACAAAGTGTATAATTAAAAATAAATCCACTTAATATGGTCATTTTTTAAAATGTATT
The DNA here is from genome assembly GCF_902713425.1 of Acipenser ruthenus. NCBI lineage: Eukaryota > Metazoa > Chordata > Actinopteri > Acipenseriformes > Acipenseridae > Acipenser > Acipenser ruthenus. The sequence goes on from NC_081196.1 coordinate 26,912,991, forward strand.
TCATGTTCTAACACAGGGTCCACTTTGTTTCCTCATCACTGGGTACCACAAACTGCCCCTCATCAGTGTGAAGCATCTGCAGTGTTTATAAATAGGAGGACGGAACTCTGCACTTGGTCAAGCCACATAACTCATTTTAAGATAGCCGTGATGATTGGAATCTCATTCGTCATATATAGCAATGGGAAAGGCAATAATTATGAAAGGAATAAACCAATGTTAATATTATAAACTAGTAAGAAATTATTTAAACTATTTCTACCTTCAAGTTGCTTCATGCTATTTAGCCTGTTCATGCTCACTCATTACTAAATACAGCTCCATGACTTGATTTTAATTATCCTAGAAGTGAAATAACATAAAGCCAAAACACCAATAATAACAAGGAATCATTTCCTACTGTCACAACAACCATTCAAACCCATATTCATGTGGGTTTAAAGGCTGTTTTTATTGAAGCATTTGGCAATGGATAGGCCATAACAGAACATTTTAAATAATTGCAGAAAACTTTTACATAATATTTTAAATAGACAGATAAAATATATATGTGTGTGTGTGTGTGTGTGTGTGATATAAATAGTTGTGGATGTTGTGGATGACGTATCTAACCTGTTATACGATCAGTAGGGGCACCCAGTGCTGCCACCTATTGGCCAACCACAAATTTGTCACACTAGACTTTCATAAAATTTCTAATTTGACCACAATGAATGTAAATTAAGGTGGTCAGCCTACTGGTACAGACTAGGCAATACACAATAATTGTTTTTGTTTAACAGTGAACAGGAAAAATAACAGTATTATACTATTTACATGTTTTTCTTTAAGCTACATTATTTAATGCTGGGTAGTGGCTGCCAAGGAAGGTACTCAAATTCCTACAGACACAGTCCTCTCTTAATTGTGGGAACACTCAATTTCAGTTCGACCACACATGTTAGGATCTGCAGCACATAAACATGCAATGGTACATTTTACTTTTGCTTTTACACAGACGCAGTGCTTCAGGCATCTGTTTGTTTTGCATTTGCAATACTTTTTCATGGCTTCCTTCGGCTTTGAGTCCTTAAGTATCATAAGGGGTACCAACTTGTCATGCACAAGTCTACCAAAAGAAGTAGCATCAGGATAAGCTGGGTCTGGATTGTGTGCATTTTTGCTCACAACCATCTGGTGAAGACTGAGAAGAAGATGGAGATGGAAAGCATCCTATGTTGGGGGTAGGCTCCTTGGGTCTCCTCTTGTGGTTGCAAAGAGGTGAGCATGGAGAGCATCTAGAGTACCAGCAAAGCCACTGCTGTCATACAGTGCTACAAAGAAATGTCTTGCAGCTGTAATAATTTCTACAGTCACATGCAGATTTTTTCCTGGTTCACCACCTAGCAAGTGGGATGAGATTTACAGCATCTTTAAGAGCAATTTTCAGAGCTCGCTTCTCTCCCCTCCTGTAGGGATAGCTTACAGTATCACAACCACTTGAAATGTAGCCACTGAGGAGAATGGAGAAAATAAGCGAGGCATCCATGATGCATTTTCTGACATGAACTGCTGCAGTCATGACATTGTATAAACAAGTACATCTTCTCTATCCATAACTGCTTCAGACCTGGTATGTGTGTGCTATAGTAGATGCTCATAAGGATGACATCAGTTTCAGCGGCTTGAACTATAACTCTCCTGTAGCCTAGATTTTGGACACAGTATGCAATGTGAGAGAATATCCTTGTGTCTGCTTCTTCATGCTTCTCATAAGAAAGTTCTGGCACTTGGCTGACTTGCTCTGAATTAAGCTGAACTGCATATCTACAGGTAACCAGGGACAGAGGCAGATAGATTAGTTCCTGCTTCTAGTAATTTTAACTTACTACATTTGGTGACATTGTAAGGTGGTGTTTGAATTGGCTGAGTTAGTGTGTGAGTAGTACCAGGTGAGTGGCTAAATTGATTAGCATTTGATTTTGCTATTTGGTTTCCACACAGTTTAGTTGGTTCTTTTGCCAAGCAGGTGTAACATTTAATCAAGCAGCTTATTTCGGCGCCAGCACGAAGCGCCAGCAAACAGAAGAGCCTCAACAAAAGAGCCGGGAGTCTAGCTGTGGGAGTCCAACAAGGGGAGGCCTGCGCTGAGACGCTGTTCAACTAGATCCGATCCTAACGGGCCTCTAGAAGCTATCTACTAGTCAGGTCTGTACCCTCCACCCTACTGCTCCTACTGTGCCTTTTGTCTTGCTTGTCCTGCTATGACTGTCTCTCACATCCCTGTTCTGTCCTCCCGTCCTCGTCCTCTGCCCTCCCTCCGCTGCTGCTCCTCCAACCCCTCTACCTAATTTCTCTGCCTCTCCCCCCCTCCCGCACACTCTCTGGTGCACTCTGGAACTGTCACTCTTCTGCTAACAAAGCTGATTTCATCTCTGCCTTTGCCTCCCACCTCTCGCTCGATTTCCTTGCTCTCACTGAAACCTGGCTGTCCCCTGATAACACTGTTACTCCTGCTGCCCTGTCCTCTCTCTACGTCCTGTCCCATACCCCACGTCTCACTGGACGGGGAGGTGGGACGGGTCTTCTCCTCTCTCCCTCCTTACTCTTTTCTGTCCCCTCCGATCTCACTTCACTCTCTGTCAATACCTTTGAATTTCATGCAGTCCAACTAACCTCTCCCTGTCAACTCCTGCTCATTGTTCTGTACCGCCCTCTGGGCCTCTCACTCACTTTCTGGATGAACTCGACTATCTACTCTCCTCCCTCCCCTCTCTGTCTACCCCGACTGTCCTGTTGGGTGACTTCAACATCCATCTCTCCAACCTCAGCCACTCTGCTGGATTCCTCCCTCTCCTTCACTCCTTCGACTTCTGTCTCTCTCCGTCCCCTCCTACCCACAAAGCTGGCCGTCAACTGGACCTCACCTTCTCCAGGGCCTGCTGCCCCTCCACCCTCTCTGTCACCCCCCTGGACCTCTCTGATCACTATTTCATCTCTTTTTCTCTGTCTCTCCCCCCTCTCCCTGCTCCTCCTACCCCCACTATCACCTCTCGCCGTAACCTCCGATCTCTCTCCCCCTCTGTCCTTGCCTCCACTGCTCTCTCTCACCTCCCTCCTATCAACTCCTTTTCACAACTCTCCGTAGACTCTGCTACCCTCACCCTCTTCTCCTCACTCACTTCCTCCCTCGACTCCCTCTGTCCCCTCACCTCCCGACCTGCTCGCCCCTCCCCTCCCCATCCCTGGCTCTCCTCTGCTCTCCGCTCGGCAAGAATCACACTGCGATCTGCTGAAAAGAAATGGAAGAGAACCAAACTCCCTGCTGCCCTAGACCTTTACCGCACTCTCCTCTCCTCCTTCTCCTCTACTCTCTCCTCTGCTAAATGTGCTTATTTCCAATCTGTAATCCAAGCCTCCACTAACAACCCACATAAACTATTCTCTACCTTCTCCTCCCTCCTAAACCCTCCCCCCTCCTCCTCCCTCCTCTATCTCCCCTGATGACTTTGCCTCCTTCTTCTCTTCTAAAATCTCAGATATCCGCAAACTTTTTAACACCTCTCCCTCCCCCGCACCCCCTCTTGCTCCAACCCCTACACCCACTACATCCCCTACTAACTCGCCCTCCTTCTCCACCTTCTTGCCCCTCTCAGACTCTGACCTCTCCTCCCTACTCCAGGGTCACAAACCCACCACGTGCGCCTTGGACCCCCTCCCCACTCACCTCTTTCAGGCTGCTGCTCCTGCTCTTCTCCCCTTCATCTCCTCCCTCCTCAACACCTCTCTACTTTCTGGTATCTTTCCCTCTGCCTTCAAAAAAGCCTCTATCACTCCCCTCCTCAAAAAAACCTACCCTCGACCCCACCTCCCTCCAGAGCTACCGTCTTGTCTCCCTTCTACCCTTCCTCTCCAAAACCCTCGAGCGGACTGTACACCGCCAGCTCTCTGCTTTCCTGTCCAACCACTCTCTGCTTGACCCTCTCCAATCCGGCTTCCGCTCTGCCCACTCCACTGAAACCGCCCTCCTGTCTGTCACCAACTCACTTAAGTGTGCCCGAGCTGCCTCTCTCTCCTCTGTCCTAATTCTCCTCGACCTCTCTGCTGCCTTTGACACTGTTGATCACTCTATTCTACTATCATCTCTTGCTGACCTGGGGATCTCTGGCACTGCTCTGGCCTGGTTCTCCTCCTACCTCTCCAACCGCACTTACCAGGTAACCTGGCGTGGAGCAACCTCCACACCTCACCCTCTCTTAACTGGAGTCCCCCAAGGGTCAGTCTTGGGTCCTCTCCTGTTCTCTCTCTACACCCGCTCCCTGGGCCCCTTCATCGCATCCTATGGTTTCTCATACCATTTCTATGCTGATGATGCTCAGATTTTCCTCTCCTTCCCCACCTCTGACTCCACCATCTCCTCCCGTATCTCTACCTGTCTGTCTGCTATTTCCTCCTGGATGCACTCGCATCACCTCAAACTCAACCTCTCTAAATCTGACCTCCTTTTCTTTCCCTCCTCCTCCCCCTCCTCTGATCTCTCTATCTCTGTTCCTCTGGAATCTACCACACTCTCTCCCTCTTCCTCAGCTAAGAACCTTGGAGTCACCCTGGACCCCTGCCTCTCTTATTTCCAGCACATCTCCACTCTGGCACGCACTTGCCGATTCTTCCTGAGCAACATCCGAAGAATCCGACCCTTCCTCACCAACTATGCTACCCAGATCCTGGTCCAGGCCCTGGTACTCTCCCGCCTAGACTACTGCAACTCCCTCCTGGCTGGCCTCCCTGCGTCTGCCACCCGTCCGCTCCAGCTCATCCAGAACTCTGCTGCCCGCCTGGTGTTCTCTCTGCCTTGCTTCGCCCACGCTACTCCACTACTCTGCTCGCTCCACTGGCTCCCGATCACCGCTCACATCCAGTTCAAGACTCTTGTACTAGCCTACAGATGCCTTGACCAGACTGCACCCAGCTACCTCCAGACCCTCATCTCTCCCTACACCCCCACTCGACCTCTCCGCTCTGCCTGCACTAGAAGACTAGCTCTACCTCCGCTACGCTCCCCTGCCTCCAGAGCCCGCTCCTTCTCCACCCTTGCTCCGCAGTGGTGGAATGACCTTCCTACAGATGTCAGGACTGCCCAGTCCCTGACCACATTCCGGCGCCTCCTTAAGACTCACCTCTTTAAACAGCACCTGTAGAATTCCTCTGTTTGTATCCTGGGACATTATCATCCTTCATGTAAATGTTCTTTATTTTGCTCTTATCTGCCTCCTATTTTACTGCATTTAATCCTGTACTTCAGAATACTGTAATCTGCCAAGTGTTTAGCCTGTTGTACTTTGTATTTAATCATATCCTGATGTAACTATCACTATTTAATCATATCCTGATGTAACTATCACGATTATCTGCTGTATTATTGAATTGTGGTTTGTCACACTTGTACTTGGCTTGAACAAAAGTTATTGTATTTCTTGCTCTTATTGTATTACTTGTATTGTAACACTTGAAATGTATTTGCTTACGATTGTAAGTCGCCCTGGATAAGGGCATCTGCTAAGAAATAAATAAATAATAATAATAATAATAATAATAATAATAATAATAATAATAATAATATCCAGGATGGTTGAAAATGCCCCCAGATATTAATTTAAATCCTTGAAGCAGCTTTGTATGCTGGACTGACCATGCTTCTCCAGTGTAGCGGAGAATATTTTTTTTTTATTTTAGGGATTCTTGATAAAGGTCTTTATGGCAAAGTGGTAATGACGTGCAGGTGAGTGCAGTGCAGAATAATCACACAGACAGACGTTGGTACAGGTGCAAGGGTGTTTATTTAATTTAATAAATGTCCAGAGCCTCAAGGCAAAACCTGTAAATAATAATAGTGCTGGAAGTGATACAGCGGCGTGTATCACTTCTAATTATAATCCTACGGGTTTGACCCGCAACCCCAAAGTCCCGTTCAGACACCCACACTAAACACAAACACAAAGACAGTGCGTGATTCAAGTGCTAAAAGGTGCAAACACAAAGACAGTTCCGGTAGTGAAAAGGTGAGTGGTGAAGTCCGGGTTTTTCGCTGGCCTGCGGCTGCAGCTCCGGATCGTGCTCAGTAATCTTTAGTGAGAAAGCAACACACAAGACACACAGTGTTAGGACACAGACACAAAACACTCACGGTCGATTCCACAATACGGGCTCCTTCTTGGTTATATAAGTTAACCATATGCAAAGGAACAGATCACTCAAGCCATGCCCCCTATTTATACCCTCGCCCATGACCCCGAGGTTAACGAGCGCATCCGCTCCTCCAGTCCTCGGATGCCACGCCGCTTACCGTCTGGGTCACTGAGCTCGGGTGCCATAGCTCCGCCCCCTTCCGAACTGACCGACTTCCATCTACCCTACGGAATAAATTGTCGTGCCATTTCATTAAGGGTACTCTGTTCCTCGTACACCGTGCTCTCACAGGTCGAGAGGGAGATCTAACACTAAGACTCATTCGATCTCTGTCACAGTCTTCCATTCAGGAATGACAAGAGAATTGCATGGCTCATACTCTTTATTCGTTCCTTGTCTTTTTTCTCCTTTCTCTCTCTTCACTTTTCAGACTTTCTCCTGGGCTAACATTGTATCTATCTCCAATGAAATTGATGCAGTCGCACAGTTTGGGCTTAAGATGAAGTATTTTCTTTCAATACTCACGCTGCAAGTCATTGAAAGTGATGCTGTCAATGTGCTGGTAACGCTGCAGAAAAGCCATAGCATCTACAACCAATAATGTGAGTTCATCTGAATCTGGTAATTGATCATACTGTCTCCAGGATTCTCCCAAGTGCTTCTTAAGAGCAACCAAGTAATCCGATTTGTTGCCTTTCCACATAGCATAGCCTTGCCGAAGGTCTAGGTCAGGTTCAAATAAGGAGGAGGGATAATTTTTCCATTCATGGCTAAAAATAGACAATTCTTTCTATTCATCCTGGTCTTGTGCAAAGTACAGAATTCTGACAACTGCACTCTCTTTGCCATACATGGATTTTGTTTTCTCATTTTGGCACTTGCAAACGTTTGAAGCTTCACATCTTCTACTTTTTCACTGCCATTCTTTTGTGTATAAACTAAAGCTGCAAGTCCCTTCTCTTTGGCTTTCACAAGGTCATGTGATTCACATTTTTGGCCAGTAGAGATGTTCAGTAACTCCGTGACACTACAACAAAATGGGTTGATCATTTTCCCGTTAATCACATCTTGTATTTTCCTGATGGTGTCTGCATTTTTCTTTGCTTGGCATTCTGAGTCTTCATGGTGTTTCTGATCATACTGGCCCAGGTGTGCCATTGCTTTTGTCTTCTCAGAGACTGCTGTTAGTACTGGTAAGGCTTGCAAGTACTTCTCCATAGCAGGAGGCTGCAGGCTTATACCATGGAAAAGTTGGGTCTTGGCATCGCGGCTGTATGTCTTCTCAAAGGCCATATCGGACCTGATTCCATTTAACTTTCCAATGTTTGTCGCACAGTGAAGTGTCCATCTCTGAAAGCACAGGCAACATCACAGGCCACTGAAGACAGTTCTCTCATGGCAGCCAGGAAACAGGGAATACAGGAATTATACTTGTAATGCCAAGCTGCGACCAGGTATGGAAGCATTTTCTCAACTTCAGCTAGGTGTTACTCCCAAAGGCCAGCTCGTTCAGCGTGAATGTACCATTTCAGGATCATCATCATGTTCGTATACATAAGCCAAAGTTTTGTAGTTGGAGATGTGCAACACAATTCATCAAACTGAACCATAAGAGTCTGTATTTTCTTCAGAGGCTTTGATGCACTTAAGCATGCCTTTGATGCCTTCTCTGCATCATTTTTTGACATGGCCTCTGTGAGCTGAAGGATGATCTGCGAAAGTAATGACAACATTCAAGGTCTTTGTCTGCTTCAGTTGCCAACCACTTCTCAAAGGATTCCCAATGTAATGCAAACATACCACTATGAACCAAGCTATGTGCCCTCAGCATGTCATAGTAATCTCTGCCTTCCATGATCTTATTTGCTGTTCCAGGTAAACAAACATCAGCTTCCACAAGTATGTCTTCAATTCCAGTTTTACTCATCCAGTATCCAATGGCACCCATAAAGTTTAGTGCAATATGAAAGCCACCCATACGAAGTATCACTTTGTTGTACTTCTCTGTTTTTTATGTAAATGAAGGGCAATGTCATAGATGGCCTGCTCACATGTCACAATGGTGAATTCTTGGTCAATTTTTCTGGTGATATTAATGCAGTACTGAATAGACCTTTCAACATCAGGAATGGCAGGTGACTGGGGGAAGAAAGGTCCATATCCTATCTCAGTCGCTTGAATATCCTCCAAGATAAGGAAATCCTGAAAAGCACTCCAGGTAGGAACCATGAATTCACATTCTGTTACATCCAGAAGACGGGTGGGACAGATCTGCACCAGGTTCCACAGACAGATGAGATGATCCAGTCGCTCACATGTTTTCTCGGGTTGTTTAGCCTCTGTTGCTACATCAGCCAGTGATTGACTCTTTTGGCGATCCCCCAGGGTTAAGTGGCTGCTTGTAGTCTGGAATGCTTTTAGATTTTTGATAGAGGTCTCACAGGTTTTGAGCAGAGGTATGCTAGCCACAGATTGTATCTCTTCATCTTTGTTCAAGTACTGATAGATTATATGTGTAGTACCATGCATAGATATGCCATCTTTTGTGCACTCATGAAAATCTAAGTTATCAATGGCACACCTTCTTCTAACAACATTTGAATCTGAGCCAACAGTAGCTGTTAGTGCACTATCTTTGTGTTTTGTAAACATGCAGTTTTTTTTTGTTCAACAGTTTTTCTATTTGTGTAACTGTTTCTGCACTTTGCATGATACACAGGAAGTTTGGCCAGAAACGGAGACATCATCATGCCTGTTTTGAATGGCACTTAACATTGCCGGATATACCTGCTCAGTCCAGAGACGACGCTTCGGTAGCAGCGGGTCATTTTATATATATATATATATATTATTATTATTATTATTATTATCAACAAAACTTTCTGATGTGCATCTTCATTTTACAAGTACCGGTAAATACGATGAAGTTGGAAGCTAGATATGCACAGAAAAAGGTACATGCATTTATCCTTTAATTTTACCCAATCCCTCTTTCAAACTAGGTATGTAGCATATAATCTTGGCAGTTTAAAGACCCTACCAATACACGTTTTTTATGTTGGATTTTTGAACAGCACTGCTCACTTACTGACTAACACGAGTTGCACTCAGAGTTCGACTCGGGTAAACTAAACTAAAACTAGTCAACAACCATTCTTTACGTCTGACAGGACTCAGGAATTCAAAGACCTTCTATATAGTTTATATCGAAGATTTTGGGGAGGTACAATGGCGGAGATCTCCATGCTGCAGACATACCCTTCTCGACAAATGTGTGGAGACCTCTAGTTTGATGCAGTTTCATCAAAATAACAATAGGATCATAAAATAAGTACCGGCAGGCGGCGTAAAACATTTGAACTGAACGTGACTAACGCACCATAAACGGAAACGGAAATATACAAAAGGCCGTGCGACCGGAAGTGGCGCCAAATTCAAGACTTGAACTGGATAGAAACGAACTGTAGAGGTAAGTTAAGAGGAACCGTTCTGCATGCATTGTTTTGTTGATTTACATTTTGTAAACAATTAACAAATGGAAGGCACAACTCTGTAAAAACTAAATTAAAGGCGCGAATGTGTTGCGTTTTGATCGTAAACTAATGCAGTGTGAATGTAGGTATCTGCATCCTACAGAATGAATTATTCGAACACAGTAACTGTTTTGTGTGTGTGTGTGTGTGTGTGTGTGTGTGTGTGTGTGTGTGTGTGTGTGTGTGTGTGTGTGTGTGTGTGTGTGTGTGTGTGTGTGTGTGTGTGTGTGTGTGTGTGTGTGTGTGTGTGTGTGTGTGTGTGTGTGTGTGTGTGTGTGTGTGGTCTTGCTTTTCTAAACACTTGTGGAATGCTCATATTTCTGGATAGCCTGTATTTCGTTGTTCTTTTAATGGGTATACCATTACATGCGTCCTCGTTTAATACAATAATATGTATTTTACAACATTTTGTTAATATAAAATAATGGCATACAACATACTAGATTTATATGGTTTGTATGCCTTTATATGCTTCTCCTTCCTTGTTACAGAATCGGTGTAGTGTTGTTTTGGTATGTCTTAGTTAAAAAGCGGTAGGCAGCGCACTGTGCTAGATACTTTTAGCTTTGCTAAGAAAGCAGGGAAACACCCTTTCAAAAGCTGGTACGTTATGCAGTTTTCGGTCTTTTTCATCTTTTTTTAAAAATTTAATTTATCATATTTTCCACTATTAATCAAATCGTATCCGGATATTTATTATATGCTGTACATTGGGTCATGTATTTTATTTTATTTTATTTGCATTTTGTCTTGTTCGTGAATTTATTTTCTCTTTTACTATTAAAAGAGAAATAGGTTGTCTTAAGTTAAAGTTTGCAAAACAACTATGTATAATTAACTTTGGCATTTGCTTTAAGTTTTCCTACAAACAGTATGAGGGCACAAAATGCGACAGTGAAACAAATGTCAGGATAAAAATGTACTGTACGTACTGTAAAACTTAAGAAAAGGTAACGAAACACCCATCAGATCGCAATTGACATAATTTTCAGTTTTGGTACATCTATCACATTATGACGATGTACCAGTTTATAACACAACACCAGTGTAAGTCACTTTTTGTTGCTTACTCAAAATTTGCTGCCTTGTCAATATCTGCTACCTGTACCAAATGTAGCTATAAATGTTATTTTTGGTAGTTAAAACAACCCAACAATTCTTGGTGGTTTATATAGAGAGCAGTTAAAAATATTCCAAAAATTATGGAGCAAACTTAAAATGATGTAATCCAATTAACATTATTTTCAAATATCAACATGACAAATAGTATAGGGACTCGCACCAGGCAAATATCTATAATAATAATAATAATAATAATAATAATAATAATAATAATAATGGCAATTTTAGTAAGGTTAGTAATACTTTCCCAATTTAAAGTTGAGGTTTTCCACAATCCTGTTCAATTATATACTAAACACAAACTATTTCCTAGTTTACTGAATCAGCTTTTTTGCACTCAGAAATCAGCAGGTTGGCTTTCATAGTAGGAAAAAAATGTAATGATTGTCATTTTTCCCTAGTAGTGTTTTTGTTATACTAACAGTATTTTATTGGAAACCGGGCCTTTTGTTCATTCATTCATGTGTTTATTTTATTTAGCTCTATCTTAGAATGGACATATCAGGAAATTTCTTCAGAAGGCTTCGAAATTTAGCCACCTTCTTGGAGACAGAAACAAAGACTCTTAAAAAAGCTCATGAGAACAGCAGCAGTGGTATGTAATAACCAAATATTTTGTGTTGTACTGCATTTGGTGAGTTTGTTTTTCCAAAATTATTTTTATTATTATTAAATTATTAATTTTAGATGCTGCTTATTTGCATGTTTAAAATATGGGGTATTTCAGAGTATTTTCTCTCACCTTACAGGCCCTATACATCATTTTTATATCTTTACTAAAAGATACCAAAAAAACAAAAATCCAGTGTCCCTGTTTAGAATCTGATGTTTTATTAAAATACTTGCTACAGCAGTCTTCAATACACATATTTGTAGCTTCTGTAATTATTATATTATATCATTATATTTTGTTTCTAGATGATTACAAAGAGGGAGGTATGCAAGTTCTGCATGAATTACATTCAGAAGTCCAGGCTATAAAAGTAAGTAACAACATTTCAGGAGACGGGGGCAGTATAAATGTATGTTTGGGTGATAACCCATTTAATGCAAGGGGCTTTCACTGGATTCTTTTCTGAATAGTAATTTTTATATCAGCTCTATCAACTAGCCTATGTTTAGAACATTTGAGTTGTTGTTTTTATAGTCCTATGCCAAATATTGAACAATAATTCCATAAATACAGACGTGCTCAAATTTGTTGGTACCCCTCCACAAAAAACAAAGAATGCACAATTTTCTCTGAAATAACTTAACTGACAAAAGTAATTGGCATCCACCATTGTTTATTCCATATTTAATAGAAATCAGACTTTGCTTTTGATTTTTTATTCAACATAATATTGTAAATAATAAAACAAATGAAAATGGCATGGACAAAAATGATGGGACCGCTAACCTAATATTTTGTTGCACAACCTTTAGAGGCAATCACTGCAATCAAACGTTTTCTGTAGCTCTCAATGAGACTTCTGCACCTGTTAACAGGTAGTTTGGCCCACTCTTCCTGAGCAAACTGCTCCAGCTGTCTCAGGTTTGATGGGTGCCTTCTCCAGACTGCAAGTTTCAGCTCTTTCCATAGATGTTCGATAGGATTCAGATCAGGACTCATAGAAGGCCACTTCAGAATAGTCCAATGTTCTGTTCCTTATCCATTCTTGGGTGCTTTTAGCTGTGTGTTTTGGGTCATTATCCTGTTGGAGGACCCATGACCTGCGACTGAGACAGAGCTTTCTGACACTGGGCAGTACGTTTCACTCCAGAATGCCTTGATAGTCTTGAGATTTCATTGTGCCCTGCACAGATTCAAGGCACCCAGTGCCAGGCGCAGCAAAGCAGCCCCAAAACATAACCGAGCCTCCTCCATGTTTCACTGTAGGTATGGTGTTCTTTTCCTTGAAAGCTTCATTTTTTCGTCTGTGAACATAGAGCTGATGTGACTTTGTCAATATGCATTTTAGCAAATTCCAGTCTGGCTTTTTTATGTTTTTCTTTCAAAAGTGGAGTCCTCCGGGGTCTTCTTCCATGGAGCCCACTTTCGCTCAAAAAGCGATGGATGGTGCGATCAGAAACTGACGTACCTTCACCTTAGAGTTCAGCTTGTATCTCTTTGGCAGTTATCCTTGGTTCTTTTTCTACCATTCGCACTATCCTTCTGTTCAATCTGGGGTCAATTTTCTTCTTGCGGCCGCGCCCAGGGAGGTTGGCTACAGTTCCATGGACCTTAAACTTCTTAATAATATTTGCAACTGTTGTCACAGGAACATCAAGCTGCTTGGAGATGGTCTTGTAGCCTTTACCTTTACCATGCTTGTCTATTATTTTCTTTCTGATCTCCTCAGACAACTCTCTCCTTTGCTTTCTCTGGTCCATGTTCAGTGTGGTGCACACCAATGATACCAAACAGCACAGTGACTACTTTTCTCCATTTAAATAGGCTGAATGACTGATTACAAGATTGGAGACATGTGTGATACTAATTAAAGAAAATAATTAGTATGAAATATCACTATAATCCAATTATTTATTATCTTTTCTAAGGGGTACCAACAAATGTGTCCTGGCCATTTTAGAATATCTTTGTAGAATAAGCAATAATTCATCTCTTTTCACAGCTTCTTTGCTTTATTCTATGACATACCAAAGGCATGCAAGTATACATGATAAAATAGCTTTTAATTTCATCACTTTTCAGGAGGAATGAAACATTATTTCAATGAGCTGTAAGGGTACCAACAAATTTGAGCACGTCTGTATTAGAATATATCAAAGAAGGAATGTGAAAGTACTTTAGCATAGTTGAATGGAGATGTACCAAATGTGCATGTAATCAAAAAACATGAACCACCTTACTGAACAACTAGATTCACAGTTAATTAATAGATTCTTTTTAATTCTAGGGACAGGTTAAAACACAGCTGATTAGCAATCAATCTGTGGAAAACAATGCAAGCGATTTTCTTAGATCATGTTGCGTACTAAAACAAAGAAACACAGCAAACCTTGAAACAATCAAAGAATATTTCGAAAAGTATGGATACAAACCACAGGCTGGGAAAACTACAGGTATGTTTTATTCTTCATTAACATAGATGAGGCAGTGATACATTTGATTTTACTATTTGTGTACCATATGTTTCAATCACAAATGGTTAATGCAGCAACTGGGGGGTAAATTCTTTATTTTCCAATTTAAATAAAATACTAAATTACTCCATTAAAGCTTTAAAGTGAGGCATTGATGATATCTCTGCAACACAATCTTAAATTAGCAATGTGTTTTCAGCTAACACACCAAATTGTGACCTGGGATTTTCCTATACTATTGTACTTTCCAAAAAAATAGTTTCATATATATTTTTTCAGGTAGAATTTGTACACACAATTTGATATCCGTGTAAAAGTTTCCCAAAAAGATAAATATTCTACAACTGAAGTGGTCTATAATGAACCATAAGTACTGTTAATTATGTGTAACAGTTAAGTGTCTGATGTATAAAAAGAATGTAGCATTTAAGATTACATTAATATTATTTTAAATTGTTTAAGCAGTGGAGATAGCAACAAATAGTAATGATGAAGAATGTATGGTAGACCAGGAGAACCGTGGGAGTGAGGAAGAGGAGGAGGAGAAGGAGGACAAGGACAAGGAGAGAACATCAGAAAGTCTGCCTTGTGCCACACCTGCAGAGAAGCCACCTGCACCCCAGGACCCAATGCGCACCCCACGGCTCTCTGACTTTGGTCTCTCGCACTATCGATTCCAAAACACTTGGGAAGTACTAAAGGAGATGCCAGAACAACCAGCAATAACACAGGGCTCTGTGGGCCAGGGGGGTTTGCGGGCCACAACATTTACAGAATCGTTTCCTGTGTTACCCAAAACGCCCAAGTGTATGTTGGAGTTGGACGAGGCCTTCACTCCTAAAATGGAAGATTTTGGGATCAATGAATATACCATGTGTCTCAATGATGACTTTACCATAGCCCTCATCAACAAGAACAAACCCACGAAGCCCAAGAGGTACCTGTTCTGTAACAATAGGGTTATTTTGCAAAAAAGGGAAAACATGTTTATAGGGGGAAGGAGCATCTCATTTTGACCTTAAATGCGTCCAAAACCATCCAATAAAGCAGTCAAAGTATTTACCAGCAGCAGAGTTACCAGTCACTCTGAAATGTCACAAGTATATGAGAAGCATCGTGACAATTTTCACACCTTCTGATCAGCAGTTCATGCATTGGTCTACAGGTGACATATTAATGTATGCACATGATTGGTAAATCTACTGTAATGAGTTAAGTTTTATTTCATTCATTATACCAGATCTGGGCCAGACCTGTAGAGTGATTGTCAGAGTGGGTCTGGTAAATCAGGAAACTGCTGAGCCACTTTGCATTGAGTTATGTAGTTCTTTTTCAGTACTGTATTGTGCAAAGTTAATAGGGTTATTACTTTTAAAATAATATTATCATTATATTTTTTTACAGTTTGGTTGGAGTTACTGGAAGCCAAATAAATACTGGGACAACAGAGAAGTACAGTAAGCCTACTGAGCCGACTTTTAAACAGCATTTTACAGAAAACGGTAATCAAACGAATATCATGTTTAATTTTGATCTAAAATATGATTAGTTGGTGACTATATATTACAATCTTCAAAAAGTTGAGTAGTTTTTGCACTCTACTTTTAATAGTGTAATATAAAGGACTTGCCAGCAATCCATACTGCAAATTAATAAATGGAAGTTTTTCAGTACTGCTATTTATCCTTCAGGAAACTGATTTATTGAACCAAAGCATGCCCTGTTCACACTTGTATTGGAACGATACTGTTAAAATTAGTTTCAGTTTTAGAATACTGATACGATAACACACTCTGTCCTAACTTACTTTTCAACACCAGTACAAACCGATACTGTTGCTATATACTCCACTGATTCTCTATGGGGATCTCTGTCACACTGCGTGCAAAGGGTTGTGGGATAGAGAGCTCAAGAGGTTTTCTATTGACAGTCAATAGAGTGGTGTCGGATTGAGCTGCTTTGGGCTGACTCTTCCTAGGGTGACTTGATGAAAAACATAACTTGTGGTAATAATGCCATACTGTAATCTATACGAAAAATGCACTTTACTGAACGCAGTACCAGAGATGGCACACACCCAGAAAAGCGAGATGAGTGCTTCACACAGTACAGAGTAGACAGGTGCAGTTATAAAACATGGATTTATTGGTATTAGCCATCATTTTATATATGTTTTACGATTAACTTCTCTGTAAATTATATACTGTATATAAAAAAAAGCATTAATTAAACAAGCATTGCAGAAGTAAAGGCGAATCTTGGTAGAATATCCTTGGTGTAAGTGTAACATTTTAACATCACAAAGCCTTAACTACAATCTTAAATAAATACAATAAGCCCAGTGGGAATTTGGTCTTTTTAAAAGCATTTTCATTATTGTATTTATCTTCGTAAATGTCTGTCTTTGTATTTGTACTGCGCTATTGAGATATACCTGTGCTGGCCCTCTGGCCATAAAGTGAATAAACTATTTTTTTTTTTACATTATATTCAAAGAACAAAACGAAACCAATAAAAAACACAGCTTGCGTATGAATCTATCAAATACACAGATTCCAATACACTTACTAAGTCTACTGTTTAGTGATCAGTGCCACAAACAGGAAATCCATTTATTTATTTGTTTTAAATATCCCCTTCTGTTGACAAATTAGATAGATATCAAGGGCTTTTTTTTTTTTTTTTTTTTAAACAAATGATTTGCGTAAAAGTGTACTGGTAAATTAAAGCCTATCCATAATTCATTTATTATTATTATTATTATTATTATTATTATTATTATTATTATTATTATTTATTTATTAGCAGATGCCCTTATCCAGTGCGACTTACAATCGTAAGCAAATACATTTCAAGTGTTACAATACAAGTAATACAATAAGAGCAAGAAATACAATAACTTTTGTTCAAGCAAAGTACAAGTGTGACAAACCAAAATTCAATAATACAGCAGATAATAGTGATAGTTACATCAGGATATGATTAAATAGTGATAGTTACATCAGGATGTGATTAAATACAAAGTACTACAGGTTAAACACTTGGCAGATTACAGTATTCTGAAGTACAGGATTAAATGCAGTAAAACAGGGGGCAGATAAGAGCAAAATAAAGCACATTTACATGAAGGGTGATAGTGTCCCAGGATACAAACAGAGGAGTTCTACAGGTTCTTAGCTGAGGAAGAGGGAGAGAGTGTGGTAGATTCCAGAGGAACAGAGATAGAGGGGGAGGAGGAGGGAAAGAAAAGGAGGTCAGATTTAGAGAGGTTGAGTTTGAGATGATGCGAGTGCATCCAGGAGGAAATAGCAGACAGACAGGTAGAGATACAGGAGGAGATGGTGGAGTCAGAGGTGGGGAAGGAGAGGAAAATCTGAGCATCATCAGCATAGAAATGGTATGAGAAACCATAGGATGCGATGAGGGGGCCCAGGGAGCGGGTGTAGAGAGAGAACAGGAGAGGACCCAAGACTGACCTTTGGGGGACTCCAGTTAAGAGAGGGTGAGGTGTGGAGGTTGCTCCACGCCAGGTTACCTGGTAAGTGCGGTTGGAGAGGTAGGAGGAGAACCAGGCCGGAGCAGTGCCAGAGATCCCCAGGTCAGCAAGAGATGATAGTAGAATAGAGTGATCAGCAGTGTCAAAGGCAGCGGAGAGGTCGAGGAGAATTAGGACAGAGGAGAGAGAGGCAGCTCGGGCACATTTAAGTGAGTTGGTGACAGACAGGAGGGCGGTTTCAGTGGAGTGGGCAGAGCGGAAGCTGGATTGGAGAGGGTCAAGCAGAGAGTGGTTGGACAGGAAAGCATAGAGCTGCCGGTGTACAGTCCACCCGAGGGTTTTGGAGAGGAAGGATAGGAGGGAGACAGGACGGTAGCTCTGGAGGGAGGTGGGGTCGAGGGTAGGTTTTTTGAGGAGGGGAGTGATAGAGGCTTTTTTGAAGGCAGAGGGAAAGATACCAATTCTCTGAATTAATCGAAGGTTCAGAACTGTGTGGTCCAGTGGTTAAAGCAAAGGCCTTGTAACCAGGAGATCCCCGGTTCAAATCCCACCTCAGCCACTGACTCATTGTGTGACCCTGAGTAAGTCACTTAACCTCCTTGTGCTCCGTCTTTTGGGTGAGATGTAATTGTAAGTGACTCTGCAGCTGATGCATAGTTCACACACCCTAGTCTCTGTAAGTCGCCTTGGATAAAGGCATCTGCTAAATAAACAAATAATAATAATAACACATTACCGAAGGAAGGTTAGAACTTTCGATGGTACTCATTTGATGGTACTAAAAATATTAATAATAATAATATGAACTTATGCTTGTCAAGTGACCCCAGAGATTGGTTATAACTCCATGGTAGTCGCTTGCACAGTTTGCATTCAACTTTTTTTTTGGTCATCTGGTTATTTAACAAAAAAATCCCAAACAGGGTTTCGAGACATTTCTTTCAATACAGCTTACGCTGTACAATGGTTTGCTGTCTCGATGGAGAATAAAGAATTTAAAGGTTTGCTTCTGGATAACACGAGCTGGAGGGGAGAGGGACGGACGGTGCTCAGTTTTCGAAATTAAAATTATTAGTGTTATTGTATATTTTGTATGTTTCAACCATATTCTACAATAGCACTTATCTTACACTATCTTGCACACTAGATAGTCATTATATATTTTACTGAAGCACTACAACCGTACAGCCCCAGTGCTTTGGATACTCTATACCGTGCTCCATACACGGCAGCGGCACCATATAGAGTTGCTACGTATAACGATTTGCTAGCGGATTTTAATACAACAACTTTTGTTTACGTAATATACATTATACAAATCAAAAGATCGAATTTTGCATGCGAGTGACATTTGATGTGCGAGTTCAGTATTCATATATTGTCAAACAGTTTCTGTTAACAGGGTGGGTGAGGGGGGAAACTGAGTGAATGGCGTCTGACGAACCTTTAAAGGTTTAAAACAACCTTCGAATCCCTGGCTAGCGAACGAACCTTCAAACACAGCCCTACTTTTAAAATCGTGTTATGTGTGTATATGTATTCACAGTCGCCATCTAGAGCGTTTTATTATGGATGTTTGCTTTTTACTGCATTCAGTAACCTCATCCACATTAATTCTGAATGTTTTCATTTCAAATGATGAAGCACTGAACTTGTGTTTTTGTGGTACAGTAATTTTGTTTGGCATAATTATTTACTTAGCACTGTTTTCTCTTCTGGTTCCTCAAAATAATTCCAAACGTGCCTTTGCCTCGTTCCTTTGTTTAGAGATGCAAACGTCAGAAAAAACACTTTTCTTACCCCATGTGGACTGAACCATACCACACCCACTACAGCATGAACACAGTGTACCAATGAAGCGCCAGATTGACCGAGAATAAAACCTGCCCCAGTGTCAATCTTTTTGTTGCACCAATTAGAAAAACTACTTGGAGACAACTGTCAAACCCCTTCCTTTTTATATATCCGCCCTTACTGTGGCACCACAGCAATTGGATACGCGACGGACTGCTGTATATGATGGCAAATTCATACATTAAAAAATATGCATTTGGTGAAATTTGGAAATGACCGGTATACGTCTAGCATATTATTCAACGTTTAACCACTTCTTTAGAGTTTATACGTTTACAAGTCTGTGTTGCGTACCGATGCAGTTCTACCAGTAAACAACACTAACACCAGTGTGAACAGGCGTTGCGATACTGTTATGATGCCACAGGGTTATTATATATGCTGTTAATTGCCACAGGGTTATTATATATGCTGTTAATTGCCACAGGGTTATTATATATGCTGTTAATTGCCACAGGGTTATTATATATGCTGTTAATTGCCACAGGGTTATTATATATGCTGTTAATTGCCACAGGGTTATTATATATGCTGTTAATTGCCACAGGGTTATTATATATGCTGTTAATTGCCACAGGGTTATTATATATGCTGTTAATTGCCACAGGGTTATTATATATGCTGTTAATTGCCACAGGGTTATTATATATGCTGTTAATTGCCACAGGGTTATTATATATGCTGTTAATTGCCACAGGGTTATTATATATGCTGTTAATTGCCACAGGGTTATTATATATGCTGTTAATTGCCACAGGGTTATTATATATGCTGTTAATTGCCACAGGGTTATTATATATGCTGTTAATTGCCACAGGGTTATTATATATGCTGTTAATTGCCACAGGGTTATTATATATGCTGTTAATTGCCACAGGGTTATTATATATGCTGTTAATTGCCACAGGGTTATTATATATGCTGTTAATTGCCACAGGGTTATTATATATGTTGTTAATTGCCACAGGGTTATTATATATGCTGTTAATTGCCACAGGGTTATTATATATGCTGTTAATTGCCACAGGGTTATTATATATGCTGTTAATTGCCACAGGGTTATTATATATGCTGTTAATTGCACATTTTAAAAATGAAAAGCAAACAACAAAACAGTTATCACTGGCTATCTGTCTTGTGAACAACAAGCCTCTCTTACTAATTCCTATTCCTTTTGTTTTTGAGCAGATATGACAAACTCACCCATTCCTCCAGTGTTTTGTACACCTGGAATAAAAATTAACAAAAATAAATTACCTACTTTGCCAAAAAGCCCTGAAATCACAGTTAAGAAGGCAAGTGATTCTACTCCTGAGATCCCAACCTTTGAGACACCGTATTTGAAGAAGCTAGTTCATGTAAGTCTTTAGTTCAAATGTCATTCCATGTGAATCAACACAGGTCAACACTTCTTCAGAATTACATACCAGTCAGTCTACATGTTGATGGTGTTTATGAACTTGTATATTACTATGAAACAATCAATAGTGCTGAATTAAGAAATACAAAAATAACTAAAATTCTTCAACTAGAAGTATTTTTCAATGTCTTTAAAAAAAAAAAAGACTGAAAGACTTCTAGTTAAACAAAAAATCATTTAATTTTAGAAATGTTTAGAAATGTGCACTTTCTTTTAGTTCCTGATTTATATGCAGTCACAATCATTTGGCCAAAATTGTAACTTTCAATAATGTGTATTATATTGATTGCTTCCTGACAGCAATGAGTCTTTTATACACCAAGGTCTTTCTCTTGGTGAGCCAGATCTAGTTCAATACCACCCATTGAATTGTACTGTATTTAATGAATGATCACTGGAAAGAACTGAAGGAGCTTTAAAACAAGCCTAGAATGTAGTTCAGTTAGAACAAAAGTTATTAATGAATCGTTATAGAAAATGTTCAAGGTTGTGTTTTTTATAACCTCATATCTACAAAATGATGGATATCTATAATTTGTGTGCTATTGTAATGCTTTCTCCATTGACCCATTCAAAACCATATGTGTCCTTGCCTGTTGCTGAGGAACAAGGATGCTGTTGATTCCAAGCAGAAACTGTTTTCTTAATTGTCTTTGCATCGGGCAGGCATTTAAGATGTTCATGCTTTGAGTCCAATCCAAATGTTGTATGACCCGACGGACGTTACAATACTTACTGAAAGTTTTGTTGAAAAATATTGATGTTTGGGCAAATTACAAGACATTCTTTAACCTGAGTGATTGCAATGACATAATACACGTTTATTCTCAGGGTCTATAAGCAATGGACACTACTCTTGATTATTTTCTCAAAATAAATATTTAGAAATAAAACAAGTTATTCATTCCATTATTATCAGTAGTAAGAAATGTACCTGGTAAGTTTTGTTCAAGAAATATTTTCCTCCATGATTTACAAAAACTGTTGGAAAAAGTTGACAGCTAATTGTGTGCAAGAGTTTAAATATATAAAAATTTCTTTGCACGTAGTACAGTAGCTACTTTTATTTCTATCCCGAGATTAGTTTAAATCGTCTGATTTAGCATCCACCTCCATACGAAGCTATACCGCCATAGTAAAAACGCAAAACAAATGTTAAGTTAATTATACATCTTTTTTTTTTTTTGCAAACTTAAACTGGAAACAGACGATCAATTTCTCTAAAGAAAAAAAACAATTCACCACGAACAAGACAAAATGAGAAGTCCACCGTAGAAGTAAAAAAAAATGTACAAGACCCAATGTATTGCATATGATAAATATTTGCGTACAATTTTCTTAATGGATGCATGTCCAGGATTGGTGAGCCCGAACAGACAGGCAACCACCACTCCACCCCCCATCCCCCCCAGCACCATTAGCTAGTGGTGTGGCACAGCAAAACAGTACGACATGTAACACAAACAGTGTTTTCAAATAATGAAGACAGAATAACTAAAACAGAGGTCAGAGAGCCATTGGCAAACTCAGACCACAATATGGTCTCATTTGAAATATTTTTTAAAACCCCCAAAGTAATGACTAAAGATAAGGTTTACAATTTTAGAAAAGCAAACTATGAAGGTATGAAACGGAGACTAACAGAAGTAGATTGGAGTAAAATAGAGAAAACGTCCACAGAAAAAGGATGGCTGTTTTTAAAAAATGTAGTACTACAGGCACAAAACAATTACATCCCAAAAGTAGACAAATCTAAATCTAAAACAAAATGGCCAAAATGGTTTAATAGATCAATTAAAAAAAATATTCAGCAAAAAAAAGCACTTTACAGAGCATTTAAAAGGGACCAAAAACAAAGTACACAGAAAGAGTACTTGGAACTGCAACACAAGTCAAAAAGGAAGTTAGAAAGGCCAAAGAGAGATAGAAATCAATATTGCTAAGGGGGCTAAAACCAATTCCAAAATGTTTTTCCAATATTATAACAGCAAGAGAACATTCAAAGAGGAGGTTAAATGTCTAAGAGACACAAATGGCAAAATCATAGATCAAGAAAAAAAAATAGCAAATATATTAAATGATTACTTTTCACAGGTTTTTACAAAGGAGGACACGGACAACATGCCCGACATGTCGACCTGTTCCTATCCAATTTTAAATAACTTTAGCATAAGAGGCAAAAGTGTTAAAGGGACGTAGGAGCTCTTAAAATAAACAAATCCCCTGGGCCGGATGAGATCCTCCCAATAGTACTCAAAGAAATTAAAAGTTATTTACAAACCGGTAACCAAGATCATGCAACAGTCTCTTGACACGGGTTGTACCGACAGACTGGAAAATAGCAAACGTAATACCGATCCACAAAAAGGGAGACAAAACCGAACCAGGTAACTACAGACCAATAAGCCTGACTTCTATTATATGTAAACTTATGGAAACTATAATAAGATCCAAAATGGAAAATTACCTGTATAGTAACAATATCCTGGGAGACAGCCAGCATGGTTTTAGGAAAGGGAGATCGTGTCTAACTAACCTACTTGACTTTTTTGAGGATGCAACATTGAAAATGGATAACTGCAAAGCATACGACATGGTTTATTTAGATTTCCAGAAAGCTTTTGACCTGCATAAAAGATTAATTCTCAAACTGAACACAGTAGGGATTCAAGGAAATGCATGCACATGGATTAGGGAGTGGTTAACATGTAGAAAACAGAAAGTACTGATTAGAGGAGAAACCTCAAAATGGAGTGAGGTAACCAGAGGTGTACCACAGGGATCAGTTATTATTATTATTATTTATTTCTTAGCAGACGCCCTTATCCAGGGCGACTTACAATTGTTACAAGATATCACTTTTTTTTTTTTTTTTTTTTTTTTTTTTTTACATACAATTACCCATTTATACAGTATTAGGTCCTCTGCTATTCCTAATCTACATTCATGATTTAGATTCTGGTATAGTAAGCAAACTCGTTAAAGTTGCAGACGACACAAAAATAAGAGGAGTGGCAAACACTGCTGAAGCAGCAAAGGTCATTCAAAATGATCTAGACAGCATTCAGAATTGGGCAGACACATGGCAAATGAAATTTAATAGAGAAAAGTGTAAAGTATTGCATGCGGGCAATAAAAATGTGCATTATAAATATCATATGGGAGATAGTGAAATTGAAGAAGGGAACTATGAAAAAGACCTAGGAGTTTATGTTGACTCAGAAATGTCTTCATCTAGACAATGTGGGGAAGCTATAAAAAAGGCTAACAAGATGCTCGGATATAATGCCTGGGTTGTTACAGTATGTATTTTTACTTTTTTTCTTGCATTTCCCATTTCCAGTAGTGGATTTCCTTGTCTACCTGTAGCATCCCTTGACCTCTCAGTAATGTTGCTCTTGAAGTTCAACACACGCAGATTCTGCCGGTTAGCGCCTTATGTGATCTAACAAGTACAATGTCACCTGAGTAGGAAAATATAAAATGTTTGTGATTGTTTGTTTAGCTAGTTTGTGGTGGTGAATATGTTATGTGCATATACCTAAAGATAAAAAAGAGTAAAATTTATATTAACATAGTCTTTTAATTGATTAATGATCCTTCAAGCAGAGAAATACAGAAAATGAAAAGAAGACATTACCTGAAAAAGGAAACCCAGCTGACCGCTTCAATTTTGAAGAACCTTGCCCACCAGTTTTTAGCTCTAGGATGTTTGCTACTGAACAAGTCCAACTAATAACACCTCTAACACTGGCAACTTATGATGATATGCCTGAAACACCAGAACGGCCAGAATTAAGTGCTATGACAGAAGGTATCTTGAAGGTTAGTGGCTTAACTTTTTTATGGTAGCCTATTGTTTTCAATATAAGGTTTTCATAAACATGTAGTTCTACTAGTATTGACACATTTTAAGAACAATATCATTTATATTGAGATATACAAGTTTGTTGGGATTTTTATTAAAGGAATAATGTTGTGTACTGATGATACTTCATAGCTTCTAACTTGTGTTCAAAATGTATTTCATTGCTCTTTTTTTTATTTATTTTTTTGTAATTTCTCAATGTGATCATTCCCTTGGTTTACCTTCAAAGTTAAAGCACGATGGTCTGATGATAAATAAAACTGAAAAAGAGAACAGGTGAGCATTTTATTGAAAGTTTTTCTTAGAAATGTTAAAGGAATTTGATTTGATTGTCATTGTCCAGAAAGTACAACAGCAGTACCTATTTCAGATGGATTCAAATGAAATGTAAACTAAGAACATTTGAAAGCAGAATCCATTTAATTTGATAAATCATGTTACAATTCAATTGAATGTTTAACTAACCTAACTCAATTTAACAAAAAAAAATGAATTGCCTAGAATCTGATTGACGTTTTTATTATATAGTGAATTTATGAATTAAAAATGTAATTTTTATATATTGTGTGGGATTTCTTTTAGGTCTCCTCTGGTGCATCTTGCCATAGTGTCTGAAAAGGAATTCTTCACACTGCCGGATTATTTAAGACAGATTCCTCTGTCTGAAATAAACGCAGCGATTCAGAAGATTAATAAAGCACTGGAGAGGAAATCTAATGGTCAGTATTTAAGTATGAACAGTGCTCAGTTTCCAAATGAGTCTGTGCGTTCCTTGTTTATTCATTCCACAAATACCTTCATTCTTACATCCTAGCATTAATTATAATAGGGACTGGGTTCTTGAATATGGCTTATATTTTCCACTGTGGGCACACTGTAGGCAAATTGCCCACACCATAGTAAATCTTTGACGAAGACCATTTGCTCGCACTGGAAAAGCAGATTCTATGGGCCCTATCTAGCAACGTTCGCAAACCCCTAAGGCAATCGCAAAACATTTTTGCGGACAGTTAGTGCACCAAAATCAATCAGGCGCACATGTGGGCAAACAGACTTTGCCCACCTAAGTGATTTTTAATAAGTGTTTTAGTGCCCACCCGGCAAGTCAGTTAGCGCTGGACATTGCCTGAACTCTAGGGGAAATGTCCTTATTACAAATGTAGCGATTTAGCAAACCATCAACCGTGTTAGCGTTTTACGTTTCAATTGACATGTAAAAACTAGGTCTAAACTGTGTGCAAATGACATGGTCGACTATAAATACCACTGAAACTTCCAGGAAAGCAGGTAAAGAAAAGAGAAATAAAAAAATATGGAGTGCACACTGGATTTCTACGTGGCCAGACAAACAAAGGAAGAGAAGTCGTCCCCAAAACCTATTTTGTTCTAGAAATGTTAGCTACCTGTAGCAATATACAAAGTATGTATTGTTAGTGGAATTTGATTTCGTGCCAAAAATGTTTTTTTTTTTTTTTATACATGAAAAACACATAAAGGCTCGCAAATAGTTATGGCTTTACAGTATACTGCAGACATGAGCCAGTCGTCTGTATCGGGTGCAGTGCGAGATGTACCTGCAGCTTTAGTAAAGTGGGCAGGAGAATTCATCCATTTCCGTCTCACGAGCTGCAACAAAATACAAAGCAGATTTTCTTGGGAGATGTGGGTTTCCTGGTGTCCTGAGAGCCATCGATTGCACACATGTGCAGCTACGCGCACCAACACAGAATAGGCACCTCTACATAAATCGTAAGGGGACCAATTTAGTCAACGTGCAAGAAGTGTGATGCCAACAACTACATCACAAATGTGTACGCAAACCATCCAGGCTCCGCTCATGACAAGTGGCAGCTGCGTTTCAGCGGGATGACAGTCTGAGAGTCTGGTTGATAGGTGTCAACAGGTATCCACTGAAGCGGTGGCTACTGACACTGCTTCTCAACCCCACGACCCCTGCCGAACAGAGGTATAACCGTACCTTTAAATGTGCTCGTACTGTAATGTCTTTGGGGGAACACTACACTACACTCCTCAGAAGGTTAGCAACATCATCCTGGCTGGTTGTGTTTTACTGAACATAGCTCTCCGTAATGGATGTGATGTTGAACTTACAGAGGAAAGATTACAGGGTTTGAGGAAAGCGATGCTGAACTTGAAGCCCCTGTGGTGGAGGTTGCAGATGCTGCAAGTGCCAGGCAGGTCAGACAAAGCCTTAGATATTCCTTTTTTTTTGTTTTGTAGACTTGCTTGAGGGGCTTGGTCATCCTACTCACTTGGACTGTTAGAGATTTAGTTAGTCCACGCATGAGACCCGACTTCTAAATCACGTTTTCGTGCGCTATCGCGGTGGTTCATTAGCGCTGTCATTTTTACCTGAGCGGAAGCGACTGCACATATTTGCTAAATAGGGCCCATTGTGTCCTAAGTGAACAGTTCCCTACCTCTTGAACCATTGGAGAAACTTTCCATGGAAATTATATCATAACTTACTGCTTATATAAGGTTTTACAAGATCTGCCTGTCATTTATTTTAATTTTATTTATTTATTTATTTATTTATTTATTTATTTCTTTCTTTCTTTCTTTCTTTCTTTCTTTCTTTCATAGATTTAGGGTAAAGCTGACAACCTTCAGAGTATAACGTAAAGTTTTTAAATCCTCAACACACCATACTCTATTTCTCAACTTTGACCACCAATATTCAACTCAAATAAGATATATTTTATATGTAAACCTGATGCTATAATATAGAAATATACACTTGTTTGGGCAGTAGCTTTTGTAATGTTACTTTCTGGTTAGCATTATCACCAGGTGTTTCTGAATTTTATTTTTGTCCAACCACCTATATTGCAGGCAGGTAGACCTTTTTGGACGCAAATTGTTTGTTTTTTCACCATTTTACAGGAAATAAACTGGACCCTTCCACTTATCTGATGGAGGAGAAAGAGTTATGGAATATAATTGAAGTTGGCCCACAGGCTACAATCTACCTTTTGTGTATAACAGAGTTAAACAGATTGGAACAGACGACAAGCTCAGGCATTGGGAGCGTGTACAGAGTCATCCTATCTGATTGAACAGAGATCAGCAAAACAAAGTATTGAAGCTTTCAAACACTCACAAAATAGTCCAACAATTACTATTTGTTTTAAGTGGCAAAATGCAAGTTACTAGCAATGTATGTATTTCTAATAACCAATATGGGATGTTGGTGTATTTGTAATAAGATATACTGTACTACAGATAATACCAACATTAGTAATTTCATTTCAAGTATGCCAGTTTGTATGAAATTATTGAATATGTGCACCCACCTGATTATTTGACATTTTTTAGAATGACATGTTTTTAGTTTGTTTGAATGTGACATGCTTATATTCATATTAAAGTGACAGTGTAACATGTTTATATTAATACTTTATTAAAACAATTACAGTAAAACCTGTCTTTGTGGTCAATAACATTTACGGTCCATGTAAAGGACAGGTAATCTTGAACAAGTAGTCATCTGTCTTAAGCAGCTACAAATGTTCAGTCTCAAGTTGAAATGTAATTTTTCACTGTATAATAAACTTCGCCTTAATATTGCTGTGTTCCTTTTTGTACTTTTGAAGTATTCAGTGCAAAATCCAAACCAGGCCCAGCTGGGCTGTGCATAAAAAACAGCAATTTTATTTTCTTTTCATAGACATAGGCCTGTGACACAAACATTTTGGGGTTAGTGTCTTTACAAGGCAGCTTGAAACTTGCATGTACATTTCATTCCGGGTTGGCATGAATTTAAAAATATTACGGCTGTGAAACGATAAAAAAATTAATTGTGATTAACCTTGAGATTAAAATTTTATCTCAATTAATCTTGGTTTTAATCTTTGCATATTGAATTGATACAATTACTGCATCCATCTCATTTAAGTTTGTTTTTTTACTGATGCTGTTGTTATTATTATTATTTATTTCTTAGCAGACGCCCTTATCCAGGGCGACTTACAATTGTTACAAGGTGTCACATTATACAGATATCACATTATTTTTACATACAATTACCCATTTATACAGTTGGGTTTTTACTGGAGCAACCTAGGTAATGTACCTTGCTCAAGGGTACAACAGCAGTGTCCCCCACTGGGGATTGAACCCACGACCCTCCGGTCAAGAGTCCAGAGCCCTAACCACTACTCCACACTGCTGCCCTATTCTTCTTCTTCTTCTTCTTCTTCTTCTTCTTCTTCTTCTTCTTCAATAAACAACCCAGCATAAAAACCCTGTTTTCCTTTTTCTGGATTCTCTTTATAGTTTTATATTTATATACAATGTCACAGATGGTTCTGGCACGTCCCTTTTGTGCTATAAGTCATTAGATCCTTTTGCATGGAAGGCCCCAGTTGCAAGGGTGTGCAGTTCTTTGATGGACCCAGATTCAGTTAAAATGTGTTTGCCCACTGACGATGGGAAAGAGAATGTAGAGATGGGAGCCTAGCTAACAAGATTTAAGTTTTTGCAGGAATCAGACTACTAAAACCTGTCACTCACACCTGTGGTGGTTTTGACAGACTCACTGAGAGCAGAAACTGACCCAAGACTGTCACAGCTACTGGAAGCAGGCCGATCTTTGGGAAACAAATTGAACATTTGGGAAACTGAAACAAATATTGTAATGACTGTAATGTGTTTTAGAAAATATTTTTAGCAGATGTGTACAGGCCTGTCGTGGTGTTCACAGAACCAGTCCGAGCTGAGCCTGGCGCAGAGTTCGAATCCTGTTGGGAATGTGCTGAGTTATTGGATGATTTAAACTAACCCCTATTGATTGAAAT
Source organism: Acipenser ruthenus (assembly GCF_902713425.1). Taxonomy (NCBI): domain Eukaryota; kingdom Metazoa; phylum Chordata; class Actinopteri; order Acipenseriformes; family Acipenseridae; genus Acipenser; species Acipenser ruthenus. The sequence continues at coordinate 26,942,356 of NC_081196.1, forward strand.
AATATGATATACTCTGTCAATAATTATAATAATACTGTATATGTTCCTTTCAAAGATCTGTATACTCAGTAGAAAACAATGGGTAGTTGGGAAGCTTCTTTCGATACTTTACTTTCTTTGCTTCATGTCTCATCATAATCAACACCAATAAATTGGCAAAAAGCAAAGGTTGTCTTAAAACCTGCTTTGACTGGATTTTGTATGAACAGAGAAAGGGGTCAGACTTAATTCAGTAAAATAATAATAGCAACTGTTATACTAAAGTAACTGAATTAGAAATACATGTTATAAAATCATTTAAAGTTAAACTGTTATACAAATAACAGTATTATTGTTGAAAGAACATATTACAGTTAAACTAAAGTTCAGTACTAACTGACACTGTCAGAATATTGTAATAATTGTACTGTGTTTTAGAGAATATAAAACCAGCGTAAATAATATTGCAGCAAATTATGAACAAGTTACAATGATTTGAACTAAGAAAATTGAACAAGTGTTAATGTTAGAAAAAAAAGCTTGTCTATGTGTTATTAGTGCACATACACTCATATTGTTATTAGTGCACATACACTCGTGGAAGTGTGTAACCTTGAAAGGAGGCTAGGTACTGCAAATTAGTAAAAAGAAAAGGGTAACCCTTTTTAGACAGAACGATGTTTGAAACTAAAAAGACCTATTTGATTTTATTTGATTGTATTGTTACTAAGCATAGAGGTTTTAAAAAGGTATTCTGATCTAATAATAGTGACACAACTCTGAAGAGAAATAATATAAAGTTTTGATCTAATAAGAAACATAATATTTAAACTAACAAGTGTCTTTGCTTGTTAAGGCTCTACTGTAATACAAGTAGACTAAAAGCAGGAGCGAGCATTTCATTTAATCAATTTAAGAATTTGTTCATTTTCTTTCTCCAACTAAACAAAAAATCTTTTAGACATTACAATATCCATTAAAGAATATAAATGTTTAGTTTATATAAAGGTTTTACTGCAATAAAAAAACAGGAACGGTATGAATATTAGACAAATTTTAGTACACAATAAATCTACAGAAAAATAGCCTTGCCCTTATCTGCTTGCAAGCAGAGCAGTGCTAGATATGGAAGGTTCTTTTTGGCAGTCAAAGTGAGATTTACTTACACAAATTAGAGGAGTTGTGTCCAGTCACAGTTCTTATCAAATAAGTAGCAACTTTCGTTGGGGGAAAAAACTGATTTCATGCGATGTATTTGGAGAAGTGCTTACAATGGTGTTTCATATTAATGAAAACAATAGTCTTGGCAAGAAAACTGGGTGTCTGAATTCTGCTTGAGCGGGCAACTTTTAGAAACCGAGAGAGAGGTCAAGCTTGGGCTGAGAATGGTACAAGTTAAGATAAGGCTATTATATTTAACATGTTCATTATAGTTTAACATTTAAATGAAGCTAATTGAACTGACCACTGTATGCTTATTCAAAGGCAGTCTTTGTCAAATACTTTGTTAACACATATTTGTATATGAAGTTAAACTGACCCATTGACAACACACTGAAAAGGTAATGTAATATGCGTCTAAGAGGGACATATAATTTTTGACTAAATAATATAATTTTAGCGAAATAATCAAATAGAGCTGATGTTACATATTAAAAACATCTCTCATATATACACATATACTTGTATTATATTATAGCAAGGATTCTGTGAACTTTGGTCCACCTGACTTTTCAGAAAAAGGAGGAGTTGGTAAAAGAGAGCGATGAAATCCTGTTCCAATATTTTTTGGCCAGAAGTTACAGCCAATCAGTTTTGAAAAAGGAGTTGACCGGCTCCTTCTAGAATATATCATAAACTTAAAGATAAGAAATGTCAAGGCAGATTGATGATCAGATTTAACTGGGACTCCAGATTTATTCAATGGAGGGAACATCCTATAAAAACCTAGATAAAACCCCAGTCCAGTATTGCACGACTTGCTAACTACAAGTTGTGTGGTCCATGCTCTAAAGATCTCTGAAAAACTGATTGCTGTTTGGTCATATTCCCAAGTCTGCCTTTTGAAGACAGTTTATTTTTCAATATATCCTACACTACACTTCCATATTCTGAAAGGTAAGCATATATTTGAATTGAATATCTCTTTTATATTGATGCATTGTTATAAGGTATAGAAATTGTGTTTTAGTCTTAAGAGAGTGGTATATATTGAATGTTCTAGAATTTAGCGGTGGGCGTTTTTAGCTTTATGCATGCATAGCCTAAGGGCTAAGCATATAATTAACCATATCTGTATTACTATATATTAAAGTATTAATGCTGTTATACTTGTAAAGGCACTGCACAACCAAGCAATCCAATTTTTAACATGAGCATTTAATAAACCGAAAAGAGCACTAATACTGCTCTGATTCGTTAAAACTTCAAATTAAATTAGTCTGTGTGATATTATTATTAAAAAGTCATCTGGATACGTTGCAAGCCCAGTGCACGAACAATCCACTACAGGAGTTTGAAACATCTTAATGTCCTCCTGAACGTCTCCCCTGAGTTTAAGAGTGCTCAGAGCATATACATAAATAAAAAGAGTACGTTGCGAGAATTCTTGACAACAATCCAGCATTTATTGTTAAATCTTTTGAACCAACTGCTAAATCACAATGGAGTCAGTTTATTACTCACCTTACTGCATTTACAATTATCGGGTTCCTTTAAAGTTTCCTTTACTCATAAAGTTATGTTTTTCACTGCTGTTTAAATAAGAATAATGATAATTTAAATTATTTTATTAATAACTTGAAATTGCCTAATTAAAACAAAACATTAATTGAGTAACAGTTATATACTCCATAATTGTAAATAATATTGTTTAAAATAAATGTGGTTTTTGAAATAAAACAAAGCTACAATGTTAATGGGTCTGCAGTCAGTAGATCTCCAACAGCACTAGTTATACTTGCAGTATCGTACTTTGCATGATTCATGGGTTTGCAGCGAAAAGAGTACTCTGTTGATGGGCTCATTTGTTGTCTGGCAGAAAAAAACTACTAGTGTATTTAGAAGTGAAAGCATGTTTAGCATGCAGGTGGTACAGCAGACTATACTGGAACTCACTTTGACAGTAGATACAATTAACCCTCTTTCTAGCCAATGAACCCTCAAAGTTTTATAAAAAAATAAATAAACGTCCCATTCATAAGTCGTTCAGTCTGAGTGCTTTGCTACATAATACGGTTCTGTGACTAATTTTATATTCAAACAATGACAACACTTAATCCTGGCATGCACTAAAATAGTGCTCCAGGAAATTAATTACGGTATGCTAAGAGGGACAAGACAGCAGTGCAATTAATGTGCGTTCAAAAAATTAATCTCCCAAAAAATGAACGCTTTAATCACAGAAGTTAACTGTGATGAATTGACAAATGATTTAATTTAAGTGTCAGGGCCTTATCCAGACTCATGTCTATGCAGGACTCCAGACAAATATTTTGCCTTTGGAACCAGTGGCTCTGTTACGGGGTGATGGTCAGAGTTAACCCAACCCACAATCACATTATCCTCTGAGGAACATGGAGGTTTTTAGAACACAGGAAACTTGGTAGTATTCACAGGCATAAATGTTTATTTTCGCACTCAGATTACAAATTACAAACAGGTTGTACATACAATGACCGACCACCTAATACCCCCTCCTAAGGAAAGATACGTTATTAGATAATCCCCAGCCCCACTTACGCCGAACAGGATTAATTATTCAATAAACATTTACACCTAGGATGATTTTATACAAAAATAACTATTTAACATTCATACTTTTACGATAAAGAGTCATATATTCTACTTTAAACATGTTTCTTCTCCTTTATATGTATTTGTTTAAACTGCATGAATACCGTCTTTGTTTCCAAACACAACCGTTAAACTATTCCATTGTTTACTTGTTATTATTATCATGGTCATTATTATTCTCTAGTCCTGAACTATTATTGTTTGAAGATTACCGAAAATATGGTGATAACAAAACCATTGTTCCACATGTATAGCTACGGCAACTTCATTAAGGCAAGCGCCCGAATTTAAATACAGAAATACACTTGTTTAACAACATGCACGATACATAATAAACCTGTCTCTATCGCCAGTAGAATAACAATCACAATCATTTAAATATTACAGTGAGGGTCTCACCCTCACAGGCTCCTAGTCACCAAATTCAATTGTTGGGTGCCACTTTAGGAGCATGTTGGTTCCTGCAGGTACCATATTCAACTGCTTAAAGTACAACAACAACTTGTTATACAGTGTACCACTAAAGTGATACTAAAACAGTAACTTCGTTGGCTAAGGTTCACCACATGTTCTCTCAACCCCCTCCCAACTCACCTCTTCCAGGCTGCAGCCCTGCTCTGCTCCTTTTTGTTTCCTCTCTCTTCAACTCCTCTCTGCTCTCTGGCTGTTTCGCCTCTGCCTTCAAACAAGCTTGCATCACCCCCATCTTAAAAAAAACCCTCCCTGGATCCCTCATCCCTCCAGAACTACTGTCCTGTCTCCCTCCTCCCATTCCTCTCTAAAACCTTTATTGACCGCCAGCTCTGCTTTCTTGTCAACACATGATCTGCTCAACCCCCTCCAATCTAGCTTTTGCCGGCACACTCCACTGAAACTGCTCTTCTCTCCGTTACGAACTCTCTACTCTCTGCTCATGCCGCCTCCCCTCCTCTGTCCTAATTCTCCTCAACCTCTCTGCTGCCTTTGACACAGTTGACCATTATATTCTCCTGTCCTCCCTTGCTGACCTAGGACTCTCCGGCACTGCTCTTGCCTGGTTCTCCTCCTACCTCTCCGATCGCACATACCGGGTGCCCTGTCATGGCTCATCCTCTGCCTCTTGCTCTCTTTCGTGTTGACAGGATAGCTACCTGTCCACTCCAGCTCATCCAAAACTCGGCTGCTCACCTTGTCTCTTCCCTTCCTCATTTCTCCCACACTACACCGCTGCTCCACTCTCTGCACTGGCTCCCTATCGCTGCTCACATCCAATTCAAGACTCTTGTACTCGCCTATCGCTGTCTTGACCTTTCTGCTCTCAGACTATCATTTCTCCCTATACTCCCTCTTGCCCCCTCTGCTCCTCCACCTCCAGCAGACTAGTTGTAGCCCCTTCTGCTCCCCCACCTCCAGAGCCTGCTCCTTCTCCACCCTTGCCCCTCAGTGGTGGAACGACCTACCCACGGATATAAGGACTGCTCAGTCCATGACCACCTTCCGGCGCCTCCTCACAACACACCTGTTCAGACAGCATCTGTAAACCTCTACTCTCAACTATACTGAACTATATGGCACCCAGTTGTACCAGTACTTGCATCAGCTTGCACTTGCACTGAACTGCTCCATACCTTGCCACATTCAACTACTGCTCCTAACTATAACTGCATATTGTATATTGTACTCCTATAGGTACACATACTTTTTGTAATTGCTCTTATTGGAAAGTCATTCTCATCCATTTATCACTTACTATGTGTTCTTACTGGACTTTACTCATATAAGCAAATATTTAACTGCTCTTCAAACTTGCTATTATAATTTACTGTATTCTTTATTTTGCTCTTACTTGAATTTGATCTCATTGTACTTTCATAACTACTCATCTGTATTATGCTATTCTGTTATGTGTTTATAATTCAATACTTTGTACTGATATTTTGTAACAATTGTAAGTCTCCTGGATAAGGGTGTCTGCTAAGAAATAATAATAATAATAATAATAATAATAATAATAATAATAATAATAATAATAATAATAATAATAATAATAATAATAATAATATATGCTCCCACTAGGAAATGTAATTCAAGAGCATGGATTACATTTCCATTCCTATGCTGATGGCACACAGGAGGCAGTGTGGTCTAAAGAAATGGGCTTGTAACCAAGAGGTCCCCGGTTCAAATCCCACCTCAGCCACTGACTCATTGTGTGACCCTGAGCAAGTCACTTAACCTCCCTGTGCTCTGTCTTTCGGGTGAGATGTAGTTGTAAGTGACTCTGCAGCTGATGCATAGTTCACGCACCCTAGTCTCTGTAAGTTGTCTTGGATAAAGGCGTCTGCTAAATAATAAATATTGAATTGACTACTGGTACTTCGCATGCTAATTCTAGGTTATCTGCTTGTTTGGATGATATTGTCATTTGGATGACTAAAAACTTTCTAGTTGAATTCTAATAAGACAAAGTGCACAAATATTGACTGGTACAAAAAGGACTGAGCATATTACACCTGTTGGAAAATTTGCACTGCCTGTCCGTCAAGTTTATTTAAGATCTTACTCTTGACTTATAAAGCTGTTCGGGGAATAGGGCCTACATATTTATTTGAATTGCTGTATCCCTATATCTCTAGAGGTCAACTACGCTCTTCAAGTTTTCAGTAGCTGACCATTCCCTTATTCACATTGGGAGGTCGGAGTTCCCTTTCAAATGAGAAATGTAACCATTACCAAATGAGATATATCTCTATAGCCCAAATTACCTGAGCACATATATCAAAGCTCCCTAATGCGTCAGACGTCGTCTCTGCCCCCATGTTCTTATGTTCTTGTGTTCTTGTGAGAGAAATACGAGTGACACATAAGGCTCAGAGTGACCAATTATTCTTTTTATTTATTTTCCCCCCAACTTGGAATGTCCAATTATGTTTTTTCTCCTCACCGCAGCGGGTCCCCACACAGCACAGACGGTCTGAGGGCGTGTGAGCGTCCTCGGATCTCACAAGCCTAAAGCCAGAATCGCGTTTACGCCAAGCAATCCAGAGCAGAGGTGGGTGGGCTACCGATCCCAGAAAACAGAGATCAGCCCTGCTTTTTATCCACTCTGAATGTGCTCTGTGTCTGGCCAGTATGGCTCTCTGTTGCATGATGAGGAGAAGCAATCCCTGCCAGTTTCCCACCCCGGGAGCGTCACAGCCAATGTGATGCCCCCTTCGGAGTCCCCAGCAAAGTTCCTACTCTTTGCACAGCCCGAACACGAACTGGCGCTGTCCAAGCTGTATGACTGTATAACTGGATGAGCCACTCAGGGACCACAAATATAAATATTTTAATTATTCATTCATACTTACTTTTTTAAGTATTTTTTTTATTAATACACCTGCCTTTTATCAGCATCATGTATTGCAATGGATCAGCATGAAAAAGCTGCCAGGGACAATATCATAATTCCATCAAACATATAGCATGTTCAGTTTGTTGCAGACAATAATGATAAAAAAGAGTCGTATGTCAGTGTCAGACTCCCACAATTCCAAAAGGTAGCTTTTGCACAGTGGCAACTCAAAAACAAAGAAAATAGCACCACGAAGACGATCACTTGAAACTACTGCAATGTTCCAAGCCTTTCTGGAGTATAATCTTCTTGGCAGACGCCCTACACCAAATCTTGTGGGAAAAGTAAAAAAAAAAACTTTTATACTGATGTTGAGGCTAGCTGACCAGCTGCCAACCTTGATATGCAATGGCTAATTTTAAGATGAGGCCCAACTCACCTATTTGAGGTTGATTTTGAAAATGTGAATGCTTAGCAAATACAAGGATGATAGCATTTAATGTGATGGCTTAATCTACCATACCAATGCCAACATCTATTGGGTAGTGTCCAATGCTGCCAGCATCACCTACTGAATGGAGTAGAGTTTTCACTGTAATGAGGAACGTCTGCAAGATGTCTAGGATACTGGGCCAAGATTACAGTGTCTTGACATTTCATGAGGCTATATATTGTAAGGCAAAAGAGATTCAGAGGAGGTGCCTGGAGAAATTTCAGAAAACGGTCTTGAGAATGGGTGGTTTTTCCACATAGCTTAGACATTTCTGGCTGTAATTGTAAATCCATTCCTCATAGAATCACAGGTGTGTGACAACAACACAGCACGCGATCTCCTTAAAGGGAAATCATACAACTGTGGAGTGAGGGCCCACAAGCGTGTAATGGAGGCCCTGACCAGACTGAGGTGGCAGACATTTTGTAACTGGATACAAGACAATAAGATTGATTGTGATGTAGACCTCATCAACAGCAAGCTATAGGAATATCAAAATGTGGTATCAAACAACGATGCAACCAGCCTAACAGAAGAAGCCTAACAGATGCCCTCCAGAACGTACAGGATGCATGGCACACATTCTGCAATTGGAAGAGCAACTTCCCAAACCTTTGCATTCTGGGATGATTACCATTCTCAAAATGGTTAACATCCTAATGCGGTTCATTACAGCAGAAGGTGAAAGCACCTGGGACTTGCATCTTGCAGCGGTTGTAGAAATGCTACCACTATTTTTTGCTTTTGATTGTAACAAGTTTGGACAGACATGGCACTTGAACAAACAGTAAACTGTGATAGTAAATTAATAGTGGGGTATAGTGGGTTTAAACTTTAAATCCAGGATGTTTGGCTAGATGGTTCATCACTGCTCATGAGCGCTCCACTATCACACCTTCCATGAAGGTAATGTGTGATATGGTAGACTCAGACGTTTCACAAGAAAACACAAGGAGGCTGCACCACGTCGCATGCAATGAGATAAAGCAGCTGTAAATAAGATGGTTAACGCTATCACCAACTCCATGACAAACCCATTTGATTTGAATGTTGACTTAATAGCACTTACCAACATTGCAACTGGCATTGTTGTACCCGCAGAGGTTGCCACCAAGCTTGTTACTGCAAATGCTACAGGAATCAAAGCAATGAAACAGTTTGTGGAAGACAGACTAAATTAAAATACCACTGGATTATTTGAACCATTGCACAAGCTCATCATCAAGACATTTTCATCTCTAAGCAAGAAGATCAAATCAAAAGTTAATAGTGATAAGACAGTGACTATCAATGCAGACAGGGAGCTGTTTGGCCATCTTGTAGTAGCTTCATAAACAAAAGAGATTGATCTGAGGAAGTTTTCACACATGAGCATTCTACACTTCCACATTCTCTAGCACTCTCTGATGGTGCCTTCAACAAAACTGCAAAGAGTAAGCTATTGCCTGAATTAGAAAAATAAACTCAGTCAATGTATCAACTGCCAGCATCTAACATGCGCACAGCTTGGATAGTGGATGGCATGGCTGTTATACAAATGGTCGGGCAAGGAGGTGCAACTAGCTTTGGAGAACTTGCTAAGTTGGTCTTCAGAAAAGTATGCCAGCCTCTACAGTATGGAGAATGAGCAGATATCATCTTTGATCCATATGATGTAAAATATTCAATTAAAGCTTTTGAGCGTGCACAAAGACAATCCTCACAAAGCAATGAAATCAAAATCCATGGTCCCAAAACACCTATCCCAACGCAGTGGAGTAAGTTAATCGTAAATCCCAAGAATAAAGAACATCCGGTAAAATTCCTGTCAGAATCATGGTGTGATATGGCAGAAACTTTACTTGGCCCAGATCAGAAAATTGTTATTGCAGGTGAATTCAATGACAACCTTGCTGCTCGCATGGTCACTTCAGATGGAGTTGTAGACCAAAAAGATCTATTATCATTGCACGAAGAAGCAGTGTTGCACATGCTCCACAAGAATACCCTTGTGTGGTGGTGTGGTCTCCAGACACTGACATTGCAGTTCTCTGTGTACATTTTATTCACAAGTTGGAAGCAACTCAAGAACTAGTTGAAATCAGTAGAACTTCTGATAACCTTTCTCTATGATCCAGCGGCTGACTCAGCAGATGTAAATGGTGTGCGATATAAGATTTCTGTCTGAAAAAGGCCCTGAATGAAGCCCCAATTTATGATAGCCTTCTGCAGCATACCACACAAATTACCAGACCCTTATCTGGAACCATGCCTTGGAGGCTCAGCCTGACATCCCCTCCCCAATTGGAAATGGCTGGCATCATGACAAGGTTGGACATATTTCTTCAACACTAATGACACAGACACCTGCCCCGAAGTACTCGTGGAACTCATTGCATGTGGGTGCATAAAAGCCAAGTGTGAGCAATGCAGACAGAGCATGGCATGCACAAAGGCTTGCTTGTATACTGGTGGTGAGGACTTATAATCCTCATAAAGCTGTCGGTGTGGATCCAGATGAGCCTGACACTACAGATGAATAGACATGTAGCGTATGGCAAATATATTGAAAAAGGCTAGACACACATACAGACGTGCTCAAATTTGTTGGTACCCTTACAGCTCATTGAAATAATGCTTCATTCCTCCTGAAAAGTGATTAAATTAAAAGCTATTTTATCATGTATACTTGCATGCCTTTGGTATGTCATAGAATAAAGCCAAGAAGCTGTGAAAAGAGATGAATTATTGCTTATTCTACAAAGATATTCTAAAATGGCCAGGACATATTTGTTGGTACCCCTTAGAAAAGATAATAAATAATTGGATTATAGTGATATTTCAAACTAATTAGTTTCTTTAATTAGTACCACACATGTCTCCAATCTTGTAATCAGTCATTCAGCCTATTTAAATGGAGAAAAGTAGTCACTGTGCTGTTTGGTATCATTGTGTGCACCACACTGAACATGGACCAGAGAAAGCAAAGGAGAGAGTTGTCTGAGGAGATCAGAAAGAAAATAATAGACAAGCATGGTAAAGGTAAAGGCTACAAGACCATCTCCAAGCAGCTTAATGTTCCTGTGACAACAGTTGCAACCTCCCTGGGCGCAGCCGCAAGAGGAAAATTGACCCCAGATTGAACAGAAGGATAGTGCGAATGGTAGAAAAAGAACCAAGGATAACTGCCAAAGAGATACAAGCTGAACTCCAAGGTCAAGGTATGTCAGTTTCTGATCGCACCATCCGTCGCTTTTTGAGCGAAAGTGGGCTCCATGGAAGAAGACCCTGGAGGACTCCACTTTTGAAAGAAAAACATAAAAAAGCCAGACTGGAATTTGCTAAAATGCATATTGACAAGCCACAATCCTTCTGGGAGAATGTCCTTTGGACAGATGAGTCAAAACTGGAGCTTTTTGGCAAGTCACATCAGCTCTATGTTCACAGACGAAAAAATGAAGCTTTCAAAGAAAAGAACACCATACCTACAGTGAAACATGGAGGAGGCTCGGTTATGTTTTGGGGCTGCTTTGCTGCGCCTGGCACAGGGTGCCTTGAATCTGTGCAGGGCACAATGAAATCTCAAGACTATCAAGGCATTCTGGAGCGAAACGTACTGCCCAGTGTCAGAAAGCTCTGTCTCAGTCGCAGGTCATGGGTCCTCCAACAGGATAATGACCCAAAACACACAGCTAAAAGCACCCAAGAATGGATAAGAACAAAACATTGGACTATTCTGAAGTGGCCTTCTATGAGTCCTGATCTGAATCCTATCGAACATCTATGGAAAGAGCTGAAACTTGCAGTCTGGAGAAGGCACCCATCAAACCTGAGACAGCTGGGGCAGTTTGCTCAGGAAGAGTGGGCCAAACTCCCTGTTAACAGGTGCAGAAGTCTCATTGAGAGCTACAGAAAACGTTTGATTGCAGTGATTGCCTCTGAAGGTTGTGCAACAAAATATTAGGTTAGCGGTCCCATCATTTTTGTCCATGCCATTTTCATTTGTTTTATTATTTACAATATTATGCTGAATAAAAAATCAAAAGCAAAGTCTGATTTCTATTAAATATGGAATAAACAATGGTGGATGCCAATTACTTTTGTCAGTTTCAAGTTATTTCAGAGAAAATTGTGCATTCTTCGTTTTTTGTGGAGGGGTACCAACAAATTTGAGCACGTCTGTATATACTGTCATGTTGCACATCGTTGAGAGTGACTCCATTGGCTATTAGTGTTTTGTTAGCACCATGATGTGCAATAGTATACCTGGCTTCTATTATAATGAATACAGTATTTAAAACTTTTGTGTAATTGAATAAACTGTGCATTAATATGCTTTAAGTAATCAGCCTTATTAATATTTTTTGTAAATCATACAAAATACATTTATGACTAGAATTTGTTTTTGTCTTTTAAGATACATTTTTAATCATTTGTGTAAAAGAAACCTTTACCTAACCTTACCTAACTGTTTTTGTCTTTGAAATAAAATTGTTAAAATCCCATTTGATTGGTCATTTTTACTTTCCAACTTGTCTTGACAACTTAAGTACATTTTTGTGGCCTTTTCACTTGTACAAAATGTTGTTTTGACATGGGTATACAAATCTTGCATTGGCATACCTTCCTCCCACTTTACAACACCACATCCACCCTAGATAAGCACCTAAGGGATACTTCTATCAAATCACATAGCTGTTGCATTCTGTACGGGGGTGCTACGTCACGATACATTTCTGGCCTGGTCCCCCAGACTACAGGTCACCAGAGCACATTTTCATGCAGTTGTGTATTTCTTCCTATTTTAAAACCAGGAAGTACAACCTTATACATACATACTTTTTTTCATATGCTCCATAATCTTTAAGCAATAAGACCTGACACAGAGGGTGCTATTACAACTAAACAGTGCATAATGCCTGGTGATGCCCGATGTGGAGGGTCTTATTGCTTTTATACTTCAGTGTTACAGTACAAATAATTTATTTGTATTTATTTTAACTATTTATTTTGTTGTTCTTTTTTTTAATCCTTCCACATAAGCACTCTAAAATGAATGTTCTACAAAATATAGTCCTGCATTATAACAGCATTGCCTATGAGCTTCTCTATAAAATTAGTTTACAAAACATGGTTCTTAAGTAAAGAAGTTATTCACCAGTGAGAAGAATGGCACACTAAAAGCATCTAAGTTTGAGCTGGAGAGATATTTGGAGGAAACACATAGAGATTCAAAAAGGCAGGAAAAACAGCAGAAAAACAGTTTGTACCAAAAGCATGGCGCCAAGCAGATGGAGTCTAAAGAAAGAAATTCTACAAGCATCAGTCAGTTTCCGCCCTATTTCAACTTCAGAATTCAGCACTACATGGCAATGCCTAGAAGTTGGAATAATGGCAGGATGCACCATTTCTCCACTGGCTTTTACCATGGCAATGGAAGTAATCATTAGGGCATCAAAATGGGTAGTGGGAGGAGAGCGCTTGGCTTCTGGAATGCGACTACCATCAATTCGAGCATACATGGATGACATGACAATCATGACTACAACAGTTGCCTGCACTAATCGGTTATTGGGCAAATTAACCAATAACATTGAATGGGCACAAATGCAATTCAAGCCCACTAAATCAAGGAGCATCTCTATAATTAAAGGTAAAGTAGTAGATAAAATGTTCTACATTAATGGTGAGGCAATACCAACAGTGTCTGAGAAGCCAGTGAAGAGTCTTGGGAGATGGTACGACGGGGATCTAAAGGACACAGTACGTGTGGGAGAAGTTAGACAACAAGCAGTGGAAGGGTTGAAGAGCATAAACAGCAGCACTTTACCAGGCAAACTAAGATGTACCCTATTTTGCTCAATCCAGACGGTTGTCATGCTGATGCGCTGGGGAGACCGCACTGTGGTTGATCCCTGGAGCCAGCATCACAGCTATTGTGTGCTGATGCGCTAGGGAGGCAAAATAAGCTGATCCCTGGAGCCAGCATTACACTTCAGCCATCAACACCAGGCAGAAGGATATCTACATCATCATATGGAAGGAAACGCAAATGGATGGAGACACAGATGGATCACATTAGTTTACTGTAAAGCTACGTCTTAGTTGGTGCTTGGCAAGAGCCGAGTTCAAATCAGCATGAAGTTTTAACATCTACTCTCATGTAATGGAAATCATTAAAACGATTTTATTTTTTCTAATGGCCTGCAAGTATACCAGATATTTTTATCGCTCACATTGGTGTCCGGTTCGTGGATAAGGATAGAAAGCTGGTGGATTATACATGTCATTATATATTTCTCCAGTGACTTGATGGGGCAGTTTGGATCATCAGTTAATGATCATATTTTCATGTTTTAAAGAAAACATTACTCTTTTAAATGACTCCTACACTTTTTATTGAGTGTGGTTTACAGTGAGTGGTGGTCTTTTTAGAGACAAGTATCATACAACTACAGCACATGTTCACATTTTTATTTGAATTGTTAACTGAAAGTTAGTTCAGTGTGTACAGTAAAGATGGAGTTCTGGTTAAATAATTAGCTGATTTTTGGGAATAAAAGGTTATTTTTAAGTTTTTGTTTCAGGCATCTTTAAGCTGAAGTTAAAACAGTAGGTTTTCAGTTTGTCTGACAGTACTCCACTCTCACTACTTTAGTGTCGGCAGACATTTCCGAGGCGCTTGTATGACTAACATGTTATTAAAAAGGTTAGAATTTACTTTAACTTACTTTTTTATTTTTACGTAGTGATATTGTTTGAATTGTTTTTGTGATGCAGTTACAAACATTCTAAGCAACATTACTTCAGTTAACATTAGATTCAGTTCTTTTAGCCCGTCTGCATATGACATATCTTTAACACGGAATATTTCAGGTCGCTGTTCTTTGCACTCTTTCTACAGCAGCAATATCCTTTTTGTAATGAGGTGACTAGAACTGCACAATATTCTAGATGATGTCTTACTAATGCATTATAAAGTTTTAACATTACTTCTCTTGATTTAAATTCAACACTTTTCACAATATATCCGAGCATCTTGTTGGCCTTTTTTATAGCTTCCCCACATTGTCTAGATGAAGACATTTCTGAGTCAACATAAACTCCTAGGTCTTTTTCATAGTTCCCTTCTTCAATTTCACTATCTCCCATATGATATTTATAATGCACATTTTTATTGCCTGCATGCAGTACCTTACACTTTTCTCTTTTAAATGTCATTTGCCATGTGTCTGCCCAATTCTGAATGCTGTGTAGATCATTTTGAATGACCTTTGCTGCTGCAACAGTGTTTGCCACTCCTCCTATTTTTGTGCGGTCTTCAAATTTAACGAGTTTGCTTACTATACCAGAATCTAAATCATTAATGTAGATTAGGAATAGCAGAGGACCTAATACTGATCCCTGTGGTACACCACTGGTTACCTCGCTCCATTTTGAGGTTTCTCCTCTAATCAGTACTTTCTGTTTTCTACATGTTAACCACTCCCTAATCCATGTGCATGCATTTCCTTGAATCCCTACTGCGTTCAGTTTCAGAATTAATCTTTTATGCAGGACTTTGTCAAAAGCTTTCTGGAAATCTAAATAAACCATGTCAAAGCATAAACTATGCCTTGTAATTATCCATTGTCAATGTTGCATCCTCAAAAAAATCAAGCAGGTTAGTAAGACACAATCTCCCTTTCCTAAAACCATGCTGACTGTCTCCCTGGATAGTTACCATATAGGTAATTTTCCATTTTGGATCTTATTATAGTTTCCATAAGTTTACATATAATAGAAGTCAGGCTTATTGGTCTGTAGTTACCTGGTTCGGTTTTGTCTCCCTTTTTGTGGATCGGTATTACGTTTTCAATTCTCCAGTCTGTCGGTACAACCCCTGTGTCAAGAGACTGTTGCATGATCTTGGTTAGTGGTTTGCAAATAACTTCTTTGAGTACTACTGGGAGAATCTCATCCGGCCCAGGGGATTTTTTTTATTTTAAGAGCTCCTAGTCCCTTTAACACTTCTGCCTCTGTTATGCTAAAGTTATTTAAAACAGGATAGGAACAGGCTGACAAGTGGGGCATGTTGTTTCCCATTTCAGGTGAAGAAACGAGAGATATTCTCGTTATGGCTGATTAATTTAAAGATACAGCAAAGAATATAGACAGGCGGAAGGTGCCATCAGGATTTTTCACATGTTGGAAATGTGCTGTTTGTGATAATGCCATTAAAACCAAGACATTTCGAAGTCATGCAACAAATACAGAATATCAAATTTTACAAACCATTACCTGTGCTTCCGATCACAGTATCTATTTCATCTCTTGCTTTTGTAACTTACAATATGTTGCAAAACTAAAAAACATTAATGCGCATAAAAGCACTATTCGTAGAAAAGATTTTAATTCGCCCTTAGCTAGACACTTTACAGATGTGTTAGTAGCTCTTTGACAGGTGCTTACAAAAATAATACTGTTTACAGATTATGGACTGGATATGCCCAGTTTGAGAGAAGCATACATTAATTCAGACTTGAACATGAATTTGGAAATACAGTAAGCTTTCACAAACTGTTTGTGTCTGTTAGGGAATTTTTGAAAGGGTATGCGTAGGAATGTAATCAAAACAATTTCAGGTATTTATTAACGTAAACACAACATACAATCCAAAAGTACATTTCTAACAGGATTAGATTTTTCCTTGCATCAAATAAACAGTTGACAAAATCTGTATTGCAAAAAAATAATGAATGCAAATCTTACAAAAAGCATTCTGCAATGGCAATTCCTTCTAAAATGGGGATATAACCATGACTTTGTTTTAAAGGGTATTTGCATCAATGAAGTTTAGAACAGCTTTTAAAAATAAACTGCAATTTGAATAATGTGGGAATGAGACAATTACTGAAAATGTACAGAATGCAGGTCAATCTACTTGGGGAGGGGCTTGGCCAGCCCAGAAGCCCTTTTATTTTGCTGATCTTGTTAGTAAGGTCGCATGCGTCCCAGTGGAGGCGGTGCTCTATTCTGAGGTGTTATTGCTATGTCCAAATAGTCTCCTATCTGGAACCTTTGTGACTGCAACGTCATGGAATCATCTGTGCCTTTCCTTCCTGAAACTGTGCTGCCAATCTCCTTCACCCTGAAGAAATGGAAAATATGTTACTAAAGAATTTCATGTATAATTGTCAAAGACGTACACCGATGAACTGTGCTGGTTCCACATTAGAAACACATTGCAGTGTTTGCTTCATGACTTACAGATTGAGGGTCAATGCAGCCCCCTCACAATTTTAGGGGGACATTTTCTTCAGTGAGGGGGTTAATGTCAGCCTCTCTGTGTGCTCATTGTTAAAGACAATAACAATCAATCTGTTCAATCTACCTGTTCAATTCCAAACTTTTATTTACCACTACACCACTGATAGTAATGTCTGATAAAGAGTAGTGGAATACATCCTACTTTTCTGTCATTAAGAAGCCTAAAAACACCTTTGAAAGGCAAGTTAAAATTTCCATAAGTGTACTACAATACTGTATTTATTAACAATAATACATAAACAGCAGGGATGTAACTGACAGTATGTACACTTTAGCACTGTACACAATATATAGCAATTACAAAAGAATGTAAAATTATATTTTTTATATATATATATATATATATATATATATATATATATATATATATATATATATATATAATGCATTTAACTTTTACTCATTATATACTGCGAGAAGAGGGATATCATTTTTGTTTCTCTCCTAGTATGTGCTGACCGTGATTTTGCTTCCACTTATGCTTCAAGTTCTTTTCTGCTTTTGGGTCTGGGGTTTCGTGCCTAGTAATTGTTGGTAGCTGCATTCAGATCTTTGCCTAGCCAGGTTATATAATCTTCAATTTTGAACATCAAGTTGTTTTTTTTTTTGTTTGTTTTTTGTTTTTTTAAGTAAAAACGTTTCTCTGTGCGAACAGATGACAGTTAAAACAGTAAAATGTGAATTTATTGATAAGAGACGTAAGTTAAAAATTACAGGTGGAACCCTAGTTAATTTAATTTGAAATTTAAACTTGTACAGACAAGCTGTTAAGAAAGACATGATACTGTATTATCGCTAATTTAATTTTCAAAAGTCATGAACTATGTTTCTTTGTTTTGGGGGCAACAGCCACAGAAATGTAAGTGTAAAACTGTAGGACCAACAGCACTATGGAATACAGCCTACTGTTTTGAGAATAGTGTTGAAACTTGTTTTCAGTACTTTATTCAGTTTATAGTTTCCTTTTTTTAACATTTAAAAAAAATGTGAACGCAATGAACCGATATGTATGCGCATACATACAAATAAACACACAGTGCTTCACTTGTTTGAATCAGTTTTACATTTAATGTACTTTTACATAACACCAGTACGGCTGTCAGATGTGCTTTCCAGAGTGACGTTATGTACAGGCTTGGGGCTATCCGAAAAATACTCATTTTTAAATACTGCAATATTTGTAAGTGTATTGCTGTTTTTGTACGCTCATTAATACGTTAACTTTAACTGTTGTTGAAATGATAGTGTGTTTCCGGCACTTTTTTTTTTTTTTGGGGGGGGGGGGGGGGGGGGGGGGGAGGGACTCGAGCACTGGATTAACCGTTACCTTCAGCAACACCCCTGGAATAAAAATACTGATAATCGCTAAATCAATAATCGATTCTGAATTCCATCAGCTGTACGTTTCTAAACTTCACCCAGAACAGTCAAGGCTTTTTCAAATTCCATGTAAAGTGATGCTGGAGTTGAAGACGGGCACATTGTTCGTTCTTGTGTCCAGAAACTGAAATATAGTCTCAAGCGTTATGCG
Organism: Acipenser ruthenus; assembly: GCF_902713425.1. NCBI lineage: Eukaryota > Metazoa > Chordata > Actinopteri > Acipenseriformes > Acipenseridae > Acipenser > Acipenser ruthenus. The sequence continues at coordinate 26,960,758 of NC_081196.1, forward strand.
ACAAACACGGATAAAATGCAAAAAAGGGAAATAAATACATTTCTTCACGCAAGTCTTCAGGAACAAGTCCCCTCTGCTGTGACAGTGATGCTAGTAATACCTTTCCTACACCAAATCAGAGCAACTGTTTCAACTCTTCAGTTACTAACGATGCTTCAGGACACAAATGCTAGTGCTGCAAGCTTTACATTTGTTTTTAATAAATAGTTGTCAGGTTACGGTCGATCCTGGACCAAATAATTTTTAGACGGGGAGAAGGGGGGTTGAATGTTATATTTAACGAAAAAAAGTTTCACTGTAAAGATATGTGTGTGTCTAATCCTTATGTGTGTGACTTATAATACTGTTTATTGGTATTGTGTCTGGGGAGGGGTACACACGGGCACATCAAGAGAAATTCAGCGGACATTTTTTATTTCAGGGGCCCATTGGTACGGCCTAGCACTAACACGGATATTACTGCTGCCAAATAACAGAACCATATTTCTTATCCCCTTCCACAAAGGCAGATTGTCTTCTATATAATTGAAGCATTTAAATTGAAAGTATAAATCTAAACCATAAAATATATGGCTGGTGGCTCTGTAAATTGGAAAAGTAATTTGCATCAACGTTAACAGTATATTTCTAGATCAGGCTGGTTCAACTGAACAACTTAAGAGCACGACTAAAAGAACTGGTGGGGAGGGGCCGATTTTGCCCACACCAGTAGAACATGCTAAAGGATAACATCACAGGTAAAAGCTTCAAATCTCTTTTACATTACCAGGGTTGATATAACTTCCCTTAACATTATTTGAATCATTGCATGAATGAGACAAGGTACTGTACTGAATGCAATTGGGACACCTTTAAATGTTTGCAAACAATGTACCTGTAGCCCTGGCGGTTAGGATCTGGATAGACAATCGCAAAACTGAAGTGCGTGCCCTTCTTTCGAGCTTCTGGGTAGACCTCTTTCACTAGGCTGGTTAGCTCCTTCAGTGTTGCATCCATCCTTGTTTAAAACAAACAAAAAAAATGTTTAATAAAACTAACTCAAGCAGAACGTACAATCCATATTCAAATGTGGTGGGTGCATATAAACAGGAAGAGGGCTACTCTACTGCAACATTCCAAGTAAAGTCATTTAAATGAAAAAGCAGTGCAAATTGTTCTGAATGGAGTGAACCGTATTTAATTAGTCATGACGCCTATGTATTTAAGATGATAAAACAGCTAGAATCTCTTACCATGTATAGATCTGCAGCTCACTGGATGGGACATTTGCCCGGGCAAATTCATCCATTCTGTGATGTCTGCCATTGTTAGTTGTAAACACCCTCAGTAACAGCGGACATGTCTGCAATAAAAAGAAAAGTGGTGCAATTAAATCAATACAAAATTTAAAAACGATATTACTTTTTTACTGCATGAATAATAATTGTATCATTCGTTTATATACTATTAACACAGGTTCGTAAGTTTGTTTATAAACAAAAAGTGACAAGAGATCGATAAACTACAATGACTAGAAATGTAGATTTGCTGTGAATGTATAATGATACATTTACTCAAAGAACCGTGCTTTAAACACATACAAGGCAGCATTTTATATATATAATATATATATATATATAATATATATATATATATATATATATATATATATATATATATATAGACACACACATACACACACACACACACAAATTGACAAAGTTAAAATATATGAAAATGTTTTCACAAAGACCCCTCCCCTAATTGGTTGGGCCTCTTCGTTGCTTGAACATTTGTTATGTGATTCTAAGTAATATTATAGACAGATAGATAGATAGATAGAGATAGATATAAACACACAATACTAATAAAAACAAGCGCCAGTAGACATTTAACCCAGATAAGCTTTGCTTGTGTGAACCTTGAAAGCATGTGCTTCACTCTACTCATTAAAACGAAACCGCCATGTATGCGGACGATTCCCAACACAAACAAAACAAAAAACATCGCTCAAAGTTGCGCTTTCCTCTCTGCCTCAGCGGCATGCGGCTGGACGGTGCTGACTTACCCTTTCTCTATCGACGGGTTTCTCTGGTTCTTTTTTTATCTCTTCTTGTGTGACTCGAGATTCCACGGCCATTTTCAGTTAAAATATCTCGCTTCTATCTGCACACACTAACCTCCTACAAAGAGATAACTTCTGCTTCCGGGTCACGATACAACTTGTGAATGACCTCATCAGCTACAAGAAGTCACGTAAAGATCTACCTACATTGCCTGCCCATTTTATTTATGTCCGAGGGCTCGAGTCTACAGCAGGACAGCTGCTGATTTTGTTTGGAATGCAAATTTGCTAGCACTGCTCTGACACAAGACGCGTAGTTTTTAAAACTTTTGCTCGTGTTTGCTCCAATTTTTTGTAAATAACTAGTGGTGTTTTTTAGAACTATAAATAAACAAGAATGTTACTGTAAGGGATCGTAAAGTAATTTGTTTTCAAGTTCTGAAAGAGTACAATTTTTAAATCCATTTGGAGGAAATATTGAGCAAACTTTGCAGTGGAACATACAGTAATATTTATTTTCATGCTGTCTGTGATTTTGGAGGTTTCATGGTGCTGCTAAAGTTCTGTTACACTGTTGCAGGGACGAATGAACCAAATACTGTACACTGTTTTGGGGCACAAAGAAAATACATGTCAGTTTTACCCCAAGTGGATTTTGTAATGTAGTGCTAGAATTTTGCCAATTTGTAACAATGAAGCAGGCCCACTCATCCTTATTTAACCTTGTTTAGTTTTTGTACAAAACACAATTAAGTTTTGTGTTACACATGTGGGGCTCCCAAACCTTTGCATTCACTTATTGGATGTTTAGAAACAGTTATTACCCCGGAACCCCTCTAAATTATTCACACTTTACATCTGGTCTTCTTTTGCCTCCTGGATTGTGTTTTCAATTCCTGTGCTATTTCCCTTTGTGAACAATCTCCCGGACACAGTATGTTCACTTGAGTACAGTCTCCGTTGGCAGGGACAGTTGGTTTCTTTTTTATTATTTATTTCTTAGCAGACACCCTTATCCAGGGCAACTTACAATTATTACACGATATCACATTATTTTTACATACAATTATATTATTTTTTTACACATTATTTTTACATACAATTACTCATTTATACAGTTGGGTTTTTACTGGAGCAATTTAGGTAAAGTACCTTGCTCAAGGGTACAGCAGCAGTGTCCCCCACCAGGGATTGAACCCACGACCCTCCGGTCAGGACACCAGAGCCCTAACCACTACTCCACACTGCACAGCCTCAATTCGTCGGGGCATGGACTCTACAAGGTGTCGAAAGCGTTCCACAGGGATGCTGGCCCATGTTGATGCCAATGCTTCCCACAGTTGTGTCAAGTTGGCTGGTAGTGGATCTCTATTCCGAATAGCTCGTTCCATCTCATTATTATTATTATTATTTATTTCTTAGCAGACGCCCTTATCCAGGGCGACTTACAATCGTAAGCAAATACATTTCAAGTGTTACAATACATCTCATCCCACAGATGCTCAATTGGATTGAGATCTGGTGACTGGGCAGGCCACTGCAGTAAGCTGAATTCACTGTCATGTTCGAGGAACCATTCCTGGACCATTCCTGCTGCCATGAAGGGATGCACCTGATTGGCAATGATGTTCAAATACCCTGTGGCATTCAAACATTGCTCCACTTTTATCAAGGGGCCCAATGTGTGCCATGAAAACACACCCCACACCATCACACCACCACCACCAGCCTGCAATGTTGACACGCGGCATGATGGATGCATGTACTCATGTGGTTTTCTCCATACCCTAGTCCTCCCATCAGCGTGAAACAGCAGGAACCGGGATTCATCAGACCAGTCAATGTTTTTCCAATCCTCCAGTGTCCAGTGTTTTCATTCCTTAGCCCACAGCAACCGCAGTTTCTTGGGTTTTGCTGTTAGGTTATCGGCTGCCATACCCCATTCGTGTCAAGGTACAACGAGTTGTGCATTCTTTTATGGGTCTTTCAGCACCAATGTTGTACTGGACTGTCTGTTGCTCTGCACAATTCGTGTCAGCCTCCTTTGGCCTCTTTCATCAATGAGCCGTTTTCGACCACTGGCCTACCGTTGGCTGGATGTCCTTTAGGTGGTGGACCATCCTTGATACACACAGGAAACTGTTGAGTGTGAAAAACCCAGCAGCGCTGCAGTTCTTGACACACTCAAACCGGCGCGCCTGGCACCTACTACCATACCCCGTTCAAAGGCACTTACTGTAAATCTTTTGTCTTGCCCATTTACCCTCTGAATGGCACACATACACAATCCATGTCTCAATTGTGTCAAGGCTTAAAAATCCTTCTTTAACCTGTCTCCCCTTCATCTACACTGATTGAAGTGGATTTAACAGGTTACATCAATAAGGGATCATAGCTTTCACCTGGATTCACCTCGTCAGTCTATTTCATGGAAAGAGTAGGTGTTCCTAATGTTTTGTACACTCAGTGTATATATATATATATATATATATATATATATATATATATATATATATACATACACACACACACACACACACACACACACAAGGGGAATGAAAAGATACAACACTATAACTTGGCTACAGCAATGTTAGTTGTGATCGGGTGTTAGGAATATTCTGTAGTTTAACACTCTAAAAAAAGCATTAAAACATAGACATTCAGAATATCATTGGAGAGATAATGAAATGACATAAAGGAGACCAGCAGCAACCAGACAGGCACTGAGGGGTTTAAAGATAAACTCTCCTTCAAATGACTAGTCTCTAATAATAATAATAATAATAATAATAATAATAATAATAATAATAATAATAATAATAATAACTAGATGGTAACTTTACAAGTAAAGTTGTGGGGCTTGCTTTATTGGGAAAGTGGTCAAAGTAGTTGATTTGTGCCAAAAGTCACACTGTTTACTAATTGTCTCATGCTTAGAATGTGCTATAATTCAAAATTTCTCAAAGTTCTATGACAGTTAATTCAACAGTGGGAAGTAGCCTACTGAAAGAAGTTGATGCGGTTCTAAAACAGCTGTACCTCTTGATTGGTAGACGCCATTCCTGTTTTGATTTCATATTTGAATAGCAGAGAAGTAGATGAAGATGTCATACCCGCTTAAGTTTTTGTCTAGCTTGCTGGGAAAGTGGTCAAAATTTCAGTTGTTTATGAAAAGTTTGAGAAAATGTAGTTGATGTGGTTACTAAAACAGCTGTACCTCTTGATTGGTAAAAATTATTTCTGTTTTGATTTCAGATTTGAATAGCAGAGAAGTAGACGATTCTGTATACTCTAACTTTTTGTCTTACTTGTTGGGAAAGTGGTCAAAGTAGCTGATTTGTGTCAAAAGTTAGATCGTTTACAGTAAATAGAATATTGGAAGTCTGTGAGTTTTTAAAAAAATGGGGAGCTTTAAAATGTTGAAAAAAGTCCCATTAAAGTGAATGAAGATGGACAAAAAAGGACAAAAAGCTTAATATTTTAAAAAGTGAAAAATATATCAAAAAGTTGTATACAAGCACACTATTCCAGACCGGTCTACACGTTTTAAAGTTTGAACAGCGTTTCTAGCTTAAACGGTGTAAGAGGAGTAGCGTGCCAAACAACAAGAAGAAGAAGAAGAAGAAGAAGAAGAAGAAGAAGAAGAAGAAGAAGAAGAAGAAGAAGAAGAAGAAGAAGAAGTATGTCGAAGATTTAAAGTGGGGACTCTTGCTTCGCAAGCCCCACTAATAATAATAATAATAATAATAATAATAATAATAATAATAATAATAATAATAATAATAAGCGCCGCCCAAGTGTTGTGTGGAACACTGACGTGCGAGGAGGTGTCACGTGACTACTTTGGAACGCTAACAATGCAGTGAGTGGACAACTTTGTATTGTAGGGAGAAAATGTAGTCTCATCAGAATTATAACTTGCACAGGATGCGTAGCTTCTCTGTTATTACAAAACAAAATAACACGTTCCCACCACAGGAGAAAAAGGTAACTTTATTTTAAATGGCAGTACATTATACTGAGTTATAATTTGGATACGTGATAACTGATTAGATACTACGACTACTACGACTACTACTAATGATAATAATAGTTATACGGTGAATAAATGTTGCCATGTTTTGACTTAAGTCATGTGTTGAACACGACACGGCTGGGAAAAATGTCAGCATTCTGCATACCGCCGGAGGAGGGTAAATAAATCTTCACGCGTCAAATGGTTGCTTTGATGGAAGTCTAAATTCTCTCTAGGTTGGAATGTTGGCGTTCCCACTGTAGAGCTGCGTTCCACTCACTCCAGTTGCTAGTTCTAGATCAAAACTTTCAGCATTGACTTCAAAAAAAATGTAAGAAACTTGACATGGGCTTTGAAACGCCTTGGATAATAACATAACGAAGACGAAATGAAAAGAAACTACTTTTGTGATTAGGAAGCAAAACAATGGTAATGTATGAAGAGTTCTTGTTTTCACGATTTGCAGAGTACCCCGTGTAGCCGAAAAAAAAAAAAAAAAAACTCTCTGGCAAGGTCTCCACGTAGCCCACTTAGTTTATGAAATGATCGTTCTTTTATACGTCTAGCACGATTTGAGATTTTTATTTTGTAGACAGCTGGAATTACAGGAGTAAAAAAGAAACAGCCTGTTGGATTGTGTTTTTGAGTAGCCTGCAGAATTCCATTGTCTTGTGAAGTTGGAATAATTTTCAGGGACGTACTGTACACGCTGTAAAGGAAAAATACCATTGTTTAAAATCAGTGTTTATGTATCCCACGTGTATATGATATATTTAACCTGTTATTAGTATTAACGTGTTTATACATTCTAAAAATAATAATAATAATAATCCTGTGATATTTGTTTTAGTTTTGTTTATGTAATGTGTTCTTTCAGTGTTAATGTATTATTATTATTATTATTATTATTATTATTATTATTATTATTATTAGTAGTAGTCGTAGTAGTAGTCGTAGTCGTAGTGGTGGCAGGACAGTGGTAGTGCTCATGAGTCATAGTAATGTGTAGTAGTATTGCGAAGTGTTCATACGGAGAACAGTTTTTCATTGCTGTCGATAAACGTCGTTACTAGTATACAACCAGTTTAATACTTTTTGACACTTATTCGTGCATATTTGACAGATGCTGTGTATGTTGTTGTTTTTCTTTTCTTATATTTTACCCGGTAGCCGTTATTCTCCAGTGTATTACATGTAAAATAATTTGATGTGTTAAAATACCGAGCTTTGGAAATTGTGCAGAAGAAAAAAGAAATTGGTTTTGTAGAACATCACTATCTGTGTGTGTGTTTTACAGTAATCAACACAAACAAGAGGCACCATCCCTTGAGTTTTCTCAGTCGGGTACAAGAAACACTACGGTGCCGAATAAGAGCAGTTGGTGTGTGGACTTGTAAGAACATTTTTTTTTAAATGTTTAAAGTTTGACTGCAGCTTTGCAGGAAACAAGGTGGTTTATGATATCCCGTAGCCGTAGGCTATAAATCCACAACATTATACATATATAATGTATAATGTTGTGGATTTATAGGCTTTATAGGCAAAATAAATAAAAATAATGTAATTGTATGTAAAAATAATGTGATATCTTGTAACAATTGTAAGTCGCCCTGGATAAGGGCGTCTGCTAAGAAATAAATAAATAAATAAATAAATAAATAATAATAATAATAATAATAATAATAATAATAAATGTCTATAGGGTGATTTACTATGCGTGTGTCTATAGGGTGATTTACTGTGCGTGTGTCTACAGGGTGATTTACTATGCTTGTGTCTATAGGGTGATTTACTGTGCGTGTGTCTATAGGGTGATTTACTGTGCGTGTGTCTACAGGGTGATTTACTGTGCGTGTGTCTATAGGGTGATTTACTATGCTTGTGTCTATAGGGTGATTTACTGTGCATATGTCTATAGGGTGATTTACTGTGCGTGTGTCTATAGGGTGATTTACTGTGCGTGTGTCTATAGGGTGATTTACTGTGCTTGTGTCTACAGGGTGATTTACTGTGCGTGTGTCTATAGGGTGATTTACTGTGCATGTGTCTATAGGGTGATTTACTGTGCATATGTCTATAGGGTGATTTACTGTGCGTGTGTCTATAGGGTGATTTACTGTGCTTGTGTCTACAGGGTGATTTACTATGCGTGTGTCTATAGGGTGATTTACTATGCGTGTGTCTATAGGGTGATTTACTATGCGTGTGTCTATAGGGTGATTTACTGTGCGTGTGTCTATAGGGTGATTTACTGTGCTTGTGTCTATAGGGTGATTTACTATGCGTGTGTCTATAGGGTGATTTACTGTGCGTGTGTCTATAGGGTGATTTACTATGCGTGTGTCTATAGGGTGATTTACTGTGCGTGTGTCTATAGGGTGATTTACTGTGCTTGTGTCTATAGGGTGATTTACTGTGCATATGTCTATAGGGTGATTTACTGTGCATATGTCTATAGGGTGATTTACTGTGCGTGTGTCTATAGGGTGATTTACTGTGCTTGTGTCTACAGGGTGATTTACTATGCGTGTGTCTATAGGGTGATTTACTATGCGTGTGTCTATAGGGTGATTTACTATGCGTGTGTCTATAGGGTGATTTACTGTGCGTGTGTCTATAGGGTGATTTACTGTGCTTGTGTCTATAGGGTGATTTACTGTGCTTGTGTCTATAGGGTGATTTACTGTGCTTGTGTCTATAGGGTGATTTACTGTGCTTGTGTCTACAGGGTGATTTACTGTGCGTGTGTCTATAGGGTGATTTACTGTGCATATGTCTATAGGGTGATTTACTGTGCATATGTCTATAGGGTGATTTACTGTGCGTGTGTCTATAGGGTGATTTACTGTGCTTGTGTCTACAGGGTGATTTACTATGCGTGTGTCTATAGGGTGATTTACTATGCGTGTGTCTATAGGGTGATTTACTATGCGTGTGTCTATAGGGTGATTTACTATGCGTGTGTCTATAGGGTGATTTACTGTGCTTGTGTCTACAGGGTGATTTACTATGCGTGTGTCTATAGGGTGATTTACTGTGCATATGTCTATAGGGTGATTTACTGTGCATATGTCTATAGGGTGATTTACTGTGCGTGTGTCTATAGGGTGATTTACTGTGCGTGTGTCTATAGGGTGATTTACTGTGCTTGTGTCTACAGGGTGATTTACTATGCGTGTGTCTATAGGGTGATTTACTATGCGTGTGTCTATAGGGTGATTTACTATGCGTGTGTCTATAGGGTGATTTACTGTGCGTGTGTCTACAGGGTGATTTACTGTGCGTGTGTCTATAGGGTGATTTACTCTCAACTTTTATGGATGGTTTCACAGACCCACTACTTTACGTAAAATAATATTAGTTAGTCCCAGATAATCAGGGACTGTTTTCTGAAAGGTTTGTTTTTGTATTAATAAAACGGCAATGCCTCATATCAGGGGTTTTCAACCATTTTTTGAAACTGTACCCCTTCTGTCAGGAGGTTTCAGCTAAAGTACCCTTTACAATTTTTGCTCACTGAATGATACCACAGTTGCAATAAAAGGCAGAATAATCTGGTTAACACATTTATGTTTTTTCCCGTTTATTTAATAATTTTACACAACAGTCTGGGACTGACAAATTACTGAAACAGAAAACCAAACAGTAGGCTTCATTCTTAAAACTTGGATGCAAAGAATTAAAAGGTAGTATTTAGGAATCCTTCGCTTTGTATTGGGAAAAGTCATTATAAATAATACAAATTAGTCTGCACTGTAAATGTCTATCACGTTACCAGGGCCGGATTATAACTGGGACATGGGCCCACGTGCCTGGGCTGCCGAGGGGGCCCGCAGCCGAGGTTAAAATAAATACAGAAATAAAAATTGCTAGTTTACAGTTTTTAAAATCCAATCCACTTGCCCCGCGATCGTGCTAGCTAAATTCTTACTGGTCACGCGCATTCTGGAGGATGGAGAGAGAGAGAGAGAGAGTGAGAGATAGAGTGCGAGAGAGAGACTAACAGGAAAAGCAAGCTAGTGAAAAATGTCTGCTGGAAAACATTCTGACACTATCCAATTTCCTATGAAAATGAAGTAACGACAACAAAAAATTAACCTGAACAGCTGGACAACAAGAGTTTTGGCGGCGCTACTGTTCCAGATAACGGGCCTGAAGAATTAGAAAGTAGTACAGAGCAAGGAGTTGGACCCAGTCTGCCCACATCGCCAATTAACGATCAAGGTAACCTCAAGCTGCCTTTCACTTTAACCCACAGACTTGTGGAATAACATTCTGGAGAGATTCGACAAAACTAGTAAATCCATTCAAGCACACAACATCGAACTGTCAGTGGTAGTTGATACTTGAATCTTTGAAAACATTTCTGGGTGATATTCATGATCATTTTGAGGATTTTGAAAACCGTGCAATGGAAACTGCAGTGCTGAAGAAATATCGAGACGAAGAGCGACGGCAGAGACGACAACCCAGTGCTCTGCAGGATCACGATTGCCCCAGTGTAACTAAAGTTTTATTACAGGGCAGAGACAGATTTCGTGTCCATATTTACCAAAAGATTCTGGATACTCTTTCAAATTGCTTGCACCGATCAAAAGCTTATGTTACTGTGCATAACTTGTTTGACTTCCTTACCAACCCCCGGTTGAAATCCCCTGCCTTATATTATTATTTTAATTGGACCTAATGTTGTTAGTTAATAAACATTCTTTAGATTGAAGCTAATACAACGTAATGCACCTTTTTGTTTTGGTATAAATTATACATCTGCCTTAATTTTGGAATGTAAATTTAACACAACCTCAGCAAATATACTCTAATATCATGGAACATTTCCTCTCTTTTGTGTGCGGGATTTCAAAGTTTACAATGGTACATTTCCAGGGTAGTTGTTTTACATGTTTTACCACAATTAAAAAGATATATCCTACAATGATTTATGGTGCTTTCACTAGGCTTCACTATAATGTGCTGTGCATGCACCACGGTATTGTGTTTAAACTTTTAAAAGGGATTGACTGGCGAGTCAAAGTAAAATATAACTGGCATGTTATCAACATGTTGAGTGATGTCCCGCCTCCACCTGAGCTGTTTATTCCTGATTAGTAACATACTGGCATTTTTCCATTTCACAAAGTGTGTATTATTGCACTCAATGGATGCTATTCATAATATGTTAAGGACTATTTTAAGGAATGTTTTGTTCTGTTTAGTGTAGGCCATTTTGATAAAATTTAATCAAGTTTGCAGTTCAATTAACCTTTCTCAACCATTTGTAACATACTGGTAAATTTATAGTGAAGCCCTGTGAAAGCACCATGAATCATTGTAGAATATATATTTCTAACCCTTTGCGGTTCTGTGTCGGACCAGGTCCGATATTACAATTTTCCGTTTCCAGTCCAATGTTGGACCCTGTCCGGCATCATCAAAAAGACGTTAAACACAGGTCTCTAGTTGTTTTTTCTCCAGAAAAAGCCGAGAAAACCATTCAATGGCCGAGTGAGACTGACAAGAGCCAAGAGAAGCCGAAAAAAAAGGGAGGCGGATCTGAGCAATACACTTAGCCCCAGCACCACAGAGATAACATGGACATAAACAAACAAGATAGCTGCTTCCGCATCCAGCGCTTAAGACATTTGCAGAGATTTTTGAGATGTTATAGTAATAAAATAATGACTTGGATCGCATTATTGAGGAGTTTGGTGATAAAACGAGTGATCAGGAGATGATTTATCGGTATGCACGACTATGAAGAGGTATATGAAAAATACAGCGAGCAAGGGGTGGGGCGGGGCTGGAGATGCAGTACTGAGTGTCCTGTTGATATGCAGTGCCTTTTAAACCTGTTTTACTGTGAAAAAAATACTTTTAAACAGCGCATCTAAAATAAACTGCGCATGTGAAAATAAATTGGACCGGACGCGCCTGAGATGTGCTGAATAAATGGACCGCCAAGGGTTAATTGTGGTAAAACATGTAAAACAACTTCCCTGGAAAGTTACCATTGTAAACTTTTAAATCCTGCACACAAAAGATAGGAATGTTCCATGATATTGGAGTATTATTATTATTATTATTATTATTATTATTATTATTATTATTTATTTCTTAGCAGACGCCCTTATCCAGAGTGACTTACAATTGTTACAAGATATCACATTATTTTTACATACAATTATATTGTTTTTTACACATTATTTTTATATTTGTTGAGGTTAAATTTAGACACACGTAGTTCATCTTCACTGTTTAATGACTCTTTAAACAACTTCCTTCCAATTAGCACTAATCTTGGACTACCTTACCTAAAGTAACATTGGGTAGACCAAGAGTAGTGCTAATCGGGGTCTGTGAAACCAGCTGTTAATGTTTATGAATAGGGCCTAATCAGCGCTCCAGATGTTTTGGGTCATTGAGTAATGTACTCTCCAATTTAGACACTAAGGTCCTGATATTCAGAAGGCACATTTTTAGAGAGAAAATAGAGGTCGCAATGCATTTGCACTGTACGTTTCTTTGCCCTGTGACAGAGATTGAATGATTCTTGGTGTTAGATCTCCCTCCCGACCTGTGAAGGTGCTGTGTAAAAGGAACAGAGTACTCTTAACTAAATGGCATGACAATTTATTCCTCAGGGTAGGTGGAAGTCGGTCATTTAGAAAGGGGGCGAAGCTATGGTACCCAAACTCAATGACCCGGACGGTAAAACGCCGTGGCATCTGAGGATTGGAGGAGCGGATGCGCTCGTTAACCTAGGGGTCATGAGCGAGGGTATAAATAGGGGTCATAGTGTAAGTGATCTGTTCCTTTGTAAATGGTTAGAACAAACCTAAAAGGAGAACCTGGGATTGAAACGTGAGTGTTATGTTGTGTTTTGTTATTGTCTGAAGTAAACTGTTTGTTTTTCGTTTGTTTCAAAGACTACTAACACTATCCGGAGCTGCAGCTGCAGGCCAGCAACAAACCCAGACACCAGCACTTCCCTGTTTCACAAACGTACTTTGTGTCTTTTCACCACGAGCACTAGTTTTACGCACTAAAATAAACACTATGTTTGTGTTCTGTGTTAAGTGTGGGTGAGGAAAGGACTGTGTTTTATGGTTTCAGGTCAAACCTGGGGATTACAAACGAAGTGATACACACCGTTATATCACTTCCATCATTTATTATTTACAGGTGTTTGCCCTAAGGCTCTGGACATTGTATAATCAAAAAACACCAAAAAAGGAACCTGTCTGTTTTGTATCCGTTCTGTACTGCACACATCTGTAACCACTCACCACTTTGCCACAGCCACCTAATTATATGTCTCTATTTTCAACAGCGGCAGATTCATTTCTCCTACTCGCAAAGCCTTTTGCGACTTCAGCTTATGACTGATTCAATTGAAGCTGCAATTGATTTTCAGGTTCTTTGACAAGCCAATTAGTCACATTCCAATAGTCTGGACTTATTATTTATTTCTTAGCAGACACCCTTATCCAGGGCGACTTACAATTGTTACAAGATATCACATTATTTTTACATACAATTACCCATTTATACAGTTGGGTTTTTACTGGAGCAGTCTAGATTCAAAAAAGGTTCTGAAAGAAGCCCATTTGTTAATTGCAAAATAGAACCAATTATGGATTTCAATTAATGAGCTAAAATGCAAATGTAGTTTCAAAAAATGCAAACCCTAAAATGCCATTGCGCAACTTAATTCTATAACTTTGGAAAACACCTATCTTGTGAGGCGAAGGTGTTTTGTGACCTATTTTTCACTTTGGCCCCTTTGAAAATCAGGCCCTAAGTGAGTAAATGTATTTTGGGGGAGACATTACCTTGAAGTCATGAGTACTTTCAATAAATATTGTACATATGGCTTGCCTTATTTTCCACCTGAAAAAAATGCAACAGTGTCTTTTTCACAGCCATTTAGTTCAGCCTTAACATCCGTCCAGAATGATTTGATTCTTATAAGCGGTTGATTCCTGTGCTGAAGTGCTGAAATGCTGCAGAATCAGTATGTTAGTTTGAGAATGAAAGCTTTTTTCCTGCAGTGTAATGGATTGACTACTAGATGTCATGAGTTCCCGCAAATCCATAGTTGTTTCCTTAACAGATTAAGGAGTATGGTCAATTGGTTAACTGCTTGTTAAAGTTAATGACACATCGATATAAAGGGCTTAATTGATAGCTTTGTGATGCGGGTATAGAGGGGTAAGGAAGTGGAAGCAGAAATAAGAGAAAGAAATCAAAACCAAAGAGCGAGTAAGATATCTGTTTGTTCCAGTTCTATACTGTGCAAATAAGTAAAATAGTCACAGTATATGTGTAGTTCCGGGGGGAACGTATGAACTGTTTTGATATGTATTTCTTTAGTTGTGTAAATGGCTTATCCGTCCTGGCAGGGACCACACAAAGTATTATTTAATACTTTGCCCAAAGTCAGTGGGCAATTCGGGGTTTGCCCATAACATATAGATTTATCTTCCAAAAACTCGGTTGGCAAGTAGGTGAATTGGTACATTAGGTTGAAGGGAACTAAGACGGCGCAAGTGAGTGGTTTGAACCGTACATTTTATTTTTTCTGAAAACCCGGCATAACTGCCGCAGCATTTTATGATCCATTCTCTACAGTAGCTACCGCATGCAGTATATTAACAAATGACCATTGAGTTGCCGGCAACCAACAAGGTACATGAAGCTTGTTATAAACTTGTGAACTCAAGCTGTGCAGCAACATTTCTATGCGTATTCTTTACGCATTAAATTTAAATATCATACGGAATTCACTTTTTTTTTCATGCGTAAAACACCCAGTAAAAAGCACTGGAGCACTGGGCCTAGTGTGTCACTTTCAAAATTGGTAAAAAGTATTAACTATTACATTTTTATTTTTATTTGATATTTATGTCAGAAAAGTTATTTCTTATTGCATCTTTTAGTTTCCTTGTAAACTTTTCACACATGTAATTGGACTTTAGTACATCTCTATTTTCTAATCTAAATTCGACACCACTGTAGCACTTGCTGTGAAGGATGTAACCCCATTACAAAGTGCCATGGGCACTCGCCGGCCAGATTCCAAAAGCAGAAATAAAATACCATTAAATATACTTAATTGGGGGCTAGAAGGTACTGTACAGAACCCAGGTTTTAAAATGCAGTGTCTCACCTCTTATTAGCAGTTATGGTATTATCACTGTTCAGCTGTTTGTGTTGAAGATAATTGGTTCTTTGCTTGTTTTTTGTACATGTTTCTTCCTGCTATCTAATCACTTGCTAGGTCACATGGGCTGACTAGGCCATTGGAGTGCAACTTTTACTTCTGAAGTTAAAACTCTATCAATGTAGTCCAAACTTGCCAACATCATTAGCAAACTTTAATTCACAATGGAGCAGATTAAACAAGGGGAACTATTTTGAAAGGTTTGCCTCAATTTTCTTTCCTAAAAGAAAAATAAAATGTGTTAGAATTATAAACTAACAATAAACCACTCAGAACAATTTGCCTGCAACAATGTTATTTCTGTCATATTTACAATATGGATGTTTTTTTTTTCTTTCTTTCCAGAGTCTGGTGATGTACTGTGTGGAGGGGTCTGTCCTTCCATTTGTACATACCGTTTGTGTCACACTTCTGTTGTTATAGTTACATACTGTGTGGATAGTGGCCATGGTGATCTCCTTTCATGATAGCTCTAATATTGTATTAACAGCCTTGGCAGGCAATCTTTATTTCTGTATGAGTTTATTTTTATGTATGTGTTTTTTATTGTTTTAGGGGAAGACCCGATGTCATGGTTCTTTATGTGAGTCCTTAAGTGGAAACTCCAGAGTCTTAATAACAGCTGCATGGTTCTAGTATGAAAGTCAATTAAGTTGTTCTCCAGGAAGTGTGGTTGCACAGAATGGTGCAAGTGTGGTTTTCTACTGGATTTTAAAGGCAGAAAAAGGAATTATATAACCCGGATTTACAATGAGGCCAAAGACGTTCCCTGCCACTTCGTACCCTGGGAACAGCCGCCAGAGACTGCAGGAGATCCGAGAGGTGCTGAAGCCGCCTCCCATGCCTTCAGGACAGAGCTTACCTTGTGGTCCCGAATGCGAAAGCCAGCCTGACTCAAAAGCCTCAGCAGGGAAGGACGCAGCCAGGCAGCAGCAAATTAGAGCAGTGCCAAAATTTGGCCCATATCAGAAAGCCCTGCGAGAGATCAGAAACTCATTGCTGCCATTTGCAAATGAAACTGGACACACTACAAGTATAGAAGTGAACAGACAGATGTTGCAGGAGTTGGTGAATGCAGGATGTGACCAGGTATGTAATGCAACATAATCTATGGAACAAAACAATCCGTCAATTAATTCAGAAATTCATGCAGAAATCCATCAATTTATCAATTCATCCATCAATTCATAAATGAAGTTGGTAATTCATCAATAATTAATCAATTCATGCAGCAATTCAGAAATTAATTAATCAATTCATCCATACAAAAGGTCAGACTTCTGGGCAGCGTTCCCTCTAAGCTTTTTAGATACTGAGAAACTTGCCGTTTTGACTGAGAAAAGGTAAATTATGTGTCAGAAACCTTCGGCCACGCATTAACCCTTTTAATATATTATTTTATTACATTGTACAATTTTGTACAATTTTGAAACAATATTCCAACACAAGTATCTCAACAATTTTACAATTTACTTTAAATTTAAACAAGACATTTACTGTGACTCTGCCTGTGATTTTGAATCGTCCGCTGATCCAATGCAGCGCTGTCGGTTGTTATAGATATAGACTGCATGCTTAACTGGTGGCTTGCATAAAATTACTTTATACTACTGCATCTGCCCTGCCTTCAATTGTAACCATCTTTAGGGCTACTAATTGTTCCATTCTTGGGAATGCCAAATTCCGTTTTTCAAAAATGGCCAATTCCATTTGTTCCCACTTTTTATCAACATAATAATAATTAAATGTGAACATAAATATAATGTTGGTAGTTAAAATAAGTAAATTTAATAAATTTTACCACATTTTTTTTTTTTTCCCAATCAGACTCTTGTTGCTGTAATAGTAAGTAAAGCACCTGAAGACACTTCAAACCATTAAGTCATTATGTTTATAGACATCACTTGGCTCATTGCTGGCATTAAAATAAGCAGGAAAACCTAAGAATTATATTACATACAGTTCAGAAAACCAAATGTCCAGCACAGTTTTGAGAATCATATTTACAGTCTTCCACTGACCATGTAGTTCAGTCTACAAATAACAGTAACAGTCCAGCAATGTCCTGTGAGAGTAGATGTACAGTACTCCACACATTAAGTTTAGCATTTTACTGGCATTATAATAATAACCAGGATCAAATATGAAACACTGATAAAGGCGTGTTGACTGGCTCATTGCTCTAAAACAGGTTCATTGCTATGTATTACCCGATTGTAATTTAAATAGCGCCCCTTTTAATATAAACACATAATTAATCCTCTCAATTGTTTCTTTCCTAATTCTGCAGTGTTATTTGCAAGATTTAAAAAGAGGCGTGTCTTTATGAAACCAACAGTGTGTAGTGTAGTGACTACATCCTTTACACAGTAAAGTGATCAATTTCCTTTAACCCTTGGCGGTCCATTTATTCAGTGCGTCTCAGGTGCGTCAGGTCCAATTTATTTTCACACACGCAGTTTATTTTAGACGCGCTGTTTAAAAGTATTTTTTTTCACAGTAAAATAGGTTTAAAAAGCACTGCATATCAACAGGACACTCAGTACTGCCTCTCCAGCCCCGCCCCACCTCTTGTTCGCTGTATTTTTCATATACCTCTTCATAGTCGTGCATACCGATAAATCATCTCCTGATCACTCGTTTTATCACCAAACTCCTCAATAATGCGATCCAAGTCATTATTTTATTACTATAACATCTAAAAAAAGCTCTGCAAATGTCTGTGGTATTCTTTGAGCGCTGGATGCAGAAGCAGCTATCTTGTTTGTTATGTCCGTGTTATCTATGTGGTGCCGGGGCTATCTGTATTCATGAGATACGCCCCCCTTTTTTTTCGGCTTCTCTCGGCTCCTATCGGTTTTCTCGGCTTTTTACGTCTTTTTGATGATGTCGGACAGGGTCAGACATTGTACCGGAAAGGGAAATTTGCAATGTCGGACATAGGACCGCAAAGGGTCAAGGATTGTATAGCTAGAAAAATAGTTTTTAGCGAATTTCTTCGTCGTCAGAAAATATAATTCAATTAAGAAACAGCCATGGTTTAAAATTGCTGATTATAGCTTCATTAAAGGCAGATAGTGTGGCTTTGAGCGCAGTACCTTAGGTCTTAGTTTTTCAGCATAGAAGAATGCAGTGCTTTGCCATTGCTGCCGTCTTTTTTCTTTTTTTATCCAAGGTGACTTGTCTTATTTGCTTTCTCTACGTGTTTACGACTGACATTAGGATACCTAATGGTATTGAATCGTACTATCGCACCATCCTCATATAGATAATCAGATTTCTTTTAGCTCTGTCTTACTGAAATATTGCTCTTTTTTTCTTCTTTGGTGCAGCCGCCATGTTGAGTTTCAGCAGAGACATGGAGTGAAGTCACACGATGAATAAACTGACATTGTATTCTTCAATTCACTCTAAACACTGATTTATAATGATCTACCCCTCTGATCTCACTCTAAACACTGATTTACACCAATATACCCCTCTGATCTCACTCTAAACACTGATTTACACCAATATACCCCTCTGATCTCACTCTAAACACTGATTTACAGCACTCTAGATTCCAGCTCTGCATCACCAGCTATATTCTGCCACCCCACTGGACTGATGCATTCTGCAAACTTAGAGTACTGCTTTTTTTTTAAATTAATTTATTGTAATTGTACCATATTTGTTTTATTTATTGTATTTGTCACTTACTGCATAGTACAACTGTAAGTCACCTTGGATAAAGGCATCTGCTATATGAATAAATAATGATAATAATATGAAAATCCATCAAGGTCTTTCCATAGATATTATCATGTACGTACGTGATAGTTTCTCGTACATACATTGCTGTGCAAAAGTCTTAGACATGTTGCATTTTTCTACTCTGATGCATTATGTGCATCAACAATTTACTCAAAGCCTCCACTACTGTTTTCTACTATTATAACAACCTTGACTAGCATAAAGAAGGAAAAACATTGAGTGAAATAGCTCACATCACTCGATTTTCAAGGTGTGGTATCCGAAGCATAATCAACAAGTACAGAGAAACATCATCTGTAATTGACAAACCCAGGACTGGAAGACCCAAAAAGCTGTCTAACAAGGATGAGCAATACTTGAAGATAATATCCTTAAGGAATAGAAAGAAGACTGTCCATCAGATCAACAGTACAAAGGTCACTCTTGAAATCGGGACTTAAAGGATGTGTTGCAGTAAGAATGCCTCTGTTAAGAAAGGGGAACAAGACTAAAAAGCTAAAATATGCACAAGAACACAGAAATTGGTCAAAGGTGCTTTGGACTGTTGATGGATGGACAACGACACATGTGCCTTCTGCCAGTTCTGTTGTCAATTCAACAGAACTGCCTTTTTATTCCTTAAGGATATTATCTTCAATTATTGCGCCACAAATGCACAATAACTAGGGTGAGCTTCATGTGCTTCCTAGTTGCCCTTCAATATTGTTCCAGCAATTTGTAGTATATTGACAAATTGCAGACTACTGTATTAACACTGAAAATTAATGTACAATTGATTGAACACGTGAATGGTAGATTTAACACTCCCCTATACAAAAGGTTAACACATTTGAGCTATTAAATATAGCTTTACAGGCTTACTTTTTCTGAACAAGGTCAATAGGAAAAAATGTTTGGGTAGCCATACAGTATGAAGCCTTCAACTTGTAGGTCCACAGTATGAAATTATCTCTGTGACCTGAGTAGAAACACACTCAATCTCCTGTCAGGTCTGGATATTTGATGAGCCCTGAAATACACTTCTTTATGTGTTTGAGGAGGAGGAATTCTTTGTCCATTCTCTCAGTCAATACAATGAAGGCCTTTGTGATAGAGGGGAATGCCGACAAGTATTTAGTACAGTAGAATCTAACTGTGCCCTGTGTTGTAGCTTAGAGATAATGAATCACCACCATACTTGAGACTGGCAGCAGTGGGCCAGCAGTCAACGTGCTTCCCTGTGGAATTCAGGTCATTTGTTTGTAGCACAGCTGGAGAGAGTAGTTTTCGAAAAACAAAACAAATCCCATAAGTTTGCTGCACTGTTCCAATGACCCTGCAGAAGAGGTGGATAGTTTTAATGTTAATTTATGTAAGTTTTAGAGACTTTTCCAGTGCATCATTATGTTGTTATTATTTGTTTTTCTTTTTAAATAGTTAAAGATTTTTAGGTATTAAAATGTTATTTTTTTGTAGGATTTGTAACATGTTCTGCCATGTTGTGTTTTTTTGTTTGTTTTGTTTTGTTTTTTACTTTACTTTAGTTGGAGAGATACATTAGATTCAGATACACACATTAGATTTTTAAATCCACACCACACTTTGGATTAAAAACAATTAAACGACATCTTTCTGATATCGTATTCCTTCCGACGATGAACGTCATCTCCATGATGACCGGGGCTTCTCTCTCTCCTGTGGTCCCGTTTAACTCTGATCGATCTAGGAGTGAGGCTGACACAAGAAGGGTTAAGGTCCTAGGAAGCAGTAAACTTCTTAAATCTGCAATTTTTAAATTGAAAAATGGTACAAGCCATTTATGTTCTCTATATATGGGTGTTTACAACAATACATAGAAAAAACGTGTAAGATGTCATTAAAAACCTCTTACTGTTGAAAGTAGCAGCTGGAGTATGCCCCTTTGGTTCACAGAGAACATCATGATAAGCTGATTATTACTATAGCAAGCAACAGTGTTTTGGAAACTGTTATAGAATGTTTTATATGGGAAGACGGGTGGAAGTTTGGTCCACTGGCTTTACTGGCTTCACTCTTATCAAGTCAGGAAAGAGAATGGGAGAATTACAGACCAAGTTCTACATCTTCTGTTCTTATAAAAGTATATCAAGGTAAAAGCATCTCAAAGAGCTTTGTGAAAGCATTTAAAGCACAGTAAGGAAAATTGTGTATACTTATGGTAGAACACAGTAATAGCCATGGTAAAATGTAATAAATGGGTTAGTATAAGCTTGATAAAAGCATGGCAAACTGCAAAATTACCATGCAAATACACCATGGTAACCTTTTATAAGGGTGCACACAGAAAGGCAGTATGGCTGTGTGACAGGGTGCTCGTGTCACGTGTGTGGGTAACCGCTGCTTAGGCAATACAGAGAGACATGGGAGGTGGAGTTGAAACGCCGGCACAGACGTGCAGCTTTTATTAATACAAAAGAAAGTAAATAAACAAAGGTGTCAGGTGAAGTTACCAGCAATGGTAACGCACAGAGGACACATACAACAAGCTGTACAAAAGGCAAAATAAAACACAGTACAAAAACTACAAATAAAAGGTGCCACACAGGGCGAGCGCTAGCTTTACTGAACGAGGCGTCCCGCTCCAGGAACCTGATACACTATGTAACCCTCACTATACATTACTTGGGCTCACTATCCCCTAAACTAACCTGCTTATGAACTGGTATTCTTATGACTACTCCTGCTGCTTCATACGGCCTTGGCTGGGCATTGCCTTCACATGCACCACTTGCATTTTCAGGGTTGCATAGCTGTCGTTCCTGCAGAGTGGACTCTCTCCTCCCGAGTATACTCAGCTCCCCTCTGTAGCATGTAGCATCGCCCCGAGCAATTTCCACAGGATGTTTTTAAACTGATGGACACTCAGTCGAGACCCGCCCACCTGCTGATTGAGGACCGGCACAGCCAATCATCCACTGCCCCTCCTCTCAACCAAACCCAGCAGGCAGCAAAGTCTCAATCAAGCGCCGTCTGTAAACAATCAATTAATCAAACAAATCAACTCCAAAAAGACACAATAAACCCATTTCCACATATAAATTACACTAACACTAATTCCCACCTGTGCAGGGCTCTGTCATCTGTATGCTGTCACTTGAAATTAAACCATTTCTAATCCTCCGCTTATCCCCTTTTTGTAACTGTGTCACTGGCTTGTTTCTAAAAGTATTTGTTCCTTTGTTCCTTTCAAAACACCACACCCTACCCTCCATTTCATTCCTCAGACCTTGAGACGGCAGCTGCAGTCTAGGAATGACTCGTCCCCCTGTGGAATCTCCTTCCTCTCAGCTATGTGCATTACTGTTA
This sequence comes from Acipenser ruthenus, assembly GCF_902713425.1. Taxonomy (NCBI): domain Eukaryota; kingdom Metazoa; phylum Chordata; class Actinopteri; order Acipenseriformes; family Acipenseridae; genus Acipenser; species Acipenser ruthenus. The sequence continues at coordinate 26,983,117 of NC_081196.1, forward strand.
TAACAAGTGCTAATGATCCCAAAACGTTTCATGGAGTGCGGTTACAGTCTGTACTTGAAAGTCCATAGTCTGGCCTGCATAAACAAATAACTACTGTATGTGGCTGCCTTTTGGTGTGTGAGTGTGTGTGGAGGAGGGGTGGGTGACAGATATTGAGATATTGTGGCATCAATCTTGGATGAGTTAAAAAAAAAAACAACCAAAAAAACGTGGGTTCTATTATAAATCTTATGAAAGACTGTTGAAGAAAACGAGCCTCACTCACCAATGTACTTAAGCTGTCTAATTGAACTTTATGAACAGAATAAGGCATTTTAACTGTGTTACTTCAACTATTATTTGTATGTGTTTGGTTGTTTCTTTACAGTTAAAGAAATGTTTTATAGCAGTGGCTTCTGTCTGGAGGTTTCAGCTCAAGTACCCGTTTACAATTTTCACTCTACTGAATGGTACCACAGTTGCAATAAAAGATAGAATAATCTGATTTTACGCAATTCAGAACTGCATGGTCGCTGTAAGTTCTGAGATGGCTGCACGGCAGGCTTGCAGAGCGATAAAAAGCGGATGCTGACAGCACTCGTTTCGGACTTGTTTCGTCTCCCCCAAGTTAGTTCAGGGGTTGCAGTGGTGAGCCAGGCTGAATAATAATTGGACATAGGGAATTAATGAAAAATAATTGTTAAAAAAAAAAAAGATCAATTCAAGATCTTTTTTTTACTTTTATTTTTATTTTTGCATTTCTGAGTCATCTTTCGTACCCGCTATGACCCTTAGAAGTACACCCAGGGTACCCCCGTTCTATAACAAGCAGCTCATAGCAATGAAACATCAGTACATTATAGTAACACATTTCATTTACAGATTGTTATTTCTTTACTGTAATAGGGGCTTGTAAGACTGCTGACACACTAGAGACGCACACACAGATTGTACTTGATCACGCAGTGCCCACACGCAGATTTATTCTTGATGCAGTTCTATTTAGTTGTAGTTACATGGTGACCTTCACATCAACGTATAAGGTAGTGTTCTTACTATTTTAGCCAGTTCTCCCTGAGCTCTCCTAGCAATGTAGTCCCGTAGCCGATCCAGACTGGTTCTTTCGCTTCCTCTCTCTTGTCGTGGTTCACCTTTGTCTGGACAAAGAGAAAGTGTGAAGCACCGTTCTCCTTTTATTCACTGGACATGAACGAGGGCTGTGTGAGGAAGAGACCTCAGTAATGGAGAATAGAAGATATGTGCTTATAACAGAGAAGAGAAGGAGATTCCCCTTGGCTCGCGGAGAGCCGCCCTCATGGAGGTGAGCCCAAACCGTTCGGTCTCCAAGGCTGGGAAGCAACTGATACTTCCCCCAAGGGGGATCTAGAGGAGAGAATGGAAAGATGACAGTGGTAGTTAAATTTGGCCGGGTTCCCCTTTGACTCGTGGACAACCTTCCTCGCGGAGGACCAATCCAGCGGCAGGTGGGCTTCTAAGGTTGGGGAGTGAGCTTCACTTACCCCCAAAAGAGACCCCTGGCACCCCGCAACAGTGCCACCAATGAAAAACAAATATGGATGATTATTATTATTATTATTATTATTATTATTATATATATTTTTTTTAACTAATCTCACTGTTCAGTGGAGAGGAAAAACCCCTCCTTTTTGGGTGGTCCAGTCGGAGAGATGGCCCCCACTCCAGGCATACTGGCAATACTATGAAGGGAGAAGGACAGAGAATTCAGAACAGCAGAGAGAACCAGATAGGCAGCAAGGCAAAGAGATTCCATGACTAGATCGTTGAAAGGAGAGGAGTAACCTCGGAGGAGTATTGTGATTAGGGAAATAAAATGTCGGTAGTAACTGGAATGCAGAAGGTTGAGTAGGCTAACCAGCCAGTTGCATAGAAGGAGCAAAGATGGCGGCCCTGTATTTTTGAGCTGATGTGCGGAGATTGCGGCAGGGAGAATACGGTAGGAAGTAGCTCAAGGAGGGCTGAGGATTTAGACTGAGAGGAGAGATTTTGGATTTCCGAGGCCATGCACTGGAGAACCATTGATTGTGAAAATACCGCTAAAGCCGATGGGGGAAGCGTCAGTATGTAGAGAGAGATCGCGGGGGCAGATATGAAATCATCGTAGAATGGCCATACCAGTGCTGCAGGAGGGAAGTCCACATCCTGATAGCTTTCCTTGCTTCTGAAGAAATATTAATATTGGAGTTGAGAAGAAAGGGGGGAGAAGAAAGCCATCTAGTAGGTGCAGTAGGAAGAGCACACCATGTGTTGAGCAAAATCTTGGGGCTACTGTGGCAGCCGAATGTTAACTGATAGTAAAAGAAAGAAAAAAATATATACAGTACTGTGCAAAAGTTTTAGGCAGGTGTGAAAAAATGCTGTAAAGTAAGAATGCTTTAAAAAATAGACATGTTAATAGTTTATATTTATCAATTAACAAAATGCAAAGTGAGTGAACAGAAGAAAAATCTACATCAAATCAATATTTGGTGTGACCACTCTTTGCCTTCAAAACAGCATCAATTCTTCTAGGTACACTTGCACACAGTTTTTGAAGGAACTCGGCAGGTAGGTTGGCCAAAACATCTTGAAGAACTAACCACAGTTCTTCTGTGGATTTAGGCAGCCTCAGTTGCTTCTCTCTCTTCATGTAATCCCAGACAGACTCGATGATGTTGAGATCAGGGCTCTGTGGGGGCCATACCATCACTTCCAGGACTCCTTGTTCTTCTTTACGCTGAAGATAGTCCTTAATGACTTTCGCTGTATGTTTGGGGTCGTTGTCATGCTGCAGAATAAATTTGGGGCCAATCAGATGCCTCCCTGATGGTATTGGTCGGCAAGAATCACACTGCGATCTGCTGAAAAGAAATGGAAGAGAACCAAACTCCCTGCTGCCCTAGACCTTTACCGCACTCTCCTCTCCTCCTTCTCCTCTACTCTCTCCTCTGCTAAATGTGCTTATTTCCAATCTGTAATCCAAGCCTCCACTAACAACCCACGTAAACTATTCTCTACCTTCTCCTCCCTCCTAAACCCTCCCCCCCTCCTCCTCCCTCCTCTATCTCCCCTGATGACTTTGCCTCCTTCTTCTCTTCTAAAATCTCAGATATCCGCAAACTCTTTAACACCTCTCCCTCCCCCGACTTACAGAGACTAGGGTGTGTGAACTATGCATCAGCTGCAGAGTCACTTACAATTACATCTCACCCAAAAGACCTCTCCGCTGCCTTTGACACTGTTGATCACTCTATTCTACTATCATCTCTTGCTGACCTGGGGATCTCTGGTACTGCTCTGGCCTGGTTCTCCTCCTACCTCTCCAACCGCACTTACCAGGTAACCTGGCGTGGAGCAACCTCCACACCTCACCCTCTCTTAACTGGAGACCCCAAGGGTCAGTCTTGGGTCCTATCCTGTTCTCTCTCTACACCCGCTCCCTGGGCCCCCTCATCGCATCCTATGGTTTCTCATACCATTTCTATGCTGATGATGCTCAGATTTTCCTCTCCTTCCCCACCTCTGACTCCACCATCTCCTCCCGTATCTCTACCTGTCTGTCTGCTATTTCCTCCTGGATGCACTCGCATCACCTCAAACTCAACCTCTCTAAATCTGACCTCCTTTTCTTTCCCTCCTCCTCCCCCTCCTCTGATCTCTCTATCTCTGTTCCTCTGGAATCTACCACACTCTCTCCCTCTTCCTCAGCTAAGAACCTTGGAGTCACCCTGGACCCCTGCCTCTCTTATTCCCAGCATATCTCCACTCTGGCACGCACTTGCCGATTCTTCCTGAGCAACATCCGAAGAATCCGACCCTTCCTCACCAACTATGCTACCCAGCTCCTGGTCCAGGCCCTGGTACTCTCCCGCCTAGACTACTGCAACTCCCTCCTGGCTGGCCTCCCTGCGTCCACCACCCATCAGCTCCAGCTCATCCAGAACTCTGCTGCCCGCCTGGTGTTCTCTCTGCCTCGCTTCGCCCACGCTACTCCACTACTCCGCTCGCTCCACTGGCTCCCGATCACCGCTCGCATCCAGTTCAAGACTCTTGTACTAGCCTACAGATGTCTTGACCAGACTGCACCCAGCTACCTCCAGACCCTCATCTCTCCCTACACCCCCACTCGACCTCTCCGCTCCACCTGCACTAGAAGACTAGCTCTACCTCCGCTACGCTCCCCTGCCTCCCGAGCCCGCTCCTTCTCCACCCTTGCACCGCAGTGGTGGAATGACCTTCCTACAGATGTCAGGACTTCCCAGTCCCTGACCACATTCCGGCGCCTCCTTAAGACTCGCCTCTTCAAAGAGCACCTGTAGAACTCCTCTGTTTGTATCCTGGGACACTATCACCCTTCATGTAAATGTGCTTTATTTTGCTCTTATCTGCCCCCTATTTTACTGCATTTAATCCTGTACTTCAGAATAATGTAATCTGCCAAGTGTTTAACCTGTAGTACTTTGTATTTAATCACATCCTGATGTAACTATCACTATTTAATCATATCCTGATGTAACTATCACTATTATCTGCTGTATTATTGAATTTTGGTTTGTCACACTTGTACTTTGCTTGAACAAAAGTTATTATATTTCTTGCTCTTATTGTATTACTTGTATTGTAACACTTGAAATGTATTTGCTTACGATTGTAAGTCGCCTTGGATAAGGGCGTCTGCTAAGAAATAAATAATAATAATAATAATAATAATAATAATAATATTGCATGATGGATAAGTATCTGCCTGTACTTCTCAGCATTGAGGAGACCATTAATTCTGACCAAATCCCCAACTCAATTTGCAGAAATGCAGCCCCAAACTTGCAAGGAACCTCCACCATGCTTCACTGTTGCCTGCAGACACTCATTCGTGTACCGCTCTCCAGCCCTTCGGCGAACAAACTGCCTTCTGCTACAGCCAAATATTTCAAATGTTGACTCAGTCCAGAGCACCTGCTGCCATTTTTCTGCACCCCAGGTCCTGTGTTTTCGTGCATAGTTGAGTCGCTTGGCCTTGTTTCCACGTCGGAGGTATGGCTTTTTGGCCACAAGTCTTCCATGAAGGCCACTTCTGACCAGACTTCTCCGGACAGTAGATGGGTGTACCAGGGTCCCACTGTTTTCTGCCAATTCTGAGCTGATGGCACTGCTGGACATCTTCCGATTGTGAAGGGAAGTAAGCATGATGTGTCTTTCATATGCTGCAGTAAGTTTCCTTGGCCGACCACTGCGTCTACGGTCCTCAGCGATGCCCGTTTCTTTGTGCTTCTTCAAAAGAGCTTGGACAGCACATCTGGAAACCCCTGTCTGCCTTGAAATTTCTGCCTGGGAGAGACCTCGCTGATGCAGTATAACTACCTTGTGTCTTGTTGCTGTGCTCAGTCTTGCCATGGTGTATGACTTTTGACAGTAAACTGTCTTCAGCAACCTCACCTTGTTAGCTGAGTTTGGCTGTTCCTCACCCAGTTTTATTCCTCCTACACAGCTGTTTCTGTTTCAGTTAATGATTGTGTTTCAACCTACATATTGAATTGATGATCATTAGCACTTGTTTGGTATAATTGTTTAATCATACACCTGACTATATGCCTACAAAATCCCTGACTTTGTGCAAGTGTACCTAGAAGAATTGATGCTGTTTTGAAGGCAAAGGGTGGTCACACCAAATATGGATTTGATTTAGATTTTTCTTCTGTTCACTCACTTTGCATTTAGTTAATTGATAAATATAATCTATTAACATGTCTATTTTTGAAAGCATTCTTACTTTACAGCATTTTTTCACACCTGCCTAAAACTTTTGCACAGTACTGTATAATAATAATTGCCCCTTCCAACACCAAAGAGATGGCGGAGGGAGGGGTGTATGGGCATGACTGAATGCATCTGAAATGCCTGTTTTGGCAAGCCAAGATCTCCGACTGGATGATTTTGTGGAATGGAGAGGTCGATGAAGGTGCTTCTTGTGAGAAATTATTTATCATGTGGCAACCCCGATAGGACTGATTTGGAATTGAGGGAAGGGGGGCAAGGAAGGGGCCCTACATGAAGGATTTTGCAATCTCTGAAGCTATAAGTGAGTCAGTGATTTCTGGTTCCTTTTGTGCAAATTGTAGGTTTGTATTTATTTATTTATTTATTTATTTATTTATGTATGTATGTATGTATGTATGCATGTATGTATTTTACGATGAAAGGAGGATGATGGAATGTATTTTAGTCCGGTAGAGAATCCATTGGAAGTCCAGAGGTGAGGCGCAGGGATGAAGAGGCGGCGGTCTCTGGGCGCAGGGATGAAGAGGCGGCGGTCTCGGGGCGCAGGGATGAAGAGGCGGCGGCCTCGTGGAGCAGGGATGAAGAGGCGGCGGCCTCGTGGAGCAGGGATGAAGAGACGGAGGCCTCGGCGCGCAGGGATGAAGAGGCGGCGGTCTCGGGGCGCAGGGATGAAGAGACGGCGGTCTCGGGGCGCAGGGATGAAGAGACGGAGGCCTCGGGGCGCAGGGATGAAGAGACGGAGGCCTCGGGGCGCAGGGATGAAGAGGCGGCGGTCTCTGGGCGCAGGGATGAAGAGGCGGCGGTCTCGGGGCGCAGGGATGAAGAGGCGGCGGTCTCGGGGCGCAGGGATGAAGAGGCGGCGGTCTCGGGGCGCAGGGATGAAGAGGCAGAGGCCTCGGGGCGCAGGGATGAAGAGGCGGCGGCCTCGTGGAGCAGGGATGAAGAGACGGAGGCCTCGTGGAGCAGGGATGAAGAGGCGGCGGCCTCGTGGAGCAGGGATGAAGAGACGGAGGCCTCGGGGCGCAGGGATGAAGAGACGGAGGCCTCGGGGCGCAGGGATGAAGAGACGGTGGTCTCGGGGCGCAGGGATGAAGAGACGGTGGTCTCGGGGCGCAGGGATGAAGAGACGGCGGTCTCGGGGCGCAGGGATGAAGAGGCGGCGGCCTCGGGGCGCAGGGATGAAGAGACGGCGGTCTCGGGGCGCAGGGATGAAGAGGCGGAGGCCTCGGGGCGCAGGGATGAAGAGGCGGCGACCTCGGGGCGCAGGGATGAAGAGGCGGCGGTCTCGGGGCGCAGGGATGAAGAGGCGGCGGCCTCGGGGCGCAGGGATGAAGAGGCGGCGGCCTCGGGGCGCAGGGATGAAGAGGCGGAGGCCTCGGGGAGCAGGGATGAAGAGGCGGAGGCCTCGGGGCGCAGGGATGAAGAGGCGGAGGCCTCGGGGCGCAGGGATGAAGAGACGGAGGCCTCGGGGAGCAGGGATGAAGAGGCGGCGGCCTCGGGGCGCAGGGATGAAGAGACGGAGGCCTCGGGGCGCAGGGATGAAGAGGCGGAGGCCTCGGGGCGCAGGGATGAAGAGGCGGCGGTCTCGGGGCGCAGGGATGAAGAGACGGAGGCCTCGGGGCGCAGGGATGAAGAGGCGGAGGCCTCGGGGCGCAGGGATGAAGAGGCGGTCTCTGGGCGCAGGGATGAAGAGGCGGCGGTCTCGGGGCGCAGGGATGAAGAGGCGGCGGTCTCGGGGCGCAGGGATGAAGAGGCGGCGGCCTCGGGGCGCAGGGATGAAGAGGCGGCGGCCTCGGGGCGCAGGGATGAAGAGGCGGCGGCCTCGGGGCGCAGGGATGAAGAGACGGAGGCCTCGGGGCGCAGGGATGATGAGGCGGCGGTCTCTGGGCGCAGGGATGAAGAGGCGGCGGTCTCGGGGCGCAGGGATGAAGAGGCGGAGGCCTCGGGGCGCAGGGATGAAGAGGCGGAGGCCTCGGGGAGCAGGGATGAAGAGGCGGAGGCCTCGGGGCGCAGGGATGAAGAGACGGAGGCCTCGGGGAGCAGGGATGAAGAGGCGGCGGCCTCGGGGCGCAGGGATGAAGAGGCGGCGGTCTCGGGGCGCAGGGATGAAGAGGCGGCGGCCTCGGGGAACTGAAAACAGACCGCCCATTCAGAGCTACCCCCTGCAGTACCGTGCATGCGCCCAGAGAAGTCAGAAGTCCGTAACGGAACCTGTTCCTGCCAAGGTGACTCACATTATTACTTTTATGTAGAGAGCTGGCTTCAAACAGAATTTGATATGTCGGAGGGGAGGGGCCAACCAAATACTGCTTATATTCAGTATGACAGTTTTTTGTAAGGGGGGGGGGCGGCAATAATGATTTAGATTCTGGTATAGTAAGCAAACTTGTTAAATTTGCAGATGACACAAAAATAGGAGGAGTGGCAAACACTATTGCAGCAGCAAAGGTCATTCAAAATGATCTAGACAGCATTCAGAACTGGGCAGACAAATGACATTTAATATAGAAAAATGTAATGTATTGCATGCAGGCAATAAAAATGTGCATTATAAATATCATATGGGAGATACTGAAATTGAAGAAGGGAACTATGAAAAAGACCTAGGAGTTTATGTTGACTCAGAAATGTCTTCATCTAGACAATGTGGGGAAGCTATAAAAAAAAAAGGCCAACAAGATGCTCGGATATATTGTGAGAAGTGTTGAATTTAAATCAAGGGAAGTAATGTTAAAACTTTACAATGCATTAGTAAGACCTCACCTAGAATATTGTGTTCAGTTCTGGTCACCTCGTTACAAAAAGGATATTGCTGCTCTAGAAAGAGTGCAAAGAAGAGCAACCAGAATTATCCCGGGTTTAGCCCTTTGCGGTCCATTTATTAATCGCGCGTCAGGCACGCCAGGTCTAATTAATTTTCACACGCGCAGTTAATTTTATACGCGCTGTTTAAAAGTATTTTTTTTCACAGTCAAACGGGTTTAAATGGCCCTGCATATCAACAAAGCACACACTAGGCATCTCCAGCCCCGCCCCACCCTTTCGTTTGCTATAGCGTTCAGCTATGTAAGAAATAAATAATAATAATAATAATAGTCGTACATACCGATCGATCATCTCCGGATCACTCGTTTTATAACCAAACTCCCCAATAATGCGATCCAAGTCATTATTTTATTACTATAACATCTGAAAAAAGCTCTGCAAATGTCGATGATAGTCTCAGTACGCTGACGCACTCAGCCAGCTTGTTTACTATGAACGCCCCATTATCTGATACCTGATACCATGTATGACTATTCATGAAATACGCCTTTTTATTTTTATTTATTTTTTTTTTCCGACTTGTCTCGGCTCCTGTCGCTCCCACTCGGCAATTGAATGGTTTTCTCGGCTTTTTCCGGAGAAAAAACGACTAAACACCCGTTTATTGCGTTGCTATAATGATGTCGGACCCAGTCCGACAAAGGACCTGTGAGGAATAATTGCAATGTCGGACCCAGTCCGACAATGGACCGCAAAGGGTTAAAAGGCATGTTGTATGCAGACAGGCTAAAATAATTGAATCTATTCAGTCTTGAACAAAGAAGACTACGCGGCGATCTGATTCAAACATTCAAAATCCTAAAAGGTATAGACAATGTCGACCCAGGGGACTTTCTTGACCTGAAAAAAGAAACAAGGACCAGGGGTCACAAATGGAGATTAGATAAAGGGGCATTCAGAACAGAAAATAGGAGGCACTTTTTTACACAGAGAATTGTGAGGGTCTGAAACCAACTCCCCAGTAATGCAGTTGAAGCTGACACCCTGGGATCCTTCAAGAAGCTGCTTGATGAGATTCTGGGATCAATAAGCTACTAACAACCAAACGAGCAAGATGGGCAGAATGGCCTCCTCTCGTTTGTAAACTTTCTTATGTTCTTATGTTCTTATGTTCTTATATTTACCCTAATCGAATGCACAAACTGCTTGGTGGTCTGTATATTTCATAATCTTGTTTATTGTTTGTAGGAAATGGCCATTCGCGCTCTGAAGCAGACAGGCAGCAGAAACATTGATGCAGCCTTGGATTACATCAGTAAAATGGGATACCTGGATCCAAGGAATGAACAGATAGTGCGTGTAATCAAGCAGACTTCCCCAGGTTGGTGGTGGTTTGTGTGTTGTTGTAACAAATAAATCCTTATAAACTTTCTTCAAAATGGTGGTGGTTACATCAGACGCTGTTTTGGACTGGATGATATGAATTTAAGGAAGAAACTCTTGACTTGTAGAATAGAATACTTTTGGCTGATTAGTCAGATAGCATTTAGGTTTTAAATGGAGAGAGAATAGATCACGCTAAAATCTTGAAAGTGTCTGAATGTTGCTTTTTTATCATAACCACATGCATAATGTCTTTTATTAATTGTTTGCTATTTTGAACATTTACTACACAACTGTGTAAAAAGTTGCACTTAGGAATGGATTTAATAAAAGAAATATAGCTCCACTTCCTGACACACAACATTTCTCTGTTTTATTATAATATTTATTGAGCGCAATAGGAACTATATATCTGTGCATTCAATTAAGAGTTGTTTGAATGTTGACACGTGTTAGAGTAGGGGTGAAAGTTTGATTGAAAAATAGATTAACAGGCAAATAATGGAGGTCATAGATTATGAAATACATGATTTCAAATAAGATTAAATACATTTTATCATTTTCAGGAAAAGGCGGTGGGTCAAGTCCTGTCGATCACAGGCCAGTATTAGAGGGACCAAGTGATGCAATGTCTCACTATCATCAAATGGGGAATCCAGGTGGCTATGGAGGAGAAAGTACAAACATGATAGGAGAGATACCAAGGCCGTACATGAATGTTCCAGTCGTGAACTACATCATGCCCTCATCACAGGTTCCAGCCATAGGCAGCCCAATGCAGAGGCCCTCGAGTATTGGTCCATACACAGCGATGTCTGCTCAGAATCCGCCAGGGAATTCCATGTACCTTCCATGTGATCTTAAACACCAGCCATACCCCACAAACATGGAGCAGGCCATGATGATCTATTCCATTCCAAGCCACAGTGGACAGCCCTTGCAACTGCAAGGAGCTCCAGGTCCAAGCAGCCCACATTATGTCAGACAGCACATGATGGGGCCGGCTGAGACCTCAGGGTATGGCGTGAAGAGGAGCCCTTCCTTTCAAAACAAGATACAGCAGGAGAGCAATTATGGAAGCCTGCAGAGCAAAGGATCGCTGGGTCAGAACAGCACAGGGTATTCCTTCCAGCAGTCACCATCCAACCTATACCTTCCACCGCATACTCATCACAGGCAGTCAAGCCCTACCTCTCACCAGGTGCACATGATCTCCAGAGCTTCAGCAATGGGGACCGATTTCCAAGATGTTCCCCAGAACCTATTGACTCCATCCAGAGCCAGCTTAAATATGGACCTCTATGACCACCAGGTCCAGCACTGGGTAACACCTTCCCCAACCAGACATGAATCTCTACCTAACCCTGGTCCGGAGACTCAGGTCAGGCAGCAGCAGGGGCCCTTCAGAGGAGAGGTCCACGGGCCCAGCAGAAGCAGCTCCTTCAAAAATCATCAACAGAAGGTGCATGTGACAGTAAGGCAACCAGACACTTCCCTTGCCCCACCCAACACTATCACTGCAGTAACATCGGCCCCTATCCTACAGCCTGTGATAAGCATCAGGGTCATGAGGCCAGAGCCAGAGATTGCAGTGGGGCCATGTCACCCTGGATGGCTGCCAGCCCAGTCACAGGCTTTAGAGAATTCTGAACTGATGGAGCAGCATTCCTATTCAGCAGCTGGGGCTGAAGCCTATAGTGTTGAACCCATTGACTGTACTGTCCAAGAACCAAGGTGCCCTCCTCCACCATACCCCAAAAACTTGCTGCTCCCAAGTAACTCAGAGCAGCAGATGGAGAACAACACTTGGGTTGTCCCTAGCTTAGTCTCTAATAAGTCTGAAGACACAAGCGGTGGAGAGAAGAACGACAAGGCCAGCAGCAAGGGTGGCAAAGCAGAGAAAGCCATGAAGGACAAGAAGCAGATTCAGACGTCCCCTGTGCCAGTACGTAAGAATGCAAGAGATGAAGAGAAGAGGGAATCCCGCATCAAGAGCTACTCTCCTTTTGCTTTCAAGTTCTATATGGAACAGCACATAGAGAATGTCATGAAAACGTACCAGCAAAAGCTCAATAGAAGAATACAGCTTGAACAAGAAATGTCAAAGGTATTAAAAAGTCTTTATATAATGTAGCATATTGTGCACTGTGCCTATTTATAGAGTATTAAAGTATTAAAGAACATGGTGTATATTCTACAAGTTTGTTAACTTTGTTTTGTTCTGTTGCTTTTCACAGGCAGGGCTTTCTGAGGCAGAACAGGAACAGATGAGGAAGATGCTATACCAGAAGGAGTCCAACTACAACCGACTCAAAAGAGCGAAAATGGACAAGTCCATGTTTGTGAAAATCAAAACCCTGGGCATTGGTGCTTTTGGAGAAGTGTGTCTCACTCGGAAAGTGGACACAAACGCGTTATATGCCATGAAGACCCTGCGCAAGAAGGATGTCCTGAACCGCAACCAGGTGGCTCACGTGAAGGCTGAGAGGGACATCCTTGCTGAGGCCGACAATGAGTGGGTGGTAAAGCTGTACTACTCCTTTCAGGACAAGGACAACCTCTACTTTGTCATGGACTACATCCCAGGAGGGGACATGATGAGCCTTCTCATTCGCATGGGGGTCTTCCCAGAGCAGCTGGCCATGTTCTACATTGCCGAGCTTACACTAGCCATTGAGAGCGTGCACAAGATGGGATTCATCCACCGCGACATCAAACCTGACAATATCCTGATCGACCAGGACGGGCACATCAAGCTCACCGACTTCGGTCTCTGCACTGGCTTTCGCTGGACCCACAATTCCAAATACTATCAAAAAGGTACATTGTTTGTTATGGAATAAGGCTGCACAAAGTCTGAGTAATGAGTCATTTTAAAAAATGTAGTGGCTGAAATTACTGCTTTTTAATAATTGTTGACCTGATTGATTCTGATGGTTTGTATTGATGGTTGCCATCATTTATCATTGTTTGACAACCCATCAGTCACATTTCAATTGAGTTTCAGTTCCCATTTGACCAAGTCAAGTAAAGTAGTATAATAAAATCAGTTATCTTTAACAGAGCTGTTTAATCTATCCTTGAAAGGCTAAACAACGTATTTGTTCCTTTTTTATGTGTTAGGGAGCCACATCAGACAAGACAGTATGGAGCCCAGCAATTTCTGGGACAATGTATCTAACTGTCGCTGTGGAGATCGGTTAATGACACTTGAGCAGAAAGCTGCCAGACAGCACCAGAGGTGCTTAGCACATTCCTTAGTGGGGACTCCCAACTACATTGCTCCTGAGGTGCTCCTACGAAAAGGTAAGTGAGAGAGAAATAAACTCCCATCCTTTTTTTCAAATGTTATTATACCTTTATCGAGACTCAGGGATCTTTGTCGTCCTTTTGTGGTACAGAGGTCTTTTAAGGTATCCCCAAAATGTGAGTACATTTCTGGAAACAAGGACAGTCACGTTTAATATGTTTGTGAATGTGTTCTGGATGGGGGCAAAAAAACCCAAATTTCAAAGAATTGCATTCCAGTATTCTTAATTGATAAATGGTTAAAGTGTTAACAGCAGAACGACAATTTTCCTATTATCACCTCCGTTAGCCTCAAATAAAGATACATGTTCCCTTTCAATTCAAAGACAACCACCAACCAATACTTTTGGGATATGCCTGCCACAGGTCAGGTATTCACTGAGCATTTTATATCAAAGCTGCCGATAGGCCCCTCCTTGGAGTGACGTCCTTGGTCCCGCCTACCAAGGGAATAAGAAGTCACTCTGCAGAGCTCAAATCCTCTTTTGCCTCTCACAGCCAGGTAGGTAAGGTGGGTATAAACTAACCTCTTCCAGTTGTTGATTGTCTCTTAAAAAGAGCCATTCTCTACAGTTTTCTGTAGTTCCCTTGCCATTTATTGCTGGAAGTTGGCTTGCCATTTCCATGGAATCAGAACTCGGCAGCTAAGCCTATATATACACATCGCCTAGCGACTGTAGTCGACCTTTTCTAACCTTGCAGCTTGCTGCCTGTGTTTCTATCTCATCTGTTTCGAGCAGCTTTTTTGAAAATCGACAGAGAGAAAGACATTTCCTCCAGCGAGGTCCAACTCTTCTGCGCCTGCTGAGGAGTCGAGTACTCTTGGCTACCTTGGCACGCACACTCGCTGTACATGGCCTAGTCTGCCCCTACAGGTTGCTGGTTACTATTGAAATTACTGATTCACAATTTAAAACCAAAAACAAAAAAAACCCCTTACACTCCAGTTTGCTGTCGAGTGTTTGTGCGTGTTACAGCCTTGCAGTTTAAAAAAACAAAAAACAAAAAACAAACAAACTTGTGCCTCCTCCATTAGGCCTGGTATTACCTGGTCCCATTGTTGAGTAGACCCCACACATTTCTAACCATTCACCCAAAAAAGCAGTGAAGGTCCAAAAAATGTGACTGCACGCAGACCAGACTGCAACTGTCTGTAGGCTACACTCCACACCGTTGCAAGCTACGCACTTTTCCTGGTTGTGTGACTGCAAACAGCCCAGACAAAGACACACAGCTCAGTACCCTTGGTGCTTGAAGCCCTCGGTACATGGTGCTCGGTGCCTCGGCTCACCAGTGTCTTGACCTCGATGCCCACGGCACCCTTGGGTCTTCGGTGCCTCAGAGCCTTGGTGGCCCTGTGCTTTGGTGCCTCGGTGACCTACAGCCTCGACAACCTACAGCCTCGATGCCTCGTGCCTCAGCGCCCTTGGTGTGCAAGCGTTCCCCGATATCGGTGGCCTCAGTACCTCTGTGCCATCGGTGCTTCGGCATCCTCAACATTTTACCCACCGTACATCAGTGCAGTGCCCCATAGCCTCTGTGCTTCGGCATCCTCTGTGCCTGGAGGACTCAACACTTCGGCGCCACGATGTTCTCGGCGCTCTACACTACAGACCAGCAAAAGCTCCGACCCCCCTAGCCTTTCCTGGTGTTCCCAGATTTTCTGGAGGAAGTCAAATCCTCCTGGCACTGCCCGGCCTTGGCATGGTCCAAGAGCGCAGCCGGACTGGCCTCCTTGGAAGATGCAGAGGCGATGGGGCTAGCACAGTTCCCACCGGTGGACTCCACCATAGCGGAGGAATACCTTCCCGAACCGCTAGCTTCAGATTTACGCTTGGTCTCGGGTACTCTGTTACAGATATCCGGATTCCAGGGGCAAGCCCTGGGCAGAAGCCTGGCAGGCTTGGTGATGGCATGCAGACAGCTGTGGCTGTCTCAGACGAGGGTCCCGGATGCGGACAAGTCCGCCCTATTGGACGTGCCTATTTCCCCATGCCATACTTTTGGCCAGAGGCGTCTCAACAGGTGGCTGCAATGTTCCCCGCACGTGCTCCGGCATGAGAGAGGGGGAGAAGATGGCGTCCGGCAGTTACTACGGTAACCCGGACAGTTCCAATCCTCACTGCGCCACAGGCACGCCTTCAAGCCTCCACGGCAGCTAATACACAGGGCTGTCAGCGAGGACCGTCCCAGACAGCCTCCAGATTCTGCAGCCCCAGCAAGGGCCCTGAAGGCTTGCAGCCTCAGACAACACCAGCTGCAATACTGGCGCAATTGCACCCCAGACTCTTGGGTGTTCGCCACCGTACACACCAGTTATGTGTTGCAGTTCCGCACGGGACCTCCTCCCTTTTGAGGGGTCATGGTTACATCCGTGAACGACCCTCTCCAGGTCTTGGCCCTCAGGCAAGAAGTAGACACAGTACTTCTCAAACAAGCCATCCATCTCATAGAACACACCTCTCAAGAAGGTGCCAAAAAAGAACGTCAGCCTCCGCCCAATCCTAGACCTGAGACACCTCAACGGGTTCTTGAGAGAGAGGAGGTTCCAGATGGTCACACATCGCCACATCCTCCAGTCTGTCCGGCCTGGTGACTGGTTTACAACAGTGGACCTAAAGGACGCATATTTTCATGTTCCTATTCGTCCAGCACACAGGAAATATCTCCGCTTCACCTTTCAGGGGAGCATCTTCGAGTTTTCCATGCTGCCATTTGGCCTCTCCTTAGCTCCTTGCACGTTTTCAAAGTGCATGGCTGCCATCCTAGCTCCCTTGCAGCTCCAAGGGATCAGGGTGTTGAACTACCTGGACGACTGGTTGATCTGTTCCCAGTTGCAGGAAGGAGCAGTGGCCCACAAGGCAGTAGTGACAGAGCATCTGGCGGGACTGAGTCTCACCTTCAACGATGCCAAAAGCCATTTAATACTGGTCTACTTGGGTCTCCGGTTGGATTCCTTTATGGAGCGAGCCTACCTGTCGGAGGACAGAGTAGCTGCCATTCGCAACTGTCTGGCCCTGTTTCAACAGTACAGTTGGTGTTGTGCCAAAGACTGTTGGGTCTGATGGCTGCATCTTCTTAAGAGCCCTATGCTGGTGGAGGCTAGCCTATCACCTGAGCAAGGGCATAAGGGTGGTAGGATGGAGGAGGCTGTGTGGTCCAGTGGTTAAAGAAAAGGGCTTGTTCAAATCCCACCTCAGCCACTGAATCATTGTGTGACCCTGGGCAAGTCACTTAACCTCCTTGTGCTCCGTCTTTCGGGTGAGACGTAATTGTAAGTGATTCTGCAGCTGATGTATAGTTCACACACCCTAGTCTCTGTAGGTCACCTTGGACAAAGGCGTCTGCTAAATAAACAAATAATAATGGTAATGATACACAACCATCAAATGGTGACGACAGATGCATCCAACTCCGGTTTGGGCAGGCAGAGGAGTCCACTGACTCTGGTCGGGCCGCTGGACGTCCTTGCAAAATAAATGTGCTGGAGCTGAGAGCGGTCCATCTCGTGCTTCAACATTTCCTTCCTGTGCTCCAGAACAGACATGTCCTTGTCCGCACGGACAACATGTTAGTAGTAGCGTACGTGAACCACCAGGGAGGGCTTCGGTCCCGGGGGTTACGCTGCATAGCCTTTCGGCTGTTGATCTGGGAACAGAGGCACTTACTTTCCCTCCAGGTTGTCCATCTCCCGGGAGTGGTTAACTGGGCAGCGGACCTCCTCTCGAGGGAGGGTCCTCACTTGTCAGAATGGCGATAGCCCAAGTCTATCTCTTTGCCATGGCAGAGACAACCCATTGCCCCCTGTGGTTCTCCCTCCGCAGCTGTGAAATATTTTCCAAATTGGTGGAGGGCCAGAGGTCATGAAACCATTTATTGCCCTATAGCAACTATTTTGCAGTTTCTGCAAGATCTCTTAGAGACGGGTAGATCCTCTTCTATGTTAAAAGTGTGCCTAGCAGCCATATCTGCTTGCCATGTCCCCATTGACACCCCAGTGTCCCTGGGTGCTAATATATTAGCGATCTGTTTTCTGAATGGTGCTAGGAGGTTACGTCCTCCTAAAAAGGACAGCCTCCCTGAATGGAGTCTAGACGTGGTATTGGTGGCTCTCACTAAGGCCACGTTTGAACTTATACATTCCATAGAGCTGAAATATCTATGAAGACAGCCTTTCTATTAGCCATCACCTCCACTAAGCTACAGGCTCTGCCAGTGCACAATTCCTGTATGCGTATTTGGGACAATGGAAACAGGGTATCGTTGCGCACCAACCCTGTTTTCCTCCCTAAGGTGAATATGGCTTTTCACTTGAATCAATCAGTGGAGCTAGAGGCTTTCCATCCCTCTCCCTTTGCGGAGGAGACGGACCGGAGATTAAATGATCTCTGCCCTGTTAGGGCATTGAGATGTTATGTGAAAAGGACGAGAGCACTGCGTCAGTCTGACCAGCTCTTTGTCTGTCATGGTGAAGGACCCGAGGTGAAGCCCTCTCTTAAGTAATGACTGTCCCATTGGATTATGGACATAGTCTCGACTGCATATACTAATGCCAGCCTAACCCCACCTGGGAAGGTGGCCGCACACTCTACCAGAGGTGGACTCTCTTTAGAGGAGCTTCATTGACTGACATTTGTACTGCAGCTAGTTGGGCTACGCCGTATACATTCACCAGATTCTACTGACTTAATGTGGTAGATCCCTCTATGCCTTAATTAGGCACAAGGGTCCTTGAGGTTGCACACCAACAGTAGTTGGCAGCAGCGAGACATCCCTCATATGCTGGCCGCTCATACTCCCTCGCGACGGCTTTGGTATACTTTTCCAAAAGTATTGGTTGGTGGTCGTTGTCGAATTGAAAGGTTCCCTGAAAGAAGACAACCAGAAGACAACACATTCGCAGGTTTGATGCAAAAAAGGATTTGAGCTCCACGGAGTGACTACTTATTCCCTCAGTAGGCAGGACCGAGGACGTCACTCCACCGAGGGGACTATCGGCAGCTTTGATATAAAATGCCCAGTGAATACCTGACCTGTGGCAGTCATATCCCAAAAGCATTGGTTAGTGGTCGTCTTCTCTTTCAGGGAACCGGGGTTACATCCGTAACCTATCATATTCTTTTGCTTCACTTTTAATGTTCTGTTTTTATTCTACAGTTTTCCTAAGCCTCACAGAATTAGCATTGACTATAAGTCATAGCCCACCACAGAAAAATAACTATTAATTGTTATGATTAAAAATATTGCAAAATGAAATGCCAAAAAGATTCCAATAATATTTTTTTCACAAACAGTCTTATAAAATATTTTACATCTACTGTAAAAGTAGCTTTAAAATTATAGCAAAAAGTAGTCTGGATCATGTATCCCATTTATCCAGGAGCTAAACTAGCAACAAATGAACCTACAATTACTACAATATATGTACAAGCATCTCATACTAGCAGTGTATTTAACAAAATTAACACTAGAACAAGAAGTTTATAGGCATACCTAGAACAACCATGACCGGGCAATTTGACCACCGTATTAAAAACAACATAAATATTATAACGAAAGGACAAACAGTTGAATATAAGTCGTAGTTTTATTCAGCAACGTCACACAACTGAAACTGATATTTTAACAGAAATGTGTTTATATACAGACATATTACATAACGCGGAACCTCAAAAAAATGGTAAGAAAAAAGAAACAAATATTTCAAAATGAATTTGTGTATATACAGGTATATCATGTACATACAAAACTGTATAACTGAAACAATATAAATAAGTATAAAAAATGTAAAATAAATGTGTTTATATTGCCTACATAACAAAGCACATATACGCAGCCGAAGCTATGTATTTATACACAGACAAACTATAATTTAAATGACATGAATAAAAAAACATTTAAACAGAATGGGCTTCATTTACAATCGTTTACAAAGTCTTTAAGTGCTGGCACAAATTACACAGATCCTGTGCTTTTCAAAATATGCAGTGCACTTACTGCAGATTGTCTTTGCGCATTTGGCACAGCTATCAACAGTAACCCAAGCTTCTGGCACCAAGTGCTCCACAGACTTATACTAGTGCAAACCCAGTCTGCTTCAGACCCAGATTCATCATTGTCCATCTCTGCTGCATCAGAATCGTTGTTTGGTAAAATTTGCTGTAATTCCAAATACAGCTTTGCAGACTGATATAATCAAACTTCAGTACATGGCTGCAAGTCACAACTGATAAATACAAATAATACCGCAACATTTAATTGTTATAATATGTTTTATATGTATCTGTCAATTTGACCACGCCTGATTGAAATAGGTATGACAGTATTTTATCTTGGTAATTTATGCGATTCTATGCAATTCTTTCTTTGTCAGGGTAATGAGTACCTATATTTAGTAAAAGTCAGGAAAGCACTGCTCTGAATCTTAAACACATGCACCACAATTTAAATTTAAATTCCGAAAATGGTCAAAATGACCTCCTTGGTCGTTCTAGTGTTAATACAGCAAATCTTTTGACCCGAGATAAAACTTGAATTGAATATGAAATGAATGCTCACAAATATAAAACTGTGGTCTTCATTAACTGAACATAAACAAAGTAAAATACAAAGCTGTAAACCTTATTTATACATCTCTGCAAGCCAAGAGAAACACACAGGTACAACAAAGTATACTTACAAACCACACATGTTTATGCTGTCCATACAGAGTGTGTTCCAAAATGTAATGTAGTGCTTACTAAAATGATGCCTCGGCTACTCTGTGTTGATTCACAGGTTAAATGTATTTTGAATACCCAAGATAACAATATCAAGTCCTACATTGCAATTGGGGAAAGCAATGATTTTCATTGTATAAAAATGTCATTGAATAGTGGAACAAATTAGTAGTAGTGCAAGAGGTTGTATATTTTTAGTTCTTTAAGTTTTTTTTTGTTTTATTTTACTTTTGATTTCAACACTATATGTAAAGTGACACCTAATGGCCAAATATTGTAAGTACAAGTTTCTCAACACACTGGGTTATTTGTGTGATAGCTTTAATGATGCTTTCTTTGCACCCCAAGAAATCTTTCAGCTGAAAACCCCTTCTAGGTTGCTAGAGTTCCATTATCTGTACAGTTGCAAAGAGGAGAAGGAGAGACAGGGTGCCTAAATAATAAGAGATGTGTTTTTACATTGGGCAACACAAATTGAGATTGGTTAGCCTTGTTAAAGGCAGGGAGCCTCAAGTTTGTTTTTTCAACTGGTGTTGGTCAAGGCGGTACTTCACTGTATGAGGTCATCTAAAGATTCTACATATGTCTGAACAAAAGGAATACTAAAAAAAACATTTACTGATATGACTTTTTATTGTATGACTATGATGTGATAAAAGATTGCTCAAAAGCGAGATTTAACATTGTTTTTGCCTTTAGCAAACCTTTATTTGATGTCTTGATTTTCAGGCTATACACAGCTTTGTGACTGGTGGAGTGTTGGTGTTATCCTCTTTGAAATGTTGGTAGGGCAACCTCCATTTCTGGCCTCAACTCCCACAGAAACTCAGTTAAAGGTTTGTGAAATCCATAGATTAGGAAGACTGATTGTAAAATTCAGTGTAATAAAGACTGATACCATGGGTTTTACTATTATAAAAATGCATGCCAACAGGTTACAAGATCACACATACATTTGAGTTATTTTTTGAGTTATGAAAATACTGTTATAAAACTAGCAATTCACCACATAGCCCAAGAATATCTCTGAAAATGAATATGAATCAGTAATATTTTAATGATTCAATGAATTAAACAGTACATGTTTTGCATTATGCATATTTGTCACTGCTGGAGTCATGGAGTTTGTAGGATCAGTCTTTGTACATTAATGTTTTTAGAAAAGCTGAAATGCAATAAATATTAAATTTGTTTTGGAGATTTTTTTTTTTTTAAATGTATTTTACATATTTCTATGCTATTTCTATTAAGAATGTATATAAAATATTTGAACATTTATTTAAATTTTTTAAAATCTTTTACTTTGTGGTACAACACGTTTTCAACCATCATGAATATGCAAATGAACTACAAATGAATTACAAAAAGATGTATGTGAGCAACAAATTGAGTTAAATTATGACATTTAGAAAAATGAGGGGGCATGCCCACTGTAAATGCCACGCAAATGTAATGTGTAAATTGCCAATTGTAATTTAAGGCATACGCAAAAGGTTATCGCAAGACAATTAATAATACACGTGTGTTCTGTATGATTCTCTTGTTGTTTCAGTTTTTATCATTATTTGCCATATATATTATGCTTATTGTTGCTGCAAAAGTTGCTTCTAAAAATACTCAAGGACAGGGGAGTTTACTGTACTGAAAGTGTTGTTAATTTTTTGCAGGTAATTAACTGGGAAAACACACTCCAGATCCCACCGCAGGTTAAACTTAGTCAGGAGGCGGTAGATATAATCAGCCGACTGTGCTGCGCTGCCGAGGAGAGGCTCGGGCGCAATGGGACAGGAGAGATCAAAGAACATTCTTTCTTTGAGAAGATGGATTTCTCCAGCAACCTGCGTACACAACCCGCGCCCTACCTCCCTAAGATCAGCCACCCCATGGACACCTCCAACTTTGACCCAGTGGAAGAAGACAGCCCATGGAAGGACAGCGGTGACAGCACTAAGACCTGGGATACACTCAGCTCCTCTCACAGCAAGCACCCGGAGCACGCCTTCTATGAGTTCACCTTTCGCAGGTTTTTTGACGACAACGGTTGTCCGTTCCGATACCCTAAACCCCCTGAGAATGCGCAAAGTAGCCAGGATCAGACAGACAGAGAGAACCGAGATTCAGAGGATCAATGTGAAGTCTGTGAACCCGTATACGTGTAACACAAGGACAACACACACTATGAGGAACACGTCTTGAAAGCTTGTGCTTGTAAACACTGGCGACAGCTGAATCTTCAAGTCTGAAATTCTAAAAGAAATTGTTCTTGTGCAGCAAGTTCTGGTGGGGAATCGAAAATAGGCTTCTCCATTCAAACTGATAGATACACTCACCCATTAACAAACAAAAAGAAATGACTTCCGAGGTTTTCACAGTCCTAGTATTTAAAGTACAAGTGATTTACAAATGTATTATCCAACTTTTTTTTTCTCCTTTTAAATTTTGAAATTTACCATGAAACCACTATAGAGGGATTGACAGAAAAAGGACATCATGCAAATGTCTTACACACACAGCAAAAATATCAGATCCAGGCCCCTCAGTTTAACTTGGCACAGTGGAATTATTTTCAAATGGAGAACAGTGAGAATAGTGCATGGGCCAGGTGTAATTCACCAGATTATAGTTATAGTTATAAGTTTATAAGTTATTTCCAACTAAAGTATCCCATGGTCAGGTTCACTTTATAGTAAAATGTGATTCCTGCTGATTGTTTACTACATCCTTCCACAGTTTACCATTACGTACACTTCCCTGCATCAGGATCCAGGGTCTACAGTATGTTAATCCTGCTGGTTTCCTTTCAGGAGCTGTTCATTGACTCATCAATAAAATACATAGACAGAATTCCACAATAAAAGAACCCTTGTTAGTTTAAGACATTCTGCAAAGTTACAAAAAAAAAAAAGAACATTAAACTTGGGAGTCTCACACAATGTTTTTCCACATATTAAGATTTTATAAGAAATGGCTCCTGAAAAGATTACTTTTCATAAATATTTTTAACAATGTAGTTTCATCTTCAGGCACACACCTTCCTCTGTGTAGTGTGGTTATACATAATCAGATAATATAGTTATATAATCAAAGAGAAAAGGGTCTACAATAATGATTTTTAAAACCATATTTGACTCGTTGAGCAGTCTAAAAAGAATAATAAAATACAGGGCTCCCTTATTATTTCATGATTTGATAGATTAATTCAACGTTTATCCGTGTAGACAGTTGTTTTTTCATGTATATACTATACTTCACTATATAAGGGGCCTTCACCAATTCACTGCTTCCAGTATTTCTTGAAGTGTAGTGAAAAAACAAGGGAGTCGTAGTCTGTCCTCAAGCTTTTTAACAGTGGATTCCAAAATAATTTTATAAATGTATACATTTTTATTTTTGGGCATAAAAATCACTAGAGGTATATCAAACAACAGGTTAGTGAACAAAATCTTACTTAGAAACCGTTTTGCTGTAAGATTAGATTAATGTAGAGAGAGCATGCACTTACTGTCCATCTTCCAAGTAGCTACTAATTCCAAGGGTTGGATTCTGGCAAACCAAGCTGCTACTGTTTGTGTTGTTCTATTCTCCAGTGAATTGTTCTAACTCTAGCCTAAACACTTACTACTCCTCCAACATTGTGAAAACCAATACCTGAATGTGAAACTCAAATAGGAGAATGCAAATTGAAGTGCTTTATAAATGAGGAGCATGTGATAAAAAGGACAATGTGCAATACAGAATTATATCATTATATAGTTTTATACACATTACAGACATCCTTTTTTAACACTTATTTTATAAAATGTTTTGTAGTTTGTATCTTTTCAATATAGTAAATGGCCTAAAGCTGCTTTTCTTGTGAAAGAGTAGGTTGAATTGAAAGTGTGTGTAAAGTGTGGCATACTGAGTGCCGTTAATGCGAATGGTGTGAAGGATTGATGCATGATCGGTGTTTGTGAATTATGAATGAGAATTGCTTCTGTATCCTCACAGGCCGGTCCTGTGCAAAAAAATTATATACAAAACAAGTACATAAACAAAGCATAACGTATGTAATTAGGCCGGGGCTCTACAAATAAAAACAACTGATCACCAGCTAGATATATGTATTTTTGGCTAAATAATTGATTGGTGACATCATCGGTTTTTCATTTTGACTCAATACCAATGTCCTACCACCCCCTGAAGGCCAAAAAACCCTAAGGTTTGCGTATATTTCTATCCCAGCATTGATGCATGCTTAACAGAATTATCACAAAATGACCTTGGGTAATCAATGTTGAAAAATACATTGGTAGTATTAGATTCATAATGTAATGTTGGGGTTCAGATGTGGTGATGAACTAAAGAAATTAGCTGGATGCAGACGGATTACAGTTCAACAGTTTTATTAAAGCAGCTTCCTGATGCACACTCTCTCCTTCTCAATCACTCAATTGTCAATAAAGCTTGTTGATACTAGCTTACAAAGGTAATTCTACAACCAGGGTCTCATGCTTAGCACAAATTGCCATCTGCAAGTTATTTTCTGGAAGTCATACAAAGCTCAGTTATAGCCAACACATGGCCAGCCATTTCATCAAATGGCTGGCCAGATGATACCCTGAGAAAAAATCGGACTGGAGAGGCTTTTCTTGAAACCGTTTTGGAAGGCGGGGCCACACAGCTGAGCAGATCTTGGTTTTCAGAAATCCTCCAAGAGTTCATGAATGAAGAGCTTGATATTCTGAGTAACACACTTTATGCTTGTGTCTATACTCATATGTCACATCTCCATGGGCCATCTTGTGCTCGAAAGTAGTTTTCAACTTTCAAGAGCTTCTTGTCACTCCCTTGCTAAATCTTCTTGGTATTGATGTGAAGGAAGGAGTTAGTCCTGTATGTACGTTCTGTGATGAGGAGATCAGTGATGAGAATGAATGTACTTGTGTGGACAGCAGCTGGAAAGGATTGAAGGCCTTCTGGGACACCAAACTCAAGGTATTGTCAGAACACACTAAAATGACATTCCCACAATAAGTGAGTGATGGTGAGCAGCAACTCACAAAACTCTGTGCTCAAAGGATCAGAGAGAGGATCTCTACTTCAGTCCATGGAGTTTGTCACAAGTGATTCAGCTATCTCAGCAGAAACGCTCAATAAAATGAAGTATGCTCCTCTTACCAATTTAGGGTGCGAATCAGAGATGGCAAGATTAGACAACAGGATCCAGGTGTCAGGAGGAAACACTCCTGTTGAAACACTACAGAAACGTCGAATCATTGAACAAAATTATCTTTTCAGTTAGGATTCTTGGAAGGACCTATC
Source organism: Acipenser ruthenus (assembly GCF_902713425.1). Classification (NCBI taxonomy): domain Eukaryota; kingdom Metazoa; phylum Chordata; class Actinopteri; order Acipenseriformes; family Acipenseridae; genus Acipenser; species Acipenser ruthenus. Next base: position 27,008,370 of record NC_081196.1, read on the forward strand.
AAGTGAAGAAGAAAAAAAGTTTCTTTCCCAAAAGAAGAAAAGCAAAGGCTTTGCTTGAAGAATTCAATTCCACAGTGCAAAAAATGAAACGAGCAGCTTCAAGTGACTGCAGAAAATGTGCATATCTTGGATACCTTAACTGATCAACAGATCCTTCAAGAATTTAAATATCTCTGCTCAACAATCACTCCAAACTTGAAAGAGGCTAGTATGGTCAAGGACAAAGAAGGCCAAAGGCGAAAAGTTCTCTTCAGCCGTGAAGTATTGATGAAGGCAATAAAAAACGTTCTGGTGCCAAACTGCAACTTTGACCAAAATATTGATGGAATAGTAGTTTCTGTCTTAAGATCGTTTCCAGAACAATTATAATCTGCCAAAAACATTTACATGCATTGCTTACATTCCAACAATCAGATCAAGAAACGTACGGATTTTAGGTTTTTTTGGCCTCTAATAGGGGGCAATAGGATCAGTATATCAGCTCAAATCATAAATCTAAGGTGACCAATGGATTTAGCATCATTAATAACTCCAGGTATAATCATTTAATTGTGCATTTATCAGTGTTGGAATACATTTGATTTATGTTTCTTGGCCTTTAGGGGCGGTAGGACATTGGTATTGAGTCTAAATGAAAAACTGATGTCACTAATCGATTTTTCAGCCCAAAATACATATATTTAGCTGATGATGAGACTAATTGGACACAAAAAACGTGCACAGTGCCCCAGCCTAATGTAATGGGTCATTGGCAAATGATATATTTTTCCTAGTTTTCTAAATATGTCTTTTGTACCAGGCATAGTTACAAAAATGTCCCTTACGACACATCTGTTAAATTCTCCTTTTGTAATTATATCAATAAAACAACGTTAACAAGAGTAGGATACACTTATCTTATCACTATTGTGTTTTACTGAATTAAAGTAAAATTAAAATGTGTATTCAACACAGGCTAGCTAAAGAAAAGTTCTTGCATTCTGATACGCTATATACAGTGCCTATAGTAAGTATTCACCCCCCTTGGACGTTTTCACAGTTTGTTGTGTTACAACCTGAAATCTTGATGCATTTAAATGAGATTTTTTTTCCTTTGATTTACACAACCTACTCAACACTTTGAAGAGGCAAGAGAATTTTTATTGTGAAACAACAGTTAATGAAAAATAAAAAAAAACTGAAATGTCCTGGTTAGAGAAGTATTCACCCCCCTGAGTCAATACTTGGTAGAACCACCTTTGGCAGCAATTACAGCTGTGAGTCTTGTGGGGTAAGTCTCTACCAGGTTTGCACATCTGGATCGTGCAATATTCCCCCATTCTTCTTGGCAAAACTGTTTAAGCTCTGTCAAGTTGGATGGGGATCATTGGTGGACAGCTATCTTCAAGTCTTGCCACAGATTCTCAATCGGATTCAAGTCCGTGCTTTGACTGGGCCACTCCAGGACATTCACTTTCTTGTTTTTAAGCCACTCTAGTGTCGCTTTGGCTGTGTGCATGGGGTCATTGTCCTGCTGAAAGGTGAATCTTCGTCCCAGTCTTCTGTCTTTTGCAGACTGAAGCAGGTTTTCCTCAAGGATTTGCCTGTATTTAGCTCCATCCATTTTGCCCTCTACCCTGACAAGCTTCCCAGTCCCTGCCAATGAAAAGCATCCCCATAGCATGATGCTGCCACCACCATGCTTCACAGTAGGGGTGGTGTTACTTGGGTGATGTGCTGTGTTGGGTTTGCGCCAGACATAACGCTTTAGGCCAAATAGTTCAAAATTTTGTTTCATCGGACAACAGAATCTTTTGCCACATCTTTTCAGAGTCTCCCACATGCCTTTTTGCAAACAAGCGGGATTTTAGATGTTTTTTTTTTTCAGAAATGGCTTCCTTCTTGCCACTCTTCCATACAGGCCAGATTTGTGGAGTACCTCAGCTATTGTTGACACATGGACAGTTTCTCCCATCTCAGCCACGGAACGCTGTAGGTCTTTCAGAGTTGTCATTGGCCTCTTGCTGGCTTCTCTGACCAATGCCCTTCTTACCCGGCTGCTCAGTTTGGGAGGACAGCCTGCTCTAAGCAGATTGTGGGTGGTGCCGTATACCTTCCACTTCTTAATGATCGACTTGACTGTGCTCCAAGGGATATTCAATGCCTTTTTATACCCCTGATCAGTGCCTTTCCACAACTTTATCCCAGAGTTGTTTTGAAAGCTCCTTGGTCTTCATGGTAGTATCTTTGCTTTGAATGCACTACCCAACTGTGGGACCTTACAGAGACAAGTGTATTTAATCTGAAATCATGTGAACCACTTTTATTGCACACAGATGGACTCCATTTAACTTATTGTGTGAATTCTGAAGGCAATTGGTTGCACCTGAGCTTGTTTAGGAGTGTTCTAGCAAAGGGGGTGAATACTTATCTAATGAAGACTTTTCAGGTTTTTATTTTTAATTGATTTGTTTTTTCACCCCCCCCCCCCCCCCCCCTCCATTTTTTCACACATTGAAAGTGTTGAGTAGGTTGTGTAAATCAAAGGAAAAAAATCCCATTAAATGCATCAAGATTTCAGGTTGTAACACAACAAACTGTGAAAACGTCCAAGGGGGGTGAATACTTCCTATAGGCACTGTAGGTCTTGCACATGCAGTTTTAATAATATCTGGCATCGTGCAAGGTTAAAGAAGTCTGTTAATTTGTTATTCTTGCTTTCACTTTTCCAATGCAAAATAATAGCTTTCTCCATCTAGTGTGGTACAGATATAATTATTTTAAATAAAATTGTATGTCTGCAAAAACATCTTCTTTCAAAACTGCAACAGAAGACCTACATAGTGAATGGAAGTACATTCCAGGATATATGGGATTATTTCATTAATTTTAATTTAGTGTGTTTTAAACACAGTAAACAAGGCAGCCCCCCTTTTCTGGTTAATAATGTCCCCAAGGTGGTTTAGCAATTTTTTTATTCAATAAAAGCCTGGCATGTTTTACATCAAAGAAAGGGTGGCTATTATACAACACATCTTGACAGTGCCATGCACTTTTAGTCTAATGAATTCATTAGTTTAGGCCCCAATCTTATCTTAGCAGAAATGTACACCATATTAGTTTGTACTTTATATTAAATGCATTAATTACTTACTGTAATTAATGTATTTTTATGTTTTATATTTTTAGCTTTGTTTTAAATTTTAAATAAACATTTATATGGTAAGGTTCTGTATAAATAGCAATGGCAGGAGCTGAATTTGCCCACAATTTCTAGATGCAGCTAGAAAACTACCCAGAAACGTATGTTTACACAAAGGTGCTACCCTTTTAGTGCAGACTATAGAAAAGTGAAAATACTGGTGTTTAGAAGATGTGCTCTGCCTCTCCACAGCCTGAAGAAATGCAAATGCAGCATCTGTGCTGGAAACGTATTTTATTAAATTAAACTACAATAGCTACCAAGAATAACTATCTTAGCGTACATTACATCAATACTTGTTTCAGATAAAGCCCTTGAAACACAAGGCAACTTTCTAGCAACTTTTCAAGCAAATAGTTTGTAGTGGATATTGCAATTTACCCTTGTGAAATGAGAAACTTTAAAAGCTGCTTGAAAATGTCACGTTCAACATATTTATGGACTTATTATGAAGGCAATGTTTTAATTTATTATTGCTTTACACAAAATATCTTGTTTTTGCAGTTACAATATAGCTTTAGAAGGGCTTTCACAAGGAAAGCGTACTTTATCAAGATTAACAGGTCCTTTTGTGAAATATTGGAATACTCCAAATAATTATCTGCTTATATTTAATGTATGAATGAGAGATGACTGAAAAGTTTCATGAGTTGTGAAAGCGTCTGACCATCTTTATCTGATGTAATGCCTAATTTAGATATTAAAAAATAAAAATATCCTTTACTGAGGGAGGGGGAGGGGGTGGTCACAGCTTTATATGAACCCCTGCCAATATACATACATTATTACAGTACATATTACAATGTTGCATAATGCTTTATTATTTTGATGTATTCATTTTAGCTATTAATATTAATATATGAATAGTAATAGAACCTGTATACAAACAAATACATGTTTATGCCTACAACAAAGATTATTTACTTGTTTACATTTAAGTATGAAATGAGTGTTGTAAAACTATGCTTAGCTTATCCTTGTCTGTATAAAAACTCTAAGTATTATCATTGTAAGACATTTTTCATTTCACTGGTATTGTGTTACATGGTAGGCATTTCTCAGGAACTCGACCCAACACTGTTTGTTATTTATTATTGTGATTATCTCTGCATTTGAAGGCTTGTCAGCATAGTATATTAATACAGTAAACAAGCTACATAAAATCTGAACCATATGTCTGGTGTGCATCATATTTTTGACTTTCCTGCCTGTTTTTCTTTCAATTATTTTCATGGACATGATACAAAAAATGATCTAAAAACTATGAGACAACTCATACATGTCCTAGTATACCACTTATTTTTCTTCTTGCTCGAAAACTGGGTGCAAAGTGTACTTAGTCTTATAAAAATTTCCCACAGTAGTTTTGCAGTTTTCCCATGCTTTTCCCACGGTTATACTAGGCATTTACCATAATTTACCCTGGTTTGCCATGTTTTATAATGTGCTTTACCATACCTCTCTGGGCTTTACAATGCTTTCACTATGCTTTATTGTTATGTATTACTAGAGTAATCTTTTATGAGGGTACACTCACATGAAGATATGTGTGGTCAGGAAATAAATGGGCAGAAGAATCCAGGGGCTGTCAAATTAATAGACAGGCAGAGTAGAAGCTTTTGGGCTTATTACACTATAGGAGAGCTGAGCAACCTGAGCTAACGAGAAGGCTACATGTGAGTCCCTCAAACACCCTTGAGGGCTGCATGTCCTCCTTACTATACAGTTCAAGAGATCAACACAAACACCCCAATATGTAATAGAACATGATTTTATTGAATAGACTTGTAAATACAATGGAAGACATAGAAATGACAACAGTGTATTGATACAATATTTGCCTTAGCACCTAATAGATAGTTTGGGGCGATCAGAGACCCCCACATATATAAGCCTAGGGACAGCTGTAGAGGTGGAGAAGGAGGAGGTGGAGAGATGTTGATGCTAGCACGGGCACTGCTACCTGGATACTGGCAATTTCTACCGAGGTAAGTGATGTAGTCTCTCCTCCAGTGACTACGCCTAACAAGCACCATCTTGGTTACGAGAAGCTGAATTCTTGCATTTTGATAATACATTTTCTATATTACATTGTAGGACTAGGTTGTATGCAGGTTGTCCCTTAGAGAACCACATGTGGCCCACAGGTTACACACCCTTTCACAATAATGATTGGTTTTATGCTGCTATGTACATTGCTTTGGGTTGCTTGGCATGATAAATGCTTGTGACAGGACAGCATCACTGGCAATGATGTTTAGGCCAGGAAGGGAGACTCAGACACAGAAGTTCCAGGTTTCAGGCGCTAATGCGCACGTTTAATGAAATAAACAAAACACTAAACAGACATGGACACAAACAAAACGCATTAACAAATAAAAAGGGCCAAAACAAAAGTTCTATACAAAAACACTAACGGAGACTTAAATAACACAGGACACGGACACAGCACCATGAAACACCTTCACCAGCATTAACTCCAACGCTACCTATTCTAACACCTGTGAGCACCCTATTTATACGGCTGAAACCTTAATTAATTTATTCACTTATTCAATTCCTGGCAACATTCCCATGTGTTTTTGCAGGGAGGATTTTAACTCCCTCCCTAACACCCAATATTCCCCCACACATACCCATGCCTCGCCAGGTCTTTCGCTCTTGCACACTGCCACAATGCTATATAAATGTTTATATTGTATTTAATTCTACATTGTACACACAGTTATATATTTGAAACACCCAAAGAGTGTAAATTGGATACCATTATGAAATGGGTGTTGAACAACTTAGACAAGATTCAGAAAAAATGTAAAATAGAAATTCATAGTTTGAACAACCAAGGTTGAGAATCAAGTCCCTTAGGTCATGAATGTAGAAGTAAAAAATATAAAAGACCACGTGTGCTGCAGGAAACTACAATATGTTCCTATATAAAGGCAATGCTGTTGTCTTTATCTTACCGTGATTGACATCAACAAAGTGGGGTGATGAAAATATTACTTAATCTTACAAGCTTTACAGTTGAATTGGTTACTATACAGGCTGATTCTTAAAGTGATATATTCAATATTTGCCAGCTGATTCAAGCAATACATGGGTTCATACATTTATTTGGATTAGTTCCATATCTTCTTTTACAGGAATCACTGTCTGTTCAGTAAAAAAATACGCTGTCTTCTATCTTTACTGATATTACCTTTCTTTCATAATCTTGATCTGAAATCTGTACCAGTGTGTGGTGTTGTGGTCAGGGAAAAACAGGCAGAGCAAAGTGGCTGTGCATTCAAATACTGTACCGGTGTATGGTGTTGTGGTCAGGGAAAAACAGAAAGAGGAAAGTGGCTGTGCATTCAAATACTGTACCGGTGTGTGGTGTTGTGGTCAGGGAAAAACAGAAAGAGGAAAGTGGCTGTGCATTCAAATACTGTACCGGTGTGTGGTGTTGTGGTCAGGGAAAAACAGAAAGAGGAAAGTAGCTGTGCATTCAAATACTGTACCGGTGCGTCCAGTCCGGAATATTGGGGCTGCACTGCTGTTGTCCACTTTCACCTACAGCAACACCAGCCTGCAGGGGCTGCCACAAAAAGCCCCCATTGGCTAACATTGGTGCCATCTCCTTGGCAGGGGATTCAAAGGATTCAGGAGATTCGAGGGATGCACCTGGACAGAAGGGACGGGAAGCCCTGGGCAAGAAATTGTTATACAATGTTGTTTTTTTGTTGCCAGGCTTTATGTTATTTTAAGAGTAAGTAGTGGGGTTCTGAAAAACATAGCGATTTACGTCCCCACGTATTGCTACAACTGGGATTTGAGAGCTGTCCTTTAAATCACTGCAGGAAGAGTGATTTAAAAATACCAAAAAAAAAACATACCAAGTGCTCATGGATCGTTATTGCTGTGTTACCTGTTTGACAATGTGGGCAATAATCCTTACACTATCAGTGCACTAGAGCATACATTTTGAAAAGAGCTTTGAAACAGACTTTAAAGTTATAATTGTAAAAAGTTGTCAGGATGTTAACAATGAAAAGAGAAAAAACTACAGGTACGTCATTTAAACAGTTGTAGCAACAAGTGACGATGTATAACGCTATCTGGTGCAATGCATTCACCTCCATGTAGATACTACAACAACAACAACACAGTGCCATTAAGTTTTGTTGCTGATATTGAAATAGGCTTACAATGACTTAGCTACAGTGCCTTGCGAAAGTATTCGGCCCCCTTGAACTTTGCGACCTTTTGCCACATTTCAGGCTTCAAACATAACGATATGAAACTGTAATTTTTTGTGAAGAATCAACAACAAGTGGGACACAATCATGAAGTGGAACGAAATTTATTGGATATTTCAAACTTTTTTAACAAATAAAAAACTGAAAAATTGGGCGTGCAAAATTATTCAGCCCCCTTAAGTTAATACTTTGTAGCGCCACCTTTTGCTGCGATTACAGCTGTAAGTCGCTTGGGGTATGTCTCTATCAGTTTTGCACATCGAGAGACTGAAATTTTTGCCCATTCCTCCTTGCAAAACAGCTCGAGCTCAGTGAGGTTGGATGGAGAGCATTTGTGAACAGCAGTTTTCAGTTCTTTCCACAGATTCTCGATTGGATTCAGGTCTGGACTTTGACTTGGCCATTCTAACACCTGGATATGTTTATTTGTGAACCATTCCATTGTAGATTTTGCTTTATGTTTTGGATCATTGTCTTGTTGGAAGACAAATCTCCGTCCCAGTCTCAGGTCTTTTGCAGACTCCATCAGGTTTTCTTCCAGAATGGTCCTGTATTTGGCTCCATCCATCTTCCCATCAATTTTAACCATCTTCCCTGTCCCTGCTGAAGAAAAGCAGGCCCAAACCATGATGCTGCCACCACCATGTTTGACAGTGGGGATGGTGTGTTCAGGGTGATGAGCTGTGTTGCTTTTACGCCAAACATAACGTTTTGCATTGTTGCCAAAAAGTTCGATTTTGGTTTCATCTGACCAGAGCACCTTCTTCATGTTTGGTGTGTCTCCCAGGTGGCTTGTGGCAAACTGTAAACGACACTTTTTATGGATATCTTTAAGAAATGGCTTTCTTCTTGCCACTCTTCCATAAAGGCCAGATTTGTGCAGTATACGACTGATTGTTGTCCTATGGACAGAGTCTCCCACCTCAGCTGTAGATCTCTGCAGTTCATCCAGAGTGATCATGGGCCTCTTGGCTGCATCTCTCATCAGTCTTCTCCTTGTATGAGCTGAAAGTTTAGAGGGACGGCCAGGTCTTGGTAGATTTGCAGTGGTCTGATACTCCTTCCATTTCAATATTATCGCTTGCACAGTGCCCCTTGGGATGTTTAAAGCTTGGGAAATCTTTTTGTATCCAAATTCGGCTTTAAACTTCTCCACAACAGTATCTCGCACCTGCCTGGTGTGTTCCTTGTTCTTCATGATGCTCTCTGCGCTTTAAACGGACCTCTGAGACTATCACAGTGCAGGTGCATTTATACGGAGACTTGATTACACACAGGTGGATTCTATTAATCATCATTAGTCATTTAGGTCAACATTGGATCATTCAGAGATCCTCACTGTACTTCTGGAGAGAGTTTGCTGCACTGAAAGTAAAGGGGCTGAATAATTTTGCACCCCCAATTTTTCAGTTTTTTTTTTGTTAAAATAGTTTGAAATATCCAATAAATTTCGTTCCACTTCATGATTGTGTCCCACTTGTTGTTGATTCTTCACAAAAAATTACAGTTTCATATCTTTATGTTTGAAGCCTGAAATGTGGCAAAAGGTCGCAAAGTTCAAGGGGGCCGAATACTTTCGCAAGGCACTGTATATTGAAATGCAAACACAAGTCAAAAAGGAAGTTAGAAAGGCCAAGAGAGAGATAGAAATCAATATTGCTAAGGGGGCTAAAACCAATTCCAAAATGTTTTTCCAATATTATAACAGCAAGAGAACATTCAAAGAGGAGGTTAAATGTCTAAGAGACACAAATGGCAAAATCATAGACGAAGAAAAAAAAATAGCAAATATATTAAATTATTACTTTTCACAAGTTTTTACAAAGGAGGACACGGACAACATGCCCCACATGTCGACCTGTTCCTATCCAATTTTAAATAACTTTAGCATAACAGAGGCAGAAGTGTTAAAGGGACTAGGAGCTCTTAAAATAAACAAATCCCCTGGGCCAGATGAGATCCTCCCAATAGTACTCAAAGAAATGAAAGAAGTTATTTACAAACCGCTAACCAAGATCATGCAACAGTCTCTTGACACAGGGGTTGTACCGACAGACTGGAAAATAGCAAACGTAATACCAATCCACAAAAAGGGAGACAAAACCGAACCAGGTAACTACAGACCAATAAGCCTGACTTCTATTATATGTAAACTTATGGAAACTATAATAAGATCCAAAATGGAAAATGACCTGTATGGTAACAATATCCTGGGAGACAGCCAGCATGGTTTTAGGAAAGGGAGATAGTGTCTAACAAACCTACTTGACTTTTTTGAGGATGCAACATTGAAAATGGATAACTGCAAAGCATACGACAAAGTCCCGCATAAAAGATTAATTCTGAAACTGAACGCAGTAGGGATTCAAGGAAATGCATGCACATGGATTAGGGAGTGGTTAACAGGTAGAAAACAGAAAGTAATGATTAGAGGAGAAACCTCGAAATGGAGTGAAGTAACCAGTAGTGTACCACAGGGATCAGTATTAGGTCCTCTGCTATTCCTAATCTACATTAATGATTTAGACTCTGATATAGTAAGCAAACTCGTTAAATTTGCAGACGACACAAAAATAGGAGGAGTGGCAGACACTGTTGAAGCAGCAAAGGTCATTCAAAATGATCTAGACAGCATTCAAAATTGGGCAGACACATGGCAAATGAAATTTAATAGAGGAAAGTGTAAAGTATTGCATGCGGGCAATAAAAATGTGCATTATAAATATCATATGGGAGATAGTGAAATAGAAGAAGGGAACTATGAAAAAGACCTAGGAGTTTATGTTGACTCAGAAATGTCTTCATCTAGACAATGTGGGGAAGCTATAAAAAAGGCCAACAAGATGCTCGGATATATTGTGAGAAGTGTTGAATTTAAATCAAGGGAAGTAATGTTAAAACTCTACAATGCATTAGTAAGACCTCACCTAGAATATTGTGTTCAGTTTTGGTCACCTTGTTACAAAAAGGATATTGCTGCTCTAGAAAGAGTGCAAAGAAGAGCGACCAGAATTATCCCGGGTTTAAAAGGCATGTCGTATGCAGACAGGCTAAAAGAATTGAATCTATTCAGTCTTGAACAAAGAAGACTACGCAGCGATCTGATTCAAACATTCAAAATCCTAAAAGGTATAGACAATGTCAACCCGGGGGACTTCTTTGACTTGAAAAAAGAAAAAAGGACCAGGGGTCATAAATGGAGATTAGATAAAGGGGCATTCAGAACAGAAAATAGGAGGCACTTTTTTACACATAGAATTGTGAGGGTCTGGAACCAACTCCCCAGTAATGTTGTTGAAGCTGACACCCTGGGATCCTTCAAGAAACTGCTTGATGAGATTCTGGGATCAATAAGCTTCTAACAACCAAACGAGCAAGATGGGCTGAATGGCCTCCTCTCCTTTGTAAACTTTCTTATGTTCTTATGTTCTTATGTTCTTATGAAATAGGCTCACAATGACTTAGCTAAATTGAAATAGGCTCACAGTGGCTTAGCTATATTGAAATAGGCTCACAGTGGCTTAGTTATATTGAAATAGGCTCACAATTTAATAGTTGTTAACAGTAATATTATAGATGGATTAATGAATGCAGATTTCTAAAAGTATTTCACAATCAATCTCTCTTTAGTTTCTGTTTGGATGTCCTGTCTTTTTGTACCGCAAAATGTGGCACACTTAGTTGGCTATTAAGAGATTCACAAGAACTGGGTGTGGTGTTTAGTAGTAGATTAAAGCAAGAAGCAGGCAGTATACATTTCACGTCTTTATTGCAACGCCATCTTATTCAACTCCTCACAGTATTTTCTAAGCATGCACATCTATCTATCTATCTATCTCTCTCTCTCTCTCTCTCTCTCTCTCTCTCTCTCTCTCTCTCTCTCTCTCTCTCTATATATATAAATATATATATATATATATATAGACATGCTCAAATTTGTTGGTACCCTTACAGCTCATTGAAATAATGCTTCATTCCTCCTGAAAAGTGATGAAATTAAAAGCTATTTTATCATGTATACTTGCATGCCTTTGGTATGTCATAGAATAAAGCAAAGAAGCTGTGAAAAGAGATGAATTATTGCTTATTCTACAAAATATATTCTAAAATGGCCTGGACACATTTGTTGGTACCCCTTAGAAAAGATAATAAATACTTGGATTATAGTGATATTTCAAACTAATTAGTTTATTTAATTAGTATCACACATGTCTCCAATCTTGTAATCAGTCATTCAGCCTATTTAAATGGAGAAAAGTAGTCACTGTGCTGTTTGGTATCATTGTGTGCACCACACTGAACATGGACCAGAGAAAGCAAAGGAGAGAGTTGTCTGAGGAGATCAGAAAGAAAATAATAGACAAGCATGGTAAAGATAAAGGCTACAAGACCATCTCCAAGCAGCTTGATGTTCCTGTGACAACAGTTGCAAATATTATTAAGAAGTTTAAGGTCCATGGAACTGTAGCCACCTCCCTCGGTGCGGCCGCAAGAGGAAAATCGACCCTAGATTGAACAGAAGGATAGTGCGAATGGTAGAAAAAGAACCAAGGATAACTGCCAAAGAGATACAAGCTGAACTCCAAGGTGAAGGTACATTAGTTTCTGATCGCACCATCCGTCGCTTTTTGAGCGAAAGTGGGCTCCATGGAAGAAGACCCCACTGGACTCCACTTTTGAAAGAAAAACATAAAAAAGCCAGACTGGAATTTGCTAAAATGCATATTGACAAGCCACAATCCTTCTGGGAGAATGTCCTTTGGACAGATGAGTCAAAACTGGAGCTTTTTGGCAAGTCACATCAGCTCTATGTTCACAGACGAAAAAAAGAAGCTTTCAAAGAAAAGAACACCATATCTACAGTGAAACATGGAGGAGGCTCGGTTATGTTTTGGGGCTGCTTTGCTGCGCCTGGCACAGGGTGCCTTGAATCTGTGCAGGGCACAATGAAATCTCAAGACTATCAAGGCATTCTGGAGCGAAACGTACTGCCCAGTGTCAGAAAGCTCTGTCTCAGTCGCAGGTCATGGGTCCTCCAACAGGATAATGACCCAAAACACACAGCTAAAAGCACCCAAGAATGGATAAGAACAAAACATTGGACTATTCTGAAGTGGCCTTCTATGAGTCCTGATCTGAATCCTATCGAACATCTATGGAAAGAGCTGAAACTTGCAGTCTGGAGAAGGCACCCATCAAACCTGAGACAGCTGGGGCAGTTTGCTCAGGAAGAGTGGGCCAAACTACCTGTTAACAGGTGCAGAATTCTGATTGAGAGCTACAGAAAACATTTCATTGCAGTGATTGCCTCTAAAGGTTGTGCACAAAATATTAGGTTAGTGGTCCCATCATTTTTGTCCATGCCATTTTTATTTGTTTTCTTATTTACAATATTATGTTGAATAAAAAATCAAAAGCAAAGTCTGATTTCTATTAAATATGGAATAAACAATGGTGGATGCCAATTACTTTTGTCAGTTTCAAGTTATTTCATAGAAAATTGTGCATTCTTCGTTTTTTGTGGAGGGGTACCAACAAATTTGAGCACGTCTGTATATAATATATATATATATATATATAATCAGAGAATTGTGAGGGTCTGGAACCGACTCGTTTGGTTGTTAGGATCAATAAGCTACTAACAACCAAACGAGCAAGATGGGCTGAATGGCCTCCTCTCGTTTCTAAACTTTCTTATGTTCTTATGTTCTTATCCCTATAACAGCACCATCTACTGTTGAAACTAAATAATGAATTGTCATATGACACAACATTGGATTCCACCCTCTACTAGTATTTTAATTGATATCCTGACAGCTAACCTTTCTACAGTACCTCAATAAAATGATTCCAGATTGTCCCCACCTTGCAAATCAATTCACTACGTAGGTCTGAAAGAAACACATGTTTTAGCAAATACCATTATCATTTTTAAAACATTATATTCAGGGGTGTAGCTAGGATTAGATTTTTACTGAGGCAAAACAAAAACAAAAACAAAAGCTGAACAAACCTCTTGCAGATCCTGTTCATGTTACAAAGGTAAAAGTTATCATCTTATAAAGCCTGGAGACTGATCATGCAAACTGCAAAGCAATATTAAGTCCCTTGGATGATGATGCTAATGTTAAAATTTGATTACCCATATTATTTCAAAGATTAAAACTAATTATCTCCCAGCAAAACCACAGTAACCTAAAATGACCATATTGACACTGTCAGAAATATGTGATTTTAACAAGAATATAACATCAATATTAATAAGTAGATGGGTTCATACATTTATTGACTTGCATTTGGTTCACTGCTACTTAAGTTGCCTTACACTGCTGGGACTGGTAACTGCTGCAGACTGGTAAGACTGGTGCTGATACTGGGACTGGTGCTAACACTGACTTGTGCTGACACTGTGACTGGTGCTGACACTGCTGGTGACACTGGGACTGCTGGTTACACTGGGACTGGTGCTGACACTGCTGACACTGGTGTTGACACTGGGACTGGTGTGGACACTGTGACTGGTGCTGACACTGCTGGGACTGGTGCTGACACTGCTGGGACTGGTGCTGACATGGAGAATTGTGCTGACATGGGGACTGGTGCTGACACTGGGACTGGTGCTGACACTGCTGGGACTGGTAATGACACAGGGACTGGTGCTGATGCTGTGACTGGTGCTGACACGGGGACTGGTGCTGACACTGACTGGTGCTGACACTGCTGGGACTGGTGCTGCACTGGGACTGGTGCTGACACTGCTGACACTGGTGTTGCACTGGGACTGGTGCTGTTCGAGTACAACTCTATAGTACTTTGACAAGATATTCACCAAAAATAATAATAATAATAATAATAATAATAATAATAATAATAATAATAATAATAATAATAATAATGTGATGTTGCCACCTCTGAACGCTAGCTCTCCTTTGAAAGTTTACATAGTTTCTCACACCATTCTAATATTCTTTTGTCAATATAAATCGACGATAGGCAGCAGTACAGTACTCCAGGCGGGGGAAACCGGTCCCAGAAGTCCTGGTGCTGCCTAGCGCACAGGCCGGGTCTCTATAGATGCAAATACACAGCCACTATGCAATAATAAAACGCTATGCTATGGCAGGTAGGGTGATACTTGGACGAGCTGACTGTCCAATTAAAGTGACAAGAAAAAAAACAAAACAAAACAAAAAAACATACAGCCAGCTATCCCGGTACGCTACACATTTAATGTCTTCATAAAAACAGGTACTCTTGGATTTTTGCTGTGCTGGCGTTAAAACATTCTATATGAAAAAGATTTATCAAAACGTATTGCAGCTAAACATCACATTGCGCAGGGGAAAAACAACATGTGAAGAAATTAAAAATACTATATATATATATACTGTATATATATATATATATATATATATATATATATATATATATATATATATATATATATATAAATCAATTTTACACTCTGTAACAGGGAGAGATCTGGACTGGCCGTCTGACGCAGGCACGATGCTGCAGGGAGGGGGCGGCAGTCCCGTGGGGTCGGCCTGTCAGTCATGGCAGTGACACGGAGAGGTGGGGAGGAGGGTGTGTGCGCTTTCCCCCTCTCTGAGTGGCTGGTAGGCGGGCTCTAATGGGATTGTGTGCCCTATAAAAATAATACTCTGCTGTTTCCTCAGCTCTGCCCTTTTAAAGAAACAAACAAAAGACGTACTGGGAAGTACGGGAGCCGGGACCGAGAGAGAACCGGGACCAAAAAGAAAAACGAGGAAAACAACGAAAAAAAGATAAAGAACGAAAAAAAACCTAACTGTAGTGGGGAACCCGTGGGCAGACCCCTTGTGTAGTGTGAGGGTAGGCTGAGGAGACGGCCAGAGTAGGACGGAGACCCGGGCCGTGCGGCTAGCGACGGCTGGGGTAACGCTGCCGAAGTGCAGCACCTTTTCTTTTGTAGTTTTGTTACTGTGTTTTATTTTCCTGTTTTTTTTTCCACCTTTGGTTTTGGAATTATTGTTTGAGCACTTGTAAGTGCGCCCGCACTTGAACCGTACCGTACTGGTATGTCCCGTGGTTCTGTGTTACCATAGTTGGTACGCAGACCACGATGAACAGCGCCCTCTGCGGGATAAAAATAAAAAGTACACCCAGCACAATAAAACTGGGCACCTGTGCGGTGCTTCAAGTACACCTGCTGTTTCTTGTGTCAGTGAATCACCCACCCCCTCCCACACGTGGTGTCAGAAGTGGGGTTCACTGGCATTGCCCATAAAGGCAGTGCACAAAATAAATCATGGATGCCACACAGTTCGCCGCCATGATGGACCTCCTGCGCCAGACCCTCATGGCTGCGGTGCAGGGGGCGGCTAGACCCGCAGCTCCAGACCCCCGGTTGCAGAGGCCCACGAAAATGACCGCCGAGGATCGACCTGAGGCATATTTGGAGGTGTTTGAGGCCATGGCGACCTCGGCCGGGTGGGATCCGGCACAGTGGGCCAGCTACCTGTTGCCTCAGCTGACGGGAGAGGCTCAAGCAGCGGCGAGAACGCTGTCCCCAGCGCAGATGTTGGATTACCCAGTGCTGAAGACGGCTATCCTTAATCGCGTTGGGGCCACGCCGGAGGGTTATAGGAAAAAGTTCCGGGGAGAGCATTTCGCTGCAGGGGAGCATCCCCGAACCATCGCCCACCGTCTTAAGGATTACGCCATGGGTTGGCTGAACCCGGATGCCACCACCAAAGCCAGGTTGGTGGAAGTAATCGTGGTAGAGCGGTTCCTGGAGTGTTTGGCCCCGGGACCTCGGCTGTGGGTACAGCGGCAGGCACCTGCCACTCTGGATCGGGCGGTCGAGTTAGCGGAACAATACCAGGCAGCGGAGCCAACGCCCACGAGACTGCCTGGGAAGAGTGTGGCTACCGAAGCACCCCCTCTACTGGGCCCTGAGAGGGCGAAGGGACTGGGGGGGAGGGGTAGCCAAGTATTTGGTCGAGGGGTGACCGCGGGAGCTCCCGGCCCGGGAACCGGAGCGGGGTGGGGTTCCCTGCGGGCTGCTGCGGTGTCGGACCGGGGTCTCGCGCGGCCACCTTATCGACGAGCCCCTTTGATGGCTCCGGTTTTTCCACCTCTTGCTGGAGCTCCGAGGCAAGAAACCAGTCCACCGAGGTGTTGGACGTGCAGGGAGGTGGGCCACATCGCGCGGGACTGTCCCGTGATGGAGTGTGACCTCAGCCGACCAGGTAAGCATGTTCAATTACCTCAGTCACTCCAGCAGACGGGTTTTGTTATTCCTGTGACAGTGGATGGTACAAAAACCAGGCGCTCCTGGATTCAGGGTGTGGTCAGTCCCTAATACAGGATAGCCTAATCTCACCGGGGCATAAGCAAATATTGGGACGGGTGCATATTAAATGTATTCATGGGGATGTACGCTCATATCCTAAGGTTAACATAACAGTGAAAATTGGACAGCAGATGACACAGGTGCAGGTGGGGTTGTGTCCTCGATTGCCGGTACCGGTAGTTGGGCAATTCAAAAGTTGGTTGGCTGCCCTGACGGCCCCGTCCTCCCTATTGGCTAAGAAAGAGGAAGTAATTGGAGAGATCTTTCCCTTTCGGGACCCGGAGTGGTTTTGTCATAAATTTAAACCCCGTAAAACTAAACGGGAGCGCCGGGCTGCGAAGAATGAGGGCTGGCAGTGGAGGGGGCTTGAAAAGTTTCAGGTGGGGGCGATTGGTGAAGAGTCTGGGGGGGAGACCGCGGAGCCAGCGCAGGGGTCTGGTTCGGCTGCTTCCGCTCAGGACCGACCTGATCCCGAGCTGGAAGCCATGGGAGCTGATTTTTTAGCTCGTTCCCGTGACTTCCGACTCGAGCAAGGGCGTGACGACGTGCTGGGCAGGCTCTTTGACCAAGCAGCTGTGGTTAATGGTTGGGTGGTCGAGCCCAGACGCGCCGCCACGTACCCTCACTTTGAAATCGCTCGAGACCTCCTGTACCGTGTCGACAAATTGCCCCAGACCGGGGAAGTGCGTCACCAGTTGCTGATACCTCAACCCTTTAAGGAGGATTTATTGCGGCTGGCTCACGCTATTCCTTTGTCTGGTCATTTGGGCAGGGATAAGACTAAAGCAAGGCTTGTGTCACGGTTCTACTGGATGGGGCTGGATGGTGACGTCAGACGTTTTTGCGAACGTTGTGGGGAGTGTCAAAAGGCTAGTCCTAGAGCCGTTCCACGAGCCCCACTGGTGCCGTTGCCCCTAGTGGAAGCTCCGTTTGAGCGTATTGGAATGGATTTGGTTGGGCCGCTGGAGAGGAGTGCGGCGGGATACACACACCTATTGGTCATTCTGGATTACGCCACGCGTTATCCCGAGGCCATTCCCCTTCGCTCTACCTCAGCCAAATCTATTGCCAACGAGCTTGTGAAGGTCTTTTCCCGAGTGGGGATCCCCAAAGAAATACTGACCGACCAAGGCACCAACTTTATGTCCCGACTAATCCGCGGAACATGTAAACTTTTGGGGATTAAGACCATTAGGACCTCGGTGTTTCATCCTCAGACCGATGGTCTTGTGGAGCGCTTTAATAAAACCCTTAAGAACATGTTGCGCAGATTTATTAATAGTGATGTGCGTTACTGGGACCAGCTGATTCCTCCCCTTCTCTTTGCGATCAGAGAGGTACCCCAGGCTTCCACGGGTTTTTCACCATTCGAGCTGCTGTATGGGCGAAGACCCCGGGGTGTGCTTGATCTGGTCAAAGAGATGTGGGAGGAGCAGCAGGATAATTCGACTAATACAGTCCGGTATGTGTTGGACCTGCGCAAACGTCTTGAGTCTGTGGGAAAATGGGCGCATGACAATTTGCAGCAGGCTCAGCACAGACAGGAGACGCAGTAGCCCGAGGAGCCCGGTTACGCACATTTCAGCCGGGGGATAAAGTACTTCTATTATTACCCAGTTCTGAGTCGAAACTTCTGGCTAAGTGGCAAGGACCTTTTGAGGTTACACGCCGGATTGGGGCGGTGGATTATGAGATCTGCCAGCCGGAGCGACGGAGAGAGAAACACATTTATCATGTAAACCTCTTGAAGCCCTGGCTGCAACCGAAGGCATTGGTAGTGGCGCAGGCAGATGACGTCACCGACCTGGGACCTGATCTTTCTGTGGTGGCGAAAACAGGGTCGGTACAGATTGCAGAAAATCTGACACCAACACAGAAATGTCAGGCTCGGGCGCTGGTGACGGAATTTCCTGATGTGTTTTCTCCCGTCCCGGGGCAGACTCGAGTAGCCCATCATCACATTGAAGTTGAGCCGGGGGCGCCAGTTCGCCAGAGGCCGTACCGCATACCTGAGCGTAAAAGACAGGTAATAAAAACGGAGATTGATGAAATGCTGAGACTGGGGGTGATAGAGGAGTCCCAAAGTGACTGGAACAGTCCAATTGTTTTAGTGGATAAGCCAGACGGGTCCACTCGGTTTTGCATTGACTTCAGGCGAGTTAATGAGAGATCGAGGTTTGACGCTTATCCCATGCCTCGGGTAGATGAGTTGCTGGAGCGTCTAGGCACGGCTCATTTTATGACGACACTGGATTTAACGAAGGGGTACTGGCAGATACCCCTGACCCCGGAATCCCGAGAGAGGACGGCGTTTTCGACTCCCTTCGGGTTATACCAATTTAGGACCATGCCTTTTGGGTTGCACGGAGCACCAGCCACTTTCCAGCGGATGATGGATCGCATTTTGCGGCCCCATCAGCAGTACGCCGCTGCTTACATAGATGACGTGGTTATCCACAGTGAGGATTGGCCGAGTCATCTGTGTAAGGTAGCGGCGGTATTGCAATCCTTGCGGGAGGCTGGGCTCACTGCTAACCCAAAGAAATGTGCCATTGGGAAGAGCGAGTCGGAGTATTTGGGGTATCGAGTAGGGAGCGGCCAGATCAGACCGCTGATTGCTAAGGTGAAGGCCTTGGCTGACTGGCCGGTCCCTACGACCAAAACCCAGGTGCGCTCTTTCTTGGGACTAGCGGGCTATTATAGGAAGTTCATCCCGAGCTTCGCCACGCTCGCTGCTCCCTTGACAGACCTCACCAGGAAGGCTGCCCCAAATACGGTTCAGTGGACGGAGCCGTGCCAGAGGGCCTTTCTCGCTCTGAAGCGAAGGCTGTGTAGCAAGCCAGTGCTGTGCAGTCCTGATTTCAGCAAGAGGTTCACCCTGCAGAAGGATGCGTCAGAGACAGGTCTCGGGGCAGTGTTGTCTCAGGAGGTGCGGGGAAGCGAGCACCCGGTCCTGTATATCAGCAGGAAGCTCCTTCCCCGTGAAAAGAACTATAGTACCATCAAGAAGGAGTGTCTCGCCGTAAAATGGGCAGTCGAGTCACTCCGGTACTACCTCCTGGGGCGACACTTCACCCTGATTACAGATCATGCCCCCTTAGCATGGCTTCACCGGATGAAAAATAATAATGCCAGGATCACGCGGTGGTACTTGGCCCTGCAGCCCTATGCCTTCCGGGTTGTCCACCGAGCAGGAAAACTCCATCTAAATGCTGATTTTTTCTCTCGGGAAGGAATGGGGGTGTAGGATTTCGAATGGACCGGTGGTGCCATTCTGAGGGGGAGGATGTGTAACAGGGAGAGATCTGGACTGGCCGTCTGACGCAGGCACGATGCTGCAGGGAGGGGGCGGCAGTCCCGTGGGGTCGGCCTGTCAGTCATGGCGGTGACACGGAGAGGTGGGGAGGAGGGTGTGTGCGCTTTCCCCCTCTCTGAGTGGCTGGTAGGCGGGCTCTAATGGGATTGTGTGCCCTATAAAAATAATACTCTGCTGTTTCCTCAGCTCTGCCCTTTTAAAGAAACAAACAAAAGACGTACTGGGAAGTACGGGAGCCGGGACCGAGAGAGAACCGGGACCAAAAAGAAAAACGAGGAAAACAACGAAAAAAAAGATAAAGAACGAAAAAAACCTAACTGTAGTGGGGAACCCGTGGGCAGACCCCTTGTGTAGTGTGAGGGTAGGCTGAGGAGACGGCCAGAGTAGGACGGAGACCCGGGCCGTGCGGCTAGCGACGGCTGGGGTAACACTGCCGAAGTGCAGCACCTTTTCTTTTGTAGTTTTGTTACTGTGTTTTATTTTCCTGTTTTTTTTTCCACCTTTGGTTTTGGAATTATTGTTTGAGCACTTGTAAGTGCGCCCGCACTTGAACCGTACCGTACTGGTATTTCCCGTGGTTCTGTGTTACCATAGTTGGTACGCAGACCACGGTGAACAGCGCCCTCTGTGGGATAAAAATAAAAAGTACACCCAGCACAATAAAACTGGGCACCTGTGCGGTGCTTCAAGTACACCTGCTGTTTCTTGTGTCAGTGAATCACCCACCCCCTCCCACACACTCTAAAAATATAAAGTGGGTAGGGCTTGTTTTTATGTTTCTTTTTTTTTTTTTCGTCTTCACATAATTGATCCGATTTTTACCGAGGCGACCGCCTCGGCTGCCTCAGTGGACGCTACGCGCCTGATATTTGGTTACATTAGGTTAAAGACATTTCTGTTTGCAAGAAATTGACATCCCCTTTATGAAAAGATTCCTGTAGTACTGTTATATAGGATTGTGTAGTAGTTTGGTTTGAAATGCTGTATGAATCCCAGTGAAACTAGTAATCCTGTATTGTACTAGGAAATCTGACACCAGAAACACACAGCTCACCTATTAATAAATTATTAGGGTTATTATGTTTTATCATTACAGCTAAATTTAATTGAGCAAACAAGTGAAACCTGCTGTTACACTGTTTCCATGGCTCCAAAGTGGAACCAAAACTATAGTTCTTTATGTAAAATTAACATTTGTTTTGCGGCCCAAAGATAATATATATGCACACTGGTGCTCAGATCATTCCCAGTGAACTGGAGGTTGAATGATGTCGAGATCTAGATCAACAATTCTTATTAATATTATATTAAATGTCTATAGTCCTAATATTATATTAAATACGTGTCTATAGTGCTGATAATTATTATTTTAAAAAAGGTCGATTTAATTACAGGAGTAAAAGCATTTTTCTTGACAGATATTGTCAATTTACTCAGACACACTAGGCCACAATAGAACATGACATAAAATCAAATAATCTCGTAAAATAAACTACTGAACACCACTGCCTCAGGCACTGCTCTATGAATGCGGCTTTATCCCACAATGCAGCGCATGGCGCGTCATTGAAGAGAGACCATGATGGCGGCTGTTGGTGCTGGAGAAGTGATTACACAGCTGGAGAGCGCTGCCAAAGTTTTAATGGTAAGAAACAGAGCGCAGCTTGTATTTACATTCCATTCAACTTTCATTACCCCTCATGGAAATACAGAGTAATACAATGGGGTTCAGGGGCTGTTGTATTCGTTTATTTTGGTAGTAGGCTGTGCCTCTCTGTTTACAACCACAGACCCCCATCCAACCATGGGATTCTGAGTACAGCCTGTGTTTATTTCCATAAACTTCGCAAAATGTGCATATCCAAAGTGTCTTTCTCCTGCGGTTGCTACAAAATCAAGGCCAGATGTAATCTGTGTAATGATGGTAACATACACGGTCTTGTTTAGTGCAAATTCTAAGAGGAATCACTTGATTCTAATTAGGATCGTCAATAGATTTTTAAAAAAATGAAAAGTATGGTCTGTTTCCATATAAACAACGAAAACATTTTACGATTGATACAGAATTCATCCCCAAATTATTAATGTAGAGATTAACCTAATGTATGAAATACTTAAAGTTTAGAAGTAGGATGCGTGCTGTCCGTACTACTTCATCCACTCGCTTTAGTTGCACACACATTCTGAACTGAATGCGGGTGCTGGTTTTAATTCCGTCACAACTGTGAAGTCTCTTAACTATTAGTTTCATAGCCATGTTTATCGGTGATGTCTGTTAGTTTATTTGCGTAGAACTAAACGACAGCGTTTATGATATAGTAGTAGACGTTAACTTTTGCATTAGTTTATGTTGTGCACAAAACTAGGCAGGGGTGAAATTCTGAACAAAAAACTGCAGGTACTCATGCGCAGCCGGGTGGAGTAGACCTGTGGTTAAGTTTTTTTTCCTACACGTAGGCCTAAACATTTAAAAAATGTAGACGCTTTGAGTGACAATGAATACATACAGACAAATGTATACATAACTCAGTAATAAAACATGTACATTTTTTCCCCCTACCCCAGCTCAAATAAATGCGGCACTTAATAAAGAAACGCATGCAAAACACAGTATGGCGAAACATTACAAATAGAAACAAAATTAATTAATAAACTGGAATAAAATGTATTTAAAAGAATACAGTTGCACACTGGAGCATACCGGTATTGTAAAGTTTATGGAACCCAAACAAAAAAAAAGAATACCGTAGGTACATAGCTCTATGTACTGATACTGGTGTAGGAGTGAATACAGCAGCACTAAGATATATATATATATATATATATATATATATATATATATATATATATAAATTTAGGAATTAGCAAGAAAAGTAATATATTTCATTAGGTGTTTTGCTAGATTATTATTATTATTATTAGATGATTTTCTAGGCATTTTTTCGGGGGTCTTAAAAGGGGGGAGCAACTAATGTGCCGGTGCATATGGTGTGTCTAATATTAAACTACTATACCAGTGCTATAATGGGATTACTACAGCCACGGTTATGTCTCACACAAATTTGTTCAGGCTCTACAGCATTCAGGTCATGTTGCTAGGTAGAAATACAAAACCACTGTTCTAATTAAAAGTTTTAATTTCTTACTTTCAATACCCTTCGTCATTTTGAATGTTAAATGCAAGCTTTCAGACTCATGTCTGACCTACTCTCAAAAACGACACAGCTATACTGCTTCACTTAGTGTTAACACAATAACTGTCAGTCTCTATGAATTTCCTTATTCTCACCCTCCCGAGCCATTGATTTGTCAACATTCAGAATGAACTCGCCCCTGGGATCCGTACCAAACAGCTATTGGTTAGAAAGCAGAGTAGTAAACTTTTCAAGTCTTCTGTTCGTTGTAACTGCAATGCTATAATAATGCAGGTGACTTTGAGACTGGATAAAGTAGGACCGTAAGAAAAAAAAGAAAATGCTACTCAACAGGTTTGAAATTGTGTGTTGAATTTGCCGAAATACTTGTTAATCGCAATGCTGAAAAACAGTACATGACGAGACGAAACAAAGACAAACTTAAAATGTCCAAAGAAAAACAAGCTGATAGGAGGAAAGTGTTTATGGCTCGATGTATAAAACATTTTGTTTGAATGGAGTACTTTTGAATGACTTTAATACACACTGTAACTTGTTCTACATGTCGGTGCAACACAAGTGGTACACTTGTAAAGTATGTGTGTGGTTATGGTTCTGATTAACAAAACAAAATGAATGTATTTGTACAGCTGGAAATTGAATGCAATTGTACTGCACCTTATGCAACACTAAAATGTTTTGTTTACTGGTTAAACAGTGTTTGGTTTATTGTTTTTTTTTATTTTAAATACTTTTCTTTTAAATTTGAATTAATACAACAAATTTGTAAAAGCCAATGCAGCGGGAACTATTGTCTAAGTATGGTTTTGGAAAGAAATGTTCAGTAAAGCAAAGAAGATATGTTCTTGAACTTTGGGTACTTGATAAGCTAAATAAAATACCGGTAGTTTAATACAGATGTGATTTGCGATGTATAACTTGATTTTATGCTCTGCTAATTATTACTTTTTAAATAATAATAAAAAAACAATTAGTTTCTAGCAGTTTAACTAAAAACAAAAAACAATACTGTAAAGTTATTAATGGAATAAAATGTTGCAAACAAGGGTTATTTTGAAACTAATCCTGTGTATCTTTCTTTATTCATCAGTCTTGAGCATGTAGGAAAAAAATCAGTTGTAAAAAAAAAATAAAATAAAATAAAAAGTATTTTAACCCTTTACACCCCAGAATAATTAAATAACCCTTCTGTAGATTCCTCGGAATTCTGGCAAAAAAATGAGATTTCGCCTTTGTTTTATTCAAATAAACATAACTCAAAAGCCATGACAAATCTATAGTTACAAGTTTTTTTTTAAATTTTAAACAGGTCAAATCATTCTTCCAAATAACACCAAACTTGACAGTTTTTGTAAAGTAAAACTTGCTATTTTACTTTAAAAAATGTAACTGGATATAAAAAAATGCAAGAAAAAACTGTTTAAAAACTATTTACAAAAATATAGCCCTATACTAACACAGTTTGTTGTATTCATATTTTGAAGTACTGTTTTTGAATTAAGCAATTGAATTAAATATTAAAGTTGATTAAACCTATGAATTCCTAGAAAAATAATAATACCGCAGTGTGGCAAAGTGGTGAGTGCAGTGCAGAACAGAGCAGATACAAATCAGACAGACAATGATTTCCAGGTGCAAGGGTGTTTATTTAATGTGATACAGTGGCGAGTATCACTCTGTATTTATAATCCCCAGGTTTGACCCTTAGCCAAAAAGTCCAGTTTTACGTACACCCACACTAAACACAGAACACAAACACAGTTTTTAGTGACAGTGAATCAGTGCTTGTGGTGTAATACAGTTCTCCATGAATGCAGGGGTGAAAGTGATGTCCGGGTTGATGCTGGCTTGCGCTACAGCTCCGGATTGTGTTATTGGTAGTCTAGTTTAAGACAAACAGACAGTTACAACAAACACTAACACACACAAGACAAAACTCACGGTTCTCGGCAAATAACATGGGCTCCTTGTAGGTTGTATCTAACCATTTACCAAGGAACAGATTGCTTACACTACGACCCCTATATACCCTCCCCCATGACCCCTAGGTTAACGAACGCTTCCACTCCTCCAATCCGCAGATACCACGCAGTTTCCCGTCCGGGTCATTGAGTTTGGGTACCATAGCTCCGCCCCTTTTCTAGATGGCCAACTTCCACCTAACCCAAGGAATAAATGGTCATGCCATTTAGTCCAGGGTACTCTGTTCCCTTTACACAGCGCCCTCACAGGTCGGGAGGGAGATCTGACACCAAAAACCATTCAGTCTTTGTCACAGGCAATAATAACATTGTAAACTTTGTAACTGCAATAGTAACATTGTAAAAAGAAAGACTGAAAATTAATGAACAGAGAGAAGTGGAGGGGGGCATTATTTTCTAACCAAATATTTGGTCACATTTATTATGTGTATTACACCATTCCATGAAATTCCTGAAGCAGAGTCCCATTTATAAAACAAAAAGCAGTTTATGTGTTTTTATTATTAAAATTGAATTTACCCCAAACAAACAAATATACATACAAAACACAGAGCTCATGCATAACAGATATTTTTTCTATACAACAAAACAACAAAAACACCTGCTTATTATGTTTTCAGCCAATACAAACAAGCCAAGGCTCCAACAAGTCAGTATAAAACAATAGCATACACTATATTGAAAAAAGGCAAAGCTTGCATGTAACAGAGTTATTTACAACTAACATAACCCGTTGCTTCTGGTAAATCAATCCAGCCACAATCAAATCAAACAGATTACAGATATTCAATATCCAATACTAACTGCCTTGATCTGGACGGATAACACAGTTCCTCATCTTGACCGTGCTCCAAGGGATATTCAAGGCCTTTGATATTTTTTATACCCATCCCCTGATCTGTGCCTTTCAACAACTTTGTTCCAGAGTTCTTTTGAAAGCTCCTTGGTGCTCATGGTTGAGTCTTTGCTTTGAAATGCACTACCCAGCAGAGGGAACCTACATGAACTGCTAAATTTATCCTGAAATCATGTGAATCACTACAATTTAACACCAATGGAGGCCATTTAACTAGGTGTATGATTTTGAAGGCGATTGGTTACACCTGAGCTAATTTAGGATTGCTATTATAAGGGGGGTGGACACTTATCCAACCAAGCTATTTCAGTTTTTATTTTTAATTAATTTTCTACAAATTTCTAGAATATTTTTTTCACTTGGAAAAAAATATTCTAGAAATTACTATTTTAATGCATTTTAATTCCAGGCTATAGGCAACAAAAGGTGAACATTTTGAAAGTGTGTGTAGACTTTCTATAGGCACTGTATATGTGTAACTGTTGTTACCATGATCAAAACAATGTGTTTCCTATTTTTGAAAGCGTTTTAAATGAGGCTTGTGCTATAACGGTGGTCATTTTAGCCATAGCTGACACCTATCATTTCATTTTTTTTTTTTATCAAAAATGAATTCTACCTTAAATAAAATTATTTGAATAGCTTTGTACTAATCAGTTTTCCCTGATGTGCAAATTTACTGAATAAAGCATTCATTACATTTTTTTTTACCAATTTTAAATGTCACACCATAGGACTGTGACGTCACACCACAGGACGCTATCGTTAGGACTGAATGATATGATGATGATTTGTGAAATGACAAATGAGGAAATACAAGATAGACAATGGGAAACATTTAGAAACAAAATATACTTTTAATTTTGTTTTTAAAAGAAACACATGTTGAACATAAGTACGGTAAGACACAGTATGGACGGCAACAGCCGGCCCATTTTCGGGACAATTCATTTTCTTATGGTGCTTCATGGCCATTTTCACTAACATTAACAAGTAAGTAGCATTAAATAGTAAGTAACATTAACCCTTTGCGGTCCATTTATTAAATGCGCGTCAGGCACGCCAGGTCTAATTTATTTTCACATGCGCAGTTAATTTTAGACATACATACATACATACCGATCAATCATCTCCTGATCACTCGTTTTATCACCAAACTCCTCAATAATGCGATCCAAGTCATTATTTTATTACTATAACATCTCAAAAAATTTCTGCAAATGTCCTTGTTCTCTGTGCGCTGACTCGCAGTCAGCCAGCTTGTTTACTTACGACCGCCCCGTTATATGATACCAGGGCCAAGTATGACTATTCATGAGATACGCCTTTTTTTTTTTTTTTTGACTTGTCTCGGCTCCTGTCGTTCCCACTCGGCCATTGAATGGTTTTCTCGACTTTTTCCGGAGAAAAAACTACTAAAACCTGTTTTTTGGGTTTCTATAATGATGTCGGACAGGGTCAGACAATGGACCTGATAGGAATAATTGTAATGTCGGACCACGTCCGACAATGGACTGCAAAGGGTTAAGTACAGTAAGTAAAATAACACTAATTAAGAAGTAACATTGTACATTCTGTAACATTACAGTAACATTAAGACATAACATCAAGTGACAGGAAAACAAGTACTGTACTAGTAAGTGTGGAAAAAATGACGTACTATTTCATAAAGTAGCTAAAAATAATTTAATTTTTAAAAGAATTGTGCGTGTGGGGTAGTCTAAAATCAGACACTTTGAGAATCAGGAGGGGTTGAAAAGTATCCTTTAACTGATCATGCTAGCTGACTTAAATTTTTCCCAGTCATCATGGGACAGCTTCACAAAGCATGATGATGGTAAAGGTTCTGGCTCTGAGATATGACTGAGAACTTCTGAATGGTAGTAACATGTGCAGTCAGGTTATTGTGGCCATGTAAATGCATTGTTGACACCAAGTTGCTTCATGCAGCTCACTTACACTTCATCTTCAGAGTTCTTCATAATTTGACCGACTTGTGGGTGGTTATCATATTTGACTAAAACAAACCTTCCAACATCCACCTCAATAAGATCAATAAGCTACTAACAACCAAACGAGCAAGATGGGCTGAATGGCCTCCTCTCATTTGTAAACTTTCTTATGTTCTTAGCTTCTGAATTTGAGCTTTCTGATGTCGCATTGACTTCATGCTTGCCACTGCAGCTAGAGCAGATACTTTCAGATTCCTCTCTTTCCCTCACATCGGTCTTCTCTGTCAAATTGTCCACCTCTACTTTTTTGGGACTGTGGCAACTGCAAAAGGTCTTTCGCAAAAACAACTTCTGTCTCTGGTTGATGAATCACTGCATGACTTGTCGCAATGACCTGATGTGATTTCATTATGCCAGGTACTTTCTTGACTGTGACAGGTAGTTTTTCGTCACAGCTCAGGATTTCCTCCTCAGTTACCCAGAAGAACTTTATATTGCAGGATGACTTCTCACTTAAAGTGTATAGATCTTCAGGAGTTTGCAGGTCATGGCCCTGCTTGACATGGATGTCTGCCATTCTCTTTACTGCACCCCCTACACCATCAGGAGCTCCTTTCCCATGAGATTTTTCAGTTCCATGTGACTGACTTAAAGCCATTTGAGAATGGAAGAGTGCTGAGGAGGTAGCATTTAGCTTTATTCTTGTACTGAGTGACTGGACCATCACTCATCACATGCAGATCATCAAAGTTTCTTCCATGGCTGTCTCTCATGTCTTTGAGTACAGGCTCAGTGTAAGCCCATACAGCTCTCTCATCATGGCGTGTGCAGTTTGAAATTGTTGCATACGACTGACATCCGTGTGACGTGTATGCTACCACTGTATGGAGAGCTATTTCATTATTTCTCAGTTTTTCTTTGAGAATCCTGAACTCTTTTGCCTGGTGGATCCAGTTGAACTGGTGTTGTGCCAGGTGATCAAGCATGCCGTTAAACTTCTGCACAAACTCTTGCATGCTTCCTTCCTGTGCTTTTATTTACCCAGTTTTTGTAAGTTTTCTCACCAACAGTGACATCTTCTTTCACCCACTGATACCAGGTGACTTTTTCTTCCGGATCATAGTGCCCAAGGTCAACCTCATTCACACATTCTGTACATGCACTTCTTGTTGTCAGTATTACATGTGATCTTTGATAAGAGTGTGGAAGTGCTTGTTGTGTTTAGGACACCTCTGGTACAATCTCTGCATGAGCAGACCAACATTCTCATGGTGCGAACATGCACAAGTGTTACGGTCACTGTTTTTGGGTTCAGTGACGTAAAAGGGACGGAGCCTGAGAAACTGTTGGTAAGACATGGACACTGGTTTTCTGAACTCTCTGCAGAACTCGGCAGGCAGATCAATTAAGGACTTTGACAGAATTCGACTCTGATTACTTTGTTTACCCTACCTGATTATGCCCTTTTTGCCAGGTAGAATACGACTGTTTTCATCTCTAGAAAGAAATTATTTTACAATTCCTTTGCTGATCTTGGTTGGAAATTTTGGATCACACTCTTACTATCTTTGCTTTTCTTAATGCGAAGCCATCTTTTTTTGTACATCTCAGCTCTTGTTTAATGTCTTCCCTGAGTTTCTGATTGCTCTTTTCATTTTTCATTGCTGTATTCTGCAGTGGTCGTTGTGGTGTGGATGATGCCACTGGCTGTAATTCTTGGGCCTGCACTGAACTAGGACTGAGCAGTAAGTCCTAATTAGACTCAGAATCTACACTGGCTAGGACTTCTGGTGGACCTGGCACTGGAGGATCTGCCGCTTGGGGATCTAGATCCTGCCATACTGTTTCATCCACTGAAGTGGGAGTTAAATCAAGAACAGCCCTCAACTCTTTCTCTTTCTGTCTGATGTTTCTTTTTGATCTCCTGTGTCTGATAAACCTTCCACAATATACCTCATTTGTCGTTTTGCCAGCAAGTACTCTCTTAGCAGGATCGTTATTGATCCTTGCTCGGTACGCTGCCGTTCTCTCTTTGCTCATGGCCATCTAGAAGCAAATAGAATAAAGGTTATCAGATGTTGGTGAAAGACTTATTATATATGATCTATTGGTAAAACATATTCTAGCAAAGCATAAGCTATATTTTAAAATGATACATTTACAAAAAAAATTATAATTATAAATTCCTTTTCTATACGTCACACCAAAGGACATAAAAAATGTACACGTCTTACAGGGAGACCTTTCCATAGATTTTTTTAGATCTGTTTTTTATTGTGAGGACAAAAAACTTTCTAAAGGGGTAATTTTAGTTGTTTGCTTGCCAAATGACTACTGGATTCAGAATCTGCCTGGTGGATTTTAAGTTAGTTAATTGCTAGTGAAAAAAAACATGCTTCGGCACAGTTGAAAAATGCTGGGAATTTGTATTGTTTTACAGTGAATAGACCTTTAAGGTGCCATTAATTCAGTATGTACTGAAAACATGTGTTTAGAATTTTGGGACTGTTACAGTAGGTGTATTTGTATTATTAACCACTTAAATTGTAAACCCTACTAGCCAAAGCTAAGGGCAAAAAGTGTAACAAATTATTTTATTAAATACTAGCTTTTGCTTCATCTGTTGGAATTCTTGATCTGTATTAACAGAAAGTTGAATGGAATCCTGTTAGGCAGTGGTTCCCAATGTTTTCAATGGAGACCAATGTCATTTTTGGGGATTTTACCCAATTAACATACCGTATAACGGGACATTTTGCTACCTTCGGGGATTTTGGCGGTTTTTGAATTGGCGTTTTTCGGTCACAAAGAAAACTGCAACGCAGTTTTGCATTTATACTTTTAATTCCAAAAAGATTCAAATAAATGTTTACTTAATGAAATCTGTCTGCTAAAACAGTATCTCATTTACAGGCACTCGTTCTACTAGCATCTACAATGTCACTGCAGCAACTTGGAGAACAACAAAGAAGGCCTTTAATCAGTTAGACTAGCAAGTACTGGTTTTATACGGTGCTAATTAATTTTAACATTTTGTTTAATTTTAACTTTTTTTTAGTAATATCTGCAACGTATTGACAATAACATTCAACCATCTTGTTACAGACTTTCTAACAAGTCAGGAATAAACAGTTTTGGCTATTACTTAATTAAACCCTTGAAAAAAACAAACAAAAAAAAAACATGAAAATGCTTAACATAAAACAGAACAGTCCTACTACAGTAGGAGGCGCAGTTTACAATGCCTCTAGGTTTCTGATCACATCAGATAAATAACAGATTTTATTAATCCTTATGTGGAAATGTCCGGTGTAGGGATGTGCTTTTGGTAAATTTTTATGAACGTTTTAACGCTTTGCAATGTCCGTGTTTAAACGTTTGAACCGTATGTGTACGCACACGCACACGCACACACACACGCACACGCACACGCACACACACACACACACACACACACACACTCTTTATAGTACATTCTGATACCGACAGCCCTGGTTAGTATGTTCTAAGTAAATAAACAAATAACATCTTAATATCGCAAAGACTTAACTACAAACTAAAAAATAAACAAAAATAAAAAAATAATAAAAAAAATAATAAAAATACATACACATGAAAGTATATATTGAAATGTGTATATTTATGGTTGTAATTAAAGTTACTAGTGGAGATATAACTATGTACTATTTACATATTGAACACATTTTTGGATGGTATAATGTTTTTAGAAGTGTTTTTCTTAAAGGTTCATTTAACAACAAAAAAACAGGAACCTATTCCGTTTTTGTTTTGTAGTTTTTTTTATTTTTATTTAAGTAACTTTGCCCAAAATTATATGCTTTTAAAAAAAAAAAAAATTAAGAGACGAACATCACCCACTGTACAGCGCTAATGCAGAATGGCTACAGGAAAGCGAGTTGTGCTTACAATTGAAAAAAAGTTGGAAATACTTTCACTTCTGGAAAAGGTAATTAATTACCAGGGATAAAAGCACAATATTTTGGAATTTTAAAGAGCACTGTGACTGATATTAAAAAGTCTGCCTCAGAGATTTAAAAGTTTGTGGTCTTTAAGTAGGGGTGGGATTTTTTAGATCTATTGTTGCTTGAGACAAGTACTTGAGCATTACAATTTCTGAGGACTCAAATCAAACGCCACTCTCCTCTACATACTGTATTAGTGTACATAAACCTCACAAACATTGCCACAAGTCCTATTTTAAATGCCAAACTAACAATCAAGTCATATATTAAGTAATTAATATAATGTTTGCCTTCTTGTGCAGTTAATTGTATATGGTCAAGTATTACTAAGTAACGTAAAGTATTCAAATTCACGTTTCCACACAACTTTACATTAAATTGTAAAAAGAGATGCCTGGCCTACCTGTTTGAAGTGTGTCTCAGAGGTCCTTTACTTTAGTGCAGTAGGTCCAACATACAAATAAAAATTGTACTAAACTAAACGGCCGTTCGGTCCAAAAGCTTACAGAACAATTTCAAGTGAAAAAAGCCTTCCACCTATGGGAAGATTGGGGAATGGGGTCCACGAGTCTGTGGTAATTTCAGCTTTTTCTCCCTTTTTGAAAGTTTTGTATGAACAGCTGCAGCACGATTTTCTTTAAGTTTTGTCCAGCCTCGCTGTTATTGTTTTATGAGTTGGCACAGTATTGGGATAATCTTACATCGATTTCAAAACTGCAGCACTCACGATTCACACGCACTGTGCTCATAGGAGATAACGTGATCACACTCTGTTCGGCCAAATCTATAGCAAATGTTGTTATGGATGTTTGCTTTTTATTGCCATCAGTAGCTCCATCCTCAATAATTCTGAATGTTTTCTCCAGCAGTGTGGAGTAGTGGTTAGGGCTCTGGACTCTTGACCGGAGGGTCGTGGTTTCAATCCCAGGTAGGGGACACTGCTGCTGTACCCTTGAGCAAGGTACTTTACCTAGATTGCTTCAGTAAAAACCCAACTGTATAAATGGGTAATTGTATGTAAAAAAAATAATGTGATATCTTTATAATGTGAAATAATGTGTATAATGTGATATCTTGTAATAATTGTAAGTTGCCCTGGATAAGGGCGTCTGCTAAGAAATGAATAATAATAATAGTAATAATTTCAAATGGTGAAGCATTGAACTTGTGTTTTTGTGGTACGGCAAATTTGTTTGGCATAATTATTTACATACCACTTGTTTTCTCATCCGGTTCCTCAAAATACTTCCAAACGTGGCTTCCTTTGTTTAGAGATGCCATTTTAAATATAGAACAAACTCTGAAAAAACACTTGTTATCAACGTTATTACCCCGCCGTGGAATTGATACCATACCACGCCTACTACAGGCATAAACACACACACACAGTGCACCAATGAAGCACCAGATCGGCCGAGAATAAAACCCCAGTGTCAATCTTTGTTGCACCAATTAGAAAAGCTACTTGGAGGCAACTGCCAAACCCCTTCCTTTTTATAATATCTGCCCTTACTGTGGCACGAGCAGTCACATACACGACAGACTACTGATAAATTACTAAAATTAATGCATAAAAAAAATACGCATTTGGTGACATTTGTCACGTGACCGGTTATACATCTAGCATATTATTAAACGTTTAACCGCTCTTTAGAGTTTAAACATTTTTAAAATTCCCATCCCTAGTCCAGTCTACTTTTTATGTTTTCAAGCACATTGGCTTCATCACTGCCATTCTCATATCTATTTGACATGACATATTCTTCCCCTTGTCCGGCGCTTCTCTCCCTTGTCCGGCGCTTCTCTCCCTGTTCTGCATACCAGTCTGCCAGAGGCACAGGCCCAACTCGCATGATTACTCAAAAGCGTGGAAACACCTCATTTTTCACCAAATGTATCTGAATTTTACCAGAACTCGAGTTGATGGACAACTGGAGTTCTGGGAAAATTCACATCAATTTGAGTGCACTCGAGTCGACTCGAGTTGGCTGTCCATGGAAGCGAGGTATAACTGTTCAACATAAAAGGTTCCTTGTGACCCCACCTCACCTCAACACATTTATAACATACTTTAAGGAAATGTTCCTTTCAGTGCAGTTTGGAACACATTTGCTAGTAAATTTAAGTAGCATACTAAGAGTACAACTATTCAAATATAAAAGTAGCTTCTGTCTGTTTTTTTCCACTCTTTCTCTGTAAGCTGAATTCAACTTCTGATGTCCAGATGTTTTAGTTTGTTTGCATCACATATCCAAAATCATTGCCAACTATTACTACTGCTTTGTGGAATTCAGATTTTTCTTGTTGTTCTTTCAGTTTATCTGCTGAACCCAAGGTTTTTAAAGGACTTGTGTTTTAATATGGCTTCTGATTTGCAGTGTTTTATGCCAACTTTTCTACTCTATTTTAAGAATTCATTTGATACCTGTTAAGCCATTTGTGTACCTCAATCACAACTGAGAAACGTGTTGATAGTAACATTGATTAAAATTACTTTTTTTTTTTTTAATGGGCTTTTTAATCGGCCAAGCCTTCATTTTTCATTTACAGCAGAACGTACAAACGAGATTTCAACATGTTAATAAGCGATTCATCTTTATTAAAGCTATAATGAAAAATATAAAGAAGTGTTTTATGCAGGACACACTATTACAGTTGTTATGCGTAACTGTATTTACATTAACAGATGAGTCACTGCTTTTAAATGAAAAAGTATGACTTTAAAAGCCCATTTGTTTCACAGAAAAAAAACACGTAGGCCTACATTAAATCAATTTTACAATTAACGCGTTTCTCAGTTGTGCTTGAGATACACGATTGGCTTAAAAGGTATCAGTTGCATTTTTAAATTAGTTGGGGTAAAACACAGAAAATCAGAAGCCCTACTTAGACATATATGCGGTAATTTATAAAAAGCTGTTTGTTTAAAAATATGTAATAGCACTTTCTCAATGTATTTATTTTAACGTTTAAGCTATATTTTAAATTTTAAACGTTTAATAAATTAAACAGAATCTAGCACCCCCTAGTACTCACATATTTGGTGACCATCACAACTGGGGTTACTGTATTCTGCTGGTGTTGATACAGCACCTCTGCATTTCCAGGCATTTGTGTTTGATCAGATTGCTATCATCCCTCTTGTGCTTCAGTTTAAAACGTGATATGCCTGCTTTTTTTTTTCCTTTACATAAATATTGACTTGTCTACGGAATTGGTGCAACATAACCACGTAATCATGTTATTGTTTGGATCCAAACAATTCCGAATACAGGCGTCTCTCTAGTTGCTGTAGCTGAAAGGGCACTGCAGCCATAATGGCCGTGCATAGACATAGATACAGGGGCACTGCGGCATTTCATAAAGGCACTCATGGCAATTAGTTCTATTGAAGATTCAAACCTTTGTTCGGTAATGTGTTCCAAACTTTTGAAGGTCAATATGTACCCATCGTTACAGCCCTAGTATTAATCCACCTCCGATATGAGTATGTATCCACCATACCTTCAGAGAGGGGCCCAACCACAAGCCTCGGCCTCTGTTGACTGAGAGAATGCCTTGCACAAGCAGCAGGCCAATCACAACGAACCTTACAACTTGCTACAATAAATGTACTCCACAAAGGAGTTGTCCAATGAAGACATAATTTATTGATTCACTTTAATTTGTTATGTTGCCTTTAATTGCTTTATGGAAATTATGCAGAAGTTGGGCTTTATGCATATGCAAAATTTCAGATCGGTAAGCATTCTTGGTTATGCAGTGTTCGCAATAGGCCATTGCCCCCTGAAATAAAAAAATGTCCCGCTGAATTTCTCTTAACGCGCCCGTGTGTCCCCCTTCCCAGACCAGACGCAATACCAATATGCAGTAAATTAATGCATTTTGTATTAACATGACATGTCTGACGACAGGCTAATCTTTTTTACTTGTTTCATAATTAAACTCCAGTGCCATATTCTCCAGTCCAGTAGAATGCGCTCACGCCCTCCCTGGTTACAGTCAGTTTCATAGTAAAGTCTGGATGAGAACATCAGGCTTGTTAACAACATGGCCCGGTGCAAATATAACCTTGTATCCCTGTTACACCTGACCATTACTTCTGGAAGAATAAGTAATCTGCTTCGGCAGTGACTGTTGAAATGTAGGTTATTATATTTGTGCTTAAAAAATACTGTGAAATTCATCCACTGTAAACTTATCTATTTGCTAGACAAAATATCCGTCTGATGTTTGGAGATATGGAGTGACTTAGCAAGTGAATGGGAGAAATGTGTACTTCTGCGTACTACAGTTTATAGACAAAATGCAGTAGATTTCTGAAACGAAAACCAAATAATTGATTACAAAAAAAAAGTAGCCTACGGTAATGTTATAAAATATGTGAAATTTGTCTTTTCTATTACAAAAAAGTGCTAAAATTCAGGGCCAAAATAATTCAGTATGTGTTAAGCACCAACTGCCTCTTGGCCATTTCGCCAGTAGGCCTATAACGGCATGATATATATATATATATATATATATATATATATATATATAATATATATATATATATATATATATATATAAATCTCGCAACATACTCTTTTTATTTATGTATATGCTCTGAGCACAGGGGAGACGTTCAGGAGGACATTAAGATGTTTCAAACTCCTGTAGTGGATTGTTCGTGCACTGGGCTTGCAACGTATCCAGATGACGTTTTAATAATAATATCACACAGACTAATTTAATTTGAAGTTTTAACTAATCAGAGCAGTAGTAGTTTTCGGTTTATTAAATGCTTATGTTAAAAATTGGATTGGTTGGTTGCACAGACCACCGTAAATCCCAAGTAATAAGCAGTCCAGGCGATCTGGTGCCTTTATAGGTTTAACAGCATTAATACTTCAATATAGTAATACAAATATGATTATCATATATTTAGCTGTTAGGCTATAAAATGCAAAAAGCTAAAAACGCCCACCGCTAAATTCTAGAACATTCAATATATATCACTCTGTTAAGACTAAAACATCATTTCTATACCTTATAGCAATGCATCATAAAAAGAGATTTTAAATTCAAATATATGCTTACCTTCCAGTATATGGAAGTGTAGGATATTGAAAAATAAGAACTGTCTTCAACAGGCAGAGACTTGTGAATACGGCAAAACAGCAATCAGTTTTTCAGAGATCTTCAGAGCATGGATCACACAACTTGTAGTTAGCAAGTCGTGCAATACTTGACTGGGGTTTTACCTAGGTTTTTATAGGATTTTCCCTCCATTGAATTCATCAGGAGTCCCAAATAATCTAATCATCACTCAGCCTTGACATTTCTTATGTTTAAATTTAGATTCAAGAAGGATCTGTTCAACTCATTTTTCAAAACTGATTGAATATAACTTCTTGCCAAAAAACATTAAAACATGATTTCATCACTCTCTTTTTCCAACTGCTCCTTTTTCTGAAGTCAGGTGGACCAAAGTTCACAGAATCCTTGCTGTAATATAATACAAGTATATGTGTATATATGAGCAATGTTTTTAATATGTAACACCAGCTCTATTTGATTATATTTAGCTGAGTCAAAAATATATGTTCCTTCTAGCCCCTGGGTGGGCAAACTTTTTGGCTCAAGGGCCACATTGAGCTTTTGAAACCAAGTGAAGGGCCACATACTATATGCGTGACAAAACTTGTGAAGCCTTTGTTCTTTTTCACGTTTCACATTGACACACTACTAGTGTACTGTAGGTGTACATATGCTTGCAGAACAATTCTGTCACTGTACCATCTCTACCCTTGTAAAGTACAATCAAAGTCACAACCACAAAAAGTAAGTGCAAACTTTTAAAAAAAAGTATGTTTATGACTGGAGACAAAAATAGGCATATATGACATACTGTATATGACAGCAGATGTCTGATATACAACACTGTAAAAACCACCTCCATTCTCAAAGTACAATCTGAGTGACACAAATAGTAAGAGCAAAAAGCATATCATTTGGTTCATATTGAACGGCCTGTTTATGACAGCATATTAAGGAACAATTCTCATTTCACCTCCATTGTGAGCCATATTTACAGTTCTCAGATCATCTCAGCCCACATAAAGTACCACAATCTGAGCCATTGTAATAAGTGTTCATTGTCAGATGAATGTGGACAAAAGGCCTGTATCCAAGTGCATTGCTGGATAGTTCTCACTGCAATAACCATCACCATTAAAAAAAGCCTAAGACTGTTGAAAACAGAGAAAGAAAGCATAAGCCTTGCCTACCCGTCTTGGTGATTTGGGTCTTAATGTGAGCAATGGGTCTGGTCACCTCTCTTGGCAAGGGCATCAAAGTCTGGTGTCATTTTTGAGGTAGAGATCCTCAGAACAGCTGACAAGTGGTCATTTGTTAAATTTGACCTGTGATGGGATTTGTTGTAGTTCATGACTGAACGTTTTTTCACACACATATGTGGACCCGAATAAAACTAGCATCCTCTGGGCGTGCTTTTTCATGTTTGGAAACTTTGTTTCATTCAGTGAGCCATAAAACTGGTCTATTGTAGCTGTTTTGTACTTCTCCTTCAAAGCACTGTCACACTGGATGTCGATGAGCTCCAGTTGTGTGTGTGGTGATGCTTTCGCACTGTCGAAAGATAGGGGGCATGATACAAGCTCCAGCTCAGTCTCAATCTTGCTAAAGTCTGCGAAGCGGCGGGAGAACTCGGCATGCAGGTCGATCAAAGTGCTACTGTATGTCACTGTATGATGTATGCTACTGTATGATGGGGGGCGCGTTCAGTGCTGCCAGTGTCGGGAAATGAGCGAGAGACCTGCTGCTCATTTGTCTGGAGAACAACAGAAGTTTGGCCTTGAACGCTTTCACGTTGGAATACAGTTCATGCACAAAAACACCCTTTCCCTGGAGCTTCATGTTTAGATCGTTCAGATGCCCCAGTATGTCCACACCAAAAGCAAAGTCGGCCAGCCAGTCTGTGTCTTGTAACTCGGGGAAGTTGTCAGCTTTACCAACCATATCCAGGAACATACCAATCTCCCCTCTCAGCTCCCACACACGGCGAAAGACTTTCCCCAGGCTTAGCCAGCGCACATTTGAATGATATATATATATAATAATGTGATATCTGTATAATGTGAAATAATGTATAATGTGATATCTTGTAACAATTGTAAGTCGCCCTGGATAAGGGCGTCTGCTAAGAAATAAATAATAATAATAATAATATAACAAGTCCTGGTGCTCTGCCTCTGTGTCATTGAGCAGCTGAATGAACTGACGATGGTTAAGCCCCCTTGCCCGTATAAAGTTTACAAGTTTCACGACCACTTTGACAACATGTTCGAGCTTCAACACACTTTTACACAGGGCTTCCTGATGAATAATACAGTGAAGAAATATCAATTCCTCCGAGTTTGGGCTTTCTTCTTTTACTTTGTCTTGTAATATTTTTAGTAGGCCAATGTTCTTACCGGTTAGATTTGGGGATCCATCTGTTGTGACGTTTGTCAGTTTACGCCACGGTAGATTCATTCTTTCCAAGCAGGCAGACACACTGTCATAAGTCAGAGCCCCTGGTTGTCCCCATCATCGATTCCATTGCAAGAAGTTCCTCTGTTATTTCAAAGTTATCATTAATTCCTCTGACAAAAATTAAAAGTTGAGCGGTGTCTTTGATGTCAGTACTCTCATCCAGTGCGATAGAAAAAAGATTGAAGCCATCTGCTTTCTTTTTCAGCTCTGAGGTTAGCTCATCTCCTATTACTTCCACACGCCTGGTGATGGTTCGGCGTGATAAGCTAATTTTCTCGAATTGGCTTTTACCATCATGACAAAGTATGCTAGCAGTCTCCACCATACAGTCTTTCACAAACTCCCCTTCAGCAAAAGGCTTGCTATGCTTTGCAATTTTATGTGCCACTATGTAGCTTGCCTTAGTTACCGATTCTTGAGTAGAGGTCTGTTTAGTAAAAATATTTTGTTGGGCTTTTAAGTTCGTGGCAAGTTTAGAGGCCTTGCTTGCCTTTTCCTGAGAGGACAGATTGCTAGTGTAGTTAGCATGCTTGCTTGAAAAATGACGATTAAGATTGTATTCCTTAAAAACTGCAATACTTTCTTGGCATATCAGACATACCGCCTTCTGTCCAACATTAGTGAAAGTATTTCGTTGTCCATTCTTCCTTGAACACACGACATTCAGAGTCCACTTTTCTCTTTTTCGCCGCAGTCATTTTTCATGTCAACGTCGTCAAGCATGGAGGTGACCGTGAGCGCATTCAGATTCACTGAATGTAGGCCTAATACCAGCAGCTGCTAGGCTAAAGCGCCATCTATTGGAGTTTGTTTGTATAGCATGGAAGAAGTCATTTTTAGGCCAAAAATCGCAACTCAAATATAATGACATTTAATTAGTTTTAAAAATGGCTCGCGGGCCTGATGGAAGTGCCCCGCGGGCCGGACCTTGCCCCCCACTGTTCTAGCTGCATATTACATTACCTTTTCAGTGTGTTGTCAATGGGTCAGTTTAACTTCATATACAAATATGTGTTAACAAAGTATTTGACAAAGACTGCCTTTGAATAAGCATACAGTGGCAAGTCCAGTTAGTTTCATTTAAATTCAAGCTATAATGAACATGTTAAGTATAACAGCCTTATTTAACTGTTCCATTCTCAGTCTATGCCTGACCTCTCTCTGTTTCTAAAAGTTGCCCGCTCAAGCAGGATTGAGACACCCTGTTTTCTTGCCAAGACTATTGTTTTCATTAATATGAAACACCATTGTAAGCACTTCTCCAAATACATCGCATGAAATCAGTTTTCTCCCAACAAAAGTCACTACTTATTTGATAAGAAATGTGACTGGACACAACTCCCCTAATTCGTGGAATGCTCCCTTCTACTAGGTTTTCTTATCATAGAAAGACCTTGGATTCAAAACTGCGGACTACAAGTAAATCTCACTTTGACTGCCAAAAAGAACCTTCCATATCTAGCACTGCTCTGCTTGCAAGCAGATAAGGGCAAGGCTGTTTTTCTGTAGATTTATTGTGTACTAAAATTATTGAATACAGTTTACACTATTTGTCTAATATTCCAACCTAACAGTTCCTGTTTTTTATTGCAGTAAAACCTTTATATAAACTAAACATTTATATTCTTTAATTTAATTTAATGGATGTTGTAATGTCTAAAATATTTTTTGTTTAGTTGGAGAAAGAAAATGAACTAATTCTTAAATTGATTAAATTAAATGCTCGCTCCTGCTTTTACAGTCTATTTGTATTACAGTAGAGCCTTAAAAAAGCAAAAACACTTGTTATTTTAAATATTATATTTCTTATTAGATCAACATACTTTAAAACATTATTTCTCTTCAGAGAGATTTGTCCCTCTATTATTAGATCAGAATAATCTGTGCTTAGTAACAACACAATCAAATAGGTCTTTTTTAGTTTCAAACATCGTTCTGTCTAAAAAGGGTTACCCTTTTGTTTTTACTAATTTGCAATACTTAGCCTCCTTTCAAGGTTACAGGCTTCCACGAGTGTATGTGCACTAATAACAAAGGCACATAGACAAGCTTTTTTCCTAACATTACCACTTGTTCAGTTTTCTTAGTTCAAATCATTGTAACCTGTTCGTAATTTGCTGCAATATTATTTATGTTGGTTTTATATTCTTTAAAACACAGTACAATTATTACAATATCCTGACAGTGTCAGTTAGTACTGAACTGCTTTAGTTTTTGACTGTAATATGGTCTTTCAACAATAATACTGTTATTTGTATAACAGTTTAACTTTTAAATGATTTTATAACATGTATTTCTAATTCAGTTACTTCAATATAACAGTTGCTATTATTATTTTACTGAATTAAGTCTGACCCCTTTCTCTGTTCATACAAAATCCGGTCAAAGCAGGTTTTAAGACAACCTTTGCTTTTTGCCAATTTTTTGGTGTTGATTAGTATGAGACATGAAGCAAAGTAAAGTATTGAAAGAAGCTACTTTTTCTCATAAAACGAATGCGCTAACAAGGCCTTATGGTAAGAGCCTGCCGAGTTTGACTCCTTCTAGCTGGTGCTTTCATAGACTGCACACAACTATCCATTGTTTTCTACTGAGTATACAGATCTTTTTGAAAGGAATAGAGTATATCATATTATTTCAATCAATACAGGTTTGTTTAACTCATCCAATAACACAGCACGGGTCCCAACAGGATTCGAA
Source organism: Acipenser ruthenus (assembly GCF_902713425.1). Classification (NCBI taxonomy): domain Eukaryota; kingdom Metazoa; phylum Chordata; class Actinopteri; order Acipenseriformes; family Acipenseridae; genus Acipenser; species Acipenser ruthenus. The sequence continues at coordinate 27,050,606 of NC_081196.1, forward strand.
CTCTGCGCCAAGCTCAGCTCGGACTGAACACCACGACAGACCTGCTAAAAATATTTTCTAAAACACATTACAGTCATTACAATATTTGTTACAGTTTCCCAAATGTTCAATTTGTTTCCCAAAGATTGGCCTGCTTCCAGTAGCTGTGACAGTCTTGGGTCAGTTTCTGCTATCAGTGAGTCTGTCAAAACCACAGGTGTGGGTGACGGGCTTTAAAAGCCTGATACCTGCAAAAACTTAAATCTTTAAATCTTGTTAACTGGGCTCCCATCTCTACATTCTTTTTCCCATCATCAGTGGGCAAACACATTTTAACTGAATCTAGGTCCATCACAGAACCGCACATCCTTGCAACCAAGCAAGGCCTTACATGCAAAAGGATCTAATGACTTATAGCTCAAAAGGGACGTGCTAGAACCGTCTGACTTTATTTATTTATTTATTTATATATATATATATATATATAGTGTGTGTGATTTTATACAACACTGCATATATGCCTACAATACATCTGCATTGAGAAAACGCCACTGGAATTGGAATAAAGGCAATTATGTAATACAGTTCACGTGCACTCACGGTTTTGGTAAGTAGCATTTTCAAAACCATGTCATTATGTGCAGTACTAAAATATCTTAAAATATAGAAAATCCTCAAAACGAACAAAATAAATATTGTAGATTTGACATTTTATTTTTAGTGTTCTGTGTAACACGGCCCATCGTTTAACCTTGAAAATACAGTACCTGAAACAGATATACGCGTTTATCATATCAACAACATTGCGTGTTGTAAAAATAAAGCAAAAAATGTTTTGAACACTGTCCAAAATATTTACTTGAGGGCTAAGAATGAAAAATGTCAAGAAAAAAAATGCGATTTTTGATGTGGAAATTGTCAAAATAAAGGGGCAGCTGGAAGGTAAGAATGTACCAGTCCGGACAATGGCATTTAAATACTACTACTATTAAACTGTATTTGTTAATGTGGTTTCATCTAATGCAGCGGTTTTCAAACTGGGGTATGCGAGAAAAATTCTGAAATGGCAGACAACGCATTTTATTTAGTACAATTTACCAATCTGTTGCAAACTTTTGTCACGTAATCAGCGTTTAATCGCTAACACCAGACTGACGCACTGTGACAGCGTTCAGTGCACACATGGCTAATTTACATATTAAATATGTGCATTTTAAATAAGCCCTGTTTAACTGTCATATAATCAGTTGGGCGGTTACTGCAGTCTGTCTTTGGGATAATATTTTTTTTTTCTTTTTTTTTACATATTTTAAAAAACTAAAAGCTTAGTCTTTAATTCATTTTATTTCCTGTGTGCCTGTAAATCAATATTTATTTTTTCAATGACCCGATTTTAAAGTTTATTGTAACTTAAGTACTATTGGTTCATTTCAAAATACAAAATGTATGGCCAATCAGAAACCGAAGTATTGCCATGCGGTCTAATTTGACAAGCCATTACAAGCCCTATGTTGTGAGAGGAAGAGTTTTTAGCTTTCAATCCAGTGAAAAAATATGGATTGTTGGCTCAATACTAGTACATTACTAGCAAAGGTCGATCAAGACGAAATACCGTCGGAGATTAAAAATGCCAAAAATGTCTTGCGACGGAAGCTCTCTCCAATATCCCTGCCATCATCAGTGATCTGTTGGTAACAAGCAGGGACATCCATCACACTGATAATAGGTAAGCGTTTTATTATTATTTAATTAGCATCAGTACTGTACATTTTAGTCACCAAACATTTAAAAATGCCAGCAATATGTTTTCGTAATGGGGTCAGCTAAAGAGATGCGTAGATAGTGAACTTTGCCGCCTTTCCTGTAATTTTATTATCAATAAAAATACATGATTGCCATTTATTATCACAGAATAGTCCTATGTCATTTCTGAGTAATTGAGGCTAGCACGGAGGCTTCATTGATTTTAATTAATTAGTAATTGCAATAAAATGATCATGTTTCCAACAACTAGAAACATGTTTAAGGGACTATTTTTATCCATTATAATTTTCCGTTATAATACTGTAACTTTTAGAATTGTATCCATCACACACTCCTAGGCTTGTGTGTTTTGTTGTGTCATGTTATTGTACAGACCTTTTTTTCTGTTTTCATTTTTTTATGACTCTGTCTCAGATGGGGGTACACTGTGGACTACATTTTTTGGAAAGGGGCACGTAACTTAAAGATTGAAAACCCCTGTTCTAATGTGATTTGGTACAATGAATATCCTCTACTCAGTGATACACCAGCATCACTGTGACACATTTCCCAATATTTTCCCCAACAGTGACAGTGAGTATTGTAGAGACACCTTGGTCGTATCTACAGCTTTACAGTTTTATTTTAAGAAAGTGGTTGGTTCTGAATCATCAAACATATTGACCCCTTCACTGAAGAAAATGTCCCCCTAAAATTTTGTGAGGGGGCCACATTGACCCTCAGTCTCTAAGTCCTGGAGCAAATACTGGTTATGTAAGGCAATTTACTATGCTCACCGGTAATGCTGTGTTTTAAAATCATGGTATATATGGTAATCAAAACCTAAGATACTGAAATGCTGCACCTCATAATAAAAGGTATCTCTATTGGCCTGGTGCGTGAAGTCTGACGTAGTTTGAATCTTGTTAGTTTAATTTTTTTTTTTTTTTGCCATGTGTCATGCACAAAAATTTGATGGGCTCAGTTTTAGCAAGTATGTTTGGACTGAATTAGAGAGGGGCAAGTAGAATTTTCTAGCATTTTGTCCCATGGCCAAGAAGTTTTTTTCAAAAATTGCACACCCCTGGTATTACTTGAATTTTGGTATCATGTAAGCATTACATAATTGTGGCACATTTATGTAAAGTATTGTCGTTTTTAAATTGTTTGGTAAATGATGTGTATACGATCATTTAAAATATACGGAAATGCCCATTCCTAATACCTTACTACAGTGTGACCTTATGAAACATATTTATTTTATGTTATTCAAATACCTGCAAGTGAAGTTTTAGTTGCAATAGGCAAGAAGACAGACAATCTGACAGATTTTGAGAGCAGTAAACTGTTTCAAGTGACTGTTCAGTTTTTTGTAAAATAAAGAAATTAAAAGGGTTGATACTGTATTGAGGAAGTCATGGATCAAACCAGACTGTTGTGAACACTTCACAGGCTTTGTTGTGTTGAATCTGTGCCATCCTGGCTGCCCGTTGTGGCCGTATTTCTGCCTTATACTGTGGTGACAGTGTTAAGACAAGTGTGTACATTGTTTTGTCCAAACCCTATTGATCCAAGAAAGGAAAAATGTGTAAACAATTTTTTTTTTCCTATTAGTTAAAATATAGCCTGTTTAATACGCCAGTTAATGAGTAACGTAAATGCATAGTTTTGAGAGCTCATATATTCCAGTACAGGTGCACTTGGAAATAAGTCGTCTCTGTTTAGGAACTCATTGGTTAAACAGCAGTATTGATTTATCTTTACGTGTTAACAGACTCCCTTGGTTACCAGCAAGTTGGTTTGCTGTGATTTAATTCACTAGAGGACAGTCTTTATTCAATCAAAATACCCTGCAAGAGATTTGGTTCCGATGGCCTTTTTGCTTTGTGCTTGCTTTTCTCATAGTACTATTTACTATTAGGTTTGCAGTATTGTTTACAACAGTAAACATTTAAATACAACCGACTAAATCTGTGTTAATAAAAATGTATAATAATAATTTTCTTTTCATAAACTGTTGATGCAGTACAAGAACACTGTGACATGGTTTGACATGTGTCTGTATGTTTTATTAACTAGCACTGATGTACTCCTATCCCTCCTCTGTTTCTCTCAAAGGCACCACCGTCTATGGTCAGTAATGAGCAGCGTCAGCATGCAGAACACATCTTCCTGTCTTTCAGAAAATCCAAATCCCCATTTGCTGTATGCAAACACATTTTAGGTAAGTTGTCATTGCCCTTGAGGTTGCGCTGTTCTTTGTCTACTCCACTAGCACAGCCACGACAGGGCTCCTTAAAAAGCTATGGAGCTGTTCACTGATTTATTTTGTTCCATTTCCAGCACAATAATTGATTAAACAGCTTTTGATTAACTAAGTTCTGTCGGTCTTATTCAGCTGCACAATTCTTAGTGTTAGTGTATATGTGGATGGGGGCATTATAAAGCACCCACTGAACATGCATAAATGCCCAAAATATATTTTTATGATCTACAAATATCAACTGGATACCTATTTAGTAATGTTTGAATTCAAGTAAAGTAAGGATGTTTACTGTGTGTACGTTTTTAAATATCAAAATAGCTTTCTTAGATAGATTTGACAAATACAAAAATAAGTTATAATAAGTAGATACATTTGCATGTGGAGAGTCATATTGTGAAAAGAAACACATCCAGTGTTAGAAGTGTTTCAGTGATGACATGAAGACATTGATAAACCCTTTTTATTTTAATTTAATTTAATTTAATTTTATTTTATTATGCTTCTTTTAGTACTCAAATGTTGTGAATGAGTGTTTTAAGGTATGGGTGCACAAGACTTGACTTCTGGAGCCTCGCTGGTCATGTATATGTATATAAAAAATGCAAATTTACTTGGGAGCCATGAAAGACAAATGTTTCCTTTTTGTAAAAAAAAGTGTATATTCCTGTGTGGTCTCACAGACTCCTTAGACAGGCAGACCCTAAGCTTATTTGTCCACAACAGCTGTCTTTAAGCCCAGAGGAATATGTAAAATAACCAGCTAGTTTACACCTTGTTAGTATAGAGACCACCCCTTACAAGTGTTTAGGGACAAAGTAGCTGTAGTATATAATAAGAAACAAATTGTATAAGTCTTTTTCATTTACTGGTAGACTAGTGGAAAAAGTATTTTAAAGAATTGTACTAAGTTTATTTTACTGTTACTACATATCCTGCCGTTGAGTGTTTTATGGATACTAGCGTTCAGGCTGCGTGCAAGCAGTCTTCAGAGAGCTGTAGGTACCTGAATGTACAGTCGCAGGCATCATTAATGACACCCTACGCTTATAGTACCATAATTCAAGGTAACATTTTAGTGACAAACATAGTAAACTTTAACTACTTTAATAAAACAAAATACAGAATTTCTAGGAATTTAACAAATCTTATAAAAAAACAAACTTATTTCATTTAAAGTGTTTATTATTATTATTATTATTATTATTATTATTATTATTATATTTTATTTATTTTTTTAAATTAATGTAGTGTGCCCAATTATTTTACCCCAGATTTTCTCCCCAATTTGGAATGTCCAATAATATTTCCCCCTCACCGCAGCAATTCCCAAAACCTCAAGAGATTCGAAGGTACATTGGGCGTCCTCCGATCCCACGATCAAGCCAGCTTCATCTTTTACACCCAGGACTTGAGAGCAGATGTTGGCGAGCTACTGGTCTATGGAAGACAATGGGCAGCCCTGCATTTGTCTGCTCTGAGCTCGCTCTGTGCCTGGCCAGCAGGGTTCGCTGTAGTGCGATGAGGAGAAGCAGTCCCTGCCGGTTTTGCCTCCTAACCCACTGGCGCGCCAGAGCCAATGCAACGCTCTCTTCGGAGTCCCCAGTGAAGATCGGTTACTTCGCATAGCCAGGATGCGAACCTGCGCTGTATAACCCTCCATACCACAGGGCTTTTACCAGATGAGCCACTCTGGGACCCCCTGATAATTCTCAACCAGTATGTTACATCTTTTTGGTAAAAGCTGGGCCCATTTTGTCTTGCCTGTTTCCTTCAGCTCAGACAGACTGGATACACAATGCTTGGTTGCAGCTTTTTTCAGATCAGTCCAAAGCATTTCTATTGGATTAATATCTGGTGATTGGGAAGACCATTCTCGAATTTTTATCTTTTTGTTTTTTTTCAAGAGTTGACTTGGCCGTATGCTTTGGGTTGTTTCTATGTTGGAAGGATTCTGCAAATCAGCCTACGAGCAGATGGTATCATTGTAATTTGTAGAATGTGTTAATACATTCAAATTTAAAATAAATATTCGACACCACTTATAAATTCAAACACATTGAAAAATTAATCCAAATGTTACCTCTGTTATTATCCATAGTTTTATACAGTACATTATACATTTTGCAATAAATAAATTAATAAATACATACATAAATAAGAATTCCTCTTAGATGATGTAGCCTTAAGTGTTACGACCTCATGTCTTCTTGCTGCAGTATACGGTACTATTTTTATGCATCCCCACATCAGTCCACCACTGCAACTTTTAACTGCCCATAAACCATTTGAGATGCTGACTTCATATTTGGACAGAATATAACAGTACCCTTCACAGAACACTATGACTATTTTTTGTATAAATGCATAGAGATAAGCCAATAAAAAATGAATTGCGCTACAAGTCAGATAATTATGCAATGGAACTTGGTGTAATTCTTTGACATTATATCAATACAGACCTGTGAACTTGGCAATGAATATAGAACATGACTGTATTCAAACATTAACAATTACTGTTATTCCCTATAATGTACCAGCATGGGTCTTATGTCACCTCGGAATAATGTTTTTTTATTGCTGATATACTTGTGGTAGTGTTGCAGCGATACACCCGCATGGCTGGGAGTTTTTGGTCTATAGATGGCTTTCCTCCATAGATTTTTTTTTTTTGAGGGACATTTCTTGATTTTACCATACGAATCGGGACGTGTTAAACCATTAATTTGTACTTTTATAATGCGCCACTAGGTGGTGAACGTCAGCAATACCTACATGTTTATTGAAATAAATTGCATTTTCTAAGCTGATTTCGCAATACAACTGAGTAGTATTGTGTGATTGAGTGTCCCCCCCAGTTTGCAAATACATGCACAATTAATTAACTACAATAATATCTAAAATAGCAGTGCGACATCTTCATAAAGGCGATGGAATCTCATACAGTACACAGTACTATACAAAACAAAAATAAAATAAAATACAGCAAGATTGGAAAATCCTGCCTGTCACACAATGCTACTCCAGTTTTATTGCAAAATCAACTTAAATGTGGCTTCTTGCAGTTTATTTGTAGTTGCTAAAATATAACCTCTTGAACTAACTGACTTGAGCTACCTCTCTCGGTAGATGGGATGCTATGTAAAATATGTAAAGCTAAGTAGTACCTATTTTCCACGAATGGACAGGGATCAATATAGGAATGAAGTTGTGGGTTGTTTTTTTACACACAGGAAAATATGGTTTTTAGTGCTTTGGAAACCCATAAACCAATTAAAATACAGATTATGATCCTCTTGTGACAGAGAAAAAAGGTTATCAAATTGTAAACCGGTGCTCCAATTCTGCAATGCCTATGTCCGCGCTCCCGATAAGGTTTTGGGTCAGGGAGTAACTTACCCTCTACTTTTAACACTCAAAGAGTAAAATATATTTTCAGGGGTAAATGCAACATTACCTTGAAGTCATGAGTAATCTCGATAAAATACTGTAATGGTAATGGGGGTAGGCATTAAAAAAGAGCCTTCCATTTTAAATAGTGTTACTTTGAAATACTGTATAACCACACGTGTATTCTACCAGGTTGTTTATTGGCTCAGCACATTTTTTTCGAGGTATCACACTGACTGCAAATGAATTACGTTATTTATATTTTAACATTACATTAACTCAGTGAACGTGTTAAAACTTCAATATAAAGCCATACAGATAAATATATATATCAAATATGTTGGAGAGACTGGAACTACTTTATATAAGAATTCAGAACCACCTTTTCATTAATTAGAAATAAAAAAATGAATGCACCAATAGTACAGCACTTCACCAGTCAAGGACATAAATGATGTAAAGTTTGTAGTATTAGAACAGCTCAAATTAGACAATGCGACATATAGAAGAATAAAAGAAAGTAAATGGATAAATAGACTGAACTCGATTATGCCAGCGGTACTCAACAGAAAAGGGTGAACTAATTAACTTCAATAAATATATACCATTTAAATTAATAAACAAAATTCATTTAAAAGTTGTGCATACTGATGCGCTGAGGATGCCAAATCAAGACTGATCCTCAGAGCCAGCATTGCATGATATAATAAAAATATAAGTTTATATAAAGTAATGTTAATTAGAATTAATACCGATTAAAAGATAGAAGTAAAAATGATTTCACAATATATAGAACACCATTACATCATTTAAGAATAAATCATGGATTTGAATGGAAACAATAACAAGTAGTTGTCATGCCGTCAAAAACCTATAAATACCTACAATGTTTTGATTCAAACACAGGCTCCCTTGAGAAAGATATGTACAACATATCGAAACGTTGGGCAGCTGGCTCTTTGAGCTAATATATATATATATATATATATATATATATATATATATATATATATATATAATATTGTTACCTCCTGCCCGTCCATCTTGGTCGGCTTACCCCGGGCAGGTCGCTGCGTGAGTCTCGCAGATCGTTGGAGGGTGGATGGAGACCAAAGGCTCCCTTTATTAGGCAGCGGGAAATAAGGCACTGACTCAGCCAGTTTAACTGTAACCAAATCGTACGGTTTATTAACAAAATAAAGCAACAGTACAGAGGTTGTAGTCAGCACTGCAGGGTCTGTCCCTGTCACTAGGGCCCTCCGTTTAGTACACTCTCACAGTAGCGCAGTACAGCAGTACCTCTCCCTAACACAGCTAGGAATCAGAGCGCGCGAATACTCCCGCTACGAGTTTATATAGCCAAGCTCCTTCCCGCCACACAAATGTAACAACTTTCGAGACTGAGGGGGAGGGAGTGCTTGGAGTTTTCAATACATAAAACACAACCAATACATAGTCAAAAACACAGGAGATAGTTGCATACACTAGACCCCACTAGTATAACAATACCCCCTCCTTAAGGGTCAATCGTCCCGATGACACCAATTGCATTAACACCACATTGCTCCATTTGTATGGATTTATCTATTTATTTTAACCTACAGGGCTACCTATTGTACCTCCAAAGGCGGTCCTGATGAATAATTTTAGGTGTGGACCTGTTATCTTTCCTAATGCCATACACCACCTTGTTTACTTTCTTACACTGTATATGGCCCTTCCCAATCTTTTTGCAATTTAGGTGACCTACACTTGTACCTGCGCGGGTTATAAAACCACACTTTGTCTCCCACTTCATAAGTGTCAGCCACAGCTCTTACATCATAACGCCGCTTCACCTGGTCAGCAGCTGATTTTAAGTTTTCCCTTACAAACTGGTGTACCCGCTCGAGAGACTGCTGCAGGCAATCGGCATAGTCCAGGGGATCCTCAAAGCTAGGAGAGGTGTCAGGAGTTCCATAAACAAGCCTCACTGGTGAACGGAGCTCCTCTCCAAACATCAGTAGTGCAGGTATGCACTGTGTCATTTCATGTTTAGCTGTTCTATAGGCAAACAACAGTAAGGGGATGTGAGTATCCCAATCCCGCTGGTTCTTCTGTACAAACAGGGCACTCTGTTGAGAGTGCAAATGTACCTCTCCACCATGCCGTCAGACTGAGGCCTCAGTGGTGTGGTGCGTGTCTTCCGCACACCCATCAGCTGACACACCCTGGAGAAAATCTCTAACTCGAAATTGCGGCCCTGGTCTGAATGCAGTTCACCAGGCATGCCAAACCGAGTAAACATCTGACAGACCAGTGTCTGGGCCACTGTGTTGGCATCCTGGGTAGGGATGGGGAAAGCTTCTGGCCATTTAGGTAGTCCATAGCAACCAGCAGATACTGATTACCAGACTCCGACCTTGGAAATGGGCCAGCGATGTTGACCGCTACACGCTGGAGCCGGTCCCCCGCTACATACTGTTGCATTGGAGCATGCCCCGCCTCCGTGGACCCTTCCTCGCTGCGCAGTCTGTACATTTCCTACAACACCTCTCACAGTCCTGCCGACACTTTACCCAATAGAAGCATTCCCTTACCTTCCCCAGGGTTTTGTCTACCCCAAAGTGCCCACCGGCTTGGGTGCTGTGAGCCAGGGTCAGCACTTCCCTTCGCAGGAACCCTGGAACTAACAGCTGATACCTGCAGCGCCCACCCGAGGATCTCCCACTTACGATACAGTAACCCGTCTTTTAGTTCTATACTATCCCACATAGCCCAGTATGCTCTGACGTCTGAGCTGAGGTGTGACACACTTTCCCACCGTGGACGACCCCTATTCTCTTTCCAGCAAAATAGAGGATGAAAATCAAACTCGGCTTGTTGCGCAGCCCTCAGCTCTTCAGCACTGTGGCCCTCGATAAGCTGCTCGGTCTGCCTCGCAGCAGCTCCGCGTGTTAACCGGCACAGTGGCTCTGTAGCTGTATTACTTTCACACTGGCCCTTCTCGGAGTCCCCTTTTCCAGCACCTCCCTCACAGCCCTTCCCATCCGTGACAGCATGTTCCCCTCCCACATTGCTACACTCCCGCTGCTCTACTCTCGAACAGAAGCTACAATTAGTAACAGAACAGGGCCGTCTAGAGAGAGCATCAGCATTGCCATGCTTTACGCCCTGCCGGTGTAACACCTTAAACTCATACTGCTGCAGGTGTTGCAGCCACCCTGCAATCTGGCCCTCTGGGTGCTTGAACCTGAAAAGCCATTGTAAAACAGAGTGGTCAGTATGTACAACAAAAGGTCAGCCATACAAATAATGGTGAAAATGCGTGACACCTTTTACCACAGCTAGCAGTTCTTTGCGAGTGGTGCAGTAGTTCCTCTCTGGTGCTGTCAGGGTCTGGCTGTAGTAAGCTATGACCCTCTCCACTCCATCCTGGACCTGTGAAAGGACAGCTCCAACTCCCACGTCGCTGGCGTCTGTGTCCAGGGTGAATGAAAGGTTAAATTTGAGGGTAACCTAATAAAGGGGCAGAGCCTAAAGCCTGTTTGATGTGAATAAAAGCACTCTCACATGCTTCACTCCAGTGGAACATCTGTCCCTTCTTTGTCAAAGCATGTAGCGGCTTAGCAATGTCTGCAAACGACCCAATAAACCCAAGAAGCGACGTATCTCAGTTACATTTACTGGCTTAGGCCAGTTGCTAATTGCTGCTATTTTGTTGAGGTCTGTAACAACACCCTGTTCACTAACTATGTGTCCAAGATAAGCCACCTCCTTTTTAAACAGCTCACATTTAGCAGGATTCAGTTTTAAACCAGCTTTTTTGAGTTTCTCAAACACTTGTTCTAAATTACTTAATGCCTGTGAAAATCTGCGTGCGTGTACCAGCACGTCATCAAGGTAAATAAGACAGACTTCCCATGGCAGGCCCACCAGCACCCTCTCCATAAGCCTTTCAAAGGTGGCTGGTGCATTAGAGACCAAAGGGCATCACATTGAACTGGTACAAGCCCCGCCCAACTGTGAATGCCGTCTTCGCTCTATCAGCTTTGTCGACCTCCACCTGCCAATACTCATTCTTTAAATCAAGTGTGGAAAACCACACAGAACCACTCACTGCCTGAAGTGTGTCATCAATCCTCGGCAGAGGGTAAGAATCTTTTTCAGTAACCTCATTCAGCTTCCTATAGTCTACGCAGAATCTCGTGCTGCCATTCTTTTTCTTCACTAGTATTATAGGCGAGGCCCATGGACTACTGGAGTCCTCAATAACCCTCTGCCTCTTGAGGTCTCTGACAATGCTTTCCTCCTCCCCTTGTTTAGCTATTGGGATCCTTCTAGGGGCCTGTTTAATTGGTGTTGCATTGCCAGTATTTATTTTATGTTTTACCAATGCAGTCCTACCAAAGTCATCCTCATCTTTACAAAAAATATTGTGGTGCTCAATCAGAAAAGCTTTAAGTTGTCTCTGTTGTTCCTCGTTTAGCTCAGCTCTGCTGCTTTCCCACAAACCTGTTAAGTAGTCAGGCAGTGTTCTGAGAACTGAACCACTTTTTAGTCTACGGCAATTCTTAAAATCACCACTGGGTGGCGGCTGACTGAGTGAGCAGCACTCTGCGCTCTCGACTTGTACAATTGTTGCTGCTTCCCATTCATCTATAACCCGCTGACCCTTTTTAATCACTTTGTCGGTGTAGGAGATATTTAACAGCCTTATGGGCACCATTTTCGACTTTAGATCTACTACAGATCTTGCGACTAAGATGTCAGGGTAGTCTTTGTTTTTAGGATCATTTTCAATTATGCCCCATTGCGAGATACAAGCTCTTTTGCAGTCTAACTCGGCCGCTACAAGTATCTGACAGCCTGCAGGAACAGTAAGTCTACGCCCCTCTACAACACGCCCACAAAAGGTGGGTTCTGATTCGGTCTGCGTGTGGCTTAATGCAAGCTCTGTGCCATTCAGTGACAGTACATTTCTCTGTATATCTAAAATCCCATGGTGTGCCTATAATAGATCCAAACACATTAACAACTCATTGGTAATATCAGCTACCCAGACCCTGTGATAAAAGGAGTATTGTCCAATCAGAAATTTTAGCTCTCCAGTCCTAGTTGCTGACATCACATCTCCGGTTACAGTCTTAATGCTGCATGTCTCCGGAGCAATACAGTCTGATACTTTTGATGCTATCTTCTCAAATAGTTTGGGACTCATGACAGTCAAATTTGCTCCGGTATCTATTATGGCATCGACATGCAACCCTTCTATGACACGGCGGATAACCAAACCACACGCAGTCCCCAGTTTCCCAACATTAAACACAGTTTCGGAGGCCTCCTTTACATTATTCCCCAGGTTCAGCCCCACAACCTGGGAACTTAACAATTTCCCTGATCAATTGCAGACATTGCTTTGTCCCCTGTTTTGAATTTTTGACAAAATCTTTGTATGTGTCCTCTCTTATGGCAATAGTGACACTCGCCAAATTTAGCCGTTTTAGAGGTGCCCAAATCAATTATAGCCTTCCCCATGGCGTCCAATCTTTCAACCGAATTTGCTAACACCTCCCCTATGGCCAAATCATTGTTACCTTCCATTCCCTTGCAAGCAGACTCACCAGTTGTCGAGTCATTTTGGTTTGGAGTGCGGCGCACGATGTGCTGAACCAGCATCTTTTCACTAACGGTTGCATAGATGCACTCTAGCTGAATCGCTCGATTGAGTACGTCTGTGAGTGTGCGAAAAGACCCCTCCCTCTGTCGGATTTTCAGCTCTCGGTCCGGCAGCAAGCTGATGAATTTATCGATGAGCAAAGCATCTCTGCAGCTGTCCGGTACCTCAGCGAATGAAAGCGCGAAGAGACGTTGTAGATCCTGGGCAAAATCAGCAAGGGACTCGTCTGGCTTTTTCTTCCTGGTGTCGTACTAGGCTTTGGCAAGTTCCTTCTGTGATTGTCCGTTGCGCAGCGCCAGGACATCCACCAGCCCCCAATAATCGGACGCAGCCTCCGTTTGTAGCAAGGTAAGTATAGTCATAGCATCTCCGTCTAGGCTGATAGCAAGCTGAGCATGCTTCTCACTGTCAGTCCAGCCATTTAGTGCACTGACTGTCTCGAAGTGCTCGTAGTATGCTGCCCAGTCCATTTTCCCGTTAAACTTGCTCAGTTTAACTTTGTTGTGCAGACCCTGAAGCAGCAGCAGGAAGCAAGGTCCGCGGGCTCTGTTGTGCAGCGGGGTTGGAGAGCGCTGTAGTTGGCAGTCTTTCTAGCTGCTCGATCCTCTCCTTCAGCAGGTTCTGTTCGCCAACAGCGGCATTGTGAACCGCTTGTAATTCGTACTCAAAGCCTTCCAACTTCTCCCTGATTTTTCTGTGACCCTCTTCCATTTCGTTGCGGAGCTGGCTTGCAGTTTCTGCAATTTCGACTTTGCAAATCTGTTGGACCGCCTTAGTGTTAGTCTGTATGTCAGATTTTAACTCGTTCTGACTATGGAGCAACTGCACCAGTATTGCCTTTAATTCATCTGTATCTCCCCTCTCTGTGCTGACTGGTGCTGACACTGGGGCTGGTGCAGACACTGTTGACTGGTGCTGACACTGTGACTGGTGCCGACACTGACTGGTGCTGGTGCTGCCATTGAGACGTGCTGACACTGCTGGTGCTGACACTGCTGGGACTGGTGCTGACACTGCTGGGGCTGGTGCTGTCACTGTAACTGGTGCTGACACTGGGACTGGTGCTGACACTGTTGGGACTGGTGCTGACACTGTTGGGACTGGTGCTGACACTGTTGGGACTGGTGCTGACACTGTGACTGGTGCTGACACTGCTGGGGCAGGTGCTGACACTGCTGGGACTGGTGCTGACACTGCTGGGACTGGTGCTGTTCGTATACAACTCTATAGTACTTTGACAAGGTATTCACCAATAATAATAATAATAATAATAATTATTATTATTATTATTATTATTATTATTATTATGTGACGTTCCCACCTCTGAACGCTAGATCTCCTTTGAACGTTTACACAGTTTCTCACACAATTCTAATATTCTTTTGTCAATATAAATCGACGATAGGAAGTAGTACAGTACTTCAGGCGGGGGGAAACCTGTCCCAGAGGTCCTGGTGCTGCCTAGCGCACAGGCCGGGTCTCTATAGATGCGAATACACAGCCACTATGCTAGAATAAAACGCTATGCTATGGCAGGTAGGGTGATACTTAGACGAGATGACTGTCTAATTAAAGTGACAAGAAAAAAACAAACATAAAGATAAGCTATCCTGGTTTAGCTACACATTTAATGTCATCATAAAAACAGGTACTTGGATTTTTGCTGTGCTGGCGTTAAAACATTCTACATGAAAAAAAAAAAAAAGATATCAAAACGTATTGCAGCTAAACATCACATAGTGCAGGGGAAAAACAACAATATAAATGATAAATTCACTTAACATTGATTCTTACCAAGAGTTGGCTTCTTTAGAAAGAAATGTGTAATTGGTTAGTTTTTCCTCCGTTTCATGTTGGTGCTGCACTGTAAACTAGAGTACAGAGTAACTTGGGAAACTGACTAATGAGAAACGTCTTTGTGGCGTGAATTTGACATACCACAGTGTCTGTACAGCCCAAGATCACAGTAATGTAAAGAAATTAAAAATACTATATATATATTGTAAGACAGCAGGGAGGGGGGTTAAAATCCTCCCTGCATAGGACATGTGTGCAGGCACATTTTTGTTAGTTTCTTTTATTGTTTGATTGTTTTGCTTTATTGTTTAATTGATTAGTTAATTGTTTTATTATTAATTATCCCATGCACCTGGTGCTTATTACTAAATTAGAGCCAGGTGCAGGGTATAAAAGGGGAGAAGTTAGTTTGCTCGGGGCTGCTGAGGAGAAGGAGGCAGAAGAGGTGCGCTGCTTCCAAGCAGTCACTAAGAAGTAAGTTCAAGAGCGTTTTGGTGTTTGTAGCGGATAAACGGCTTAGCCGTCCTGCGGGTTAGTTAGGTTCCCGTGTGTTTAGTCAGTGCTCTAAAAGGAGCTAGGTGTTTGTTTCTCAATTTTACGTTTTTTTTTTTTTTTTCTTTTTTTTTTTTGTCTCCACATGCGCCTGGTTTCCGTGTGTATGGAGAAAGATCACAATTACATTTACTGCGTGGTTTGGTTGGATTTCTTTAAAGAAGGAATGTGGCTGCAGGAAATAACTCATACAGTATTTAAAAATGACTGAATCCAGAGTAGCTAGATGTCTACATTTATTTTATTATGTTTTATGTAAAATGCCATTATAAATAACATTGCAGCAAAAGCAGATAAAATGCAACGAATGGAAAGATTGCGGAAACAACATTGGTGAGTATTATAATTTGTACATAATTATGCTGATGCGCTGCGGAGACCGCACTGTGGTTGGTCCCCGGAGCCAGCATTGCAGCCGTTGTGTGTGCTGATGCGCTAGGGAGGCAAAATAAGCTGATCCCTGGAGCCAGCATTACACTTCAGCCATCAACACCAGACAGAAGAATATCTACATCATCATATGGAAGGAAACGCAAATGGATGGAGACACAGATGGATCACATTAGTTTTCTGTAAAGCTACGTCTTAAAGCTACGTTGGTGCTTATCTTGACAAGAGCAGAGTTCAAATCTGCATGAAGTTTTAACATCTACTCTATGGAATTCAAACTGATGGAACCAAGTGTTGTCACATTAAGCCCTGGATTTAAAAAAAAAAAATTATTAACCATGAATGTGCTTTATGTAGTTTATTATGAGTAGTGATATTTGAAATAAAAGAAGCTCATTGTTTACAATTATTTCTCCACTGATTGTCCATTTTCGTGACCTAAAACAAGTTACTATGTGCCTTGCCCAATAGATTTAATGAATATTATTTGCATATAAAATGCATTTTTTCAGATTGCTTTAGCCTAGTTTAAAACGCTACTTGGTGTTTGTACATTACATGTCCCTCACAGCCTATTCAGGATTGATTTAAATATGTAGTTTTATTTCTGTTGGAGAAAACACTTTTAATTGTTTTTTGTTTTTAATAATTATATTCTTAAAATGCACAGAATTGGTTCATAAATATATAAATGTATATTTTTGTTGACGTGTATCTGTTGCAGTCATAAAAGTACTATACTATTCGTTGACCACAAGCGTTTGAGATGGGGGGGAAATGTGCAGGAGAGTAGCTTGAAAGTACAGTGAAGACAGAGTGAAAGCTGCGTGGCGGTGGCGTGAGCTGGCATGAATCACACAACATTCACGTTGCATGTACTGTAGCATCATCCGTGACTAAACCTGAAGTCCATGAAATTTGTATTTGCCCTTTTATTTTTAATAATACTAATTACTAAGTCAGCCAAAAAAAATAAAAAATCTAGAATTAATCTAGCGTTTGTTGTATTTAGGACTTGCTCCATGCAACACTGCAAACAAGATATTAAGGAAAGAGAGAAATAATAACATTACAATTTTTTTTGTAATAATCCCGACTACAAATGGAACCTTCACTTTTCTAATCAAAACATTTATAAATCAGTTCTGAATTGATTACGATTTAACAAAGTTTTTTTTAAACTGCTGTCAGTAGAACGGAGTTTGTCTCCTGATTGCAGACACTTTTCTGTTCCTTTTTCTGTCTTAATTCAACATCATTCTCTGAAATTGAAGTGTATTTTGGGTTGTAGTCATTTACTGTCTGGACATGTACTACTGTACTACTTTTGGAAGTTTGCAAGAATAAAATTCAGTGAAATATATATATATACAGTACTGTGCAAAAGTTTTAGGCAGGTGTGAAAAAATGCTGTAAAGTAAGAATGATTTCAAAAATAGACCTGTTAATAGTTTATATTTATCAATTAACAAAATGCAAAGTGAGTGAACAGAAGAAAAATCTACATCAAATCAATATTTGGTGTGACCACCCTTTGCCTTCAAAACAGCATCAATTCTTCTAGGTACACTTGCACACAGTTTTTGAAGGAACTCGGCAGGTAGGTTGGCCCAAACATCTTGGCGAACCAACCACAGTTCTTCTGTGGATTTAGGCAGCCTTAGTTGCTTCTCTCTCTTCATGTAATCCCAGACAGACTTGATGATGTTGAGATCAGGGCTCTGTGGGGGCCATACCATCACTTCCAGGACTCCTTGTTCTTCTTTACGCTGAAGATAGTTCTTAATGACTTTCGCTGTATGTTTGGGGTCGTTGTCATGCTGCAGAATAAATTTGGGGCCAATCAGATGCCTCCCTGATGGTATAGCATGATGGATAAGTATCTGCCTGTACTTCTCAGCATTGAGGAGACCATTAATTCTGACCAAATCCCCAACTCCATTTGCAGAAATGCAGCCCCAAACTTGCAAGGAACCTCCACCATGCTTCACTGTTGCCTGCAGACACTCATTCGTGTACCGCTCTCCAGCCCTTCGGCGAACAAACTGCCTTCTGCTGCAGCCAGATATTTCAAATTTTGACTCATCAGTCCAGAGCACCTGCTGCCATTTTTCTGCACCCCAGTTCCTGTGTTTTCGTGCATAGTTGAGTCGCTTGGCCTTGTTTCCACGTCGGAGGTATGACTTTTTGGCCACAAGTCTTCCATGAAGGCCACTTCTGACCAGACTTCTCCAGACAGTAGATGGGTGTACCAGGGTCCCACTGTTTTTGGCCAATTCTGAGCTGGATGGCACTGCTGGACATCTTCCGATTGCGAAGGGAAGTAAGCATGATGTGTCTTTCATCTGCTGCAGTAAGTTTCCTTGGCCAACCACTGCATCTACGGTCCTCAACGTTGCCCGTTTCTTTGTGCTTCTTCAAAAGAGCTTGGACAGCACATCTGGAAACCCCTGTCTGCCTTGAAATTTCTGCCTGGGAGAGACCTTGCTGATGCAGTATAACTACCTTGTGTCTTGTTGCTGTGCTCAGTCTTGCCATGGTGTATGACTTCAGCAACCTCACCTTGTTAGCTGAGTTTGGCTGTTCCTCACCCAGTTTTATTCCCCTACACAGCTGTTTCTGTTTCAGTTGATTGTGTTTCAACCTACATATTGAATTGATGATCCTTAGCACCTGTTTGGTATAATTGTTTAATCATACACCTGACTATATGCCTACAAAATCCCTGACTTTGTGCAAGTGTACCTAGAAGAATTGATGTTGTTTTGAAGGTAAAGGGTGGTCACACCAAATATGGATTTGATTTAGATTTTTCTTCTGTTCACTCACTTTGCATTTAGTTAATTGATAAATATAATCTATTAACATGTCTATTTTTGAAAGCATTCTTACTTTACAGCATTTTTTCACACCTGCCTAAAACTTTTGCACAGTACTGTGTGTGTGTGTGTGTGTGTGTGTGTGTGTGTGTGTGTATGTATATATATATATATATATATATATATATATATATATATATATATATATATATATATATATATATATATATATATATTTGAAATTCTATTCTATACTGTTATTGTGACATGAATACAACTGTTCTTTTCTTTACAATTATCTAAAAGAATACATATCAGTTCTACATCAAGATAATTTATCGTGATATCGGCATTTTCTGTTCACCATGCATATACGCTCTATAGGTGTTCCCTGTATATGACATCTAAAACTATACCTTTATGAACATATTAGACTGGAACAATTGTTCTCTGTGAAGTTTTCCCTTGCATTTTAGCTTGATGCATGGATGATGTCAATTTTAGGAAGAGTAAATAGACACTAAACCTTTTTTTTTTTTTTGCAATCTTTTTCCACTCCACAGAAACTAGCAAAGTGGACTATGTTCTTTTCCAAGCCGCCACAGCCATAATGGAAGCCGTTGTCCGGGAATGGATCCTTTTAGAGAAGAGCAGCATTGAATCTCTGCGAACATTCCTTTTAACCTACGTCTTGCAGAGGCCGAAGTAAGTAGATTACCGCAAGATGCATCTGTGGATGTTTTAGGATTTGGCACAGGTGATCAGAACTGAAAACTGGTGGCTGAACAAAACGCTTCTCAAGAGGGAGCAGTGGGTGCATTCGTTACGGCTGCAACTGTCTTAGACTCCTAGTTTATTTCGAGCTATGTTATGTACATGTTTTTAAGATGGAGAGACCTGAAGCAGTAACATTCTATATATACACATTTACCAATATAAAGATGCATTTCAAAAATGTAATCCATACATACTAGAAGATATTTGTTAAATAAAAATGCAATCATTAGTAGTTCTACCTTACTAATTTATAAGATATTACACGTAAAGGCTACGGAGGTCACGAAAATCGTACATTTGAAAATAGTCAGTGAAATCTTGGAAATGGATGTAAAAACACTTGATGAGGCACTTACTGTATTTTTTAAAGGAAATAAAGATTGTCATGCACTGAAAATACAAATCTGCGAGTATCTGTAAATTGTTTGGTTGCGTATGCACACAGCATTTGCGTGTAACTTTGTAGGTCAGTTAATGAGATAGCTGAGCAAGCAACTATGTAAATGGGTGACAGCTAAATATTAAAAATGATTTGAGTTTTTTGTAAAGACAGAAGAACAAATGCATTGGAGAACAGAAGTTTACCAACTTACAGAGGCTTTCTTTTAAATACAGACTGCATTCACAAAAGTGGATACATTTACATTTAAGTAGATGTGCTGAGTTTGTACCCCTTACACAGATTAAAAAAAAAAAAAAATCAAAAGCGATGTCACTGGTACATCCGCCCTCTCAACCAACAGAGAACCCGAAAGGGAGAATTAAAAACATTATTTAGAGAGATGCGGGTATGTGACAGTGAGAGGTATTTTAGAATGACAGATGAAAGGTTGGACGATCTGTTAACCCTTTGCGGTCCATTTATTAATTGCGCGTCAGGCACGCCAGGTCTAATTAATTTTCACACGCGCAGTTAATTTTAGACGCGCTGTTTAAAAGTATTTTTTTCACAGTCAAACGGGTTTAAATGGCCCTGCATATCAACAAAGCACTCACTAGGCATCTCCAGCCCCGCCCCACCCTTTCGTTTGCTATAGCGTTCACCTATGTAAGAAATAAATAATAATAATAATAATAATAATAATAGTCGTACATACCGATCGATCATCTCCGGATCACTCGTTTTATCACCAAACTCCTCAATAATGCGAATAATGTGTTTTCTGTGCGCTGATTGTCAGCCAACTTGTTTACTTCAGACCGCCCTCCGTTATCTGATACCTGATACCATGTATGACTATTCATGAGATACGCCTTTTTTTTTTTTTTTCGACTTGTCTCGGCTCCTGTCGCTCCCACTCGGCAATTGAATGGTTTTCTCGGCTTTTTCTCGAAAAAACGACTAGACACCCGTTTATTGCATTGCTATAATGATGTCGGACCCAGTCCGACAAAGGACCTGTGAGGAATAATTGTAATGTCTTACCCAGTCCGACAATGGACTGCAAAGGGTTAATGCTGTACGCCTTTCCAAAAAAGATGCAAGATTATAGATGACGTAATTCTGACTTGTCGCTCACGGTCGAAGACCCTCGACTCTGACCAGAAATTCTGTCAGTCTGAAGTATGTGCTATAGGTTTTGTACTCTGAAGTAACATTTAAACTTGTCAGCAGTCAAAAGCAATAGTCTTTATATTATTGAATTTGGTGTACTATTTAAAAGTTCTTCTGTATGTTGATGTAGCTAAAACTACATTATTTGGTGAACTTTCCATGACCTATCTGATATGGCTGCCATATCTAGGGCTACTGATTTTCCACGGACAAAATCGTGGAATTAGGCATTGGGAACGGAATTAACCATTTTGGGAATGGAATTTTGCAGTGCTGTCTTTCTCCTCACAATTCCATTTTTTTTTTGCACTACACTTAGTCAAGTTGAGTTAATTCATCGTGTGACTTCACTCACATGTCTCTGCTGAAACTCAACATGGTGGCTGCACCAACGAAGAAAAAAATATGCAATGTATCAGCAAAATACAGAGCTAAAACATTTTCTGTGTAAGGAGGGTGGGATACTATTCTTCAAGTTTTACTGTCTGGAACAGGATGACGTCACTGGTCAGGCTGTCGTAACCAGGAAGTAGACCCAGAGAAAGAAGCTGCAAGTTTGAATGCGCTAATGTGGTACAAACACTAACAAAACCACACTGGTCAAAATAAAAGGCACATGGGCCAAAACAAAAGGTTTGACAAAAAATCACACAAACAAACAAACAACACAGCACAGGCTACAGACCACTAACCTTCACCACGAACACCGACATTAATTCTCAAAACTAACTATTTCACCACCTGTGATCACCTTATTTATACACCTGTGGCTGGAGCCTTCATTAATTTTTTAAACATTTATTCAATTGACGTGTGTTTGCAGGGAGGATTTGAACTCCCTCCCTGCCACCCAATATTCCCCATACATACACACACCCCTGCTTCAGCAGAGCGTTTGCCCTGCCACACTGTTAATCGATTGATCATGTACGAGTCAATACTATTAAAGATCATATTGCCAGTTGTAAACATGTAGAGAACAAGAAAGCAAATAAGACGGCAGCAAAAAATGGCAAAGCACGGTATTCTATGCTGAAAAACCTAGACCTACTGCGCTCAAGACGGGGCTTTCCCGAAGTAAGTAAGCTAAATTAATTGCATATTTAGTTATTGTTTTAATTTATTTCTTTCCACTCTACCTGCATTTTAATAAAGCTATAATAAGCAATGTTAAACCATGACCGTTTTGTAATTAAACAAGCTCAAAGCTATTTTTCAAGCTATACATTCCTTAAAAGAAATGATTTGCTTTACTGTGTAAAGGATGTTGTCACTACACTACACATCGTTTGTTTCGTAAAGACATTCTGTCTGGAGACACACCTCTTGTTAGATTTTACAAATAAGGCAGAATTAGCTAAGAAACAATTGGGAGGATTAATTATGCGTTTACATTAAAAGGAGCGCTATTTAAATTACAATCGTACACAACAATGAATCTGTAGCAACGAGTCAGTCAACACGCCTGTATTTATCAAAGTGTTTCATATTTTATTCTAGTTATTGTAATGGTCAGTAAAACTGTAAGTAGGATTCCCTTTCAAGTAGGAAATGTATCCATTACATAACAGCCAATTATATGACCGGCAACGTCATCACGCCAGTGTCTGCCCCTCCTCAGAGACACTAGGCTCTTTGATGTTTGAACAGCACCATTTTCTTTTCAACCTGATTCGAGCAAGCTGCAGAGAGATGCATCGTTTCAAACAGCAAAGTTTTTTTATTTTATTTATTTTTTATTATTTTTTTAAACTTTCAATTGTATGTTGCTTTGTGGAATTAATTGTTGAATTATTTTATAATTTAAGCTTTTTTCCTGGAGGTTTTGAGTGTGTTTTTGTGAGTCCGTGTGCAGCCTTGTGGCACGCCGGGAGCCTGCGGCTTGTCTGCACCTCCCTCCCGCAGATCATTTCACCCTCCTCTCTGTGTAACGGTTCACTCTGGCTGGAGTTGTATCTCTGAGGAGATTATTCAACCTATCTGGGCCCAGATAGTCTTGTATTAGTACAATGGGAGAGCTTGTCTCTGTTCATGCCGCAGCGGTGGGCACCTTTTTAGCACCATGCTGTGAAGGCTTTTAAGCTCAGGCTATCAAGCGGCGAGCACACACAGGCAGGCTCTGCTGCGGTACCGCTGTTGTTGTTGCCAGTGGTCTGTGTGGTTGCTTCCAGCCCCACCTGATACCACTGCGGTTGCCCATGCACCGCACCAAGCCGGTTGCACCAGCAGCTCCAGTCCTGGTACCATCCGTGCACTGCACCGGGTCGCGGCAGCCTCAGTACCAAGCCGTGGCTGCACTGGCCTGTGCAGTGTTCACCGGTACCGTCCGTGCACCACACTGGGTCGCGACAATCTCGGTACCGTACTGAGCCGCGGCCACACCGGTACTGCCTGTGCATAGTTTACCGGTACCGCACCGGCCCTTGCACTGGTACAGAGATGGAACAGCAGGTTCAGGATGTAACTGTCTGGCAGCAGGATGACTCTCTCTCTTGTAGCCTCAGAGGAGCCTAATGAGGACATGGAGCAGGAACTGGAACTCAGGCCTCAGACTGAGGACATCGAGTCAGAAACTTTCAGTTCCCCTTCCCTTTTCTGGGGAACTCACAGCCCTGTTAAAGCGTGGCACCGCAGCACTACAGGTGCCCTGGTCTGAGCAGAGCGTGCCCAGGAGGTCGATATCTGATTGACCCTCATCTCCGGCTGTGCAGACCTCTGGTCCACCTGTCCGCCCGGACTTTCTGCATGAGGGCCATTCCTCATGGGTTCACCCTGCGACAGCCCCGGCTGTTTCGCGGTCGGCTGACCTATTGTACAAGGTACACGAGGCAGAGAAGCTGGCTCTTAGCAACTTCCCGATTTGCTGCTTTAGTTAAGGCTCCACATTTGCTAGTCTTGGCTAAGGACGTGTCCGTCCCGAAATAAGCAATGCAAGGTCACTTGAGACCATGCTCAAAAAGGCTTATTCGGCAGAGGCCTTCGCCACACGTATGGGTAGCATTACTAGCACCCTTGTGGCGTACCAGGCTACGCTGATGCAGGCGCTGTCGGTGAACCACAGACCCCCCACGCATGCTGGAAGAGCTGCGCTTAGTGACAGATCATCTCCTGCAGCTGTCCAAATTCAATGGACAGGCACGGGGCAGAGCTCTTGAAGAGCTCTTGAAGAGGTTGCAGCAAGTCAGAGAGTCGAGCAAGGAGCTGGTTCGCCTGCTGCCAAAGAAAGTGCCACAAGTCCGCAGACCACGGCAATCCGTGGTGCTCCAGACCCCAGCTGCCCCAGCGCAGCGAGGCGCCCCTCGTGCCAGATGCGCCCCGCCAACAGGGGACATCGCTGCCAGTATCACCACCCTTTGCAGGCTCAGAGGGTGCAGGCGAAACCTGCCGTGGCTCAGCAGCCCTGAGGGTTTGCTGCCACAGGCCCAGGGTTCCTTCTCTCAGAACCACCTGGCACATTAGTGATCATGCACCAACGACATCTGGGTGCTCAGCTCGATTCCGCTCGGCTGCCGGCTCCAGTTCAAACAAGGCCCTCCCCCCTTCGCGAGAGTGGTTGTGACCACGGTCACAAACCCTCGCAACGCCCTGGTGGTGTCCCAAGAGGTGATGACCCTGCTAATGAAGTGGGCTATTCAAGTGGTAGACCCCCTTGAACTGGAGTCTGGTTTTTACTCTCGGTACTTCTTGGTGTCCAAACAGAATGGTGGTCTCCGACCCATTCTCAACCTCAGACAGCTCAATCTGTTCCTGAGGCGCAGAAAGTTCAAGATGCTGTCCACACAGCAACTCTTGCGCACAGTACAGGCGACTGGTTCACCACAGTTGTCCTGAAAGACACCTTCTTCCATGTCCCCATACTACCAGGCCACAGAAAGTACCTGCGCTTCTCCTTCCAGGGAAAAGCGTACGAGTTCCGTGTTGTGCCGTTCGTCCTCTCACTAGCTGCTCACACTTTTTCAAAGTGCATGGATGCTATACTGGCCCCTCCTGAGACTCAAGTGAATCGAGTGTTAAATTATCAGGACGACTGGCTCATCTGATCTAGTTATCGACCATTTAGGCAAGCTCGGTCTTATGGTAAACGTACAAAAAAGCCAGCTAGTGCTGTCCCAGGTTGACACCTACTTGGGAATCCACTTGAACTCAAGCAATATGATCGCCACTTTGCCAGATGAAAGAGTTCACAGGTTCTTGTTCTGCTTAGAGCTTTTTCAGCTCGGCAAAAGACTGAAGGTGTCCACCTTCCAGCAGCTCCTGGGCCTGATGGCAGCAGCTTCCCAGATACTTATTCTAGGCCTCCTCCGAATGCACCCCCTCCAAAAGTGGTTCAACCGCAAGGTTTTTCAGCATGCAGTGAGCCACATCGCTTACTTACAGTGACGCGTCATTGCATGGCGACCCTAACCTGGTGGAAACAACTGACCCATCTGTGCCTGGGAGTGGCTCTGGGTTACCAGGAGGGAGGTCATCACCACCGACGCCTCGGGCACAGGCGAGGAGTGCCGGGTGCGTGGCAACCCCCTTGTATCTGGTCTTGCAGCATTTTTATCGGTTCAAGGCAGGCAATTGTTGATCTGGATGGACAACACTACAGTGGTGGCTTATGCAAATCACCAAGGTGGCCTGCGGTCACCCAGTCTCCTTCGAGCAGCCAGCAATCTACTACTTTGGGCACACGACAACACTCTTTCAGAGCAGTAAATCAGCGGGGAGTTAGAATGGGGCAACGGACCTCCTATCAAGGAAGGTTCCCTGGGGTTCCCAAGTGGTGCATCCAATAAAGGTGCTCCACGTGGAGTGCAGGATGTGCCCTATAGTCTGGATGTCGCGAGTTTGAGTCCAGGCTATTCCTTTGCCGACCTGAGGACGGGAGCTTCCAGGGGGCGGCACTCAATTGGCTGAGCCCCGCCCGGGTGGGAGGGAGGGTTAGGTCGGCCAGGGTGTCCTCGGCTCACCGCTCACCAGCTGCCCCTGTAGTCTGGTCGGGTGCCTGCGGTCTTGCCTGTAAGCTGCACGAGAGCTGTGTTGTCCTCCGACGCTGTAGCTCTTGGTTGGTTGCATGGTGAGTCCGCAGTGTGAAAAAAAGCGGTCGGCTGACGGCACACGCTTCGGAGGACAGCGTGTGTTTGTCTTCGCCCTCCCGAGTCAGCGCAGAGGTGGTAGCGGTGAGCTGAGCCAAAAAAATAATTGCCCATTTCCAAATTGTGGAGAAAATAATAAAAATAATTGGCAATGCGGATTGGAATGGAGACTTCACCCTGACGTGGAGAACGTGATTTGGGACAGATTTGGGAGAGCAGACTTGGATCTCTTTGCCTCACTGGAATCAGCCCATTGTCCCCTCCTGGTTCTCCATTTAGGAGAGCGAGGCTCCGCTAGGTGTAGATGCCATGGCCCACAAGTGGCCGAGGGCTCTACTGTATGGCTTCCCACTGACAGCAGTGCTACCGATGTGTCTGGAGAAGATCAGGCGAGACCAGGCCAGGGTTATGTTAGTACCCCAGTTTGACCCAGGAGGACCACCCCTGGCAACTACCTCTCCACCGCGACCTGCTCAGTCAGACACGAGGGACTGTGTGGCACCCCGATCCATTGAGCCTACAGCTCTGGATGGCTGCATTTTAGCCAGCTAGGGCTGTGACAGTTATTTCAACTTTTCAGAATGCCTTCTACACGAGCCGAGTGTGGGTATGTGTGGGCTGTTTTCCAGACCTGGTGTCTGACATGACGCTTCAACCCCACTACATTTCCCATGCCAGTCATTCTGCAGTTCTTGCAAGACCTCTTTTGAAATCACCCTCGACATTGAAGGTGTACTTGACAGCGATTTCTGCTTGCCATGTTAAAATCGACTCGGTCTCCACAGGATCTCACTTCCTGGTGGGGCAATTTTTGAAAGGTGCTCGGAGGCTGCTTGCTCCCCTTAAGGACAGGGTTCCTCAGTGGTTGCTTAATATGTAGTGCTTGAGGCACTCATGAAGCCACTCTTTGAGCCCCTGCATTAAGCCGAGCTGAAGTATCTGTCTTTTAAGACAGCATTTTTGCTTGCCATCACCTCCACCAAGCACGTGAGCGAGATGCAAGCTTTTTCTGTGGCGAAAGCTTGTCTGTTTCTCGCGGAGTATAGGACCAAGGTCACGCTCCGCATGAACCCTGCTTTCTTTCCCAAATGTATTTCTACCTTCCACGTCAACCAATCGGTGGAGCTGGAGGCTTTCGATCCTCCTACTAAAGATCAATTCAAATAAGAAAAAAAAATAGGGAATACAGTAAATAACAGTAGATAATTACGGGTTCGACTAAGAGCAGTTAACTTAAATGAAAACTATTTGCTTATTGAGTAAAGTCCAGTATGAGTACAAGCTGATCCAAGTACTGTTACGATTGGGTGCCATTAGTCCAGTATAGTCGAGAGTTCTGAGGTTTACAGATGCTATCTGAAAAGGTGTGTCTTGAGGAGACGCCGGAAGGTGGTCAGGGACTGAGCAGTCCTGACATCTGTAGGAAGCTCATTCCACCACTGCGGGGCGAGGGAGGAGAAGGAGCGGGCTTTGGAGGCAGGGGAGCATAGAGGAGGTACAGCCAGTCTTCTAGTGCAGGAGGATTAAAACCACTAAGATAAAAATGCCATTTTATAAATGTCTGTTAAGTTTAGACTTAAAAATACCCACAGACCCAGCTTCCCTAACACAAGGAGGTAGTGCATTCCATAGATCAGGGGCTCTTAAAGAAAAAGCCCTACCTCCCATATTGATTTTATTGACCCTGGGAACAACGAGCAGCCCAGCTTCCTATGATCTAAGAGTGTGATTTAGGAGATACGCGGTCAGTAAGAGCTCCATTCAAGGCTTTATAGATCAATAATAAGATTTTAAAATCAATTCTATATTGAACAGGGAGCCAGTGCAAGGAGGCTAAAACGGGTGATATGGTCATTTTTTTTGGTTTTAGTCAAAATTCTAGCAGCGGTATTCTGAACAAGCTGTAGGCGGGACACCGCACGTTTTGGGATGCCAGAGAGGAGTGCATTACAGTAATCAATTCTTGAAGAAACAAAGGCATGTGTTAGTCTCTCTGCATCCGATAAGCAGATAATAGGTCTCAGTTTGGCTGTTTCTCAAGTGATAGAAGGATACTTTAGAAACTTCCCTAATATGAGACTCAAATGATAAATCAGGATCAAAGAGAACCCCTAAATTTTTTTTTCAGTTTTAGGATTTGATAAAAGACTGCTAGGGTCAAACTCATGCAATCCTACATTTTTTAGTTGGTTATGGGAGCCTACAAACAGAACCTCTGTTTTATCTGAATTCAGCATTAGGAAGTTTTGGGACATCCAGCACTTGATGTCAGCAAGGCAAGCAGCAACTTAACACCCTGACAGAAGTATCATCAGGTTTTAAAGACAAATATAGCTGGGTGTCATCTGCATAGCAGTGCAAGTTCACACCATGTTTCCTGATAATATCACCCAGTGGTAACATATATAATGAAAATAGCAATGGACCCAGAATAGAACCTTGTGGAACACAACAATCAACTTCGGTCAATGCTGAGTTTTCCTCCCCAATAGAGACAAATTGATACCTACCAGATGGGTAAGATTGAAACAGGATAAGACAAGGCCAGATAGTCCCACTAAGTATTTGAGCCAATTTAATAAGATGGAGTGGTCTACAGTGTCAAAAGCAGCTCATAGATCAAGAAGAATTAGAACTGATGGAAAGCCCAAGTCAGAGCTTATCAGTAGGTCATTTACAACTTTGACAAGGGCTGTCTCTGTACTATGTGCAGCACGAAATCCAGACTGAAATTTCTCAGATACACCATTAACCCTTTGCGGTCCTATGTCGGATCTGGTCCGACATCGCAATTTTCCCTTTCTGGTCCGACATCATCAAAAAGACGCAAAAAACAGGTCTCTAGTCGTTTTTTCTCCAGAAAAAGATGAGAAAACCATTCAATGGCTGAGTGAGACCGATAGGAACCGAGAGAAGCCGAAAAAAAGGGCGTATCTCATGAATACTGGTAGACCCGACACCACATAGTTAACACGAACATAAACAAGATAGCTGCTTCCGCATCCAGCGCTCAAAGAACATCACAAACATTTGCAGAGCTTTTTTTAGATGTTATAGTAATAAAATAACGACTTGGATCACATTATTGAGGAGTTCGGTGATAAAACGAGTGATCAAGAGATGATTTAACGGTATGTACTATTATTAAGAGCTATTTTAAAATATAGCGAACAAGAGATGGGGCGAGGCTGGAGATGCAGTACTGAGTGTCCTGTTAATATGCAGTGCCTTTTAAACCTGTTTTACTGTGAAAAAAAATACTTTTAAACAGCGCGTCTAAAATAAACTGCGCGTGTGAAAATAAATTGGACCTGACTCGCCTGACACGCGCTGAATAAATGGACCACAAAGGGTTAAGAGTTAAAAAAAACTTTGTACTTGAAATGCAACAACCCTTTCTAAAACCTTGTCTAAGAATGGAAGATTGGAGATGAGCCTGTAGTTATTAATGAGTTTAAGATCCAAGTTGTGTTTCTTGAGCATTGGCTTTATTATAGCTACCTATAGAACAATACCAGAAGAAAGAGAACTATTTATAATTTTTAAAATGTGCGTAATAATAACTCCAAGAGCATTTTCTAAATAATTTTGTAGGAATGGGGTCAAGAGAACATACTGTAGTTCTCATGTGCTGAATCAGAACTGTCAGCTCCTGGGTAGTAAGTGTTATTTCCTAATTGCTTATGCCTCAAAAGTATAGAAAATGGCTATTATTCCCCACAAACTTTGCTTTTGTGACCAGGACAGTGATATTTTGAAATTTACCTATTTCCAATGAGAAAACGGGCGAATTTGTGTCTTTTCGTTCACATAAAGTCAGAAAAAAACAACATATGAATCCAAATTAACATGTATTTATACAAAAGTTATTGTATTTCTTGCTCTTATTGTATTACTTGTATTGTAACACTTGAAATGTATTTGCTTACGATTGTAAGTCTCCCTGGATAAGGGCGTCTGCTAAGAAATAATAATAATAATACAAAAGTGACTACAAAAGATTTAGAAGTGAGTAGTCTTTTTGGTTGGTAGTATGGGTTTCTCTCCTCAGCTCCACCTCTGAAATTGTCATCTGGATCTACAACGTCTTCCTCGCTCTCTGACTTGCTGCTCTCTTCTAAAGACGGCTGCTCTCTCTCCGGAGGAGTGGGTACGGGGAGCTCATGGCAGTGTGGCACCGGGGTGATGGATGAAGGAGGTCCGGATACGAGATAGCAGGTGCATTCTTGCCAGTCCAATGTTTGGAAGGGTCCACCTTGCAGAAGTAGCAGTTACTTGAGTGGTCAGTGGGTTCCCGCCAAATTCTTGGGATAGCGAACTTCATGGCTCTCTTTTCCCCTCTGTACCATCCTACAAAAATACATTTATTTCACCCATGACTAATGTGTAAGAGATTCTCGCAACGTTTTTCATATATTATATATTTTTTCAATAACATTGAAAATTGTAAAACATTTTACAATTAAAAACTTTTACAATTTTAAAAATTAACAAATTTTATAACAAAATTCCGAGCAACAATTGTCCATCTTACCTTCCAGAGTTTTTTTTGCAGTGCTCGCAGGTGAAATGAGGTGCCCAGGGTTTGTCTTGATCCCCGACAGGCATGCCGAAATATGCCTTGTAGGCCTCACACATCTTAGCAGATGCTTCCACGGAGTACTTTTTCGCTCTTGTCTTGATAAATTGGCCGCAGACATAGCAAAATGCGTCTGCCGGATGCTTGCAGCCTCTTGATGCCATCTCAGAAAAATACAGACATGTATCCACTTAGGCAGCTGGAACTAAACTGAACTGGTGGGCTTAAGGCCCCTGTATTTATACTACTATTTATATTACTAGAAAGTTCTAGAAGTTACTCCAAGTTTACTCAGCACTGAATCTATCTGGGATGTTCTGGAAAATAGGTAAATTTCAAAATATCACTGTCCTGGTCACAAAAGCAAAGTTTGTGGGGAATAATAGCCATTTTCTATACTTTGAGGCATAAGCAATTAGGAAATAACATTTACTACCCAGGAACAAAAAAAAAATAAATAAATCATTGTTACACGGTGAAAAAACCTCCATAGTAGCCTTAGAGGCACTAATAGGTAATACTGTGCAACAACTTAATAGAATATGTTTGTGGAATCTGATTTCTAATGTGTAGTATTTTATTTTTAAAGTGATTTAAGCAGTCATTACAGCTAGGAACAAAACCAGTATAAAGGCTGGAACTATTTGGAGAAGGATTAATTAATTTATCAGTTGTAGCAAAAAGAAATCTAGGATTATTTTTATTAGTTTCAATTACGTTAGAGTAATAAGTTGATCTGGCCAATGCCAGAGCTTTCCTATATTTAGCCAGTTGGTCCTTCCATATAGTGTAGTGAACATGCAGTTTCGTAACCCGCCATGTCCATTCTAATTTCCGACCCTCATATTTCAATTTGCGAGTAGCATCATTAAACCACGTTGAGCTTTTTAAAAAAAAAACACATTTTTAACAACTATACCACGAGAGATTACCAGGTCTGGAGTATGGCCACGATTGTGTGTGGGACCTTTTACATGCTGGATATAGTCTAAGGAATCCAGTAGCCTCATAAATTCCACAGAAGTGGAGTCAGATTTTGTATCAACATGTAGGTTAAAATCACCCAGTAGAAGAATCCTGTCATAATGGATTGTCAATGAAGATAGCAAGTCACTAAATTCAGCTAAAAATAATGGGTTTGACTTAGTTGGTCGATAGATAATTACAATATGAACAGGTAGTGTACTATTTAGTGTTAATGTTAACAGTTCAAAAGATGAATAACTTGGGACAGTAACCTGATTAATTCTATGTTCACTACGGAAAATAGTAGCAAGTCCACCTCCCTGCCCAGTAGAGCGAGCTTTCTGAAAAAAAAGAATAGTAAGGTGGGGAAGCCTCAGTCAGGGAAACGTTGTCATTAGGGCCAAGCCAAGTTTCAGTTAATGATAAAATATCAGTCCCGTAATCCTGAATAAAATCACTAATTAACAGAGCCTTATTAGACAAACCTGACATTAAATAAGCTTAAAAGTAGAACAGTCCTGTCTAGTGCAAGTGATAGAGCAGGGATAATAGGAATCTGAGTAAGATTACTGTAACAAACACCTCTATCATTACTCACTGGGAAGCAGGGGTGGCAGGAAGCTACAACCTCAATCTTGCATATCTCTTTAGGTCCCCCCCTCCCAGTGCCTAGTTTAAATATGATAATACAGAGCCTAATTCTAGAAAAGTATAGAAAATTCTGGATTGTAGGTGAACATTCTTGGAGAGTATAAAAGGGTTAGGCATAGGATGATTGCTGTCATTATCAATACGTCAATATGGGAAAAAGTAAAGTTATCTGAAGACCTATAAATAATTTATTGTCAAAGCTGGAGAAGGATACAAGAACTGCAAAACTCCAAAAATGCTAATTCAAAAGTATTCATACCCTGACAAGAACAATTTAATTAATGGCTAGTTGGGGCACCTTTAGCAATAATAACCTCTTTTAAACGATTTGGATATTTGTCAGTGAGCTTTTGGCATTATTTGTTAGTGATTTTTGACCATTCTTCAACGCAAAATTGTTCCAGTTCATTCAAATTCCAAGGACTTCTCTTGTGGACAGCCGCCTTCAACTCAGACCAAAGATTCTCAGTCAGATTTAGATTGGGACTTTGACGAGGCCATTCCAGAACCTTTTTTTCTTCTTTAACCGTTCTGAAGTAGATTTTGATGAGTGCTTTGGATCGTTGTCGTGTTGGAACGTCCAGTTGCGCTTTTAAACCAAGTTTTATAGCGGAAGGTTTCAGAATTAGGTTCTGTATTATCATATTGAAATTTCTATCACCGTTTAGACAATACAATCATAGCATCAAAGGGTATGAATACTTTTGAATTAGCATTTTTTAATTATAGACATCTATTTTTTGTAACTTTGTTTTCCTCATCCACAAAAGCAAAACTTTTGCTACAACGGAATTTTACTAAAATTCTTTGTTTTTGAGAAATTTCAAGAAATTAGAAATTTCCATTGTGGTATGTAAACTTTTGACTACAACTGTTTAATATAGGTAAGCAATAAGACACGACAGGGTGTTGGTTGTGCTAGAAAAATCGCACGCCCAGGAGCGTAGTAAGGCACGATTCTTATACATAACAAAATAACACAGAAATACTTTCCTTGAAGCACAACTTTTATAACTAGGCCAGGTTACGTCAAGAAATGGCTTGATAAGGTTCTTGCTTGGATCAATAAACAACCAAATGAGTAAAATGGGCCAAATGAACCTCCTCTTGTTTGTAACATTTCTTATATTCTTAAGTCACATACAACATAACACCACCATGAATCTATACTGTACAAATCTTTTAGAAAGTAAAACAAGTAAAACATATGCAATTCAATAGGGAAAAATTCAAAGTTAAGCATTATATTTAGCTACATTTCTTAAACGGGCCACTAATGTAGATGACTTACGTGCTATTAGAATAGAATTCTGTTTAAGTGTATTCAAGCCAAATGTCTCTGTCAAAACAATGCCCCAGTGCTCCTTAAATAAGAACAAAAGACATTTTACCAGCGAGAAGAGGCCATTTGGCCCATCGTGCTCGTTTTGGTTGTTAAAAATGTTGCAAAGAAAGTAAATTAGACAAAAGACAACCACTATGGCTACACTATAATAAACTGCAAGTACTTTTTATTGCTTTCATGCTGAACCTGTAGCCGTCTGCATTGGTAGACTTTTGCAGCGTGACTCGGAAGCTTTAGGTCCTGTGCTTTCCTCTGCAGTTGATGCGTCACATTGATCCTGTAGTGTTAGGGAAACTGATATGCTGGCAGTGAAGTCTGTATTCATCCTGGTCGTTCCACCGCTCATGCATGCAATTCAAAACACAGGATTTTCACAGCTATCACATTACATGCACATAAAATCAGATTAACACAAAATCCAAAGAATATAAAAACATCGTTAACATTTTGGACATGAGAGTTTTATTATTTATTATTTCTTAGCAGATGCCCTTATCCAGGGTGACTTACAATTGTTACAAGATATCACATTGTTTTTATATACAATTACATTATTTTTTTAAAACAATTTTAACATTTTGATTGTCCGCCTTCAACAGGATTGAGGTTGTCATCTGGCTGAAATCCAAAATACTTCCAAGTCAAGCTTCTCTCTCCAGCATTCGCCATGACTGCTGCAGTAATTTAATTTTCCCAGAACACGCAGTTGGTCACTTCCACTGAGTACAATTGTAATAAAAAGAGAAAGAGAGAGCCTAGCTTGATGATTATAGCAGCACTGATAGGGTTGAGGCCCACTGGATGACCAAGTTCGACTCCCTAGAAGTGCCAGATCCAATATGGTTTTTGTGAGCAATGAGAGATGTAAGTTTGAAAAAAAACTTAAAGGGCTGGGGAGAAGCTGTCTTTGTTTCAGTGTGAGTTTGTTCAGTTAGTCAGAAAATGGAGAGCAGGAATTAACAACTGGAACTGCCCGCTGCTAATAACATCCAGCAAATACCCACATAGATGATTAACTTTGCAGTCGGAGAGAGAGAAAACGAGCAAAACTAACTGTCAGTTTCCATTACCATCGAGGAGACGCTGTGAGTGATTTAAATTAAAATTGAAGGAAAACTCTGATTATTTTGAAGGACTTTAAAATTAAAAGAACTTTACTACCCGGGATTCTCACTAAAGAGGACAATTAATGATTAAAGACTAAATGAATGGACTGGATTGACCTACCGGGAATTGGTCAGTTTTACTGGAAGAATGTATGTCATCGCGCATTGTCAACAGTGCATCAACTCTGCGAAACAAAGAGAGTAATCCCAATTAAACTAAAGAATAGAATGATTTACAGAAACTATACCACCTCCATGATCCTATATTTTATCATATTTTAATTTGTCAAATGAAAAGTACTAAAACTGGTTTTATTATTATTATTATTATTATTATTATTTTTTTTTTTTTTTTTTAAATTGTCATTACAACCGAGTTAGGAAGATTCAATGCAGATCCACCGTCTAATAATATATTTGCGTCGGCTACTTTATTAAAAAAAATTAAGATTATTCTTGGGTATTTTTCATTGTCCATTTTTGTTGCATTATCTGTCATTACTGTAAGGAGATGTATAGTACATAATAGCTATACATATGTGCCCCAAAAAAAGTGTATTCCCTTTGTTGTGATATCTTAAAAATATGTACCCGTGCTTGTCAGAGATAAATTGGGGGTTCATGTATAGAGGCTGTACACTTAAGAAGACACAAGAAGGCATGATGGAGCTGAGCCCCTTATCTGCTGATATGCAAATGCTTTAGTCAGAGAGGTGTGCCGGTTTCATGCAACAGTTGTGAAAGTGACCAAACGTGCTAGTACTGTTGTGTAAAAAAAAAAAAAAAAAAAAAGCTTATAAAATGAACCGTTGCATTCAAGACAGCAAAAATCTAAAATATAAATACACTTAAAGTTTGTGTGTTGCATAGGTAGTGCCATTAACAGAATACTCCGAAAACTTAAGATAAAGAAAATATTTTAATGAAAGGCTGTAATGAAGAAGAAAAAAAAACCTGAGAAATATTTAGGGAATTAAAAATGAAATGTACTGCAGCTTGCTTGACTGCACTAAAATATCTACATTATATGACAATGTGCTTGCTGTGGTGTATTTAATATAAATTATAGCAGAACAAACTAAAAAACTTTTTTACTGAAAAATAAACAGTAACATGTAACAGAAGAGCTGTCTGTGTTACGTGCTGTCAAATCAGGACTTCACTAACACTGAGCATGGGAGCTGCAGCATGCTGTTTCCCATATTACTGTACACAAGGTGCGGTCACCAATTCCACACACATTTTCAGCCAGTCTTGTATTGCAGGGGCTTTGATGCTTCAAAAGTCTATTGTTCTTGTTGATCTTGCCTTGCTGTGAGCAGTGCTGAAATAAAGCTCCTTCATTGTACTAATGGAGTACTTTCTCAGACACTACTAGTCAAGCACATTCTTAAACCATCCAAAATTGCGCCAGAATGCACCATTTGAATCCCTTTTTTTCAAAAAGGTCCCAGTAGGAGGGGGGACACCGCCCTCCCACACTCTCCCCCATCAGCACTACCACTACAATGAGATCGGTGCCTCCTACTACCTTGTAAGTGCCACATATCTTAAAGTTAATTGAAAACCCTGTATTAACCCTTCATAGCATCAATGAGGTGCAAAGGCACATACTCAAAACTATTTCAAGTCCCCTGAATCAACTCGGTGTATTTGATAACTGCATCATTTGCAGTATCCTGCTTATTATTTCTACAGTATTAAAAAATATGATTTTAGATTTTTACATCTATCCTTAGTTGTGTAAAAGAAGATGTGTCTTTTGAATGCTGTAGGCTGCCACTATAGCTCAGTTTCTGTGCACCTGATATTGCTAAGAGGTGTAGGAAATATATATTGCTTCTAAAATGGTCGATTTAACCCTACATATTCATCCTGTGCAGTCAATATACAATTTATAATCATACATCCATGAAACTATGTGGCAATATGTTTGTTTGTATAATACATTTGTTTCTAGAACTGTATTTGATATGTGCGTCTTTTACAGCATCCTGCTTATTACAGTATTGGAGAAATATGATTTTCTTGTTTTCCATCTTCCAAGTGTTACAAAAAAAGAAGCGCCGAAATGTGCCCCCATCTTCAGGACTTTGATGATGGCGTTGGTTATATTGGCATAGTTTTTTTTCCCCTGAGGGTTGGAGTTTTTAACCTCTATTGTTTTGTTATGTATGCTGTTTTTTTATGCATAATATGATTTGAATGCATATTGAAGTGCAGCTGTGTGTTTACTGTTGCAGACAAAGTATTGGCATCCTGCGCTTATTATACCACAATTCACAGTAACAGATTAAGGACAAGCATTAGTAAACTTTAGAAACTGGTTATGTTAATTCATAACCAGTGTGTTTCACCTTGTTGGTGAAATCGGGGACCATTCTGTCTTGCATATTTCCTTCAGCTCAGACAGATTGAACACACAATGCTCACAATGCTTGTCTACAGCTTTTTTTCAGATCAATCCAAAGCATTTCTAATGGATTGAAATCTGGTGATTTGATTCAGTAATTCCAGAGTTGACTTAACCATATGCTTTGGGCCATTGTCATAAAGATAGCCTGCCAATTAGCCAATGAGCGGACACACACCCCTTTTTACCCCACCCCTTCACAAACAGCATTTTTACCCCAGTATTTTTTCATTATTAATTTTTGTATCTTCAGTTCAACTTTTTTGATGACTTGACTTGTTTCCACTGCCAGGAATTGTCCAGAAAAGTTATTAATTTCAAGAGAACGAGAAAGAGAAAGTTTGCAGTGTGATAGCCGAAGTTGGGTGCTGTTTTGTTAATTTTGTAGAGTTTGTTTATAGTGTTTTGTGTTATTTTGTTTCGTATGAATAAACGTGTGCAAGAGCGCTGACCTGCAGTTTCCATGTCTGGGTCTAATAATTCAAGGGTGCAGACCAGCCTTTCCTGGGATGCTACGCCACAGAGACTAAAATTTCCTAAAAATGACCTGGAATTTAAAACGTGCTGATTGGAACAGCATAGCCGTTCACATTCCTTTCTACAAAGGAGGCAGTGTGGTCCAGTGGTTAAAGAAAGGGGCCTGTAACCAGGAGGTCCCCGGTTCAAGTCCCGGCTCAGCCACTGACTCTTTGTGTGACCCTGAGCAAGTCACTTAACCTCCTTGTTCCGTCTTTTGGGTGAGACGTTGTAAATGACTCTGCAGCTGATGCATAGTTCACACACCCTAGTCTCTGCAAGTCACCTTGGATAAATGTGTCTGCTAAATAAACAATAATAATAATACATTTTCATTTAACATTGCTTTTACATTCCATCAGTTCTCAACCATCCCCAGACCCATTTTCTATTTATTTTTTTTTTCTTTCCGAGCTCTATAATCTCGGCACACTTTAAAACAAGCCAGGTCTTTTAACTAACCTCTAAACTGCAAATTTTATTTTATTCAACATGGGGCATTGGGTCCTTGGAGTGACAGGTTAAGTTCATTTAAGAGCACAAACGCATCCACTAGGAACGCCATTCCGTTGAGCTATTTTTCATCACTGAAAGTTGCCTGAAACTTCTTTTTGATCGAAAAACACATTCCTTAGCTTGCAGATCAATTACGGGCTTCAACATTTTGCCCTTGGATAGCCGTAGGACTAGCATGTGAAGGAGGAGAACTTCATGAGAAGCATCCATTTCTTTACAAAGCTGACAAAAGAGATGGCTGTTGAGGGCATGCGCTTTGATAAAGTTAATGGCACTGATCACTTAATGCAATGTTTCTCACAGATAAAAAGTCTTTTCATCTGTGAGAAACAGAAAAAAAATGTCTTTGTAGTTAACACCTGTCGGTGTATCATGCAATGGGTTCCAGTTGCAGTCGATGACACATCCTTCACCTAACTGGATCTGGAGCACAGCACTGCAAGAGCTCCATCAGTACAGACTCCACATACTTCTTCACACTCAATACCATGCTCTTCCAAAGAAAAAACTTAAGAAAACATCAGGCACTTCAGTCTGTTTCCAGAGAGTTACAAAAAAAGAAGTTTGTCCTTGAAGTCCTCATCTTTCACATCGTATGTAAACAAGCAGTTGAGCTCAATTCGTAACATCTGTGGAATCATCAAGTTGCAAACTGAATAAACCAAATTGAATGGCTTTAATCATTGACTCAGCAGAGAGGATTTCACTACAAATAACACACTGTGGCTTTTCAATGCCAGATGTATGGCTAAAAGTGAATCCATAATTAAGTACTCATCCAAGTATTTCCTTTTCCTTGCCGTCGCATCAGCCATTTTATAAATTCAATTTACGAGCAAACACCAGTGTGATAATGCCACGTCGCATAGGAGACACACATACTGCCCTAACTTCTGTCAGCAGCTGTAAACATAACAAACTTAAACTGCTTTCAGAAGTCAACTCAAAACAGTAAAACATAAATATAACATATGTCACCTTGCCTCCACACCGGCTAAGGTAAGCAGTGTCTCTCCCATCTAGGTTTTAACTAGATTTGAATGTGTTTGGGATTTTAGCAGCTGTGGTAGGATTTTAACTGGTGGGTATTTATCTTCATAGTTGTAGCTGTAAGCGTGTATTTCTAAGCACATTTGCTTATACATGGTAGTACAATTGTTAGACTGTAGTGTTAGGGACCGCCGTCTCAACATGAGTTGCACTTGATTATATGTACTGTATTTTTTATGTATTGCAACTTGTCATTCAGGTTTCTGATTTTTTGCTGTATGTTGCATGTGAGATTGCGACCCCAAGGAAATAGCCCAGCGACCCAAAGTGGGGTCGTGAACCATAGGTTGAGAACCCCTGCTTTACACCATTGGCTAATCCACCAATGTGCAGATGCAACTGAGTACTAACCACTTTTATCTGCGGGTTTATTTAGACGGGTTCAGCTAAAAGGTTGTTTAAATAGTTTTTTGAATACTTGTTGAAGTTTCTTTGAAAGCCCTTTAGCTAGACACACTCAACTCCAATTTG
Source organism: Acipenser ruthenus (assembly GCF_902713425.1). Lineage (NCBI taxonomy): Eukaryota > Metazoa > Chordata > Actinopteri > Acipenseriformes > Acipenseridae > Acipenser > Acipenser ruthenus. Next base: position 27,090,224 of record NC_081196.1, read on the forward strand.
CACGCCTATAACTCTTAGCCTAAATGTAAACGCCCTTTATAAATATGGCCCCTGATCTATAAACATATTTACATCCTTAAAGGAGAGGTAACCAAAGTTTTAAAATCAACTTTCTTACCTTTTTCTTACCTTTTTTGTTTACCTTTTATTAACATAATCCTGAATTAAAGTGGAAAAAACAAGCAAAACAAAAGATCTTCAGTGTATGGCCAATGATAATTCTTCTAGTTCTAATAGTTAATACCTTGTTAAGCACTTGTTTAAACTGCGGAAATAATGTGGAGTTTAACATTTAAGTTGAAATTCAATGACAATTGCAGGTAATTAAATACAATACAAGCTGGGTGGATGTACTGGAAACATTATAAAGCAATACTGTTTTCTTATCTATATCTTTTGTTTTACTGGTCCCCATTTATTTTTTTCTGTTTTTTTTTTTTCAGCCTTCAGAAATATGTAAGGGAGCAGATTTTACTAGCGGTAGCAGTTATTGTAAAGCGTGGATCATTAGACAAATCCATTGACTGCAAGGGCATTTTCCATGAAGTCAGTCAGTTAATAAGCAGTGGAAATCCAACAGTGGTAAGTAATCAGAGTGATTATTCATTTGGTAATCGATAGGCACACATCAATTACGGTTTATGTATACAAATGCAAACCATTAAATAAACCAAAAATATATCAAGTTGGAATCACAAACCTACCTATGCATATATTTTTGAACAGAAATAATAATCATAGTGGTGTGTTTTAGCTGCAACTTGGCCATATTTCCATTGCTTACGTATCTGTTCCATTCAAACTTTCGCTTTTTCCAGTGCGTTTTCTTAGATCACAGGCTAACACTGTGTACCTTCAATCCCTTACTCAAATTACTATCCACTGAATGTTTTTGTTCTTCTACCATTTTTAATTAACTAGCGAGTTCCCTTTCAAGTACGAAATGTAACCATTGCCAAATGGGTACTAACCTCTTAAAGACCTGAATCCTGAAAATTGTATACCAAAGCTGCTCACTGAACCTGACACAGTCATAACCTGATTGGAGAGCCTTGTTCAGATAAGTACTTTTTTGCTTCCATCGGTATATATTTTTTGCATTTCTTGTGTTTTTCACAAATTATATGTGACATTAAACTAATCGCTGTAATAATTTTCTATTACACATATTGTGTGCACTACAGCCTGTTGCTAGTTACATCCAGCTGCGGCCTTTTGGCCCTTGTGAAGCCAGCAGCTCGAGTCGCACCTTCCCAGCGATCCAGCAACGTAAGTCGGCTGACTTTGTGCTCTCCTTCCAGGCTACATAGCTCCGGCTGGGGCTTATTTAATCTTGTTTTTGCTTTTTAGCACTATGAATGAGAGGTTGTATATTATTTATGTAAATGTTTAATTACTGTTTTTGTTGTGGTTTTTTTCAGTTTGTACAAAGAATACCCGCAGCCTGTCTGCAACGTAGTGCTCAGCACACGTGTAGCAAGAGCAGCTGCTGGGCAGGACCACGATACTCGCTTTGGTTGTTGCTTGCAATTTCAACCCCAGTATCTTGATGCCTTTTTGGCGACAGCTTTTAGCATTGCCATTGCGGAGGCTGTTAGTCCATTCTAACAAGCAGGCTTCCCTCAGTCTCGTGACTGAGTGGTTTTGTCTGTGACTTTTACAGGCTGGCATCCCTGTACGTTGACACCCGCTGTGACTGCGAACTGGTGGACCCATACCGAACAGTACCGAGGTCACCGAACCAGGACTGAGGCTACCACACCGGTACCAGCCTGGTGATAAAGCTGGCGAACCGGTACTGACCTGGCGCCGTCCCTGTACCGACCCAGTGCTAAAGTCATGAAACAGCCTGCTTGGGTCTTGACTTGCCCGGTCGATCTCTCTCTATATATATATATATATATATATATATATAATACAGCTCTGGAAAAATTAAGAGACCACTGCAAAATTATCAGTTTCTCTGTTTTTACTATTTATAGGTATGTGTTTGGGTAAAATGAACATTTTTGTTTTATTCTATAAACTACTGACAACATTTCTCCCAAATTCCAAATAAAAATATTGTCATTTAGAGCATTTATTTGCAGAAAATGACAGCTGGTCAGACCTCGAATAATGCAAAGAAAATAAGTTCATATTCATTTTTAAACAACACAATACTAATGTTTTAACTTAGGAAGAGTTCAGAAATCAATATTTGGTGGAATAACCCTGATTTTCAAGCACCGCTTTCATGCGTCTTGGCATGCTCTCCACCAGTCTTTCACATTGATGTTGGGTGCATTTATGCCACTCCTGGCGCAAAAATTCAAGCAGCTTGGCTTTGTTTGATGGCTTGTGACCATCCATCTTCCTCTTGATCACATTCCGGAGGTTTTCAATGGGGTTCAGGTCTGGAGATTGGGCTGGCCATGACAGGGTCTTGATCTGGTGGTCCTCCATCCACACCTTGATTGACCTGGCTGTGTGGCATGGAGCATTGTCCTTCTGGAAAAACCAATCCTCAGAGTTGGGGGAACATTGTCAGAGCAGAAGGAAGCAAGTTTTCTTCCAGGACAACCTTGTACTTGGCTTGATTCATGCCAAAGCTGCCCGATTCCAGCCTTGCTGAAGCACCCCCAGATCATCACCGATCCTCCACCACATTTCACAGTGGGTGCGAGACACTGTGGCTTGTAGGCCTCTCCAGGTCTACGTCTAACCATTAGATGACCAGGTGTTGGGCAAAGCTGAAAATTGGACTCATCTGGGGGTGCTTCAGCAAGGCTGGAATCGGGCAGATTTGTCTTTGTGAAGGACGCATGAATCAAGCCAAGTACAAGGTTGTCCTGGAAGAAAACTTGCTTCCTTCTGCTCTGACAATGTTCCCCAACTCTGAGGATTGGTTTTTCCAGCAGGACAATGCTCCATGCCACACAGCCAGGTCAATCAAGGTGTGGATGGAGGACCATCAGATCAAGACCCTGTCATGGCCAGCCCAATCTCCAGACCTGAACCCCATTGAAAACCTCTGGACTGTGATCAAGAGGAAGATGGATGGTCACAAGCCATCAAACAAAGCCGAGCTGCTTGAATTTTTGCGCCAGGAGTGGCATAAAGTCACCCAACATCAATGTGAAAGACTGGTGGAGAGCATGCCAAGACGCATGAAAGCTGTGCTTGAAAATCAGGGTTATTCCACCAAATATTGATTTCTGAACTCTTCCTAAGTTAAAACATTAGTATTGTGTTGTTTAAAAATGAATATGAACTTATTTTCTTTGCATTATTCGAGGTCTGACAACACTGCATCTTTTTTGTTATTTTGACCAGTTGTCATTTTCTGCAAATAAATGCTCTAAATGACAATATTTTTATTTGGAATTTGGGAGAAATGTTGTCAGTAGTTTATAGAATAAAACAAAAATGTTCATTTTACCCAAACACATACCTATAAATAGTAAAACCAGAGAAACTGATAATTTTGCAGTGGTCTCTTAATTTTTTCCAGAGCTGTATATATATATTGCCTGCTCCTTGCATCATGCCTGGGTTCTATCCCTGTGATATATGCAAGGCTAGTCTGCCTATGGAGGATGTGCATGGCAGGTGCTCTTCCTACGTGGGGCCAGAACATGCCAAGGAGGCACTGGTTAATCAGAGCTTCTGCAAATTCTGTGTCCCTTTCTCCAAGCGTATGCTTAGAAGAGGTTATCCTGCAGCTCTAATGAGCATTCTGCATCCCTTACTCCTGCTCAGCGCTCTTCCCCATCACCCTTTCTTTGAGAGGTAGCTGCGTCCTCACCCCATGGCTCTGTGACAAGGAAGAGCGGACGACGCTCCCGGGAAAGTAGCCCAAGCAGGAAACCGCCTTCACGGTCTTCCTCATCCTCCTCGAGCTCTGCCTCCTTCCCCTCCCCCATGGAAGAGGAAGAAGAGTCGCCGATCGGCTGGAAAGGCATCTGCGCAGCTATTTCCCCTGCAGGTAATCTCTCCCTATTGGCAAAGCTTGTACCGCTAATCAAGAGGACCACTGCAACCTGGCCTACAGCAGGAGAAACAAGGCAATCAATTTTTGACAAGCCTACCGCCTCTCCCATATCCCCCCTGTTCACCAAGATTTTTTATATGAAATCCACTCTTCTAGGACCATCCGGACCAGACCAGCTCCTGCTGTTTCCCGTTCGATGAACGCCCTATATATAGGATACATGATGCAGAAAAGCTGGTCCTGGCCTATTTGCCACCTGATGAGACTTCCATTGTGCCTAATTTGGTGCTCCTTTCCAAGGATGCTGCCTACCATAACAAGCAGTGCTGGGTTTTTGAGGTGATGCTCAAAAGAACCTATTCAGCCAGGGCATTTGCCGCACGGCTAAGGGCCTACAATAGCATCCTGAAATTGTTCGCATTTAAAGGGGCTTTCTTGTTTGCTATCACCTCCGCAAAGCGGATGACTGAGATGCAGGCATTCTCTATACCGAAGACCTGCTTAATTTTTACAGAGGACAGGACAAAGGTCACGCTTCATACCAATCCTGCATTTTTGCCAAAGATTATCTCATCGTTCCATGTCAACCAGCCTGTGGAATTGGAGGCTTTTCATCCACCTCCTTTCCAGTCTGACAGAGAGCGACCGCTCCATACGCTCTGCCCAGTTCGGGCCCAGGCATACTATGTTGATGGGATGAGAAGTTGGAGGCAGTCCGGACAATTTTTGTCTGCTGTGGGGCGAAGTCCCATGGTCAAGCCCTGTCCTAAGCAACGGTTGTCCAAGTGGATAGCAGGCACAGTCAGGACTGCCTATGAGCTGGCCAACTTGCCCCCTCCAGAAAAGCTCACTGACCACCAGGGGCATTGCAACTTCATGAGCTTTATTCCAAGGTACATCTGTCAAAGACATATGCAATGTAGCGGTGTGGGCTACTCCCCAAACCTTCACTAGGTTCTACAGACTGAATGTCGTAGATCCTCAAAACCCTGGTTTTGGAACTAGAGTGTTAAGGGCGCCTTCCCAGTCGACCCTTACAACACAGGCATAGAGGTGAGTTTCTCCCTCAGATTTTTCAGCCTAGCTAATTACTGTGGTTCCAAATGGTAATTAGCCTTGAAGCATTTTGGTTGTTAGATAGTCTTGCCCTAGCTACAGGTTGGGTATACTGACCCATTTGGTAATGGTTACATTTCGTACCCTGGTTCCCTGAAATAGAAACGTAACCATTAACCTTCAAGGTCGCTGCGTCGATGATTGCAGCAGGCTTGATGGAAAAATTATGCTGAGTCCTCACAGGCTCGGTGAGCAGCTTTGGTATACAGTTTTCAGGATTTGGGTCTTTAGGAGCTAAATACCCATTCAGTAATGGTTTTCATTTCTATTTCAAGATGTTCAGTATCTTGTTGATAACCCTTCAGTAAGCAAACTTTTAAAGTCAATTAAACAAATTACATGAAGACATTTGTACAAGTCTTCTTGTACCGTACAATATATTCATTTATTATTGCGTGAAAGATAGTTTCGTAATAAAACGAAATGTGTCAATGACATGATTTTCTTTTCAGCACATGCAGTCATCTTATCTCTGCTCTACAGACAATTGACCAAACGCAGATTCAGGCAGTTCAACCTAAAGGTGCCAGCCCGTCTGTATAATTAAGTGTGTCTGTTTACACACACAATAGGCCGACCATGTACAAAAGAAAAGTTAATATAAAATGTCTCTCATCTGATTGTCAGATGAAAGGTTCAGCTGATGAATAAACTGCACAATTTTCAGCTGTTGCATGTACCAGGATATAAATAGCATTGTCCATGCTTTAATCTGTGGTATGTTTGGAGATAGTGTGCATATTTCCCTTTAACCCATGGACACTTGCCAGTAAGAATGACCGTTTAAAATCCCAGACCCTGTGTCCACCCCTGGCACCAAGCAGACTAGGACTTCTGCCAGTCTCTTTGAAGTCAAAACCGTGTACAGGCTCTTGGGAAAAGCATTCTCCCTTGCAGAGCCAGGAGGGAGCTACAGTGGGTGGTGTGACCTCTGTTTCTCATTGTGACACTCACATAATAATATTTTTGTCACTAACCTGTGAAATACTTGAAGGACAAAGGTTTATAAGATGGGGAATTTTGCTAGTCATGGCCACAAATGAAAACATTACTAGTTGTTTTAAATGTAATGCAACTACCATAGGGTATATTTGCTGAAATGATCTAGTATTGCCACTATTTTTTATTTTTTTAAAAAAGGTACTCATGTTAAAAGTGGATGCAGAATAGAGTGACATTATGACTGGACCCACGGTATGGGAATACATTTCTATTTATGTTTGCGGGAATGGATGGAAACGGAAATGAAACTGGCGGGAGCGGGTGAAACCGGGAATAAAGTTTTAAATCACACTGGAACGAATGGGAGTGGAACTGAAGGCTGCGGGAATGGGTGGGAGCACAACTGAAAGCTGTGGGAAGAGCAGTACCAAACTTTAGTTTGTCAGACGAGCTACAACAACTTTAGATGTTGTATTATTAAACCAATCAATATGAACCATATATTTACCAAGACAGACACTATAACCGTTGTATCAACGACACTCATTTTAATTGACACACCCCATTTAGTGATTTCACTAGCCCACCCATTCAATTCACCCTTGCTAGCTTGCTTCAAGACCATTACAAAGAACTGTAAAAGACCTAAACTAATTTTAAATACAGTGCCTTGCAAAAGTATTCAGACCCCTGACCAATTCTCTCATATTACTGAATTACAAATGGTACAGTGAAATTTTGTTCTGTTTGATATTTTATTTTAAAACACTGAAACTCAAAATCAATTATTGTAAGGTGACATTGGTTTTATGTTGGGAAATATTTTTTAGAAAAATAAAAAACTGAAATATCTTGCTTGCATAAGTATTCAACCCCTGTGCTGTGGAAGCTCCCAGTTTACACCGATGAAAGAAATTGCCCTGAAGAGGACACAATTACCTTACCATTGGCCTCCACCTTTGAACCATTAAAGTTGCTGTCACATTTTCTGGATAAAAACCCCACTGTTGAAGGATCATTGGTCAGGCTGTGAATCTGAAGGAAAATGAAGACCAAAGAGCATTCTACAGAAGTTAGAGATAAAGTAATACAAATGCATAGATTAGGGAAAGGGTACAAAATAATATCCAAGTGTTTGGATATCCCAGTGAGCACAGCTGGATCAATAATCAGGAAGTGGGAGCTGCAGCACACCACCCAGGCACTGCCAAGAAAAGGCCTTCCCTCAAAACAAAACTCAGCGCTCAAACAAGGAGGAGACTTGTGAGAGAAGCCACAGAGAGGCCAACAATCACTTTGAAGGAGCTACAGAGTTCAGTGGCTGGGAGTGGAGTAATGGTGCACCAGTCAACCATATCAAGAGCTCTGCATAACACTGGCCTGTATGGGAGGGTGGCAAGAAAGAAGCCGTTACTCAAAAAGTACCATCTGAAAGCACGTCTGGAGTTTGCCAGAAAGCATGAGAGTGACCCAGCTGTGATGTGGGAAAAGGTTTTGTGGTCAGATGAGACCAAGATAGAGCTTTTTGGCCAAAACTCAAAGCGCTATGTGTGGCGCAAACCTAACACTGCCCATGCCTCAAGACACACCATCCCTACATTGAAGTATGGTGGTGGCAGCATCATGCTGTGGGGATGCTTCTCATCAGCAGGGACTGGACATCTTGTTAAAACTGAAGGAAGAATGGATGGAGCAAAATACAGGGAAATATTGCAAGAGAACCTGCTTCAGTCCGCTAAAAAACTGAAGCTTGGGAGGAAATTCACCTTTCAGCAGGACAATGATCCCAAGCACAAGGCCAAAGCAACATTGGAGTGGCTCAAGAACAAAAAGGTGAATGTCCTACAGTGGCCCAATCAAAGTCCTGATCTCAATCCCATTGAGAATCTGTGGCACTATTTGAAAATTGCAGTCCACAAGCGTCGTCCAACCAACCTGAACAACCTGGAGCAAATCTGCCAAGAAGAATGGGCCAAAATCACTTCGACACTGTGTGCAAAGCTGGTACATACTTACCCCAAAAGACTTAAAGCTGTTATTGCAGCGAAAGGTGGCTCTACCAAATATTAATGTGTGGGGGTTGAATACTTATGCAAGCAAGATATTTCAGTTTTTTATTTTTCTTAAAAATATTTCCCAACATAAAACCAATGTCACCTTACAATAATTGATTTTGAGTTTCAGTGTTTTAAAATAAAATATCAACCAGAACGAAATTTCAATGTACCATTTGTAATTCAGTAATATGAGAGAATTGGTCAGAGGTCTGAAAACTTTTGCAAGGCACTGTATGTCAACCTCTGCAAATAATTGGATTAAATAAACTTATTGGGAATTAAAGTTGGAGTGAAACTCAAAAGACTGTGGCCCTCAAGGGTTTTTTTTCTGTTATCAACACGTTATGCATAATAAAAAGGTTGAAGTAGGTTTGTGTGGTTCTTGTTATTGTTATAATAGGTAATATGCCAGCAGTGACTGGTATTTTAAACATTCAACTAGGAACAGGATGAGAATGAAAAACACAAGAAAAAAGAGTAACTCGAAAAAGACCCTGCCTCAGATTTTGAAGGGCCCCCACATATAAATATAATATGTAATAAAATGTCTAAAAAATAAATAAGTAGTGTATGACCTGTATGGATCGGAACAACAGGTCTGTTTTACCAAGCCTTATTGCGTTGGACTAGCAGCGACTGCCTGATCATATGACTTGACCTGCCAATCAAGACACGTACCTCTTTTATCAGTTGTGCCACGGCGTGAACGTGACTCGGATCAGAACCTGTAAAAATGTCTGATAGAGCAGCACCTAGGAAGTATGAGAGCGACGCTGAAAAGCAGAAACACAACAAGTACAATGTCATTGCGAGGAAGATATGTGAAACAAAACACCAATGCTGACACGCTATTTTAATACAAATACGAACTAATGTGTGTGAAGGTACCAGTACTTCGAAAAATACATTGCAGAGAAATCAACAGGAGGAAACAACCTAGGTTTATATGGATTACAGTGGGGCAATCTCCATGGAAAAATAACTTGCCTTTTTCTCACTCTATTTTGGTAGTAATTTCAGGTTGTGTGTGTTTCCATGTAGTGTTTTTTTATACTGAGAAATTCTCGTTCCAAATGCTAATAAACTAATTCATATTAAAATATGGGAGGCTATATTTAAATGTTTGTGCCCAAGTTCCAGTTTGGCCTTGCATGACTTACTGATATCATACAGCTTTTTTAAACCGGGTTTCCATGAAGTTTGTAGGTTGTCTTAAAACACAGCCTGCCTCAATTGGTCCCCCCAAAAAATAAAATAAAATAACAAGACAAAAACTGTAGCATTACACAAATAATAAAAAAACAACATTACATAAGAAAGCACTGTGTACTATCCTTGTATTATTTGCTAAACATTTTTTGACTGCATATATATTACAAACCTATTATACAAGTACATATTCGTAAGAGATAAGAGTGCAGTTTGCATTTCCCATTTTGTTTTTGAAACTGCCAGTAACTAACGCTGTAGGCCAATGTTCATTTTCTTAACTGGCACTATTTCAAACATTGAATCAAGTCAAATATGAATCCGCTAAGACACAATAATTTGACATTAATGTTAATCAAGTGTGGTGGTAGTAAAACAATAAAGGGAAGGAAATTAATATGCAAAGAGGGCCCCCATTAAACTTAATGTGGCCCTGCATACAGTGAGAGGTTAAAAGAAATCAGTCTCTTTTCTTTTTCTTAAATATCACGGGACAGGATGGGACGGGACATTTTTTGACATGACCAGATGGGACAGGAATGGAAATATTTTTTATGTATCGATGGGAAAAATTCTGGTGGGACAGAATGGGAACAAAAATTAAATTAAAAGTTTTTTCACAGGATGGGATGGGATGGAACTCAAGTTTAATTCCTGTGTCACACTAATGCTGAGTAGGCGAAATCAGTGTCACACATTTGGAAAAAAAACTGTGGCAAAAGTTAATTTCTGCAACTATACCCTATGGTAGTTCTGTTTCGTGAAACAACTTGGAGTAAGTCTTTCATTTTTGACAGAATTCCTATATTCTAGACCCTTGTCCTTTGCAATGAAATTATTTTCCACAACTATGAATAAAATAATATTTTATTCTTTTTATATTACAGCATTAGCTTCTTATGCAAATACTGGATGAAAAAATAAACACTGTCAGTATATTTATGAATGCTTGGAAACTAGTGCTCACTTGCGCAATGCTTTTGTTAACTCAACCGTTGTTCTTGTCTTTCAATTTTACAGCAGACACTGGCCTGCTCCATTCTCACAGCTCTGTTGAGTGAATTTTCCAGCTCTAGTAAAACCAGCAATATTGGACTTAGCATGGAATTCCATGGTAGCTGTAAACGTATGTTTCAGGTAAGTCACTTTCTTTCTACATACAAATATAGAGGAATACTGACAGCAGTCGGACCATCGTGAAGTAATATTAGAAATCCATTTTATTGGCAGTGAGAAGCGGGGTCTGGTAGATATCAGTCGTTTCTAACCCTGGTCTGGATCGTCCAATAGAGTGCCTGATTGAATTGGTGCCCTATAGCAGATATCTCAACTGAGGAAAGTGCTTGAGGTGTGATAGTCCTGTTCATGGTTTACTCTTAAACCTTTACATAAAGGTAACCCCATGACAGAGGTGCACAAAACATGAAGGTCTGGAGTCCTACAGGTTTTATATATATCATTAAATTAAAAGATTAAGAGCTGGAAGAAGGTTAAATTGGTTCAATGAAGTAGTGTGTACTGGTGGAACAAAGACCAGGAGGGCTCCAGACTTTTGAGGTGTGTCATTGTGTATACCTGCCTTATCATAACTAATAAAATAGTTTGTGGCTTTTATTGAAAATGAATCAAAACTGGGGATCCCGAGTGGCGCCTCCAGTAAAGGCGCTCCGCGCGGAGTGCAGGATGTGCCCTATAGCCTGGAGATCGCAGGTTTGAATCCAGGCTATGTCACAGCCGACCGTGACCAGGAGTTCCTAAGGGGCGGTGCAGAATTGGCTGAACGCTGCCCGGGTAGGGAGGGCTTAGGTCGGCAGGGGAATCCACGGCTCACCGCGCATCAGCGACCCCTGTGGCCGATAGGGAGCTTGTGGTTCTGAATTGGAGCCGCCAGATCTGTGTTGTCCTCCGGCACTATCGGTCTGGTGGCATTGCTGTGGATCTGCAGTGCGAAAAATGACGGCTCGGCAGGAGCACGTTTCGGAGGACGCGTGTTCCAGCCTCCATTTCCCGAGTCGGCGGGGGGGTTGCGAGCGGTGAGCCGAGGATACAGATAATAATTGGGCATGCTAAATTGGGGAGAAAAACAGAGGTAAAAAATTGACGATGACTAAATTAAAAAAAAAAAAAAAAAAAAAAAATGAATCAAAACTGGAGACACAAAAGCTGAGTTATTCTTATACTGCTGTAACCATTTTGTGTGGCATTATCTTCCCTAGAACCATATACAGTGTTAAATCGTTGGACTTGTGATAATAGAAAATTACCTTGTAATAGAGGTGGAATATATATATATGTATGTATGTATGTATGTGTGTGTGTGTGTGTGTGTATATATATATATATATATATATATATATATATATATATATATATATATATATATATATATATATATATATATATATATATATATATTATTTTTTTTTTCTCTTTTTTTTGTATAAGATTTGATGGCTGCCCTTTCACCTTATATGAAGTGAGTTCTGAAGTTTAGAAAAAGAAACGTATTTGTTTTCATGGCAGGAAGAAGACCTACGGCAGATTTTCATGCTCACAGTAGAAGTTCTGCAGGAGTTCAGTCGGAGAGAAAACATGAACGCTCAGATGTCCTCAGTGTTTCAGCGGTACCTTGCACTTGCGAATCAGGTCCTGAGCTGGAACTTCCTTCCACCTAACTATATCCTTCACTTATAATATTATGTGCTTCAAATTTTAAAGCCAGCTCAAGGTGAAGTTCAAAGACACCGGAGCTGCACAGTTACATTTTAATACAATTGAGATAACTATGTGGTCTTTGTTCTAACTTTTCTACATGCCTCATGGAGTATTTCAACTGACAAAAAATGAGTTTTACATTGATCTAGTTTTACAGTTGTGATGAAAATGTGCCCCACTGATTAAAAACATCAGTGTATAATCATATTCATTTGTTAAAGTGTGCAAGGTTAAAATAACTTGCAATAGCCTCAATTACAAAAAGTGTTCCTGTAAAGCTCTTTTTGAATGCAAATGTATTTGAGATTTTTCCCCTTTAAATATTTCTGGTTTGTTCCAAACGCAAACCTACAGTAGTAGCGATCACCAGAATGGCGTGTTATTCTCCACGACAATATAAGTCAATGCGATATGTAATTCAGTTAACCTGTCTTGCATCTTCTGCACTCTAGAGGCCGTTATCCGGTCTAGAAACTGGTTTATTACAGATACTGAAACTGTAAAATACAATGTTTCACCAGCAGGTGTCACCCACTGAAGATTAGGTTACTACAGAAGGACATGTTCTAAAATGAAATATTGTATTCCTTTGAATTTAAGACTCAGCCCAAATTTCCCACCCTCAATTTGAGGAAAAAATAAAACATCAAATAAATATTCATTTACAGAGATACAAACTAATTACAGTTATGTGCTGCTTCTTATTTCCAGTCGTGATTACTCATACCTGTTTTTCTCCCAATTTGTGAACTGTGATATTGCTTGGCATGTTGAAACATACGGGGGTCTGATCAGCATTTCTGTCACAAGCTGGTACTGTTTGTTAGGAACGCTGAAATTGTTCTCTTTGAATTCCTCAGGAAGCTAATGACACTTCTTTGAAAATGGCTTCCTGTATGTCATCGATGATTAGAGTCTTTTCTCGGCAGTAAGTTACGTTGCTGCTTTTGTACTCAGGTAGTCGTGTCTTTTGTTGGCAAGTTTTTATACACTCATCACTATACTGTACTTGAATTTAAGATGCAGGCTATTTTTGAGAAGCAAAAAATTGTTCAAAAAGTGGGTCTTAAATTTGAAGGAATGTGGTGTTCACAAAGATCAAGGTAACATTTTCCAAATACTGATCTTAATCAAAAACATACAAATAACCTGGTTACATTTCTGTTTCATGGAACCGGGGTTATGAGAATAACATTTCATACATAAGAACGTTTACAAACGAGAGGAGGCCATTCGGCCCATCTTGCTCGTTTGGTTGTTAGTAGCGTATTGATCCCAGAATCTCAAGCAGCTTCTTGAAGGATCCCAGGGTTACACAATTCTCTGTGTAAAAAAAGTGCCTCCTATTTTCTGTTCTGAATGCCCCTTTATCTAATCTCCATTTGTGACCTCTGGTCCTTGTTTCTTTTTTCAGGTCAAAGAAGTCCCCACGGTCGACATTGTCTATACCTTTTAGGATTTTAAATGCTTGAATCAGATCACCGCATAGTCTTGTTTGTTCAAGACTGAATAGATTCAGTTCTTTTAGCCTGTCTGCATACAACATGTCTTTTAAACCCGGGATAATTCTGGTTGCTCTTCTTTGCACTCTTTCTAGAGCAGCAATATCCTTTTTATTATTATTATTTGTTTATTTAGCAGACGCTTTTATCCAAGGCGACTTAGAGACGTCTCGCCCGAAAGACGGAGCACAAGGAGGTTAAGTGACTTGCTCAGGGTCACGCAATGAGTCAGTGCCTGAGGTGGGATTTGAACCGGGGACCTCCTGGTTACAAGCCCTTTTCTTTAACCACTGGACCACGCAGCCTCCTTTCTGTAACAAGGTGACCAGAACTGAACACAATATTCTAGAAGAGGTCTTACTAATGCATTTAAAGTTTTAACATTACTTCCCTTGATTTAAATTCAACACTTTTCACAATATATCCGAGCGATATCTGGTGATCTTGTTGGCCTTTTTTTTATAGCTTCCCAACATTTGTCTAGATGAAGACATTTCCGAGTCAACATAAACTCCTAGGTCTTTTTCATAGATTCCTTCTTCAATTTCAGTATCTCCCATATAATATTTATAATGCACATTTGTATTGCCTGCAGTACCTTACACTTTTCTCTATTAAATGTCATTTGCCATGTGTCTGCCCAGTTCTGAATGCTGTCTAGATAATTTTGAATGACCTTTGCTGCTTCAACAGTGTTTGCCACTCCTCCTATTTTTGTGTCGTCTGCAAATTTAACAAGTTTGCTTACTATACCAGAATCTAAATCATTAATGTAGGTTAGGAATAGCAGAGGACCTAATACTGATTCCTGTGGTACACCACTGTTTACCTCGCTCCATACAAATGAGATCTGTTAAATATACTACTGTAGCTTAATGGTTTATTGTTCAGATCGGTAAACTAAATACATATCGCTACTTATATTGAATTGGAGTCAAAGGGGACTGTTTGCTAAAACTGTATTTTTAGGTATTTATAAAAAAAACAAAAAACAACGTTATTGTTATCATTATATTAATATTAAGATAGTCAACCCAGCTTAATATCATTTCGAAGGATCAGTGCAGAAATGGCCTAATACTTTGAGCTAACATGATCAGTTTATCTGTCAAAATGAGCTTTTTTGGCTGCCAATAGTAAAAAAAACAACAAAAAAAAAAAACACAATCTTTTCGCTTCTGCACAGCAAGCAGAGACTGTGGCTGCTATAATTAAATCGAAAATCGATTTTTTGATCGATTCCATTCCTCATTATATGCATCAATATAAATACTGGATAATCGATTCAATAATGACATTTTTGTAACGCATGTAGTTAATAATATTATTTAAGTTTATCAACGAAAATGCACAGAACGCCCTGCCATGCTATTTACAGTATTTCTGCCAGACAAGCAGTGGGCACGCTCATCTTCTCCTGCTCTTTAACTATTATTATTATTATTATTTATTTCTTAGCAGACGCCCTTATCCAGGGCGACTTACAATTGTTACAAGATATCACATTATACATTATTTCACATTATACAGATATCACATTATTTTTTACATACAATTACCCATTTATACAGTTGGGTTTTTACTGGAGCAATCTAGGTAAAGTACCTTGCTCAAGGGTACAGCAGCAGTGTCCCCCCACTGGGGATTGAACCCACAACCCTCCGGTCAAGAGTCCAGAGCCCTAACCACTACTCCACACTGCTGCCATCTAACTAGCATCTGATTTGCAGGTCCCATCCTACCAGCGAATCAGATTTGAAAATGCTTTGTAAGTACGCCCCTCTGTTCAATGTAAACAAACAAAAAAGTGTGCCTCATTGAATCCAGAGCAGGACAACAGGCTTTTATTCCTGGCAAACAGCCTCTAAATAAATTGTTTACATTGAAGAACACTGACTCCTATATAGTTTGCGCTTCTTTGGAGTTTCAAAATGAACTGTTATATAATTAATATTTAACAATATTCAATAACGTTAAAAAAATAAATAAATAATAATAAAAAATCTTTGTTAAACGCAATTATGGAGTAACGGTCAACTTGTCCTATAGTGGCTATGCATGTGATCTTGAAATAGAGTGAAATTGACTGAAGGGTTTACAAGCGGAACAGGGACATTTACAAGAGCGGATTAGGTACATATAAAGTATTGAATGTCTCCATCCATGTTATGTCTTGGGATGTCTGGTAGAACCATGTCTTCATTCTAGGTTAATCCTCTGGGTGTTCTTCCACATCCATGCTGAGCATTTTAGTCCCTATAATCTGTTGGTAAAGCCCAGTTAAGCTTGTTCAATTAGACCCTGTATTACTACACGGGATTTTATGGATTGAATTTTGAACCACAGGTGTAATCTGAACCTTATGTGCTTGTTTCATACTTTGTTAGATGTGTGTTTCACAAGTGATGCTCATTAAAACTATTTTAAACATCCCTGAGCAGTCACTGGGGTTTCTTTTTAATTAAAGGAGCCAGCTGTCCAACACGTTGGTATGGTTCATTACTCTGTGTGTGTGTGTGTGTGTGTGTGTGTGTGTGTGTATATATATATATATATATATGTATGTGTGTATATGTATATATATATATATATATATATATATATATATATATATATATATATATAATATGTGTGTGTGTGTGTGTGTGTATATATATATATATATATAATGTGTGTGTATATATATATATGTGTGTGTGTAAATATATATATGTGTATATATATATATATGTGTGTGTGTGTGTGTATATATAAATATATAAATAACTGATATGGACACTTTTTTTAATTTAACTGCTGTTATATTTCTGTCTCTTAACTTCAGTGAGTTATTTGGGAATGCTATTCAGAATTGCTTTTGTAAATTTAAACCAAAACTTTTGTGGGGTGGGTGTGGGGGTGGGCAAAAAAATCAAAAAGTAGCCTTTGCTCCCCTCCTCTTGTAAATGTTGACACCTGTTACTCTTAAGTGTGGCCACAGGCCTCTTTCCCCTTGACACACGCAGCACACTGGTTGACAAAGTGATCACAGCCTTGTGGAATGCCACATTCCTAAAGGAGTCTCCCTTCTCCAAACCCTAATACCTTTTATTCCTTGGCCTCATGCAGTCGCTATGTAGTGTATGTGGAGAGGCTTATAGTGAGTTTCCATTACATTCTCTTGTGAACAGCTCCCGGCTATGACCCGGGAGTTTTTTTTTTTTTTTTTATTACCCCCAGTCCTTGCTGTTGTTGACCTTGACTTTGGATTACTGGGCCGGCATTATATAGCTATGTTTGAATCCTCTCAAAATGTGATGCTAAAACCAACAGAGTCCTGGCGGGAGACCTTCCTGGACAGCAGAGTCATGGAACTCTTCTTTACAGTAAGTCACATTTCTCCTCTTGAACTGCATTCATTCCCCAGCTACACTTTGTTAGCAGGCTTATATATTTTGATTAAATTATTATGATTAAAGCTGGAGAAGAAGCACCTAGAAAAGTATGTGATTATTTAGTATATACTGTGATCTTGGGTACTTTCTATACACTCATTATTAATGTACTGTATGTGCTGTGAGTATTCTCTAATTTCCATTTTCTTTCAAAATGTATTGATGTGTTGGTTTATATATTTTGTGTTTTGTAAAGTTAAATCTGTGAAGAACTAATCTTCACATGCAGGTAGTGATAAGTTTAAAACAAAAACAAACAAAAAAAAGTTTTGTTGTTTTGCTTTTGATAAAGCTTTAGGAATTTTGTCTGTAGTCATTTTATAGAGAATTAAACAATATACTGTTGTACAAAAATTTACAAAGATCCAACAACTACAATTAGTAAACTGTAAGCAAATCCAAATGTGTTTTATTCGTTAAATGTCGTAGATACATTTTTTTTTTCTTAAAACCTACAAAATATAAACTAGAAATGTACTATACAAACGCTGAATTCTAGGAATGCTGTATAACTATTCCATTCAACATTTCAAAAAAACAGTTTATTATATATCTACTAAGTTTTTAAAATAATCTTAAACTGGATATGTAAAGGAGATCTTAACTCTACCAGTTGATAACATTGAAGAAGCCAAACCTAAGTTATGAAAGTCTGTCTTATAATGAATGTTCTTGGATCTCTCTTTCTTCTTATTATTATTATTTATTTCTTAGTAGACGCCCTTATCCAGGGCGACTTACAATTGTTACAAGATAACACATTATTTTTACATACAATTACCCATTTACACAGTTGGTTTTTTTTTAACTGGAGCAATCTAGGTAAAGTACCTTGCTCAAGAATACAACAGCAGTGTCCCCGACCGGGGATTGAACCCAAACCCTCCGGTTAAGAGTCCAGAGCTCTAACCACTACTCCACACTGCTTAGCCTGCTAAAATGCCAAGACCAGTTTTTCTAAGACATTTGTGGTCCAAAGTGTACCTACATCAAGTAAAAGTTTTATCTTCGATGTGAATAACTTCCTAGAGAAATAGAAGCCAGATAGAAGATCGAAGCAGCTGTCTGTGCAAAGCCAGCAGCTGTTCCACTCAACTGACTCTGTCCACGAGACTGAAAACCAACCCTTAGACACGAGTTGCAAAGTTCAGAGGCCTCTGTAAACCAACATTAGGATTAGACACAGACAGTAGGATTATGTACCAAATTAACAGCATCTAAGCTTTTTATTGGAACCTGGAAGTTGCTTTTATATAGTTAGTCTAAAGATATAGATGTTTTTATAATTGGCATATTATAGGTATAGGTATGGTAAAGCCGTAACACTATTGTATTCCTAGGGTATGTTTTTTTGGTAACATGCAGCAAGTGTTTCAGAACTCATAATGCAGCACTATACAATATTAATCAAATCGTTGTTTCTTACTTTCTTCAAGACCACCCAAACACATTTACGTTTTTAAATTCACAACAATCTTCTTTAGTAGTTCAGTGCAAAGGATAAAAAAATATTCTTCGGAACTGAATTTCCTACCATACCAGTCAGTTAATACAGTACAAAAACTACAGCAAAAAATGTAATTAGCTTGGAGTTTAAAATGAAGGCACTAGCCAAAATGTTTGTGTACTTGACATCTTTTTAACTTAATAGCAGATTTTAGTGAGCAAGCTGCATCACAGGTTCAGGGGCACACAAAAGAAAGGTGGGACATTTGTTCTTAATTTGACCCCAAAACATGGGTTCCTGCCATGGTGACTGGTAACACATTGATCAAAATTCTGAAATGTCCCATTTTGATATTATTCCCTCACTTTTTTTAATGTAGTCTTTAGGCTGTTTGATGAAACTTAATCCCCATATCTGTTTAGTTGTGTGTTTCCCTCTGGGCAGTCCCATCTGATACATGGGGGTCACACAAGTCAACTAGATCAACACCTAGTTCAGCTGCTTAAATACAAAGCAAAGCAGAGTATCACAGTTGTCAAAGTTTACCAGTTGTCCACTGTCTGAATAAACACTGACAGGAAAGCCAGTAAATGGAAAAATGATCAGTTTGTATAAAAGTAATTCCTAGTTGTACTAGATCCTATTTATTTTTTTGTTTTCTTTCTAAAAATAATTACTTTGCAAATCGGCATTCAGTTTCCTGTATTTTGAGTTAACCTAACTTAGCAAAGCTGATAGACATAGGTCGGGTTTACATGTACATGAAAATCGACCCTACAGTCATGACTGTGTGACGATGTCACGAGAATACATCAAGAAACAGCAAAAGGACGTCCTTTTGGCAGCGTGACTTTAAGGGCAGGGTCAATCACTTTCTCACGATAAAAATAGCTGTAAAAACCCATGTAAACTTGAACAGGAATCGTGCTGTGGCTCACGAGATTTCAGCAGTCAAAATCCTGTTCTTCTGACTTAATCTCACTTAATCCCAAGCAGAAAGGCTGTACAAAACATAGACACCCCCCAACTACTTTAACACTAGAACCGCCACGGTTATACTCATACCTACAACTGCCGACGACAGTCATTATGACGGTTACATTTTAAACATCATCAATATTAAAATGAAAGACAAACTATCGGATATCTAACTATCAAACATCTGCATAGCCGAAACGCCATATTTAAATGAACAATTAAACATAAAAGGGTTTATTTTCTAACTTACCACATATAAAGCACTACTTCAAAAAATGAAAAACTATAATAAAATAAACATTTCAAAAGAAACTAGTGTGTAAACAGGTTTATGTACATACAAAACTGTAAAAACAAAAGTAGTTTTTAATCTAAAACGAAAGTAACATATGATTTCTCTTGCGTGCAGCACAGAATCCAGGTTGAGCTGCTGCAGCCTGCAGCTTTGCAGTTTTCTGATCGAAATGTTTCTGCTGAAGCGCTGTGGCTAGCTTCAAGATGAAATCTCTCCTACTGATATTTTCCCCGGTGCATTTCATGTACAAAACAAAGGAATTGATGGCTGCTAGGTCCAGTAGAGATAACAACAGGCTTGTATAAATTAAAAAATTGAATATTGTAGGTTATATTCAAAATAAAAAACATGTATTGTAAAAGGCAGTTCTAGTATTAATGAAATGTAACTTTTAGATGTTCCACACACACACACACACACAAATATAAATTCTAAGTAGTAGAAACTTAGTAGAAATTATATTTTATATAATTGTGTGTGTGTTGGAAAGGTAACCAGACAAACAATTAGCTAGCGCAGCGTAATTCAGAATGTGCGCGACAACACATGAATTAATTTCTCTTGTTAAATGTTTTTATCTTCATGGCAACGCATGAAGCTCTCCTCACGATATTCAGAGGTGTTCTTTTGCTACTTGGCAAGCAAACACGGACATTTAAATATCCCCACCCCTAAATGACTATCAGTTGAGTAATCTGCATTGGTACCACCGTTGTTTGCTTGTTTGTTTTGTTTTGGTTTTTTTCCCCTAAATCAGAACTTCATAGCAACGCATTTCCTGAAAAGTACTGCAAACACGTTGTGAGGAAAACTCTCATGACTTGTGCATGTAAATGCCGCCATAGTTAGCATAATACACATCGCTGTCATCCTTGCTGTTTTTAGAAAGTCTGGCATCTGTTTGTTTTTGTTTTGCAATGCGTTGCATCTAGAGTTCTCTACACAACAAGGTCTGCTCTGACAGAGGATTGCTTTACTTTTGAGATGTGGAGCTACGAATATAACAACCTGCATTGCAAGCGTTTTTATATACGAGTACTGGTTATTGTATGGGATACTATATTGTGTGTGTGTGTGTGTGTGTGTGTGTGTGTGTGTGTGTTTTTTCTGTTAAAATATATTATCCATACAACACCAAACCAGAACCTGAAACGGAGAACCAAAAATAATGTTAACGGTATTTTGGAGTTGTAAGTGTAGTGGTGATGCACAGCTGAATTGACGGCAAATGGTTCTGTTACTCTATTGATTTTATGTTTCTTTTCTTGCAAGTGATGTCTGCTCTTATTAATTTCAGGTGCATCGTAAGATCCGGGAAGACTCAGACATGGCACAGGATTCCTTGCAGTGTCTGGCACAGTTAGCATCCATGCATGGGCCTGTATTCCCAGATGAGAGTGCTCAGGTTAACTATTTAGCCCGCTTGGTAGAAGGATTACTCGGCATGATAAATGGGTATGTTTTAATATTTGTTACTTTTAAGTGTTTAAATCGTGTGTTTACGGTGTTTGACCTCAGCTTGCTAAGAGTCAATCAGATTAAAAGATTCTTATCATTCGGGCTCCCGTTTACAATTGAGCACAGACTGCCTTTGGCTCCATGTGCACGTGCATAGCACTGAACTGTAGTGCGTACCTGTGACCGAGTTGTTGAGTGGCATGTGGGTGGTGACGTCACAGACCAGGATCAGAAACCAAAACAATGAATGGTGGTGGTGAAACTGCAGCGCTACGACGCTCAGTGTTTTATTAAATAATAAACAAACAAACGATTTAAACAAACAACACACTACAAACAAAAGGGCACGTTGGCCAAACAAATAGAAATAAACTAAGTATCGTGCTGGGGTAAAACCATCACGCTTAGCAGTTGTTTTAGGTTTTAAATCTCTCTCCCACTTTGCTCGCTCTCCCGTACTCTCCTCTGTACACTCTCCCCTGAGCACAGATAGCTGCAGGCTTTTATATTCTGGCTGAGGGGTTAACTAACTATTAATTAGTTATTACCCCTCGGCCATAGTCTGCACAAGTTTAATAAGGATGCGTGACTGTCAGCTAGTTAAATAATCAGTAGCTGATCAGTCACGCATCTTCAGAAGGTTTTTAAAATCTATACACAAAATAACAAATAACCATCGGCTTTCGCCGTCATATAAACATATACAAATCATAATATAAATAAATAATAAACCAAGAGGCGGGACACTCCGCCACAGTACCCGATGACCTTCACACCTTCCGTGAAGACATTTCCCCTCCCAAAACAGTCGGAAGTGTTTAAGTCAACAAGAAACCTGTTATTTGTCACTTGTGTGTTTCTACTTCAAGGTGGTCATTTCATGCTAATTAAGATTTCATTTTGTCATCAGAAATGGAGTGAAGCATTTAAAGAAACAGATGTTGTAAACATTTACACATCAGTCTGAAAACTTCTTATATGTGAATGTAAACAATAACTCACATTTTTTGTGCTATTCAACAAAAGCAAAATTTGTTTAATAGCTAAAAAGAAACAATCTAGTGTATAATTGTGCCATAATGTATACAATTAAACAAGCACTATGTACAGATATTAAAGCATGTTACTTTTAAACAAAGGACTGCATTTGCCCCATGAAGGAAACGTTTCATTTTCTTAGCGCCTTTACTAAGGCTGTAACAAAGGGTAAATTTTGACCTTCGAAGGTTCAGAATACAGAATACAGAATAAAGCTGTGAATCTTCAATAGTACTACTTTGCATAATTTACTGGTCACCATAGCTACTAGTTTTATATTTGATTGAAAATCCTACATACAGGTCCATATAAATAGAATAACACATTAACATGTAGTTTAAAAATACTTTATATAGAACAGTAATCATGTTTTTATAATTTAAATACACTTTGTTCATGTACATGAATTGATGCTGCTTGCGATACTCATACAGTAGTGTTGGATGATAATGCAATTTTCTGTTGCATTATCGATTGTCGGATGTAAATTATCACAATAATCATTATTGCCTGAATAAATAAAATATATACAAAAAAACCTGGGCTGTGATGGATAATGAAATAAATTGTTACATGGGGATTAATATTATTCTTAATACAAGGACGGTAAAGCGTGACTGACGTGTCTGTATATCCGAGTGCTGACTGTCGCTCGTTACCTGTAGCCATATATCTGTGTAGTGTAAGGGTAATGCTTGTCCTGGTGTTGACATACTCCCAATGTTTGTTTTTTTTGTTTGATAGTTTATTTGTTAGGATTCTGAGCATGTGATGGCTTTGTGCAGCATCCCTACTCTCATCTGTCATAAAACTGATAGCCAACTATCTTCACTGCCCCGAATCAGCCCTGCATGTTTCAATCTAATTTTGAGTTATCATCCCAAACTTGATCCAGTTTATAATAAAAATAAGGTCGCTATTTCACTGTATTAAAGCTCATGTGCGTTTTTTAAATCCTCAAGGTCAGCTCATTTTAGGCAACTGGGCCTATATTTATCATTTGTGCATAAATAAATGACTTGAAGTTTAGAATTGTTGCATGCAGAATTAAATCCTGATTCATCAATCTTGCCATTGAAAGCTATCAGTAGCTACAAAGCCAATAGTAGTGGACAGAACTTGAACATGTGCAGGAATTGGATGTGTACGCTTGGTTGGTCTGTGCAACCTAGAACCCAACATCTCACACAATTCCATAGCTGCCATTGGAAAGCAATCTTCCAGAACTGCAAGATTTATCCATTTTCAAATGTATTATCATGTGTGAATTATTTATAAAAGAAAATAAACCTAATGAGAACGTTATTATTTTACAATTTTAATAGGAGTTTGAACTTGTCTTGCAGTAGCATCATTCTAACCCGAGGAAATGATCGTGCACGTGACCCAGAGTGTCCGTGAGTCTAAGGACATTCTCACGCAGACGTCTGTGTTAATAAATCACATACTTTCTGTTGGAATGTGTGTACGCACGGTTTAGAAGGGAATACTTGCACTCACAAGAATGTTAAATATAGCCCCTGTTCTTTTTATCTCTTCCAGGATTGAAATAGAGGATTCAGAAGCTGTGGGGATTTCCAACATTATCAGCAATTTAATAACTATGTTCCCTCGCAGTAACTTGACTGCCATTCCCAGCGAGCTCTTCAATTCATTTGTAAACTGCCTCACGCATCTCACTTGTTCCTTTGGAAGAAGTGCTGCCTTAGAGGAAGTGGTAATTATCCAAAACATTTAAACGGGATGGTGGGAAGCAATTTGGAGAACAGTGTTCTGTGTTTTGGTAGATACATACATATTAAAAATAATACTTGTTTTTTGTTACTCTTACTGTTTCTAGTTCTTGTTGTGATGTACGTGACACAGCTGCTATTTGATTTATTTGTTCAAAGAGTATCGGCATCACACAGTAATATGGTAGATGTAACTAAAGCACAGTTGCACTAGTAGCTATGTTGCTCTTACATTTTGTATCTATAATTTGAATTGTTAAATCCAATTGTAATGCAACATAATGACATGCTAATCAAGACTATACAGTACCTCCACCAGTTATTCTGTATACTGGGAATTACTTATAATGGCCTACATTTTTGGAAACAACAATATTATTTGCAGATAAGAGTTACAGGCTTTTATATCTCTGAGCAGGTTGATTTTGATGTTGTGTCTCTGCAGCTTGACAAGGATGATATGGTATACATGGAAGCCTATGACAAACTCCTGGAGTCCTGGCTCACGCTAGTGCAAGATGAGAAGCATTTTCACAAAGGCTTCTTTATCCAGCATGCTGTGCAGGTTTTCAATTCCTACATTCAGTGCCATCTTGCAGCGCCTGAAGGCACAAGGAATTTGGTGAGATTATTATCATTTTTACCCTGGAGTTTATAAAAGATATGAATTTGTGCATTAAAGGGAGTAATTATTATTATTATTTATTTATTTATTTATTTATTTTATTTATTTATTTATTTATTTATTTATTTATTTATTTATTAATTAGCAGATGCCCTTATCCAGGGCAACTGCTAAATAAATAATAATAATAATAATTCACATTTACCCAGTTTATCAAATGCTTAGAGTATGCTGCGTTTGCTACTTCCAGTCTGGCTGTCTTTCTAAAAAATGAATAAATAAAAATATATGCATTTCATTAGTTTATTTTCCAGCTGCTTATTTACAAGCAAAAAAAAAATCTGTGTTACCCATGAACAACAGATCTCAGCTTAAATGTACATTTACATTTCAGGTACATTGATGCAGGTGCAGGTACGAGTCCAAATGCTGGTCTTTTTTTTCTTGTAAAGTTTCTTATAAATGTAACCTTATCTATGATTGAGTGTTTCTGAGCTTGTGAAAGAGTAATCCAGTTCCACCATCATTAGTGCCAAATGTTACCATTTCTTTCCTCTAATCTTAGACTGCCAATGGTGTGGCCTCCCATGAAGAAGAAGAAATCAGTGAGCTTCAGGAAGATGACAGGGAGCTGTTCTCAGACCAGTTGGCCAGTATAGGCATGTTGGGAAGGATAGCTGTTGACCACTGCATACCTCTCCTCACAAGGTAACTGTTAATTATTTGTAGCTTCATTGTGATGGATTGATGTGCCCAAATCATAGAAAACCTCTGTCAGACTTGCAAAATATAAATACCATTTAGTTTTTTAGATTGCTATTCTCCTAAGTGTGCATATAAAATGTACCCCTAGATGTACTGTATTAATGCACATAACATAATTTGGCTATCCTGGTGTAAGTGTTCGTAGGCTTCCTCTTAGTATATTTCTCACACACTCTATGCTGTGTCAGGCCTGTGAGCAAAGGGACACAGAGTGCAAGAGAAAATACTCTCAGCTGGTAGCCACTGAATACATCGAAACTTAGTATAACAGACAAAAAGCTGATATTGACGTATATAATCTGTTTCTCTATATATTCTGTTGTGATTTAAATTCTTTGTCATTGACATTATGAAATCCATGTTACAGCGAAGGTGTAAGTGTATTTACTGCTAATAGGTTCCAAAGGGGACTTGACTTATAATTCCATTTCAAATTAAATGAATGAATTGCACAATACAGTTTGTTCTTATTGATGGTGTAACACAGACTTTATCTTGTCAGTTTGTTGGAGGACAGAGTAACAAGGCTCCACGGCCAGTTGCAACGGCACCAGCAACACTTGCTGGCTTCTCCAGGATCTGGCTCAGTAGATAACAAAGTGCTGGATGACCTGTATGAAGATATTCACTGGCTTATTCTAGTCACAGGTTAGTCATTTCCTTTACTATACAAGTAGGGCTCTGTTTTTCCAGTCCATTCATGCTAAGAGACTTCAGAAACATATTGAAGATGTTTGGTACTAAGCCAGTGCATAGATGTTTGGTACTAAAACAGTGCATAGGTTGTGTGATCTTTTGTCAACATATTTGTAATGCTTATAAAGTAGGACTGTACTTCTCTGTTCTAACTGGATGGGGGCCAATGAAGAAAATTTTAAAACTCATAGAATTAAATTACTGAATAAAATTAACGAAAGCTACAGGGTAGATGATCAATTATCCATGTTATTATTATTCTGATTGAAGTAGATCCAGGAGTAATATTGTCAGTGCTCTGAACTAATACATTATGCATTGAAGGCCACTCTGAAGACAAAGCACTGTACATTCCTATTAATTTGTATTAATTTAGTATTTGTTTAGAAATGTAAAAAAGGAAAACATTCAAATACAGGCTATGGCAGCCCTTTGAATTGAAGTATAATGCATAACTATTAACCCTTTAAAGTACAAGGGACATTTTATTTTTTTTCGAATGAGGTGCACAAAACAGTGTTTAAAATGTACTGACAGGTTGGATCAGGACATTGTCAGTTTCCTCATGATGCTTTAGTCACTCTCAAATGTATTTTCAAAAGAAACCGCTTGAACAAACCGCTCAATTCGTTGTGTAGCTTAAGGGGTTAAACACTCAATAGTGCTGAATTTATAAATACTAAAATATACCAAATAAATTTAATAACAAACATTTTGACAAAGGCTTTGTGATCTGTTTACATAGGCTGCCTCTTGGCTGATGAGACTCAGGGCGAGACCCCTCTTATACCTCCAGAGATAATGGAATATTCCATCAAGCACTCGACTGAAGTTGACATCAATACAACCCTTCAGGTCCTGGGATCCCCTGGGGAGAAGGCATCTTCTATCCCAGGATGTAACAGGACAGATTCAGCTATCAGGCAAGTCCTGCACTCAAAACAAAACTATGTGCTGAAATGGAGGGGAAAGAATGGCCTTTTTGTTTCTGTTTTTTTTTTTTTTTTTGAGGGGTGGGAGGGGGAGTGGAGGAATTCCTTTCTGTATTTAAATGTTTTACAAGAAAAACCTCAACACCAGCAACCTGTTATAATATGTTGTTATGAAAAGATTTTGCTGTAAAACAGTGCTAAAGTTTTTAGCTGTAGACCAAGATGTACTGTATAATAGGGATGGGCCGGTATAACATTTCCACGGTATGATGACCGTCAATAGAATACTGTGGTAGCCTTAATATCACAGTATACAGGGCTCATGCAAGTCATAAAATGAAGGCTTACTAAAAATTTAGATTTATTACTGTAAATTACAAAATTAACACACAGAAATTACACTTCCTTTCACTGAATGATTTAAACTTTGGCTGCTTTATATTTATTACAACAACGTTTACGTTTATATTAAAAAAAAACTTAAAAAAAAAAAAAAAAACCAGAAACTTTAACTCCCTAAAGTTGTATAATATATGTTATACTGCCACAGTATGTATTATTCAATCATTATGCTATACCCTTTGCTCAAAACAATGTGGTGCTGCAGTTTGTTTGTTAGAAAAATTCTAATGTACAAAATAAATAAATGAAGTGCTTTGTTCAGTTGATAGTAAACAGAATTAGGAAATTATCATTCATATTGTTTAAAACACAAACATTTATACAGGTTATTTAAGAGCAGTGACGAGTTACTTATTTTTGGCACAGGGTAAATAAATTACTTACAGCAAAACCATGAAAGTATTTTAATGCTAAGACGTATGATTATTGGATTTAAATCTGCAGTTCACATGACATTGCACAAGTCAGCTTTCAATGCTGTTACTAATGATTATTACACATATGGAGTTTGAAAAAAGAAAGAGATTCCTTTACTTACCTGAAAAAGTTTGAATACTGTAAATGACATGTTTAAACAAAACTACTTTGAGAATAAATAGGCTGTCCCACTGCAGTCCCGTGTCTCTGCTAATTGAGACATATTCTGTGTTGTTCCTTCAAACCCCCTTTCAGAATACAGTATCAGCTGACAAAAAGATCTTCCTCAGACACTTTGCTAAGGCTGAAAATATAACAGCTTGGTTTAGAAGCATGTTTGCAGTCAAAAAATGTTGACGTTGCCGTAGAAAAATGCAAAGGCAAAAGGGCTGTGGTGATGGTGATTGACAGCAAGGTAGAAGTGGATGGAATGTTGAAGTGCAAGGTGAGAAGGCCGAGCAGCACTGAGACTTGTTTTGTAAAAGACCTTGAATAAAAAGGTGGTCATATGCAAATGACTTTTTCCTTTACTTTGTTTGTAGCAACACAAACATAGCATTAACCATGTAGCATAACAGGAATGCTACCAATGCTGTAATGAACCTAAACCACAAAACCGGTTTACAGACTCACCCGCACTATACAAGGTTGAAGTGACACAATAGGGTTTATTCAATTAATCTAAATGCTGGTGGATCTAAATACTGTTGCCGATTTAGATCACTAAAATTAACATAGTCTTATTGCTGTATTTGTGGGTAAGGTAATATGCTGAGCTCCAAAAATAATTAGAACTTCTGATTTGTAGTTTTTCCATCAATGGTTTTGGGAGCTGTGTTGCAGTGAGGCACGTTTGCATCACACTTGTATCCCTCTGTGACTGAATATTGAGAGTTGCAAACTCACCTCTTTGTATTCTAGTGTTTGAGATTTTGTTTCATGGATTGTGTCTTCTTCATTGTTTCTGATTAAGGTTACTGTCTTCTGTTTTGAGAACTTCAGAAGTGGAGTCTCGGGCAACAAGAGCAAACTTGACAGACCTGCTGAGCCCGCAGATGGGAAAGGATATAGTGTGGTTCTTGAAAAGATGGTCCAAAACATATCTGTTAGTAGATGAGAAGTTATATGACCAGGTAAGAATATGTTTTCTTGTTTTCTACATATCCATTAAGATCCAAAAGGCCTATTTTAATGACCTAATGGCTGTAATACAGGGCAGGTTCCATTTTAGGCAATAAATCACCCATGAAATCACACAAGCAAAAAAAGGGTGGCAGTGTTTTAAATCTGCTTCTGTTTTAGACCATTAAATCTAAATATTGAAAGAAAGCCAGAAATTGTTATCCGATTGCACCAGTTTTAAAGATAAGCAGATGTATCAATGGGGGGGGGGGAAAGGAATCTGACCTGGCTATCTATAGCAATCTTAATTACCCCGTTTCCTATATTTCCTATAAATACACTTTTTTCCATACTTTTACTTAGGATTTTATGGAACTAAGCATGAATGATTTAATATCCATTTTATTTTCTAGATAAGCATACCATTTAGTGCTGCCTTTGGTGCAGACACTGAAGGTGCCCAGTGGATTGTGGGATATATTCTTGAAAAGGTCATTAATAATCTGTCCGTGTGGAGTTCAGAGTCGGACCTGGCAAATGACACCGTGGAATTGCTGGTTACATTGGTAGAACGAAGGGAAAGGTAAGTACTTGATCTGCGTGTCAATGCCACCCACAAAATAATTAAGCATGGAAAATTTCAGTGATCATGCATTTGCCCTTCAGTTTCAAAATAACATGAAATACTAAAATTAAAAAAAATTAAATGGTTTAGGTTTCTATCATTTTGCCTGTGTCTTTCTCTGATACAACTTTTATGTGAATTATTATTTGGTTCAGGAGTTCATTTTCATCTTTTAAAAACGTATTGCTGCTTGCTGTATTTTTTTATATTAATCCTATAAACAAGAATCTAAATTCAGTAATATAAGGGTCAGTCTCCAATACTTGGTACCAATAGGAGCTGTAACATTTGTTCAAGTTTATTTTTATTATGAAAAGTTATTTTATTGAGGTAAATGTTTTTAAATATTTGGTACGTTATATACACACAAAAAGCTTAACTGCATTATTTTAACTTTTTAGATATATATAAAAATCTTGACAAACAGTGCATTGTCATGAAAAGTAACTGGTAAACTCCTTTGTTATATACGTTTTCAATGTTATTTTACTGAAAATAACTACAATATGCTTTTAAAATATGCATATGGTGTTACAGATCATCTAAATTCAGGTTTCGCACTATACCTATGGTGTCAATTACACTTAAAAAAATGTATCCTAATTTGCTTGCTAAATGTAAATATCTGTACGCTCAGAACAGGGTCATCACTCGTCGCTTTACAAAAGGCAAAGAATGCATTTAGGGGCCCCCTCTTCATAATAATAAAACTCTGCAACAAACTTAAAAAAAAAAAAAAAAAAAACTCTGGCATTGCATGAATAAACCCAGTGAAGCAGCGGATATTGTCTAGGTTTCATTTTTGCAAACATATCAACCAGAACATCAAAGTTTCTTTTAGCTTTCAGTTGCCATTAGAAGCAGATCACTCAGACGAGGATTGGTCATGAAACACTGACTGATGGCAAACAGCAGTAAACAACAAACAGTGGTAAGCAATACAGCGGCGTGTATTGCTTTATTTATAATCCGCGAGTTGGCCCCGAAATAAGTCCCGTTTTAACCCTTTGCTGTCCTATGTCAGACCAGGTCCGACATTTACAATTCTTCCTTTCTGGTCTGATGTCGGACCCTGTCTGACATCATCAAAAAGATGTCAAGCACATGTCTCTAGTCATTTTTTCTCAGGAAAAAGAAGAGAAAAGCTTTCAACGGCCGAGAGAAGCCGGAAAAAAAAAAAAAAAAAGAAGCGGCTCTGAACAATATGCATAGTCCCTTCACTACAGACATAAACAAACAAGATAGCTGCTTCTGCATCAGCGCTCAAAGAATATTCCGGACATTTGCCAAGCCTTTTGAGATGTTATAGTAATAAAATAATGACTTGGATCGCATTATTGAGGAGTTTGGTTTATTGACCTGTTTTACTGTGAATAAAATTACTTTTAAACAGCGTGTGTAAAATAAACAGCTTGTGTGAAAATAAATTGGACCTGACACGCCTGACAGGTGCTGAATAAATGTACCGCAAAGGGTTAATTCACCCACATGTAACACAAACACCAGTCCACAGTGCGTGCTCTAGTGCTCATAGTGAATACACAGTCCTGAGTGAAACAAAGTGCAGTGATGTTGATCCGGGTTTAGTATTGGCCTTTGGCGACAGCTCCGGATCATGTTAGCCATCTAAATAACAATTCAACAGTATTTTAAATAACGACAAACAAAACGCTCATGGTTCACAATACAGGTTCTCTTTTTGGTCATTAGCCGTTTACAAAAGGAACAGATCACATCACTACGTCCCCTTAAATACCATGACCCCTTGGTAAACGAGTGCAGCCGCTCTTCCAGTCCGTGGATGCCACATTGTTTCCCTTCAGGGTCGATGATTTAGTGTAGCATAGTTCCGCCGTCTTCCTTCTAACCCTGGGAATGATGTCGGGCCATCCAGTTCAGGGTACTCTGTTCCCTTTACACAGCGCCCTCGCAGATCAGAAGCGACATCTAACACCAAGAATCATTCGATCTCTGTCACACCCTCCAAGTCCATTTTGTCACCTCTAATCAGAATAGCAGCTTTGTCTACATTTTTGTCTACAGTATTAAATAAAATTTCCCAAATGTACATCAGTTTTATGAATGAAAAAGAAAAAATGTAAATGAAAAATAAGCAGAGCATGACTAGAAATGCTATGAAATACAGTCTTTAGCTTTAAAAGAGGTATTCTGTCAAAATAAAATTGTGTTAATTTAAATAGATAAATGCTACTCTTCATTTACATAAACGCAGTATGTATGCAATTGTTGTACCCTTGAAATGGGAATGATTGAAATAATCTAAATGCTGCATTGTGTGCTTGCTGCAGGAGTGATTTAATCAACAATAAAATAAGTTATGGTCATTTCTTTTACACAGAAAATGACATGCTTACTCTTTACATCAGTAAAATAGCAAGTATCCTTTTAGAGTTGTACCAGCTCAAAAAGATAGTAACAACTACCTGTGGCGCGACTTTAGATTTTCGTTCCCCTCTTCAACTCAGTAACCTCTGGGAATCTGCTTAACTCGGCATATTCTTCCACATTGGTATCCAACATTGTTGTCGGTAGGTTAGTAACGCAGTGTCCACAAAAATAAAGACGGAGAAAAAAGGAGAACAGTTATGTTTGAAATTGAATAATAGTATTTTTTAAGTCTTTTTTAATTAATATATTGTTAAACATTGCTTTTGATTTATTATTACGAAAGAAAAGATACTTTTGACACCAATCGGTACTGGAGTCTTTTGCAACGTTGGGACAAGGTTCTTCATTTTTATTTGATGCATATTAGACATTTACATTATTAAACTCTGGTGTTTTTTTCTTTTACTATTTTCTTATTTTTTTACTGTTAACAGTGCAGTATAGATATATTTTGTTAAGAAGCAGCTTAAGCTACTTTCTCTCTTTTTATACAATTTAAATCTTGTTTCCTATTGTTTCTTTTCCTGTTCATATTTAAATAGTCAAAACCTTAATTCCCTGTGTGTTGTATAAATCCAACATTACAAATACCATCGTCTATGTATTTAAATATCCTAAGAGTTATTTGAGACTGAAGTAAAATACATACATAATAATCAATAATTAATAAATAGATGGGTTGCGGGGGTAACCAAGACGCAATAGCAGAGCACGTCTCTGTTGAGCTGGGAGATTGTATTTTGCTTTTATTTACTATTCTTGGATAAAGGCAGCAGATAAATAATAAGTTCCACTCCACAAAGGATTGTATTTTGTTCAAAACAGTTTTAAATGTAAATATTTTTTAAATTACTTTAATATTTTTCTGCGTGTTAAAGACAGTACAGGTTTAGAATTTCTTGTTCTGGATGTCACAATACATAACTGAAAATATATAAATTAAGCTTATTGCTGGTTTTAATATGTACTATGTACTATTTTCTGAAATGTTCTTCATAATACAATGATAGATGTGAAGTTGCGCATGTAACATGGACGTCATGATGTCCATGTTATGTACATATTTAATATAAAAGTACCCCTTTCAAGACATTTCTGTATAATAACACAATGTAAGATGAGGTAAATATTTGAGACAGTTCCATGCATTACATGTCTGAGGATGGTAAACATAATAAGGTTTTTGGTGTTTTATGTTTTTTAACATTTCAGTGTTTATTTTTAACCAATTTCAGTCTTAGCAAAATTCGGGCTTTATCGGTTAAATATGGCATTTTTATTTTTTAGCAAAACGAGTCGATAGTTTTTACAAAAACAAAAAAAAAATCTATTTTAAGCAAGACTCCTGCCGCATTGCAGCTGAATTAGGGTTTTCTAGCTCTGTTGCACTAACGGCTAGCATATAAATCTTACAAATAAACCAATTACTTTTTCTTTAAGGGCTAATGTAGTAATCCAGTGTGAGAACTGGTGGAATTTGGCCAAGCAGTTTGCCAATCGAACGCCTCCGCTGCACTCCCTTTCCAGCTCGGTGCAGAGAACCCTGATGAAGGCCCTGGTTTTAGGGGGGTTTGCACACATGGATTCAGAAACTAAGCAGCAGTACTGGACTGAAGTAAGAATGCTTTCCTAATACTCTTTTAAACAGTGAATGTCCAAGAAAGGAGCCTAGCAATGTCCTATAATTGTAATGTATGTCTGAGTGATGTTTATTTCTTAATTAGTTTGTAATTATTACTCTCCTTTTTAAGTATTTTAATCTCTTATCAGAAAGCCTCAGTTTTACTAGGTTATTCCTAGTAATATGTTTTAAAATGTACATGTTTAACAAAGATTTACTAGCTCAAAAATGACTTGCTCATATTACATTCACTTTCAAGGCAGAGATGGAGTCTCAAGGCCGATCTCGAGGCTACGTTTTAAGGTCTTGGTCTGGGTCTGGGTCTGGGTCTCGGCACGTCGGGTCTTGGTCTGGGTCTCGGTCTCGGCACGTCGGGTCTTGGTCTGGGTCTCGGTCTCGGCACGTCGGGTCTTGGTCTGGGTCTCTGTCTCAGCACGTCAGGACTTGGTCTGGGTCTCGGTCTCGGCACATCGGGTCTGGGTCTCGGCACGTCGGGTCTTGGTCTGGGTCTCGGTCTCGGCACGTCGGGTCTTGGTCTGGGTCTCGGTCTCGGCACGTCGGGACTTGGTCTGGGTCTGGGTCTCGGCACGTCGGGACTTGGTCTGGGTCTCGGCACGTCGGGTCTGGGTCTCGGCACGTCGGGTCTGGGTCTCGGTACGTCGGGTCTTGGTCTGGGTCTGGGTCTCGGCACGTCGGGTCTTGGTCTGGGTCTTGGTCTTGGTCTTGATAGCAGGCAGCACGCAGAGATTCTCAAGATTTGTTTCATTTCCTCTTATTATATATAAATAATTATAGCCGTTATACTCTAGAGCAGCATTCAAATTACTAAATTTAACGCATCAGACTTCGCTCAGCCTCTCCCATGAAGCAAACTTTCCTCCTGCCACAAAATACATTTCCTGTAATATATTAGTTACCTTAACAAAATTGTGTCAGTAACACAAATGCCTACAAATATGATTATCTATACATATCTGTCAAGTCTTCCGTTTGGATCAGGACCCTCCCGTTTTCAAAACCAATCTCCCGCCTGGGACCCGTTTAATCGAGGAATTTCCTGGTTTGTATATTAGGCTATAAATACATTATTTTTCTCTTATTTATTTAAAACATATAACAACCAACCAAGCATTCCATCATGGTTAGGTTGTATAATTTTGGAATTATGTATTTTTGTCGAACCAAAAAAGAAATTATGTCTGCGCACCTGCATTGTAACACAAAGGAGACAAAAGTGCAGGGAACTTCTTTTTCTAGGTAAGCCATTTGTTTTACATGTGTATAGCTGTTATATCTAGTGAAACCGTCTTCAGCCAGGGGGGCCTGATCATAACACCACATCGAGCGAAACTGTCGCCGCAGCTTCTCTCATCTCTGGTGTTTCTGAGATGCAACAAACACTTGTGATTGTATCACAAGTATGCAGTTCGGAAGGATCCTAGCGTCTCTCGGTTTCCACGTGTCCCAGCCATATACTTAATCTCTTCTGAGTCAGTACAGGGGTTGCAGCAATGAGCTAGGCTGAATAATTGACAATTTCCTAATTGCGGTATAAAAGGTTGTAAAATAATTGCAGATTCAAGTTTCAAGTTCAAAATTCTCTTAAGATGTTTCCAATTATATGTAAATATTTCATGTAAATGTTTTTATACACCTTTTCAGGGTGTGCAGTGTGTAAGTGAATTGATTGTAACTGGAAAAAGTCAATAGAACACCTTTTTCAGTTGTTGCAACTGTTGTTCTTCTAGCGCAAATTTATTTAGTTTGGTTGGTCACAACAAAAATATATTGGTCTCAGTCTTAGTCTCGATCAAGATACGTTTGGTCTCGGTCTTGGTACGTTTGGTCTTGGTCTCGGTACGTTTTGGTCTTGGTCTCGGTACGTTTGGTCTTGGTCTCAGTCTTGGTCTCGGTACGTTTTGGTCTTGGTCTCGGTACGTTTTGGTCTCGGTCTCGGTACGTTTGGTCTTGGTCTCAGTCTTGGTCTCGGTACGTTTTGGTCTCGGTCTCGGTCTTGGTCTCGGTACGTTTGGTCTCGGTCTGTGTCTTGGTCTCGGTACGTTTTGGTCTCGGTCTTGGTCTCGGTACGTTTGGTCTTGACTACATCACTGTTTCAAGGTGTAATAGATTCATATTGACTCTGGTTGGCGTTTTACCATGCAAGGTAGGGTTAAATTTTAAGGGACTTGTCCCACAGTCAAGTGCAAGGCAGATCATTGGTTGTCCGCAAACTAGACTGATTGTCCGCAACACAGAAGAATATATATATTACATATGTATAAACAGAATGATTAATATGCAAATGTACAGTAGTATACTACACTAAATGTACGCTTTTTTTTTTTTCTAAAGAGCAGCACTGCAAACCACATCGCGTGCATAGCTCAAGGATGCACAAAAAAATAACGTTTGAGTTTTTTTGGAACCAATAGAAGATCTACCTTTTCTTCAGCTAACTAACCAGAAGTGATAGGGGTGGGATGGTAAAAGCACAGCCATGTAGTGTGCAGGGAGATTCATACAGCGCAAGTTCATGTCCTTGCTGTGCGGAGTCGTCGGTCTTCGCTGGAGATTCCGAAGGGAGCGTTGCAACAGCGAAGCCTACTGGCCAGGCACCCAGTGAGCTCACAGCAGACACCTGCAGGGCTGGCCTTTGTCCTCTTGCTGACATCCACTCGAGTTTCTGGGTGTAAAAGAGGAAGCTGGCTTGGTCATGGGATCGGAGGACACCCACTGAACCTTCGGGTCTCCTGAGCTGTGTGCGGAATCGTTGCAATGAAGAGAAAAAATAAATGGACATTACAACTTTAGGAGAAAATCGGGGTAAAGTAATTGGGCATACGAAATAAATGTAAAAAAAACAACAACTGACAAATGAAACGGAGCACCAGCATAATATAGGTTTTAGGAAAGCATCACATTCAGATTATTACTTTGTTTTAAATAAATTAATGAAAAATATTGGAGTGTTGATAGTGCGGATTGATATTTGTTTTATGACCGGTTCACGTGAACCGATGTGAACTGGACTGAATCCGCGCCTGATACATAAACACAAAATCTATTATCATACAGTGTTAATGTTCCAAGTTTGCAAAAAAATAAAATAATAAAAAGAAGATTGCACTTCATAGCACGAGTCGCCACACCTGCAGCAGTGTGCTCTGACCAATGCCGAGTTTTCTTTGACTGAGCTTTCAAGAGTAGGGGAGGAGGAGGAGGAGGATGATGATAATGATGATTATTATTATTATTATCATCATCGTCATCAGTGATAATGAGAGTAAAATTCAGATTACAGATTTATAATAATAATAATAATATAATAATTTATTGATTTTATATGGCGCCTTTCAGGGATCACAAAGCACTTTACATGCATAAATGAAAATAATCAAAAATAATACGAGCAACAATAAAACAGCACTACAGGAAAATTATAAGAATAGAAATAATAAACAAATAAACACACACAGAACTAAAAGCAATTTTAAAAGCCATAGTAAAAAGATTTTAAAAATATCTGGGGACGGAGCTTCCCTTATTGCGAGGGAAGGAAGTTCCAAAGACGAGGCGCGTAACTGGCGAACGCCGAATCTCACATTGTTCGTAGTCTCGTCTTTGGAACAACCAAAAATCTTTGGTCCCCAGATCTTAAAACACGTGCAGGGGTATGGAAAATTAAAAGTTATTTTAAATAGGCTGGTGCTAGATTATTCAGGGGTTTGTACGTGAGTAAAAGAATCTTAAAATCAATGATTTGCCTTACTGGGAGCCAGTGAAGGGATGCTAAAATAGGGGTGATGTGAGCAGAGTGGGGTTCTAGTTAAAACCCTGGCCGCTGCGTTCTGGACCATCTGGAGTCTCTGCAGGGGCTTACCAGAGACCCCTGCTAGTAGTCCATTGCAGTACGTGAGGTAATGAATGCATGTACCAGTTTCTCTACATCAACAGCTGTAAGGGAGGATCTTAGTCGGGCAATGTTGCGCAGATGGAAAAAGGAAATCTTGGTGGTATTCTTAACATGGGTCTCAAAAGAAAGCTATTTTATGCTATTTTATTAATACTCAGCTCCGATTCCAAGCCGATCATTGGTGCATCTGTAGTTTCAACTGGGTTTGCGTGGCATGTCGTCCACTATTACCATTCATCCCACAACAGCGAAATAAAATTCCAGCTTAGATGTACAGTCGCCCGCGGAACGCGCATCTACATACCATAATAGTACTGTGCTCGACTGCCTGAAACTGCAGTTTGATTAGTAAGATGCAAGAGGTACCGGTATGTTATGTACACTGCAGAAGTGGTGTTCACTGGTTCCTAGCATCTCTATGATCTTTAGTTACTGTACCACTGCATACATACCGGCACACATCAATACAGGAAGCGTCAGCTTTCATTATACAAGGTGGTGTTGTTAAAATATATTTATGATGCACTTGTCCTACGAACCACTGAATATGTTGGAAGTCCACATTTTTTTTTATGTCCTAGCAAACGCACAGGCCTTGATCGAGCCCTGCAAGGATATCTTGCTGTACAATAGGACCTTATAGCACAAATAATAGCAGCGTCCAATGTTTCCACTTTGAATTCCCTAGTCATCTAGTTACATATCTTTTTTTATATTAACCCATATAAGCATACAACTGATGATTGGCCTAAGAAGTAGCAGGACTGTTTTGTGTGGGTATATTTCCTAGACCTGTATACTGGTCTGCAGTGTTGAGTAAGTCATCAATATTGGTAATATGGAATTGACTTAGTGACCCAAGCCCATTATGTTACATTGTTACCAGGCAACATCAGTAAACTAGCGAGTAAGAAAGGGATTTAAATTGTGTTTGTGCATATAAAATGGCTGATTTGTGACTGCCATTAGACAGAAATTGCATTCTCAGTGATAATTTGTGCCGGTGTTGCTTTGCAGGTTCTTCAGCCTCTT
This sequence comes from Acipenser ruthenus, assembly GCF_902713425.1. Lineage (NCBI taxonomy): Eukaryota > Metazoa > Chordata > Actinopteri > Acipenseriformes > Acipenseridae > Acipenser > Acipenser ruthenus. The sequence goes on from NC_081196.1 coordinate 27,128,680, forward strand.
CAGCAGAGGTTCATGAATGTTATCAACCAAGAGAATTTCCAGCAGATTTGTCAGGAGGAGGAGGTGAAGCAGGAGATCATCGCCACCTTAGAGGCACTTTGTGGAATTGCAGAGGCGACGCAAATAGATAATGTCGTTATTCTGTTTAACTTTTTAATGGACTTTCTAAACAACTGCATCGGCCTTATGGAGATTTACAAGAACACCCCAGAGACTGTTAACTTAATAATTGAAGTGTTTGTTGAAGTTGCACATAAACAAATTTGCTATCTAGGAGAGGTGAGTAAATGGGCTAACATCCACGTTTCAGTTGCTGCTCTACATTCTCTCGTCTTGTGACTGAAGTAATTTTGATTATTTTTCAGATTTAATGAAAAACCTACAGGATATATATTTTTTTATCCTTTTCAGGTCAGAATAAATGTTATAATTAGATTAGAAGAAAGGGGAAATAATGAGATGCCTATATTTAGATCCTGAAAGGTATGTACTTTTTGATCACCTGGTAACTCAATTTACTGGTTATTTATTATTGACAGAGAGAGAGAGAGAGAGTACTTTTATTTATTTAAATAAATAAATACATATTTATTTTATGGATAGGAGCAAACTAGAAATGCTGGTATTCTCAAACTAAGCACTTCAATTAGGCAGCACTGAAACAGTTAACGGGCTCCACAGCATCAAAAAAAAAAAGTATCTGTACACGGGAACACCATTGCAGGATACTTTGACCTTCAGGAAGTGCTTTATGGGCTTATTTCCTCTCTGCTTATCATCAATTTTGTGGTATATCAAAGTACAAAATGTAACTTTTAAGGATATAAATATTGGCTTCTCATATTCTTTTCATGTTCTTCTAAACTGAAATATGACACCAAACAATGGATAATAGTGTAGAAAGGGATACATTTTATTGATTATATTTTACTAATTTGATAGTCTTTAGACAGACGTCCCCATACCTTGTTTCTCGCACTAAACAGTTTTTTTACAAAATATTTATACCTTCAAAATGTATAATAGTTGGATAAAAGTAAAATTGTAAATTTAAATAATAAATGTGCTTTAATGCTACAAAGCCTACCAGTGCATCTCTGTTATTAACTGCAGTTTTAATAGAAATACACTAGCTGATATTGCTTCATGAATATCTTGGTAAAAATGTAGAATTCCTCTTGTCCAGTCAATTATTAGTTTATAAATATTATAAAATAATATAGTGTTGCTTCAATGTCTTTCAACAGAGTTAATTTAAGACAGTTCAAGAGTTACCCAACAAGTAATGTCTTTAATTATTCTTGCTAAAAATATTTTGTAAAATTCCCTTTTTTTTGCAGTCCAAATCAATGAAGCTGTACGAAGCCTGTCTGACACTGTTGCAAGTTTATTCCAAAAACAACCTTGGCAGGAAGCGAGTAGACGTGTCTGCAGAGGAGGACCAGTACCAGGACCTTCTCCTGATCATGGAGCTGCTCACTAACCTGCTCTCCAAAGAGTTCATCGACTTCAGTGACACCGGTAGGGGCTGAAAATGGAAACATTAACAAGATACCAGTAAGTCATGGAACACCATGACATATGGCATTAAAATAAAATAGGATAAACTAACCAATGTATTCGTTTTAAAAGTATTTATTAATTGGTGACTATTAAGCTTATATATAAGTAATTAAAAACATTGTAAGGCTACCTACCGGTAGTTGTACTGACAGAATGACAGTCTTCAGTGCAGTGTCGTCCTAAGTTGTATTAAAATTAATGTTTATTTTAATATACTGCTTCATAAATTAGTGGAACGGCATGTGTTTAAAACAAAATTAAATATGTATATTCAGTATGTTTTTATTGATGTCAGCATTCGTGGTATAAACAAGATATTAGGGATGAGAATTTGAAATGTATAAACTCTAAAGAAGTGGTTAAACGTTTAATAATATGCTAGATGTATAACCGGTCACGTGACAAATGTCACCAAATGCGTATTTTTTTATGCATTAATTTTAGTAATTTATCAGTAGTCTGTCGCATATGAGACTGCTCTAGTGCCACAGTAAGGGCGGATATTATTAAAATGAAGGGGTTTGGCAGTTGCCTCCAAGTAGCTTTTCTAATTGGTGCAACAGAAAGATTGACACTGGGGTTTTATTCTCAGTCGATCTGATGCTTCATTGATTCACTGTGTGTGTTCATGCCTGTAGTAGGCGTGGTATGGTATCAATTCTACAACGGGGTAAGAAAGTTAATGACAACCGTTTTTTTTTCTGAATTTTGTATATATATTTAATAAAATGGCATCTCCTAAACCAAAGGAACAAGGTGAAACCACCTTTGGAAATATTTTGAGGAACCGTGGTATGTAAATAATTATGCCAAACTAAATTGGCATAATTATTGGCATAAAAATTGGCATGAATAAAAGTTCAATGTTTCACCATATGAAATTAAAACATTCAGAACTATTGTGGATGGAGCTACTGATGGCAATAAAAAGCAAACATCCATAACAACATTTGCTATAGATTTGGCCGAACAGAGTGTGATCACGTTATCTCCTGTGAGGACAGTGCGTGTGAATCGTGGATGCAGCAGTTTTGAAATCGATGTAAGATTATCCCAATACTGTGTCTGCCCATAAAACAACAGCGAGGCTGGAAAAACTTGAAGAAAATCGTGCTGCAGCTATATACAGTATATACAACCATAAAGTATATATACTTTGCGTGTGTGTTTTTTGAGGTTTTTTTTTACTTTGTAGTTAAGGCTTTGAGATGTTAAAACGTTATTTGTATATTTAGGGTTTATTTGCTTAGAAATTACTAACCAGGGTCAGTATCAGAATGTAATATAAAGAGTGTGTGTATGTAGATATGGTTTAAATGCTGACACTGCAAAGCGTTTATACATTCATAAAAATTTACCAAAAGCACATCCCTACAAGGTATGCCATGAAAAAAACATGACATGCAGTATTTGTTATCGCTGCTATCCACCTATGAATGCTGACATCAATAAAAACATAATGTTTCCTCTATATCAGAGGTGGCCAAACCGCGGCTCTTTTCCAGTTCAAGTGCGGCTCCCGGTGAAATGCTGAGTGACGCACACTTTGCGGCTCAAATGAACTGAAGAAAGACTAATAAACAAATGCAAAGCAACATGTTTCTTTGAGCCTGCATGTTCACGCAATGATATTTCGTAACTTGTTGACTTTCGACACTGCTCGCTGGCGCATGCGTATTTCGAAGCTGGATGTGCAGTTGAAAGTATATTCCATAATTTTGAATTGAGTGCTTTATTTTGTGGAGACAATGGCATTGAGCGAACTCTCCACGAGTAATAAACGAGCGTATAAGGCTTTAAACCAGACTGGGAGAAAGAGTTTGCTTTCACTGAAAACCGTGTGTGTCATCTGCAGCAAATCGTACACACTGTCTGTACAAGGTGAGCAACCTCAAACGTCACGAAAACACATTTTCATCTGAACATCCTCCTGGATCAGACTTAAGGCAGATGCTGCTTTCGGCGTTCAGTAAAGAAGGTGATTTAACAACTCAAGCGAGTTTTGTATGGCAAGGATGGAATATCGCTCGTGGCAAACGTCCTTATTCAGATGAATGAATCTTTTTATAAAACTGTTGGCGCTAGACTGGAGAATGCATGTTTAAATGTTATATTGCAGGTCTAAAATTAATATTAGATTTACAAATCTTACGTCATGAGCAGGTACTATAATCCCTTTCAAAATAAATACAGTGCATTTGTCATCCACAACGCTCAACAGTATTTAATACACACATCAGTCATACAAACAATTTTTTTTTTTTTTTTTGTTATACCTAGCATTCAGATCTTCAAGAGGTCATAGCTTTAATTTAGTTCATTTCAGATATTATTAATGTTATCTTATTACTGAGTTGTGTGATTCGGGATATATTCATTTAGTCTCCGTGTTTCTTAACACCTATGGACTAATGTATTATTTATTTAGTTTGAAATCTTTTAATTTCCTAAATATATTTTCCCTTTACCTAGTTATATCGGCCCTTTTAAGACCTTTGAGAGGCCAGGAAGTCTGGGTCCCTTCCTAATTTGCTAAAAGGTCTCCCTTTTAGGTGTTAGGTGTTTACTGCTTCCCCATGTTGTTTAGATTCTGAGTAAACTATCTTGATTAATTGTTGGGAAACAGACAGTGTGTCTGAATTTGCAGTCGGAATACTAACCTGTCTGTATTATTAAAGTAAGCCTATATGACCTGCACTTACTAATTATTTATTATTATTATTTATTTCTTAGCAGACGCCCTTATCCAGGGCGACTTACAATCGCAAGCAAATACATTTCAAGTGTTACAATACAAGTAATACAATAAGAGCAAGAAATACAATAATTTTTGTTCCAAGTGTGACAAACCACAATTCAGTAATACAGCAGATAATAGTGATAGTTACATCAGGATACTAACATCTCTCTGTTGTTTAGATGAAGTTTTCAGAGGGCAAGAACCAGTTCAGGCAGCAGACAGATCAGTATCGGCTGCAGATGTTGTACTATATGGAGTTAATATAGTGCTGCCACTTATGTCGCAAGATCTGCTAAAAGTAAGTATTACTGTAAAAGTCATTTTTTTCAAAACAGAAATGTCTGATGTATTTTAAGTCCATTTATACAAAATCTATTGTAATTAATTTTAAGTAAAATGTGTACTTAGAGAGTTTGAAAAACATAACAAAGTACAATTCATGACTGCCAAAGAGAATCAGTAATTGGTTTAAAAAAAAAAAAAAAAAAACTGTCATGGTTACCTACTGAATTCCAATCCAGGGTAAAGTCATTCTCCTGTGAAATCAGTTCTCATTACAACTGGTCCAGTGTTTTCTTCCTAAAACCAATAGCAAAAAATTATACTTTGTTGTGTTCTGGAAAGGTGGCTGGTAGCGCTTATTTTTAACCCTCTTGTTTTCAATAGTTTCCATCTCTGTGTAACCAGTATTATAAACTCATCACCTTCATTTGCGAGATCTTCCCTGAGAAAATTCCACAGCTACCGGATGATCTCTTTAAGAGCCTGATGTTTTCCCTGGAGCTTGGCATGACCTCGTATCCTTTGACTACATTTCAGTTGTGTTAACAAGCATTGAAATTAACACATGGAACAGGTGGCTACACATAAAACTGTTAATGTCATCTAAAATAACTTTTCTCATACTCCAAAACATGCTATTACTTTAATATTTAAAGAAAATGTATGTATTTATTTTTATTTTAAAGGATTTCTGGTCATTTATGACAATAATACACTGGTCTGAGACAAATCTTACATGCCATCCTATTAAAATCAGGTTTTGGAGAAAGTAGTACTAATGCAATACAGTGCCATTTCCCTTAACCACTGCAAACAGGATGAGCTCAGAAGTCAGCCAATTGTGTTTAGAAGCTTTAACCCCACTGGCGGAGCAGTGTGCTAAGGCACAAGAGACAGAATCGCCCCTTTTTGCTGCAACCAAGCACTTCCTTAAGGTAGCTGTTGAAAATTGTATATTTTATCATTTTCTATGTTAAGAGATGAAAAATCTCAGCTGATTGGTGGTTTTTTCCGCATTTACTCAGTCCCCCGGGGCTCTTGATGTGATCAATGCAAATCTTTCATTTTTTTTAAAGCTATTAACACATTTGTGACAGTTGCTGAGCTTCATATTTATTTATTTATTTATTTATTTATTTATTTATTTATTTAACGTAAAACAAATAAAAACCCTGAATAAATAGCACAGTTTCATTAAGGCGGTTGTTTTTACATTACGTACTACATTGGTGCTTGCAGACGGCTGTCTTGGCAAGTTGCTATTTCATTGGTCCACAAACAAGTACTGTAAATTAGAGTTGTGGTGCAGTTCTACAGTTCACGTTGCAGAAAATGGCAAAAATAATGGAACGAAAGGAAGGTGCTGGCGAAAATAAGATACATACTGTATATATTTCTCTTCTGTTTCACTTGGGCAGCGAGCGACTGTGTGTGGGGGGGGGGGGGGGGTTTGATCGCAGACATTGTTGACAAAGCCTGTAGACCCCCACTCTCCAGGAATAATCCATAAATTAGGCATGTATAGCTCATCTTCAATTTCCTGTTAAAAATATACCGACGGTATGCTTGCATCTTATACAACAATAACTAAGTCCAATTTTTTTTATTGGTCCGCATGTGTACCTGCATACCAGTTATGTGAACCCCTGATTATGTATCAAGAGGGTACAAGGCGTTGGAAAGCCATATTCGCTGCAGAAAACATGTACACATAATATATACTCGTCGCAGTAACTACTGCCTGTCGTCTGCATTTTCTTTGTGACTTGATGGAGACAAACATGGTGATCCAGTGAATTATAAAATACACCCCATGTTAAACAAGCATCTTTTGAAAAACAAGAAGTTGACAGACAATTGATTCCCACAGAAGGCAGAGTGAAAAATCAACAGGTCATTTTAAACTTTTTTTTTATTAACAGAACGTTAAGATTTTTTTTTTAAGTTGTACACTGACCCTTTTTAAGTTTAAACATGTTTTTTTATTAAACTTACATGACATAAGCAATTAGTGTTTGTTTTTATTAGCACTATTTTCTTATTTACAATATTAAATGCTTAGTATTGCAAATAAGCCCAAACCAGTGGATGATGAGCTCAAGTTCAAGAGCTCTTGCCTTGTGTGCGCCGCACTGAAAGCATTGTGTGTGGCTTCTTTGTTAGGTTCAGTGTTTAGGCTTAGTAGCAGTAGTCCTAGTAGTGTTTATTGTTATTATTATTTGTTATTATTAAAGCTCAAAAAGAACAATTGAAAGTAGTTCTTTTTTGACCTTTTAACAATTAAAAGGGAGTGACTTTCTGATGTAAACAAGTTGCATTTGAGATCCAAAGGAACAAGAACATTACAAGAAAATACATGCTGTACAACAGGAGGTTGTGTGGTCCAGTGGTTAAAGAAATGGGCTTGTAACCAGGAGGTCCCCGGTTCAAATCCCACCTCAGCCACTGACTCATTGTGTGACCCTGAGCAAGTCACTTAACCTCCTGGTCACAAAAGCAAAGTTTGTGGGGAATAATAGCCATTTTCTATACTTTTGAGGCATAAGCAATTAGGAAATAACACTAACTACCCAGGAACAAAAATGGTGTTACATAGTGTAATAATATATATTTCAGCCCAGCACACGTAAGAAAAAATAGATTTCACTTGAAACTAACTATATATTTTACCTCAACTTTATTTGACTGGATACTTGCATCAAGTTTCACGGACCCTGTTACAGTCCTGACTTGTCCAAAAAAATTTTTTTAAAATAATTTACCTAATTTTGCTTGGCAGGTGCTGTTTTGTTCACTCTCAAGTATTAGCATCTCTGGGTTTGTGGAACCAGCAGTTAATGTTCACTTATTATTTGGGATACGTTCTAATTTCAGATGTAATCTGAATCTTAACTTAATTCAATTTGGTTTCCTGAGCAAAAAATCCAACACTGCAGTGGATCCCAGATTCCTGCCACCTTAAACTTTTTTTTTTTTTTAAATACTTCTCCTCACTTTCATCTGTGTTAAGTGGTGTTTGATTTCATTTCACAGTTTATTAATGTCAACTTTTATGTGAATGATAAATATCAAGGCAATAGCAGTTCAGGTTGAAAAGGGTATTCCAAAGATAGGACCGGCACAAAGGTTTGTTAACATTTTAAACACAGCCACTGCCTATCGGTGTCTGCTTGTGGTTCAGTAGTATGTCCTCGTTTCATTCAGTAAAGTACTTTACTGCAATTTTTTTTACATCTAATAAAACAGTAATTGACAATGTGATCTGAGAAATGTGGATGTAATATAATTTGCCTGTTCATGGAGTAAAATTAATTTATTTATTTGTTTTAACTTTTCAGCTTGTTTTTGACATGCTAGTGTTGCAGAAACACAACACAGAGATGACCGTAGCTGCAGGCGAAGCATTGTACACATTAGTTTGTTTGCATCAGGTAAGAGGAACATCTTTGAGTTAAACCTTGCTATTAGGACAAGTCAAGGAACCAACAAAATGTGTCCTTAAAAGGCAGATGGCCTTAAGGCCACTACACACCAGACACATGCCATTTATCATCGGGCGACAAGATGCTTTTGTAGCGACATGCCCATTCAATCCTGAAGCGACACAGATGTGATGCGACAGATCAAGACTGGTACATATTCGTCAACATGATGTGGAAATTATAAGTGTCTTCTCTGACGGTATTTCAACATATATGGCAATAAATCATTCACACCAGGCTTATCCAGTTCCTTCTAAATTGACTCCCATATATTATCTTTCATCTCTGTATCTTTATAATTGCGATGATCTTTGTCATAAAGCTCTGAGTATTTTTTCATGGTAAGTATTATTTTTTCCTCCTGTCATTTTTGATACTGCATCACCCTGCTGGACACCGTGCATTGAAGCTGTTTCCTATTCCCTAGTTGTCCCACAAAAAAATCAGATTCAATACTATTTATTTTGTGTCGCCTGTGGTGTGAAAGATACTTAAGTATAGGTTCTATTCGTTGTGTCGCATCGCATCTGGTGTGTAGCGGCCTTTACTGCTGCTGTAGGTACATAGAATTTTGTGTAACAGCTGGCTTTCATAGGATTTTGTCTATTTAGAAATACTGAAAAAATTGAAATTTTTATGGCAAACAGAAGACATTGAACGACTTCTAGTTTTAAATGTTTTTCATAAAATGTGTTCATTTTCTTTCAGTATTTTAAAATTCAGCATTTATTGACAGTAGAGTAGCTCTGAATGCTTTTGTCTCTTTAAAAAGCTATTCTTTTAGATGATGTGTGCACACTGATTAACACTTTTATTGAAGTTTAATCAACCTAGATGTTGATTCATTTCCCCTGCAGGAGGATATGTACATATGTCACACTTTATATTTTCCCTTATTCTGAAAAGCTACATTCTATACCATTCTGTACATCCTGGTCATGCGTCCCAGTCATCAACTTTTCATCACACTGATACCTCTTCATTTTTCATTTACAGTTGTAGGGGTTGACAATTGGGAGTTTACAGTAGTCTGTCTTATTAGAAAAGTAATGTAATAGGCTTGATACATTTGGGACTGTAGATGGTGGCTGTAATACTGCATTTCTGTGTTATGTAGCATTTTAGTATCAAACTGTTATTAATTTTAAGTCAAATATAAATAATGCAGCTATCCTTAGAAGTATCTATTAACAAAACAAACAAATGTGATGTTTTTTTTTTTTGTTTTGTTTTTTTTTTTAATTGTAAGGATAAGGATAGCCGAACCATCATTTTTAAATTGAGCCCCAGCCTTAGTTTATAAATAATGTCACAGGGGTTCCCACAAAGTTTAAAGAGCCACCTGGCATCATTATTAGAACACAGTAAACTAGCAGCCTCACCTGATTTTCTCCAGAAATTGCTCTCCTCCTTCCCCTACTATCACCCCCCTCTCCTTCTCGGACCACTCCTTCATCTCCTTTTCACTTCTTCTACCCTCTCTCCCATCCACCTCTCCCAGATTTCAGCAGACTCGGGTACCATGAGTCTTTCTTCTTCTCCAGGGCTGGCGTCAGGGAGAGTGCAAGGGGGGGGGCCCACTTTAATGACGACATAATGAGGTGCTGTCTAATCTACTGCGATTAGAAAAAGAAACCATAGGAAGGTAGTATTGGTGGACTGTCAATCAAAACTCAAATTCGCAAATCACAGCTGACGGTTTTTTTATCTGGAGGCGGGACACAGCAAGTGCTCTAGCAATAGGTCACTGTTAAAGTCATGTGATTGCTCTGTTGGGAGATTTAATCCTAAAGGTGAAATTTCGAGAGACCGAACAGAACTGAACAACTTTTGCGAAACCGTTCCACCTTCCTGCTGTGGAACATGCTGTTCGGTCGAACTGCCCGGTCTGCATACGGTGAAACATGGTGAAGCCCTGCAGGTACAGCTATGGCCAAAGGTTTTGCATCACCTACATTTTCTTTTTGTTGGATTGAGACAATTAAAAAAAAAAAAAAAAAAAAAAAAAAAAAAAAAGATTAACATCATTTAGATGTCTTATTTAATATGTAATCAAAAAAACTACAGAACGATATCACAAAGTATACCGGAAGGCAGCATAATAGCAGTACAGTACTTCATGTTTGGATTTTGAAATGTCAGTTGTTTTTTATTGTTGTCCGTTTTTCGTTAAAAGTATGGACAACTACAAAGCGGTATGATTGTAATTCCATATGTTAACATAACATTATTCTGCAGGCTTCGTTCGCCTAGGAACGAACAAGCTGAACATGTCTGTGTGTCCGCCTCACAAAATACCTTTTGTGAAACTTATTTTGTACTTGATAACATTAATAAAAAAATCCAATTGATGCCTATGATTAATGCGGTTTGTGACTAATTTGAACCTATTAATATGTTTCAGTATTAACGAAATAGATATTAATCAAATTGATTTATCTTGTTACACAATTGATTTATTAAAATGTTTGCATATAGTATTGGTTACTGTCACAGTCATCTTAGATAACGTTAGAATTTTTTTTGTTGGAAAATAAAAAATAATACATTTTTAACCGATTCAGATTTTGCTGCTGATGTATTTATTTTAAAAAGGTTGTCTTTGGTTGTGCTGCGTGTTTATTTTTATTTTTTTGGGGGGGGTCCACTTCAAAGTCTTGCACCCGAGCCCAGTAAATCCCAGCGCCGGCACTGTTCTTCTCTTGACCCCTGTCCTATCGTCTCCCCAGGGCTTGCTATTCTCTACACTCCGGTCATCCCTTAATGTTTATTTAATGGAGGAATGTTTTGTGTCGGAGTAAATCAAGTATAACTGCTTGGAGAGGTCCAAACTACCCTCTGATTGACTACCATTCCCTCCTCTCCTCCTTTCTCGACAGCCCTCACCTCTGCCAAACTCCTACTATCAATCTATCATCCTGTCCTCCACTAACAACCTCCTCCGACTTTTCTCCACCTTTTCCTCCCTCCTCCAACCCCCACCCCCTCCCCAATCCTCCTTCAAACCCCCACCCCCTCCCCAATCCTCCTCCAAACCCCCACCCCCTCCCCAATCCTCCTCCAAACCCCCACCCCCTCCCCAATCCTCCAAACTCCACCCCCCATTCCTCCTCCAAACCCCCACCCCCTCCCCAATCCTCCGCCAAACCCCCACCCCCTCCCCAATCCTCCTCCAAACTCCACCCCCCATTCCTCCTCCAAACCCCCACCCCCTCCCCAATCCTCCTCCAAACTCCCCCCCAATCCTCCTCCAAACCCACACCCCCTCCCCAATCCTCCTTCAAACCCCCTCCCCAATCCTCCTCCAAACCCCCACCCCCTCCCCAATCCTCCTTCAAACCCCCACCCCCTCCCCAATCCTCCTCCAAACTCCCCCCCCCAATCCTCCTCCAAACTCCCCCCCCCAATCCTCCTCCAAACCCCCACCCCCTCCCCAATCCTCCTCAATTTTGACATGCTCCTCTCCTCTGATCTGGGGATCTCAGGCACTGCTCTTGCCTGATTTTCCAACTGTCTCTAACCGTTCCTTCAAGGTTTCCTTGCATGGCTCTCTCTTCGCTCCCTCTCTATAGGTGTACCTCAAGGATCTGTCCATCTTGGGACATAAGATATTTATAAATAAGAGATTGATTCTTTTTTTTTTTTTCTAACGTGAATACTTGAGACTAAAACTTAATAAAAAAAAAAAATTTAAAGAGTACACAAAATAACCAACATGCATAATTAATTTTTTGTTTTATTTTTTTAATCATGTAGCTGCATGATTCTCTCATTAGCCTGTGGATTTTTTTTTTTTAGGATACTAAAAGCTTTGTTCTTTTAAAAGTGGGGAGTTTCTTGTGTGTAGCAGTGAGGGTATTTATTGGAAATATAAAAACAATGCTGAAGTATAACTGTTTCTTTGCTTCTTTCACTTGCCAAGCACAGTGTACCAATAGATTGCAGTTCTACTTTAGCATGCCTCCAGTTCTTTGATTTCTTTACCGTATAACAGTAACACACAGGTAAAACTTCTCTGTTTCCCATTTTAACAGGCAGAGTATTCCGAGTTGGTGGAATCCCTGTTGTCAAGCCAACAAGACCCTGTGATTTATCAGCGGTTAGCTGATGCTTTCAACAAGCTCACGGCCAGCAGCTCCCCTCCCACCCTGGACCGCAAGCAAAAGATGGCCTTTCTTAAGAGCTTGGAGGAGTTTGTTGCAACTGTGGGGGGCCTGCTGTGTGTAAAATAACAACATGATGACTGGTGAAATATTGCACTGCTGGACAAGAAACTGCTGAAGCTGAAATATATTTTTTTGTATTGTTTGCAGGCTGCATTCATAGCCAAAGGCACAAGATGGCTAAAAGAGTATTGATGGCCTGGGAGTAAACAATTAGAATTCACATTTATTTCCTCATCCAGATATTGTTTACTTAGCCAGAGCAAGGTTAAAGGCCATTGTGAATTCCAAACATGTGCAGATGAATAGGCACAGAGAAGAGTTTGTGCAGAGTGCCTTTAGTTTTTTGGAACCAGCCATCTAAGTGGCCAGAACAAACTTGTCTTAAGAGAAAGATCCATTATTTCTGAGCCCTCTTTTGAACCTAGACATTATTGAACAGTAAAAACATGTAACAGCTTTGAGAAGCTTTATTCTTCATGCAGGGCTGTAGGTATGTGATTGTGCAATGATGAATAAAACACCAAATCGCTTTTGTTAACTCTTGGGCTGTAAAATGTGTTTTAAAAAAAAAAAAGGCAGGTTTGTAGTTTTGTGTAGTACTGCGACTGTCAAAATACTATTTTATACCACCCGAAGGAAAGGGTGTGTCTTCTTTTTTTTTATTTCCCATTTCTGCTTCCCATTATGTAAAAGTCAAGAGTTATGTGACCTTAACTCTAGGAGGTACAATGCATTCGTATTATTATTTTTATATGAGGCCATTGATGATGACATTTCAAAGAAGGAAAAGGACTTTAGTTACGAATAGAAAATGGAGCTCCATGCAGGTCTGCTAAAGCCATATTGGGGAACAGAAGCATAAATCTTTTTTCTTATGTTTCTACCAGTACCCCTACTCCCCCCAAATGAAACTAATATCGACGTTGCTTTAGCAATAATGATGCAAAGGTATTCTAATACACAGGGATTTTAGTTTGGACATTAATAAAGAAAATACATTTAGAATAATCTTGTTAATTTCAAAGATGTTACAAAATGTAAAATTGTACATAATCTTTATTATTTTTTCCTTTTTCTTGTAGTGCTGTTTTTGTGTTGGATCAGCCATGTTAGTACCATGTTTCAGTTATGTACATTTCTCAGCCAGACACACAACTTGAAATGATTTCAGGCTGCATTAGACTTACTTTGTGTGTGTGAGCTGATGGTGTCTGCAGAGGTCACTACTTCAGTAGTGGATTTCCTGCATGAGAATCTCTTGGTGAAGATTATCCGTACCCTAAGAATAAAAAGATGTCATAGACAGTTGGAACTGAAGTTAAAGAACCAGCCTTTTGAATATTATGAACATAAAATCCATACTTAACTACCCAATTCTTAACCTGTATTTAAATGTCAGTTCTTGATGTTGTGCCTAAAAGCTATTGTTAATATTTAGGATAGGGGAAAATATTTTTCGATCATCTCAAATTATATATATATATATATATATATATATATATAAAATATTTGAGACAATTGAAAAGTATTTTCCCCGTGCATACATGTTCGTGTTAGATCTTTTTTCAATCAAATTCTAAAGGGAAAATGACTAACCTTTCCAATTAATGATTTGTTAATGGATGAATCTTGTGTGTCAATATCAAGTATGACTGTTAATATAAAAAAGAATGGAGCTTGTAGTGACATTTAAATTAATATTTTCACAAATATCTCTGGATTTGGGCTATTGGCTTTCATCAGATTGCATCCTACTGTGAAAATAAAAAAATAATAAAATGAAAGCCAGTTGTAAGGGTTTAATAGTTAGGTATTTGTAAGAGTGTTTATATGATCTGACAAAAGTTGTTTGCTTCAGTTGTGAATTGTAAATACAGTGCCCACTCATAAACCAAAGGATAATGCAGACAAAAATATTGGGGGGCACCTAATGCTTATACTGTAATTCAAGGTAAGAGGTTAAAGAGTAAGTATATCGTGTTATGTCCCCACGTGTTGCTACAACTGTATAAATAACGTACCTGTAGTTTTTCTTCATTACTAACATCCTGACAACTTCTTACACATGTAATTTTCAAGTCGTTTCAAAGGTCAGTTTCAGCGCACTAGGGTTTGAGGTCGGGTGTGTACTCTGATCACTTACGGAAGAGCGATGAAGTGCTCTGGCTTTTGTATTCTCTGTTTGGCAATGTGGGCAGTAATCCTGTGCATAACCAGTATGTTATATCTTGTTGATGAAATCTGGACCCTTCTGTCTTTTAATATTTCCTTCAGCTCAGAGAGATTGGACACAACTTTTATTTATGTTTTCTTCAACAATTCCAGAGTTGACTAGCCAAGTGTTTTGGGTTGTTGTCGTGTTGGAAGATAAACTGTCTGCCAATCAGCCTACGAGTGGATGGTATCATTGTACTTTGATACATGGCTGCATTCATTCAGTCTTCAATCACATGATTGTCTCCAGTCCCTGAACTGTTAAAACACCCCCCCTATCATGATCGAACCACCTCCAGGTTTTCTTCGTTGAAGGCTTTCCCTTTTTTTTCTCCAAACATACTATGGTTTATTTTTGGTGAAAGGTTGTATTTTAGTCTCATCAGAACAGAGAATTTTGTTGACGTATGCTTCAGATTCCTGTTCATATTTCTTGCCTTATTTAAGACAGTCTTTTATTAATCTTCTTTAAACATGGTTTGCAGTGAGGTCTTTGTGCATACAACTTATTGCTTAGATTGTGCATTTTGGTTTTCCATATTTTTTTTTTATACTGTTTTGTAGCAAATTCCTATAGTCTGTTACGAGTGCTTTTGTTAAACATTAATCCAACTCCTTTGTCTTGACTATCATCTGCTTTGTTGCCAAAATGTTTTGCTTCAAATAGATGTTGGAAATAATTATCACATTTCTGACTATTGACTTTATAATGCAGCTTAATTACTGTGTAATGGTTTTCAATCAAAGAATATATTTTAAAATGAGACTGTTAATGCAAAGGTGCCAGTACTTTTGTCGTACAAATATTTGAAATTACTGAAGTTCGTTATTTTTGTTGTTGTTTCCAATGGTCTTTGTCATATTAATTTGTGTCTACACTTTTGTCTGCAACTGTATACCATGGATGGAGATATTGGGCCCCATTCACAAAACATTAAGTACTGTTTTATTAAATGTGTTTTAAAGACCAATTTATATACATAATGTTAAGATAAAGAGGTTTTTATTGGGACTTTTAACCCTCTCAATATTGAAAAGGATTAAATGGACTGCAGACTTGATTGAATTAGTCAAAACATGCTAAAAAGCACTCCTTAGCAGAACTTTCTGTAAGAGTTTTTTTTATTTATTTTTTTACATGGCCCAATATAACATTTAATAGATAGTTTTACACATTGCCATTTAGGTGCTTTTTGGCAAACTTGAGACGAGCATTCATGTTCTTCTTAGTGAGCAATGGTTTCCGCCTTGCTACTCTGCCATGAATCCCATTTTTGCCCAGTGTCTTTCTGATGGTGGAGTCATGAACACTGACCTTAGCCGAAGCGAGAGAGGCCTGCAGATCCCTGGATGTTGTTCTAGGGTTCTTTGTGACTTCCTGGACGATTTTACGCCTTGCTCTTGGAGAGATTTTAGCAGGACAGCCACTCCTGGGAAAATTCACTACTGTCCCAAACTTTCTCCATTTGGACAATATGGCTCTGACTGTAGTTCGGTGGAGCCCCAGAGCCTTAGAAGTTGTGCTGACAACTTCAGATTTATATTGGGCAGAGCTTGCCCAAATCAAGCCTGGTTGTTAACCAAAGTAGTCAAACAGCTGACCCTAATTATCCCTTTAATTGGGTTGAGTTAACTAGGGTGGGCAATAACTTTTTTTTTAGCAGACACCTTTATCCAAGGCGACTTACAGAGACTAGGGTGTGTGAACTATGCATCAGCTCGTTTCACCCAAAAGACGGAGCACAAGGAGGTTAAGTGACTTGCTCAGGGTCACACAATGAGTCAGTGGTTGAGGTGGGATTTGAACCGGGGACCTCCTGATTACAAGCCCTTTTCTTTAACCACTGGACCACACAGCCTCCTAGATAGGGACACTCAGCAAAGAGAGTGGAAGGTAGCCTCGAACAGCAGACCAAACATGGAGGAGAGGGTTACTCTAGTATCGTACCCGAAGATGTTCAGAAAATGTATTGGAAATGAAAAGTTAAACTAAACAACTAGACATGGGAGTGAAAAATGCTAATTAGGGTAATTGTAACATTTTATTTATTATACCTTACAAAAATGTAGGTTCTTAAAAATATATAATATGAGAGAGAGAGCATGATTACAACACTTTTCCAGTAAGTGGCAAATAAATCTTACAAGAATTAAAGGAAAACAATTACAGCATTACCTGACAACATTGTGGTTCAATGAAATGCATGACTTTTCAAGACTGTACTATGATTTTAATAACTTCATTTCAAAGTAATGACATGGTTTACTGACAGAGTCAGACATTATAAATTTCATGTGGTGCCACTGTTTTTGTTGTTTTTGTTTTTTTGTCCTTTTACCAATTTGTTTAACCTGGGTTGTAATGCCATTCTGCTTTCTCTCATGTTTTAAGCGAATACCGATATTTGTACAGATAACTTTTCTTCTATTCATTTTTGTTGTGTGTGTTTTTTTAATGACTTGTGTGTAGTCTGACAGGATTGTAAATGTTTTGAGAACCACTGCACTATTAGTTGTATATGGGGGCTGTGTTGATAAATTTGCATTGATAACCTTTTTTCATTATTTTTTTTATCTTTTATTATGATATTCAACAGACCAGTTTTCCTTTACACTTTATTGTAAAAACTTTTTTTTTTTTGTAATGTATGTAGCACTCTTGAATGAAGAGTGATTAATCAGACTCGAGCAACATTCTTAATCGGATTGTTTATGCAAGACTGTTGCATGGTGTAGCCATGTTCTGTGTATATTTTACTATAAAGTTTTGGGGGGAAAAAAACAGCTGCTGTGTAGTTATTTTTTCCAGCTGTGTATGGCTAGGTGAATATGTATATTACTGTTGAGGAGTGGAAGCTTCTAAGTCTTTCAACAGTACAGACTTCTGTGCAAGTCTATGAAAGTTAACACCACTCAAAACTGCAAGCACCTGTTGTAATGGAAGGATTACTCCAATGAAAACAGCAGACAATTTTTATTTAATTTTTTAAAGACACAGACCGATTTTCTTTACACTTGGTCTTGCTTCCTAACAAGAGCCCATCATTGGGTAATAACTAGAGGTAGGCATGGGTCAGGTTTGAAGTCTCTTTTTGTACCCAGTTTCATTTGAGAATTTACAGAAAACATAGAAACCATGACAACTATGCAGGGATGCAGACTGCGACTAAAGTGGTCGCAAATGTGACAAAACATTTTTTAGGCAGCTGTCTTTATGGGTTCAGCCTGTAACACCCAAAAATGCTACCTCTCCCTTTAAAAACATGTGTCAATATGAGTGTGCTAGGACATTGGTCTGTAATTAATAATAATACACATTTTAAAAAAGCCTGCATATTGCATGTTTCAAACGGCAGTGCAAGAAGGACGGTAACAATCTGAAAGTCCAGAGGTGTTAAATTAACACCAGCAGAAAGTGAAATCTGGGAACCCCAGTTTCATGCAACAAGAGTGATGTGTGTGTGGGTCCAAACGTGTGCGAGTCCTGTTGTGTAAAAAATGAACAGTCGATTTCAAGAAATTTAGAACAACGAAATACAAATTAAAAATGCAGTATGGGTTGTGTGTTGCACACATGCCATTAACAAAATACCCCAAAAACTTGAAATAAATTATAATGAAGGGACATAAATAAATGGGCAACCACTAAATGGCAACGATGAGTTCTCCAAATAAGAAAAAATAAAGAATGTAAAAAATATTATTGATGTTTATATAACCTAACAATGCTTTGTTTTAAACTTTAAAAAACACACAAGAATAATATTGGGGTTTATATCAAATAATCACACTAAGTAATAATATATTTTGCCATATCAATCTGAGAAATTACTGCTACCAATTTTCATAACTTTTACGCCATGATATGGAAAGCACAGATTCAAAAATATGAAAACATTTATATTTTCACTTCAACAAACATTATGATATTGGTCATAATTCTATCATACAAACTCAGACATTTACTTAGTAATTTTAGCAAAAAACTGTAATTGTATGCTTCTATGGCTTTTGCAAGATCCTTACATTATTATTAGTATTATTCATTTAGCAGATGTTATAGGGCAGTAAAGGGTTACAATGCAAGTTTTATGTAAATATTGTAAATAGTTTACAGTAAGTGCCAATACGACTAAAATACAATATAATCTAGGATGCAACAAATTAGAATTACAAGTTATATTTAAAATGAGATAGTAGTGCAAGGCTAGTGCATTATCTGAGGATCCAGTAATGTGGAGTATAGGTCAGGCAAGTCCAGTGCATAATAGGAGGGGTAGAGCAAGAGATCTACAATTGCAGTCTGAACAGGTGGGTCTTGAGGAGGCGGTGGAAGGCACTGAGACGGAGCAGTAAGGAATATTAACCATTACAAATGGGTGTTTCCCCTTTAAGACACCCGAACCTGAAAAACTTTATACCAAAGTCTCGTCAGAGCAGGGTGACGCAGCATAAGACAGCTATGCACCCTGGTAACATCGCCATTTTCCTTTTTGAGCTGAGCCCGATATGTCTGAGAATTGATAAGCATTATCTTTTTCTCTATATACCTTTTTAGTGCTTTCTTAGCCTTTGCTTTAAAGTGCTGAATTTATTTACTGAATCACTGAAGTAAAAATGTTCCAGCTTTTTCTTGTATTACAGCCTAGTGCTGGATATGTCCCAGTGCGGCCTTGTGCGCCGTGGGAAGCCTGTGGCTCCAGTTTCGTCCCTTCCCGGGACCTTCACACAGCAAGTTGACAGACTTGACCCGGCTGATACCTTAAAAAAAAAAAAAAAAAAATAGTAATAATTAATACTGATAATATATTACATTATTAAAAGGACTGCGTTGCTTTCACTTTGCGTTTTCTACGGTTGTGTATATATATTGTTTCTTTTTCTTACAGAGAGGTAAGTATACTACATTAGCAGCTTGTTGCTGTATCAGTGTAGCTATCCAGCACACTTTTACAAGGGCTTATTTTTCAAGCAGGCTTCTAGTCTTGTGTTTGTACTGACTAGAAGTTTAGCCAATGGCTGTTGTTGCAGGTGGGCATCCCTGCTAACACCACTAACAGTAACTGCGACCTGTCGCCCCAGGTCAAGCTGGGCCTGAGGTTACTGTTTTGGTACAGTGTGTTGGTATGGAGTGCACCGCGTCAGCACCGACTGCAGTAACTGTGCTGTGTGCACTGCACTACTGCCATGTCTGGGTTCCATGCATGTGTTTCTTGCAAGACCAAGCTGCCTGCAAAGGACAAATATGTTCAGTGCACTATATGTCTGGGTCCTGAGCATGCTCAAAGGGCCCTGATAGACATCACTTTGTGTGATTTGTGTGCCCCTTTCTTCAAGCGTGTACTTGAGTTGAGTGGCCAGGCAATTCACCTGCTAGGAGTGATCAACTAGGCTGCGGACCTCCTCTCGAGGGGCGTCCCCAGCAGCGCAGAGTGGAGACTCCATCTCGAGGTTGTGAGCCTCATTTGAGAGAGATTCGAGAGGGCACAGGTGGACCTTTCTGCCTCTCAGCAGTCGACACACTGTCTCCTGTGGTTCTCCATAATAGGAGAGGGGGGACCTCTAGGGTGGATACACTGGCGCAACTGTGGCCAGTGTGTCTACTCTGTGCGCTACTCCCACTGTGTCTGGAGAAGATCATTCAGGATCGGGCTCTTCTCCCTGATGCAGCTCCTAAACAGCCAGCCATAGGAACTGCCTCTCTGCCGCGACCTGCTCAGTCAGGCATAGGGCACTTTGTGGCTCCCCAACCCATCGAGCCTGCAACTCTGGGTCTGGCCTCTGAATGGCTACATTTGAGCCATCTGGGGCTATTGAACAGGGTGGTAGACTACAAAACGCTAGGGCAGCCTCTACCCGTACAAGTGTTCCAGGCATGGTGCTTGTTGCATGGTTTCGAACCCACGACATGCCATATGGCAGTTATACTGCAATTTTTACAGGACCTTTTTGATGAAGGGAAATCTCCTACTCAAAAGGTTTATTTGGCAACCATTTCGGTGTGCCATGTAAAAATCGATTCAGTCTCCACAGGAGCTCATTTCCTGGCTGGGCAATTTTTGAAAGGTGCCAAGCGGCTTAGGCCACCGGTGAAGGATTTAGTTCCTCGCTGGAGGTTAAATGTAGTGCTTAATGCATTGACAAAACCTTCATTTGAGCCCATGTGTTCAGCTGATCTCAAATTTTTGCCTTTCAAGGCAGCTTTCTTACATGCGATCACCTCCGCTAAGTGAGTGAGTGAAATGCAGGCACTCTCAGTTTTGAAGTTCACCCTTCGTACTAACCCTGCTTTTTTGCCGAAGACCATCTCGGCTTTCCACGTTAACCAGTCGGTGGAATTGGAGGCTTTCCATCTCCCTCCTTTCCAATCTGACAGGGAGCGCCAGCTCCTTACGCTTTGCCCAGTGTGGGTATTGGCGTATTATGTTGACAGAACTAAAAGCTACAGGCAGTCGTAACAATTTTTGTTAAGTCCCAGAGACAGGCTCTGTCTAAACAGCGTCTGTCTAAATGGCTGACAGGCACAGTCCAGACTGCTTACGAACTGGCCAATCTGCCCCTGCCTGAGAAGCTCACCAGCCATTCCACCAGGGGTCAGGTGACTTCATGGGCTTTGTTCTAAGGTGCATCTATCCAGGACATATGCAGTGCAGCGGTTTGGGCTTCCTCCCATACATTTGCCAGGTTCTATCGGCTGAATGTCATGGAGCGCAGAATCCTGGTTTTGGCACTGGAATACTGAGGACGGCTTCCCAGTCCACCCTCCCATGAGAACATTAGAGGAGTTCATCTTAAATGTTTTTCAGTTTACTGGAATACTGTTTAGCTCAAGCGATCTTGCTAGCTTTGTAGCTCAGTCTTGTATACCATGTCCTTACGACAGCTTGGGTATACTTCACCCATTTGTAATGGTTAATATTTCCTACTTGAAAGGGAGTGTTTGGGTTATTATCATAACCCTGGTTCCCTGAAATAGCAATATTAACCATTAACTTCGAGGTCGCAGCATCCTTGGTTGCAGTTCTTGAAGGAAAATAACAATGTTACCAGGGCACGTAGCTGCTTTATACGTCACCCTGCTCTGACGAGAGTCTTTGGTATAAAGTTTTTCAAGTTCGGGTGTCTTGAGGGAAACACACATTTGTAATGGTTAATATTCCTATTGCAGGGAACCAGAGTTATGATAATAACCTAATGTTCTCCAGGAGCTGGTTCCACCACAGAGGGGCTAGGGAAGAGGAGCAGGCAGGACAGGATGGAGAGTGGAGGGAAGGCATGACCAGTCAGCCAGTAGAGGAGCAGCAGAGAGGGCTAGAGGGGGTGTAGGGAGACACACAAGGGATTGGAGGGAGGAGGGGGGCAGTGTGGTGAAGAGAACGGTTGGCAAGAACAGGAGTCTTGAAGTGAATGCGAGCAGAGATAGGTAGCCTGTGGAGGGTGAGAAGCAGAGGGGTAGCGTGAGAGTAGCAAGGTTGGGAGAATACAAGATGGGCAGCAGGATTCTTAATGAGCTGAAGGGAGACCAGCAAGGAGAGAGTTACAGTAGTCAGTCTGGAGAGTACAAGAGCTTGGACCAGGAGGGGTGGAATAGGTAGTGAGAAAAGGAAGGTAAATGTTGCTAAGAAAAAAAGAACTAAGAACATAAGAAAGTTTACAAACAAGAGGAGGCCATTCAGCCCATCTTGCTCGTTTGATTGTTAGTAGCTTATTGATCCCAGAATCTCATCAAGCAGCTTCTTGAAGGATCCCAGGGTGTCAGCTTCAACAACATTACTGGGGAGTTGGTTCCAGACCCTCACAATTCTCTGTGTAAAAAAAGTGCCTCCTATTTTCTCTTCTGAATGCCCCTTTATCTAATCTCCATTTATGACCCCTGGTCCTTGTTTCTTTTTTCAGGTCGAAGTCCCCTGGGTTGACATTGTCTATACCTTTTAGGATTTTGAATGTTTGAATCAGATCGCTGCGTAGTCTTCTTTGTTCAAGACTGAATAGATTCAATTATTTTTGTAACAAGGTGACCAGAACTGAATACAATATTCTTGGTGAGGTCTTACTAATGCATTGTAGAGTTTTAACATTACTTCCCTTGATTTAAATTCAACACTTCTCACAATATATCCAAGCATCTTGTTGGCCTTTTTTTTTATAGCTTTCCCACATTGTCTAGATGAAGACATTTCTGAGTCAACATAAACTCTGAGGTCTTTTTCATAGTTCCCTTCTTCAATTTCACTATCTCCCATATGATATTTATAATGCACATTTTTATTGCCTGCATGCAATACTTTACACTTTTCTCTATTAAATTTCATTTGCCATGTGTCTGCCCAGTTCTGAATGCTGTCTAGATCATTTTGAATGACCTTTGCTGCTTCAACAGTGTTTGCCACTCCTCCTATTTTTGTGTTGTCTGCAAATTTAACGAGTTTGCTTACTATACCAGAATCTAAATCATTAATGTAGATTAGGAATAGCAGATGACCTAATACTGATCCCTGTGGTACAACACTGGTTACCTCACTCCATTTTGAGGTTTCTCCTCTAATCAGTACTTTCTGTTTTCTACCTGTTAACCACTCCCTAATCCATGTGCATGCATTTCCTTGAATCCCTACTGCGTTCAGTTTGAGAATTAATCTTTTATGCGGGACTTTGTCAAAAGCTTTCTGGAAATCTAAATAAACCATGTTGTATGCTTTGCAGTTATCCATTTTCAATGTTGCATCCTCAAAAAAGTCAAGTAGGTTAGTTAGACACGATCTCCCTTTCCTAAAACCATGCTGTCTGTCTCCCAAGATATTGTTACCATATAGGTATTTTTCCATTTTGGATCTTATTATAGTTTCCATAAGTTTACATATAATAGAAGTCAGGCTTATTGGTCTGTAGTTACCTGGTTCGGTTTTGTCTCCCTTTTTGTGGATCGGTATTACGTTTGCTATTTTCCAGTCTGTCGGTACAACCCCTGTGTCAAGAGACTGTTGCATGATCTTGGTTAGCGGTTTGTAAATAACTTCTTTCATTTCTTTGAGTACTATTGGGAGGATCTCATCCGGCCCAAGGGATTTGTTTATTTTAAGAGCTCCTAGTCCCTTTAACACTTCTGCCTCTGTTATGCTAAAGTTATTTAAAATTGGATAGGAACAGGTTGACATGTGGGGCATGTTGTCCGTGTCCTCCTTTCTAAAAACCTGTGAAAAGTAATCATTTAATATATTTGCTATTTTTTTTTCTTCTTCTATGATTTTGCCATTTGTGTCTCTTAGACATTTAACCTCCTCTTTGAATGTTCTCTTGCTGTTATAATATTGGAAAAATATTTTGGAATTGGTTTTAGCCCCCTTAGCAATATTGAGTTCTATCTCTCTCTTGGCCAGCAAGTGTGTTCATTATTATTAAGATACAGAAACAAACCATGAAAACAATGACTATGGCATTTAAAAATGAAGCTGTTATTATAGAAGTTCTTACTATTATGAATACTGTTGATTATAGGTAATGGATGACTTTTTGTATCATACTGATAGCTCTAATTTTGAATTTCCAGCTGGAGTGAAGGATGTATGTTATTGACATACTTGTTTTGTTAGCTACACTTTCTTACAGAAATCAGCATACATTTTGTGTTTCAGGTATTTATTGAGGTGTTTTCAAATATACAACTTTTAAAATATACAACCTTGGATACAAGGAATGGTTGTTGTAGACCCTTAGCCTAGACGAAGAGAAAATATGACTACAATATCTAACAAGTGCCAACGCGGCTGAAACACCAGAACAAAAATAACTTTCAAAAACTCCTTCAGAGGTCCACATGAAAAAGGGTACAATCACCAAAAAACTCAGTCTGTTTTTAGAAATATCCTTTAGGAAAGTTGTTGGGAAATCCCTTTCTCAAAGTTAAAAGAATCATTCATGGGGTTTCCATGCAAGCTGTTTTTTTTTTTTAACTTGAGACATTTACACCAGAAAAATGCCTCGTGTAAAATGCTTTTTTTGGGTTTCCTTTCGCTCAGTTTATTTTACTTGAGTAAACTGGGCTTTTCACTTGACATCATGCAAATTAATGGGAAAGGTGGGGGTTGATATGTAAATTAGCTATGTGTAAAGTAGTCGTGCTGTTTTAGAAGATTACTAGTGACATATTGTGAAAATGTGGTTTCCATGCGCAGAGAACTGGTACAGGAGTGAATCCAAGCTGCTGTAATAAAGCAAAATACCCTGTGCCTGCTTGGTTAATAATGTGCTTTACTGCTCTTGACCAAATTGTTTTTCAATTTGAGGAGGCTCGTGCCGTCAGAGATGCTCTCCTTTCTTTTAAGTTGTGTTGGATTTACTGCTGTGTTAAATATTAATGATGCAAACAAATTTTAAAAAAAATTGTTTATTTAGCAGACGCCTTTATCCAAGGCGACTTACAGAGACTAGGGTGTGTGAACTATGCATCAGCTGCAGAGTCACTTACAATTACGTCTCACCTGAAAGACGGAGCACAAGGAGGTTAAGTGACTTGCTGAGGGTCACACAATGAGTCAGTGGCTGAGGTGGGATTTGAACCAGGGACCTTCTGGTTATAAGCCCGTTTCTTTAACCACTGGACCACACAGCCTCCTATACATTAATACATTAAATCAATACATTAATTTTCAATTTTATTTGGTCAGTTCTGAGGGCATCAACAACTTGGATGATGTTGCGCTGTTTTGGGCGATTGAGCTGGCTTATGACATCCAGTTCACCAACTATATTTATTAACGTGTAGGACAGACGTGTGTTGTCTTTGGACATAGCTGGGATCAAAAAAAGGACAGGAATTAATTGAGTTAGACATTGAGTTAGCTCACTGTTTAACTTTAGCGTAGTTTTTACAGCAAGGGTATTCTCAAACAGCTGCTTTAATACTATAACAAATGCATAACACAGTTTGTGGTAGGTGGTTTTATACAGAACTGTAAACCCACAAGATATATACAACATGACAGACAAGACACAGCAAAAAACAATAAAAAAAAGACCGCCCGCATTGGTATTAAGGTGAACTACTCTACTGCTAACCATAAAATCGCCCATCAGCCACTACTTTCTGCCGTCTTGGAATCCACAGTAATAAATGACCTGATCCCTTGCAATATTTATAGTTAAGGATAAACACGCTCATTAACATTTACACGTGAAATGCGGGTTTCCATGCGAAACTGGGCGTGGTTTTCCCGTGTGTTTCATCATTTACACGAGTAAATGAGATTTACCCTATTCCTCTCTTTGGTCGTTTTTTTTCGGCCACAAACCTGATTTAGCCGAGTAATTCTCCCAAACGTGCACACGCATAGCCATTTCATATGAGGCGCCATTAGGGACATAATTCAAACAGACACCTCATACACTACACACTGAAATTGCATGCGGTACACACTGAAATCTCATACACTACATGGTGAAATCTTGAAACCTCATACACTACATGGTGAAATCGCATACACTACATGGTGAAAATTCAAACAAGGTCAGTGACGTCACATCATAAAATACTCCCGCGTCAGGCAACGGAGTTCATTTCAGTTTCACAGGTTGTCAGAATGGAGGGATTGAGGTGTACAGCGGCAGAGCTAATAGGACACATTTTAACTAGACCTGGAATCATAAATACTCTTTCAAATTCTTAATAATCAGAGTGTATCTTCTTCCAATTATTTAACATTAAGAAACAAAAATGACACAAATACAGTGCAAAACAGACATTTACTAATAGACAATGCTGACAAATTTTATTTACACGTCTTTATATATATATATATATATATATATATATATATATATATATATATATATATATATATATATATATATATATATTGTAGTGTGCACGGGGGCTGGCAGCTGTAGGGCTGGTAGGTAACGTAATCACACACAAAAGACATTGTGTTTGTGTCGTTTTTGTTTCTTAACGTTAAATAATTGGAAGAAGATACACTGTGATTATTAATTTTGTAAACTTGCAACGCTTTAAACATGTTATTCTTATTTCAATCAATATTTTTGGTTAATAACCATTACACAATCCTTTAGAATTTTTTTCTCATGTAACATTGTTCTACGCACCTAGGTGTAGAAATAGAAACACTTCCTATTGAGATCAGAGATTATGAGCTGCTGTCTGTTTTTGAATCTCGCCTAAAAAGCCACTTATTTAAATTGCCTTTTTTCTGCTGTTATTGTATTCTTTATTTCTAATTGTGTTAGTATTTTGCAGATCACTTTGTATATGTCATTGTTGTTTTAGTGTTATTTTATCTGTTTTTCCCTTATTTGTGAAGCGCTTTGAGATATTTGGTTATGAAAGGCGCTATATTATTATTATTATTATTATTAATTATTTATTTATTTATTTATTTATTTATTTATTAGCAGACACCCTTATCCAGGGCGACTTACAGTCGTAAACAAAAATACATTTCAAGAATCACAGTACAAGTAATAATACAATTAAGAGCAAGATAAAATACAATTACTTTGGTTCTAGCAAGTACAAATATGACAAAATAGGAGATAAAATCAAGATTATTAGTAGTAGTATATATTATTATTGTTTATTTCCACAGACAAGTGCATCATTACCTGTTACTGTGCTGAAATGAAAAGTTATTCAAAAGTAAACAGAAGCCACTGGCATTGTCAAAAGTGCAAAAGTACTATTCAACGTCAACATAACTTTAAACAACACATAGAAAAACATCGTAAGACATTTAAAAACAATATATCTACAACAACTAAATCTCTATGAACCTGCTACACCACGTCTGTTTTATTATTGTCATTGTGAATTTTGTAGTTAAGGCTATCATAATGCATATGTAGCATATATTTTATATCGGCAAGTTTTAAAACAAGAAAATATTTACCTTATATAAAGGATAACGTTTCTGGAAGTGTAAAATCAATTTTCTAAATACACATGATAATGGTAACGGGTCCCAAGCACATTATTATAAACTTAAACACTGGCATGTATTACTGAAAGATACGTATTTGGAAAATAATATAACTGCCAATAAAGAAAATGAAAAGGAAACTGTGAAATTATAACATAACAGGGACGTCCCTGACCTTGTTTGAATTTTCAGTATGTAGTGTATGCGATTTCACCATGTAGTGTATGAGATTTCAGTGTGTAGTGTATGAGGTGTCAGTTTGAATTATGTCCCTAACGGCGCCTCATAGTACAAACAAGTCTCATACACTACATAGTGAAATCTTGAAACCTCATACACTATACTGAAATCGCATACGTTACATAGTGAAATTGCATACACTACATACTGAAATCTCATACACTGCCTGTAAAATTGCCAAAACAATTATAACAACGATTATTTGAAAGTCAAGGCCTTTGTTTTGGTAGTAACAGTGTCGAATATATTTCCCCGTGAAAATGAAGATGATCTTTTGTTTGTTGCATTGTGCTTTCATACATTCACTTTTGACAAAACATGTGAAAAGCAATGAAGAGTATATTGTGAATTCCTTTAATGGGGTACTCTGTTGACTTGAACAAATAATAAGGCACGAGTTCAACAATGAAATCATTATTTTGGAGCGTCTACACAGGGATCTTGAAGACCAGACAAGAATAGTAAGTTCAATGCTTTCTGTGTGCAATTATTTCACTGGAGAACCGGAACATACACAAGAACGTATTTGTATTCTAGAAATGATTTACAACACTTTCCGTCTTTCTCTAAAAGAATAGTGTAGCGTTTCCACACAATGCGCAGGATAGAAAGAGACGACACGCCGTTTCCAAGTTCAACGCTTTATTTAGAAATCTCTTTCAGAGCCCACTGCTCTAGCCACTTGCTCTGCACCGACCACAATGAGCGTGCAACGCCCCCCTTTTATACTGTAGCGTGCACGGGGTAAGGCAGCAGTAGGGCTGGTAGGTGACGTAATCACACACAGAGACATAAGCCCGATATACGCTCCTTGCAAAGGAGCCGGCTCTTTTGTACAGCGGTATCGGCGCTATGCTTCAGTGCGAGAGGACCTGGGTTCGCGCCCGCCCTCCGCCTGTGTGTGGATTTCCTCGCTCTGTGTGATGCGCCTGCCTGCGGGAACCGAGAACGCTACATTGGTGTCAGAAGTGGGATGCAGGTACCCCAGCACGCACTCGTCGGACTGCAGCCTGGTTAGCAAGTCCGGGGCGGACTTGAGGCTGGCAGGGGAGAGTGTAGCGTGCATGGGGGAAGGCAGAAGTAGGGCTGGTAGGTGACGTAATCACACACAGAGACATAAGCCCGATATACGCTCCTTGCAAAGGAGCCGGCTCTTTTGTATAGCGGTATCGGCGCTATGCTTCAGTGCGAGAGGAACCGGGTTCGCGCCCGCCCTTCGCCTGTGTGATGCGCCTGCCTGCGGGAACCGAGATCGCTACAATACCTTAGCCCCGCCCCTTTATTCTAATCGGGTGCCAGAGCGAACAGCTATCCCATTGGTCCCCAGCTGTACACCAGGACCAATGGGCACATTCAACAAACAGCCAATGACAGGGACGGCTCACACAGCCAGAGACAGAGCGAGCCCGCAGCTACAAGTAATACAGACGGGGAGGGGGAGGCGGAGAGGAACACAATACAGCGGCATTAACAGACAGTAGAAACAAGAGGGAATACAGTACACAAACGCAATACACGGATCGCTACACTATGAAACCAGACCGCTCTGTCTTGCCAATGCATCTTTCCGTGTACCCGTACCCCCAGCTGTTAGAACTGGGGCTGTGGGTCGTCCTCGATACTGCATTTCACGAGAACAAATAAATCATTGCATATCCCTTGGATTCAGTTGGCAAAGTATTGCTAAATGCATTGGAATACACAGATGTACTCTTTTTACAACTACAAAACAGAGTATTCTGTAAGGCAGAGTATTCGAGATGTTGACCCGTTGGGAGAGCTTTAAACGACGTATGTCAATTCGAAAACGGATTTATAATGTCCAATTTCCTAACCAGCTGTGGTATGTAACCCTTTTAAGTTTTAAATGTCTTAATAAATATTTTAAATATTTGGGGGTCTTACTAATTACCATGAAGTACCCCAAAGTACCTCACAATTACCTTAAAGTACCACAAACAATCTTTAAATAATATAAACAGCAATGCATTTGTATATTATTTGAGCCGATGTACTTTATTGAGTTTCAGTGCAGTACTTCACAAGACGAAAAGTGTTTGCTTTAACACGTTTATATAAACTAAACGTAACTTCATTAATGGATTTTTTATATAACACAGGTAATGGCAATAAGTATTAATAATAGTGAAAATCTTACTGCTGATGGTACAGAAATAGCTGTGTCATTTATAGTAAACAGTGTTTGAATCTTTTGCTAATATAGTACATTACCTGATGTTGTGAAGTTCTCTGTTTATTTTCATTACCTGTGCTATATATTAAAAAAAACATTAATAAAGTTACCCTTAGTTATCCTCATTGCTATTAACATTTTTGAAAAACAAGTTTTGTTATTGTAAAGTAAATCACTGCAAGGCAATAAAGTATATTGCCTCTCTCTCTCTCTCTCTCTCTCTCTCTCTCTCTCTCTCTCTCTCTCTCTATATATATATGTTTTGTGTATTCATTTAGCATGCATGATTTTCTAAGAGTAAAATGCATTGTTGTTTATGTTATTTAAGGATTGTTTGTGGTAACTTTGGGGTTACTTTGGGGTACTTTAGTGTATATTTGGGGTACTTTGTGGTAATTAGTAGGACCCCCAAATGTTTGAAATAATTAAAATATTTCTTAAGACATTTAAAACTTAAAAGGGTTACATACCACAGCTGGTTAGGAAATTGCAGTATCGAGGACGACCCACAGCCCCAGTTCTAACAGCTGGGGGTACGGGTACACGGAAAGATGCATTGGCAAGACAGAGCGGTCTGGTTTCATATTCATTTAGAGAAAGACGAAAAGTGTTATAAATCATTTCTAGAATACAAATACGTTCTTGTGTATGTTCCGGTTTTCCAGTGAAATAATTGCACCCAGAAAGCATTGAACTTACTATTCTTGTCTGGTCTTCAAGATCCCTGTGTAGACGCTCCAAAATAATGATTTCATTGTTGAACTCGTGCCTTATTATTTGTTCAAGTCAACAGAGTACCCCATTTAAAGGAATTCACAATATACTCTTCATTGCTTTTCACATGTTTTGTCAAAAGTGAATGTATGAAAGCACAATGCAACAAACAAAAGATCATCTTCATTTTCAGGGGGAAATATATTCGACACTGTTACTACCAAAACAAAGGCCTTGACTTTCAAATAATCGTTGTTATAATTGTTTTGGCAATTTTAACAGGCAGTGTATGAGATTTCAGTATATAGTGTATACGTTTTCAGTATGTAGTGTATGCAATTTCACTGTGTAACGTATCCGATTTCACTGTGTAACGTATGCAATTTCACTATAACGTATGCGATTTCAGTATGTAGTGTATGAGTTTTCAAGATTTCAGTATGTATCTGTGGAAGGGTGTGGGTATTCACTGACATAGGAGACAGAAGTTGTAGTCGAAACACCGCACAGGTGCTCAGGTTTATTTTGTTTAATCTTATGATTTGTACTGATTTCTTTTAGCCCACAGAGGGCGCTGTTGTCCGTGGTCTGGCTACCAACTATGGTATCCAGAACCTACGGGAATACCACGTCAGGGTACACAGTACAGTTCAGGGGCACTCGCAGGTGCTCAGAAATAATGAAAACAAAAAGGCAAAAAGAAAAAGGAAAATAAAACACAGTAATCAAAACTACAAAATAAATGTGCTGCACTTTGCAGCGTGATTATCCCCAGTCGCCGCTACCCGTACGACCCGGGCCTCCGTCTTACACTGTGCTGTTTCCTCAGCTGACTTAAAACAATATCAGGGTCTGCCCAAGGATTCCCCACTTTCTCTCTATTTCCTTAAATTATTTTCTTTACGTTCTTGTGGAAGTTTTGTCCTGTCCGTCCACGGTCTTGCCGAGCAGCGCGACCGCTTGCTCGCTGTACAGGTCTAAAGGGGCAGATCTGAGGAAACAACAAAGTATTCATTTATAGGACCAGCAATCCCCCCAAGACCCGCCTCCCAGCCACTCAGAGAGGGGGAAAGCTCACACATCCTCTTCCCCACCTCTCTGTGTCACTGCCACGACTGGCAGGCAGATCCCACGGGACTGCCGCCCTCTTCCTGCAGCATCGTGCATATGTCAGACGGCCAGTCCAGATCTCCCCCTGTTACAGTACCGCATGCAATTTCAGTGTGTAGTGTATGGGGTGTTAGTTTGAATTATGTCCCTGACGGCGCCTCATAATTTCACGTGTAAATTGACCCGCATGGAAACCCCATGATTGAAAATCGTTTGATCTGAGCCGAGCGTTATGCTTGACCTCCTCTACGCTGCAACAGAATGTTCACCAATTGGGAGAGTGCCTTCCACACTGACAGTTCCGTTATCGTCATGAATTTTGCACTATTTTGAGATATGCGCATGCGTGAGTGTTTTGTTGAAGTTCCCTTTCAATTTGAAGACGACCAACAACATTATGTATGGGATGTTCCTGCCCTTGAGGTAGGTATTGCTGAGCTCTCTATACCACCGCCGCCGAAGGCCCCTTCCTGGGATGACGCACTCGGTCCCGCCCACCGAGGGTATAAAACCATCACTCACAGGAAGATCTCCCTCTTTTTCCCTCTGAAGACGGTACGGTAAGACCTCTGTGTTGAGCTGAGCGTGTTGATAGAAAAGAGCCTCTTGAGTTAATTCGAGTCAGTTGTATTTCCCTGGCATTCGTGCTGAAAGCTGGCCTCCCACTTTCCTGGAATCAACGACTTTTGAAAAAGGCCGAGTCCTTTTATCTTTCTGTCTTTTTCAGCGGCCTCCCCGCTTGTGTGGTAGGCCGCTCTTTATATCTGTCTGTCGTATGTGAGCGACTGTCTGTGCAGTCATCCGCAAATGGTTGTCTTTTCTTCTTGAGATTACATGTGTCCTCCTCGGGGCCAGGCCTGGCCATATCCCCGCTGCTGAGTGGAGCCGCTCACCGAACCCGACCACTGCGGTGAGTTGGGCCATGTAATCTACGGAGTACTCTCTCTTTCTTTCTCTAT
Organism: Acipenser ruthenus; assembly: GCF_902713425.1. Lineage (NCBI taxonomy): Eukaryota > Metazoa > Chordata > Actinopteri > Acipenseriformes > Acipenseridae > Acipenser > Acipenser ruthenus. Next base: position 27,161,273 of record NC_081196.1, read on the forward strand.
CTTTCTGATATAGAGTTGTAATATTTTATTGTCTGCTTAAACTTGCCCACCGCGGCTTCGGCCCTACATCCCCCCCCTGGTACACGCTTCCCATCCCTGCCTATTGGCTGAGCGTCGCAGAGCTAGCAGGGGCGGCACATTCAAATTTCAAACTGTACAGACAGACACGGAGCATTTCACTTATTTGTTTTTAAGCTATTGACTGTCTCTGTTGAACCGAAATACTGTTTTGTTTTTAGCCGTATTTTTATTTTCATCGGCAGACGCACTCTGGATGCAAGCACAGTGCTGACATGTCATTTCCTAAAAATATTTTAAGCGAGGTTTCGGGTAAATATATAAAGAAAAAAGGGAGTGTATATTTGAGCACTAGTACAAGACCATGTACAGAATTAAAATGAATGGACTATAGAATAGTATTTTTTTTGTAACAATTTATTAGGTTTAAAAGCAAACAAGATTATCCATAAACTAATGTTGACAGAAAATACAGATAAAAAGAGAATTTCGACAAAAGCTGCCGGGAAGCGCTGTTGCTGCTGATTGCTTGTTTCTACAAGCTTTGAAAAGGGAGTCTCATCTTCCAGAATATCACTTACAATGTGCGCCATCAAAAATAAAAGTAAAGTTTCTAAAGAAGATGATTTCAGCAAGCTAAAACACCACACGAACAATTGTCATGTGACACTTTCTATTTTGGCTTGCTAGCTTGCAATTGGCTGCTGGTCCGCGGCGGTGCGGCACTGAGCGCTGGTTTAACATGTTACAGGTGTTAAACACCAGCGCCAGTAGGCACTGAGCACTTTTCACCTCCAGCGACAGTGTGTCACTGACGCTGGCATGCGTATCAGGTGGACTATGCCATACAGGTGTGATTGGAGCATGGTGAGTGGGGGGCAGTTGGAAGGGGCTTTCAGCAGGAGTTATGAGTAAGGGATACACATGTGCAGACTGCATCCACAGGCAGCGTTTTTGGCCGGCTCCATGTAAGGGTGTTCGATTCCTAAGTTTTTGGAGTCTATTCAAGAATCCATTATTAATTTGAGAATCGATGGGATCAATTCCAAAAATCGATTACCAAAGCCATTCCTGTCGATTCCGATTCCAATGAATAAAAGATGAAGAAACACGCTCATACTGCTGTAACTGTGTAAACAAGCATAATTATTGCATCACAAAACTATTTACAATTTGGCTTGTTTTTTAATTTAAAAAATAAAACAAAATTGGAGAAAAACCTAACAAAAATAAAACCAAACAACTAAAAAAGCTGTCACTTTGTTGTCACCTTTGGCAGGTTATGGTGTAAAAACATAATTGAAAAATAAGTAAATAAAACAAAACAAAAGTAGCTGTCACTTTGTCCCTTATGGCAGGTTATAGTGTAGGAACATCGCCATTTTCACTTGCAAGACTGGATCGTTTTTTTTTTTTTTTTTTTAAACTGGTCAATTATTAACTCTCTACGCGTGTATGACATGGAAGAAAATAATTAGTGACTCCTTGAGTAGCTGATGCAATTTCGGATTCTTATGTATGCGCATCTGTGGCAGGAATGGCTGAGGGTGACGTCAGACCAGAAGAAGGCACAACAAAACACAAAAGGTATGGTGCAGTGGCGCGGGCGCCGTTTTATTTAAAGAGAACCAAAAAAAAAAAAAATATTTAAACAGAAAATAAACACTCGCTCACAGAGCAAAATAAAAGGTTAAACAAAAACAAATCACGAACACTAAATCAACAATAAATAATAAATAGACCATACAGGTCAGGCTGGGCAGTCGCTGTCACTGTTCCTGTATGTTATAAATTTAGTTTCTCTTTCTCGCTCTCGCTCTCTCCTTCCAACACCCCACCCTGAGTTGGAGATCTGCAGGCTTTTTATAACAGGTGACCATCTCCCGATTAGCAACAAATTAAATCACCTAACTAATTCGGGAGATGGCCACCTTCTGCACGAATTTTATTTATTACTCCTGGCAGAGGACGAGCACTGATCTCGCCTCTGCCAGGACACGTTTTAAAAATAAACAAAACAATAACACAGCGCTACGCCGTCATAAATATAATACAATAAAACATACGGCGCTCGCCGACAAATACAATAAATCATAATAAACAAAAACAATAATCTGCACAGGGGTGGAGGATGAACCCCGATCTAAAAATAAACAAACAATGTACAGGGCTGCTCGCCCTGTTACAGCATCAAAGATGTATATTTTCGATCGTGAATGAAATCATTACATCATAATAAATGCAGAAAGATGCTCTAACGACATTTGACTGAGATTTTAAAGACAACATCCAAAAAATGAAAAAATTGCTGGTAATTACGAATCCGTAGTCCCCACGTGTGCCGTCCATGTGTATTATTATTATTATTATTATTTATTTCTTAGCTGACGCTCTTATCCAGGGCGACTTACAATTGTTACAAGATATCACAGTATTATTTTGTTGTTTTTATTTTACATACAGTGCCTTGCGAAAGTATTCGGCCCCCTTGAACTTTGCGACCTTTTGCCACATTTCAGGCTTCAAACATAAAGATATGAAACTGTAATTTTTTGTGAAGAATCAACAAGTGGGACACAATCATGAAGTGGAACGAAATTTATTGGATATTTCAAACTTTTTTAACAAATAAAAAACTGAAAAATTGGGCGTGCAAAATTATTCAGCCCCTTTACTTTCAGTGCAGCAAACTCTCTCCAGAAGTTCAGTGAGGATCTCTGAATGATCAAATGTTGACCTAAATGACTAATGATGATAAATAGAATCCACCTGTGTGTAATCAAGTCTCCGTATAAATGCACCTGCACTGTGATAGTCTCAGAGGTCCGTTTAAAGCGCAGAGAGCATCATGAAGAACAAGGAACACACCAGGCAGGTCCGAGATACTGTTGTGGAGAAGTTTAAAGCCGGATTTGGATACAAAAAGATTTCCCAAGCTTTAAACATCCCAAGGAGCACTGTGCAAGCGATAATATTGAAATGGAAGGAGTATCAGACCACTGCAAATCTACTAAGACCTGGCCGTCCCTCTAAACTTTCAGCTCATACAAGGAGAAGACTGATCAGAGATGCAGCCAAGAGGCCCATGATCACTCTGGATGAACTGCAGAGATCTACAGCTGAGATGGGAGACTCTGTCCATAGGACAACAATCAGTCGTATACTGCACAAATCTGGCCTTTATGGAAGAGTGGCAAGAAGAAAGCCATTTCTTAAAGATATCCATAAAAAGTGTCATTTACAGTTTGCCACAAGCCACCTGGGAGACACACCAGACATGTGGAAGAAGGTGCTCTGGTCAGATGAAACCAAAATCGAACTTTTTGGCAACAATGCAAAACGTTATGTTTGGCGTAAAAGCAACACAGCTCATCACCCTGAACACACCATCCCCACTGTCAAACATGGTGGTGGCAGCATCATGGTTTGGGCCTGCTTTTCTTCAGCAGGGACAGGGAAGATGGTTAAAATTGATGGGAAGATGGATGGAGCCAAATACAGGACCATTCTGGAAGAAAACCTGATGGAGTCTGCAAAAGACCTGAGACTGGGACGGAGATTTGTCTTCCAACAAGACAATGATCCAAAACATAAAGCAAAATCTACAATGGAATGGTTCACAAATAAACATATCCAGGTGTTAGAATGGCCAAGTCAAAGTCCAGACCTGAATCCAATCGAGAATCTGTGGAAAGAACTGAAAACTGCTGTTCACAAATGCTCTCCATCCAACCTCACTGAGCTCGAGCTGTTTTGCAAGGAGGAATGGGCAAAAATTTCAGTCTCTCGATATGCAAAACTGATAGAGACATACCCCAAGCGACTTACAGCTGTAATCGCAGCAAAAGGTGGTGCTACAAAGTATTAACTTAAGGGGGCTGAATAATTTTGCACGCCCAATTTTTCAGTTTTTTATTTGTTAAAAAAGTTTGAAATATCCAATAAATTTCGTTCCACTTCATGATTGTGTCCCACTTGTTGTTGATTCTTCACAAAAAATTACAGTTTCATATCTTTATGTTTGAAGCCTGAAATGTGGCAAAAGGTCGCAAAGTTCAAGGGGGCCGAATACTTTCGCAAGGCACTGTACAGTTACCCATTTGTACAGCTGGGTTTTTACTGGAGCAATCTAGGTAAAGTACCTTGATCAAGGGTACAGCAGCAGTGTCCGCACCAGGGATTGAACTCACGACCCTCCGGTCAAGAGTCCAGAGCCCTAACCACTACTCCACACTGCTGCCCTAGTCCAAGGATAGTTTGGTAAACGACCCAGGAATGGCAGATCTCAGCAAATAGGTAAGTAATTAAACAACCTTCTTCTGAAGCAACAATATCTTCTTCTAGGACAACTAAACCTTCTCAGTTAATAGCGTTTAAATTCTGGCATGCACCTTAGTCTCTAAATACTATCTTCTTTAACTCGTTTTACTTTGTCGCTGGCGTACATAGGCCCTGCTGCGTCACAATAATAAAACTTCTTTTCAGAAAGTATTTTTAAATCGGAATGTCCACTCAACCTAACGCAAACGTTCAGTTAACTTTACTGTCCAGTATCTGACTATACTGCGTCTGGGAAACTATACATTATGTATAACGTTGATCCGATCGGTTCAGAGCGTAACATTCTCAGTGCATTCTTTCAGCGCCATCTTTTCTTCTCTCCTTTTTTGACTACATAGCATGCAAAACAATCCCATAACCCCTTGCAGAATATTTTAGCACAACTCTATATTCTGTGTTCTGCGTAGAATTTAGACAATAGCAAAAACAGTTATCACTGTGCATAGTATCTAGGGACCTAAATAGTATAGCAATATAGTAAGGGCTCTGTCCCTTACATTTTTTTGCCCAAGAACTCGCTCTCTTACCCCTTTGTGATTATTTTTAAACAAGATATACAGCCACAGGTGATTTTTGGCATTGTTTGTGAGCAGTGTCTTTGCTGCTAGCCCCCATAACAATGTTTATTTCTTCCAGCCACATTTAAAATAGTTTTCATTTTTTCCAATTGTAATTAAACATGTGACACTTCCATCAGTAGTTATTTTGGACAAACGATTATTTGTAATAATATTCGATTTATTACTTGACATTATTCTCCACCATTTACAAATTGAGTGTAAATTAACATTGAGTACAACACATCCATTTAGTTAACGTGCTGACAAAATGTGTTCTCCAACAAGAAAAAAGCAAACAATACAGTTCTTTGGACTAAACTGTGTCAATCTGAACTTTGAGGTTTTTTGGGAAAAATCTTTTTATAATAGGTAGTCCTTGATGCTCTAGCATTGTAATGAACCCTATTGGATGCCCAGGGGTGGTTGTTTACTGTAATAACCTTGGTAGCGTATTTGCTGCTGCCACCACCTTTAAACCCTTATGGTCCGGTTAACGGACCAACAATGTTAGTGGAAGCAGTAGCTCAAAACAATATAAAAATTGAACAAGAGAATATCAAGCATGCATTCACAGGAAAACAAGTTACAAAATACAACTCTTGTTTTGTACTGCCACGAGTGACCCTAAAACCTTTCCTCCCTTATACAAGATATTTGCACCCTGAGTGGCAGGTGTATGCGGCAGAGATGGATGACTCTTCAATAGAATTAACTTCATTTTTGTGGGGTTTTCCCCAAATATGGGAGCCTGGCTAACAAAGTTTAAGTTTTTTGCAGATACCAGGCTTTTAAAGACTCACTTTGTTGTCACTCACACCTGTGATGTGCAGAAATGGATAAAGGATCCCATAGTGGCTTTGACAGACTGAGAGCAGAACCTGACCCAAGACTGTCACTCCTGCTGGAAGCAGACCGATCTTTGAGATACAAATTGAACATTTGGAGAATGTGATTAAAAAGACTTTCTGAAACTGTAATAATGTTAAGATATTGTAATAACTCTGTACTGTATTTTAAAGGATATAAAGCCAGCAGAAAAACTATTGCAGCAAAGGAAGAGCAAGCAGTGACTTAATGTTAGAAAAAAGCTTGTCTGTGTGCCTTTGTTATTGGAATGCATATTAGTTTGCAGCGGACCAAACTTCAGACGTGGGCCACCCCCCTTTTTTTTTTAATTGGTAGAGCTACCAGTGCAGAAGCCTGTGTTAACCTTGGGATGAGAGAATTTAGCAAAACTATGATTTCATTTAAGTAACCTGAAAATGTGTTCACAGTCAACATTTCTTATCAGAAAAGAAGTAACTTTGGTTTGGAAGCATCTTTTAAGCTAAATACAGAGCCTCTTTATGTATTCCAATTATAAAAAGAATAACAATCTTTGGGAAAATAATTAATATGTTTTGGTGAATTGAAACAGAATATCAGAACTAAAATACATGTTTTCACTTATTTAAGGTTTAGCTGTAATAGAAAACAGAAATATTATTACAGGAAAACTGTTAAAGTCTAAAAATGAGAGAATTCAGTGCAAGCGATTACCTAATTTAATAACCTTGGTAAATGTATGAAGTTAGGAGTCCTTATCAGTATGGAGTAGACTTACTGAAAGAGGCCCCTTGCCTTTGCTTGCTTGAGCAAAGCAGTACTGGGCGATAAGAGAGATATGCTTTGACATCCAAATTAAATTTATTGGTCAGCAGCTGCCCCAATTCAAGGTTCCCTTGCCATGTTTAATCTATGTTAACCAAAGAAAGGTAACTTATAGTACCAGAAAACAGAGTTAATGGTCTTCTGCCCATTATCTCATAATGTTATCTATAAAATTAATGAGAGCTTGGTAGTAGAAATTAAGATGTGGGTCTCTTCTTATCTGTAAAGATACCGGTATGAGCAGTCTCTTGAATCTAGAACAAGTATGACTTAATGCAATAGATTTAGGAATGTGCTTAGTCGAGCTTTTTATTAATTAAAAGCCTTGGCGGTTCCAGGGGTTGAGGAGGTCGGATCCAGTGGGATCCGACTCTTTCTCCTCACTGCTCTGCAGTGACCCCTACAGGCCAGGTGAGTGAGGTTGGGGGTGGAGATCTCAAGTTCCTGGGTGTAAAAAAGATGCCGACTGGCATGTGGGATCGGAGGACGCCTACTGAGCCTCGGGTCCCTGAGCTGTGTGGGGAAATGTCGCGGTGAAGGAGAAAAAATAATAATAATGGGCATTCCTTATTGGGAAGAACATTTAAAATAATTGGAGATTCTAAATTTTAAAAAAATAGCTCTCTATATATACTTATCTTAATAAGTAATAAGAACATTATGGTACCGGAAACATATATGATCAGTTTAAGGATTACCTCACATATTTTAGAGATTAGAAAAGTAGAGAGTATGAGATCATATACAATTCATTTTAAAGGAGTTGCCGGGACTTATAAAATATATTATTCAATTAAAGATAAGAACTGTCAAAAAGACCAAATGTTTAGATTTGTATAAGATTTCTATCGTATAAAGTGGAGGAAAAGTTCTATAAAAGTCAAGGCAAAACTGCAGTCAAGTATCATTCAACTTGGTATCATTCAAGCTGTTTGGTCCATCCACTAAAGATCTCTGAAAAGCTGCTTACTGTTTGGTCGTGTTCAGAAGCCTCGCTATAGGGATAGGAATTATATTTTAGCTTTAGAGAGTGACATATTAGATGCTTTAGGACTTTTAGTGGTGGGTGTTTCTTAGCATTTTGCATGTCTAGCCCAAGGGCAAAACATGTTCTAACCATAATTGTTTGAAGTATTAACGCTGTAAAGTTTGTACAGGCATTGGACATCCCAGATTGCCTATTAGCTGGGATCCGACACGGTCTGTAACCACTCAATCTTTTTTCTAAGCATTTAATAAACAGAAGGAGTACTAATAATGCTCTGAATCCATTGAAACTTCAAATTGAATGAGTCTGTGTGATTATTCTTGATTAAAAAGTTGTCTAAGGCATAACACTGTAAGCCAGTACACGAACTATGCACTGCAGGGTTAAACCATCTATACACCATATAACAGGAAATTTTGGCAGAGAATTTATTTTGGCTTTATTAGCGGTTTTGATTGGCTCGCCAATAATTCTTCCACCAATCAGAGTGTGGCATACAGTGAGTGATCCTGGCCTCTGACAGACTGGTATACAGCATAGGTTAAAGAAGCGCTGGGCAAGGGAAAGAATGTGTCGCATGTCAAAGTGAATATGAGAATGGCAGTGTGAAGAAGCCAATTTGCTTTAAAAAATTAAATGCAGACCGGACATTTACATCAATGGATTTAGAAAATCTGGAATTTATGATGCGCTCAGGAACTCTGACTGCTCTTTATGTTAAGCAGTCTTGTGTTGTTTTTTTTTTTTTTAACAAGGGGTTAATTAAGTACTGTAACAGCCAAATTGTTTATTCCAGACTTGTTAAAGTCAGTAACAAAAGCAAATTTGCTTTGGATTGTTATTGTCAATTCGTTGTAGATACTACTGTTAAGACACCCACCGTGGAGGTATCGCAACGTCCCGAAACAATATGTTAAAATAAATTAGTTCTGCACTGTATAAAATGAGTTGATTTTGCCAGTGCTTGCTAGTCTATTAACTAGTTTTAAATTCAAAGCATTTTTGTTTTGGCTTTATTGTTAAAGTTTTCACACGTGGCAATACTATCCTACAATTACTAAATTATATTGTGATCATTCCACTGTGTTATGTTACTGAACCAGAGCGACGTTTTAAAACTGAGAGTTAGCAAATGCCTATCGTTAAAGTGTACTGCAGCTACTAATCCTTTCCAATTACTGATATCTTAAAATTAAGGGCTATATAACGATAATGCTGCAACTAATTTTTAGAAGGCCTTCATTGTTCTTATCCAAGTTGCTCCAGTGACATTGTAGATGCTATAACGAGTTACTGTGAATGAGACTGTTTTAGAAGACAGATTTCATTAAGTAAACATGTATTTGAATGTTTTTTAAATTAAAAGTAGAAATACAAAACTGTGGCATTTTTCTTTGTAAACGTGCGAAGTGAAAAACGCCAATTCAAAAACCGTCAATCTACCAAGGTAGCAAATCCGCCGAATTTAATACCAGCCAAAATTTCCCGTTATATCTCCCTGTTGGCCTCACCTGGGTTCTCTGATCAAGAACCAAAGTAGTGCTCGAAGTGACAGTACTTAAATAAAGAGGTAGATTTAAACGGGTGTATATCTTGGCGAGAGCAAAGTTCAAATCAGCATAAACTTAACATCTACTCTCATTTAATGAAAATCATACCCTTAATTACCGTTCCCTATCAATGGTTAAAAGGCCAGCTTGAACAGGCAATTGACTTATCAAACGTGCCAATTAACTAATAATCAAAATCAACAATTACAAGTGATAGCAAAACTCAATGAACAAAACACAACATATGAAATAGTGAAACTAATTAGAAATAGTGAATAATACATACATAAATAAAATTAGAAACCAACAACACCAAAAAATCTGGCACTTATGCAATTATAAATGTCTAAATTACCAAGGTCTAGAAATATACTTGTTCAATAATCACATAAAATGTTCCCCTTTAAATAGGTAGCCCTTAACACATACCATTTAAAACACATTAATACCCCATGCAGCCAGTCTACCCAGGCTAAGCACTTAATTGAAAAAGAGGGAGAGAGTAACTTAATGAGAGATATTGTGAATAAAAGTAGAATTACATGTACCTGTTCGTCTCATGTATGCAGTATTCTGCCTTTGCTTTATCCAATTCGTTAAAGAATTATAACGCAGTACAGAAAGCACAAATCCCGAATTGAAGCTGAAAATGTATTCAAAATCAATCTGACACGAATCGTTTCAAAGTGCACCAAATCTTAATCCAACATGCAAGAACCCAAAACTGAGCTTGTATTCCATATCATCCCGACATGAAAAGTTTGACATGAAAAGTTCATCAGGTTTTTTTTGTTGGTGTTGTTTTTCTATAATTTTTTTGCTTTGCCGCATGGTTGCTTAACAAGCCAAAAAAGTAGTTTTTGACAACCTATATTCACGACAGAGATGCGTTACTCCTTTTTTCAAATGATCAATATAGTTTCCAGCTTTGTTGCAACATAAAATTATTTTAGTTTCGGAGGCATAGTTACATGGGGTCCAGGGGCCAGGTTTGTTATAATGAAGGGCGTTATAGCGAGGGTGTACTGTATAAGGGAAGGGACATATATCTCACTGATCATGAACACACTGCTCCCAGGTAGGAATTCCACTGATCCTGAACTACTGCTCGTAGTCATGTCACACAGGTGCAATCCCCCAAGTCCACAGCTTTAATTGCAATCTGGTTTCTTAGCTTCCACTCCAGATCAGCACACAGCTCACAGTTCATAGTAACAATTCCCAGTTCACAAGTCACAGCTCAACCAGCACAACCCTCTGTCTTTAACACTCCCCCCACTTTATATTCTCCAACAATCAATCAGTCAATCAGCACTAATTGGGTAGACCAGATGCACACCCTCAGCCCCTGTGTACTTTGTTTTAAGCACTGTTGAAGGGAAGGGCTTAACATTAAAAATAAGTCCATCGCACTACTCCCCTCCTTGGAAGAAGGATGTGTCCCTATGTCCTAACTCATTAGCGAGCATAGTCCTGAAGCCATTGTGGTGGACGTCTCACCCTTATTGGTCGTGGAGGTGTTGCTCCTTCAGTATTAACAGGAGGCACTCCAATATTCCCACCAGGTTCTGGCAATACTGGTTCCTGTAAAACAAGTTGTGGAGTCTGATCAATGGGTCCACCTCCTGTCCTCTGTGTGTGGGCCCACCAATCAACAGGCAACCTTGTCTCAGAAGATTGGTGTCCTCCCCTGCCTTGCAGTCCCGAGTGTCCTGATAAGGTTGGAGATCTCAGCATGGGCTCCGGGTTCATTTCTTTCTGGGTCAGCCCTGCAACACTCATACAGGGCTTTAGTCTATTGTAGTGAACAATGCAAATGATGTCTTCCCCAGTCTAAAGTCTGTACAACACGTGACAAATCTTTTGCACAATCTCATATGGCCCCTTAAAACGTCTCTGAAATGTAGACGTGCATCCTTTCTTTTTTGCTGTATCTCAAACCCACACCCTCTCTCCCTCCATTTAGCTCTGGGGACTGGCTTTTAAATCATAAAACTCTTTATTTTTGAGTTGCTGAGTCCTGGTGTCTTTGTACTGCCTGATGTACTGACCGTAAGGTCTCTGCTCCCCCGTCTACATATTCACTAGCAAAGCTGAAGCCAGATTCAGGTTTTAAATTAATTAAAACATATATTGGAAGGGTAATGTCTCGACCAAACATTACCTCATAAGGGGTAAACAGAGTACTACTTTGAATGCTACTTCGATATGCTAGGATTACATAGGGTAACACATTATCCCAGTTAGTCTGATTTGAGTTCACAAAAAAGCCAAGTATAGTGGTCAAAGTCCTATTAAATCGCTCAACCAAACCTTATTAATCTCCAATAGGCTACAGATCTCTTTCATTAGTAAGGAAACAAAGTTCCTACCTTGGTCCGTATGTACAGTCCTAACAGCAACCCTTTCCATTGGTCTAACTAGCTAATATCAGGGTCTGCTCTCTGTGCCTACAGTATGTCCCAGATCTCTTCTTCCAACACTCCGACAGAAATGATATGGGACTGCGCTTCAGGCACAACTTCCTTCATTGCCTTCTCTTCCCCATAGAAGACTCTTCCGGAAACACCTGATGGTCATCTGGAGAGAGCATCTGCATTAACATGCAACTTGCCAGGGCGATGTACAATGACATATTGGTAGGAGGCCAACTGCTCCATCAACGTCCCAATTCGCCCTCTGGTTGACTGAAGTATCAAGAATAAATGGCCTCTGAGGGTGAGGATATCCTAGGACTGGAGCTATAGCCATTCTCCTCTTCAACTCATCAAAAGCATCCAGGCTTTCAGAGTCCCACTTTAACTCCACTCCTTTCTCATTAAACTCGTAGAGCCTTTGATGAGTGATAAAAGCAGTCTTTTCACAATGGTCAGGATTAACCTGCCAGTAGCCGCTTGCTAGATCCAAGGTAGATCCCTGGGAGTCCAGAGTATCGTGAATCCTGGGGAGAGGATAAGCATCTTCAGTGGTTACCTCATTTAGCTTCCTGTAGTCCACACAAAATCTCAGCCCACCATCTTTCTTTTGAACCAATACAACTGGTACGGTGCATGGACTACTTGATGGACGAATGACCATTAACTTGCATCTCCCATAGATTGTCAAGAACCTCTTCTTGGTAATGGATGGGTACACGGCATGATTCCATCTTAACAGGCTTTGCAAAACCTGTATTTATCTTATGCCCAGGTCACCGTCACTGAAACTAAAATCAGATGCTTAACTTCCCCCATCTCCCTGGAACTTAGGTCCCGCCCCTCTAATCCATGTTCTTGTAATAGAGTATTGACAGGCCAGCCAGATTGTCCCAGTCTAACAACCACTTGCCCATGACCGCCCGTGGTTTCTAGCTCCTGTATTACAGACACCTCTGTCAGAAAACCCCCCACATGCTTTCCCTTTCTTAAATTTTGGGGTTCAAAAGTTACGGTAACGATTCTTAGGGGGGTATAGTTTTTGATTGCTCTACTCACAACCCAGGCAATTAGCAAATCATAGCAATCAGAAAGTCGACTCCAGAACAGCTCACAGTTCCCAGTTCACAAGTTACAGCTCACAGTTCCCAACTCAACTCCAGCACAACCCTCTGTCTTTAACTCCCCAACCCCCCCTTTATAGTCTCAATCAATCAATCAATCAATCAATCAGCACTAACAACACTCTCCTACTTCATAGAACACACACTGCCAGTCCGTGCTTCCATTATAGAATCCAGGGGTAGGCAACCCTGGTCCTGGAGTGCCACAATCCTGCAGGTTTTGTAGGTATCTCTTAATCATCAATTGCTAAATAACTGGAACATATGGTAATTCTGACCAATGAAGCCAATCATTGAATCAATAAGGGGTTGGGTAAAACAAAAACCAGAAGAGTCTATGGCACTCTAGGACCAGTGTTGCCTACCCCTGACCCCACATGCTGAAACTTATTTAATTGAAAAAACGTGGATTTTAAATGTGAAAGAAGTCCTCCATTTAGTTTTTTCAGTAGGAGCGGTTGAAGCTGGCGCTACAATTGTAGTATTATTATTTATTATTATTATTTATTTCTTAGCAGACGCCCTTATCCAGGGCGACTTACAATTGTTACAAGATATCACATTATACATTATTTCATTATACGGTGTACTGCGAATGACCAATATCAAAACAACTTCAGTTTGGTTCATAGCAGCTGGTTTCGCTGTTATAACTGAGTTCAGCAATGTCTGATGACAAAATGTGAAAAACATTCTCTAGCATCCAGCACTACATTTAAAACAAAGCTGAGCAAGGAACATATTTATTTAGAATCAGCAATTGTTTTTATACCCCATTTTGAAATGCCCAATTTTAAGCTCGGCTCACCACTGCAACCCCTGCACTGACTTAAGTAAGACGAAGATGAACACACCCATCCTCTGAAACATGTGTCGTCAGCCGTCTGCTTCTTTTCATCGGCCAGGCTACAGGGGTTGCTGGTGTGCTGTGAGCTGAGGACATCCTGGCCGACCTAAGCCCTCCCCACCCCGGGCGGTGCTCGGCCAATTGTGCGCAGTGTCCTGGGAACTCCTATCCATGGCTGGCAGTGGAATAGCCTGGACCTGAACCGGCAACCTCCAGGCTATAGGACGCATCCTGCACTCCACGCGGAGTGCCTTTACTGGATGTGCCACTCGGGAGCCTCTTTAGCAAGTAATATTTTAACCATTAATATGTACATATAAATATATCTATCAATAAACAAGCCATATTATAAAATGTTTTTTACATGTTATTTTTTGTGTTTGTTTAGCACTTCCCTTAATTAAGCAGCATATTGAAATTATAGGCACTGTACAGCATTGTGCAGATATGTCACTGTAACTGGGTTATGCAATTTGGTGCTACTTGTGTTTGTATTTAATAAATGCTCCACTAGTAAATATTCTATATTTTATGCTAAAACACCTGCCTAATTTTGTGGGTTTACTATTACAAAAACAGTAACTTGAAAAGGATTGAACAGTAAAAATGAGGTTTCCTAGAGCTTCTTAGCAAAACAAATGTTCGCCTTGCTTCGGGTCGGGATTCTTCTTTCTTTCTATATTGTGGTATTGATTTAAAGTTTTATTTAATTATTTGTCAATTTAAAAATATATAAAAAACAACACTTTTTATTAATTAATGGAATTTCGACAGAATTTACAATTTTTAAAAAAGCATGTCTCAGTGTTTAAATAAAAGATCATTTAAAAATGAAATATTGTTGACCACATCACTCTTGAAAACTTGAATAACAGAACCAGTCTCAACTGACATGGGGGAGTGACAGAGATCGAATGATTCTTGGTGTTAGATCTCCCTCTCGACTTGTGAGGGCAAGGTGCAAGAGGAACAGAGTACCCTTAATTAAATGGCACGACAATTTATTCCGTAGGGTAGGTGGAAGTCGGTCATTTAGGAGAGGAACGGAGCTACGGTATCCAAACTCAATGACCCTGACGGTAAACGGTGTGGCATCCGAGGATTGGAGGAGCGGATGCGCTCGTTAACTTAGGGGTCATGAGCGAGGATATAAATAGGGGGGTAGCGTACGTGATCTGTTCCTTTGTGAATGGTTAGGGAAAGAACCAAAAGGAAACCCTGCAATTGTGAGAACCGTGAGTGTTGTAACATTGTTCTGTTTGTGTCGTTTTAAGACTAATAAACACTATCCGGAGCTGCAGTCGCCGGCCAGCAACAAATCCGGACACCAGCACTTCCCTGTTTCACAACGTACTGTCTTTTCACCACAAGCACTTAAATCACGCACCGTAGGAACTGTGTCTGTGTCTTTGTGTTTTGTGTGGGTGACAAAACTGGACTTTTTGGTTGCGGGTCAAACCCGTGGGAGTTTACAAAAACCGAAGTGATACACGCCGCTGTAATCACTTCCAGCATTATTATTTACTAGTATTTGCATTTAAGGCTCTGGACATTGTAATTTATCAATAAACACCCTTGCACCTGTTAGTAATTGTCTGTGTGATTCGTACCTGCACTGCACTCGCCCGTATCCACTCACCACTTTGCCACAGGGAGATATTCAGTTTCAGTTCATAAGAACAGAAGAAACTTTACAAACGAGAGGAGGCCATTCAGCCCATCTTGCTCGTTTGGTTGTTAGTAGCTTATTGATCCCAGAATCTCATCAAGCAACTTCTTGAAGGATCCCAGTGTGTCAGCTTCAACAACATTACTGGGGAGTTGGTTCCAGACCCTCAATTCTCTGTGTAAAAAAGTGCCTCCTATTTTCTGTTCTGAATGCCCCTTTATCTAATCTCCATTTGTGACTCCTGGTCCTTGTTTCTTTTTTCAGGTCAAAAAAATCCCCTGGGTCAAGATTGTCTATACCTTTTAGGATTTTGAATGCTTGAATCAGATCACAGCATAGTCTTTGTTCAAGACTGAATAGACTCAATTCTTTTAGCCTGTCTGCATACGACATGCCTTTTAAACCCGGGATAATTCTGGTTGCTCTTATTTGAACTCTTTCTAGAGCAGCCATATCCTTTTTGTAACAAGGTGACAAGAACTGAACACAATAGTCTAGGTGAGGTCTTACTAATGCATTGTAAAGTTTTAACATTACTTCCCTTGATTTAAATTCAACACTACTCACAATATATCCTCCTCTTCCTTATTTAGTTTGATGGTTTTAGAATGTGAAGTCCTGTAAAGCCTAAACATTTCAGATTATGAAACATTGAACATTGGGGCATTGGCGCACATTCTACAACAAGGACTATCTATATAGGCGGGACGGACTGCACTTAAACAAAAAAGGAACCAATCTACTCGGAGAAAGGATCCTTGAGCAGGTCCAGAAGCATTTAAACTAGAAAGGAAGGGGGGAGAAAACAAAAAAACAGAAGGGAGACCACATCAAAACAAAGTCAACAACTCAGGTAAGACAGCTATTAAATGTATTGATCTTAATGCTAGAAGTCTCAGAAACAAAATGTTAGAACTTGAAGCTACTGCACTAACAAGTAACTACGATGTGATAGGTGTTACAGAAACTTGGTTGTCTGAGAGTGATGGAGACGAATATAATATTAGTGGGTACACACTGTATAGGAAAGACAGGAAGGACAGAATAGGCGGAGGGGTAGCGCTATACATAAGAAATAGTCTTGAAGACCAGGTGTTAAATCAGGACCAAGAAAACAATGCAGAATCAATATGGGTCAGAATAATGGACAAAAATTCAAAGGGCATAATAATAGGAGCATGCTATAGACCACCAAATTCAGATGCTGAGCAAAATAATCTGTTGTACAATGACATTAGAAATGTGTGTAGAAAAGGAGAAGCCATACTAATGGGGGATTTCAACTTCTTCCATCTAAAATGGGAGAACCCGGTGGGGAGCACGACAGATGAAATTGAAATGGTGGAAATGACAAATGACTGCTTTCTAACGCAATTTGTCAAGGCACCGACTAGAGGAGAGGGATGCCTTGATTTAGTCTTTTCAAATAACAAAGACAGAATAACTAAAACAGAGGTCAGAGAGCCATTGGCAAACTCAGACCACAACATGGTCTCATTTGAAGTGTTTTTTAAAACCCCAAAAGTAATGTCTAAAGCTGAGGTTTACAATTTTAGAAAAGCAAACTATGAAGGTATGAAACAGAGACTAACAGAAGTAGATTTGAGTAAAATAGAGAAAACATCCACAGAAAAAGGATGGCTGTTTTTTAAAAATGTAGTACTAGAGGCACAAAACAATTACATCCCAAAAGTAGACAAATCTAAATCTAAAACAAAATGGCCAAAATGGTTTAATAGATCAATTAAAAAAACTATTCACGAAAAAAAGGCACTTTACAGAGTGTTTAAATGGGACCAAAAACAAAGTACACGAAAGAGTACTTGGAACTGCAAACACAAGTCACAAAGGAAGTTAGAAAGGCCAAGAGAGAGATAGAAATGAACACTGCTAAGGGGGCTAAAACCAATTCCAAAATGTTTTTCCAATATTATAACAGCAAGAAAACATTCAAAGAGGAGGTTAAAAGTCTAAGAGATACAAATGGCAAAATCATAGATGTTTGACCTGTTCCTATCCAGTTTTAAATAACTTTTGAATAACAGAGGCAGAAGTGTTAAAGGGACTAGGAGCTCTTAAAATAAACAAATCCCATGGGCCGGATGAGATCCTTCCAATAGTCCTCAAAGAAATAAAAGAAGTTATTTACAAACCGCTAACCAAGATCATGCAACAGTCTCTTGACACAGGGGTTGTACCGACAGACTGGAAAATTGCAAACATAATACCGATTCACAAAAAGGGACACAAAACCGAACCAGGTAACTACAGACCAATAAGCCTGACCTCTATTATATGTAAAGTTATGGAAACTATAATAAGATCCAAAATGGAAAATGACCTATATGGTAACAATATCCTGGGAGACCGTCAGCATGGTTTTAGGAAAGGGAGATCGTGTCCAACTAACCTGCTTGATTTTTTTGAGGATGCAACATCGACAATGGATAATTGCGAAGCATACGACATGGTTTATTTAGATTTCCAGAAAGCTGGACGCAGGCAATAAAAATGTGCATTATAAATATTATATGCGAGATACAAAATAGAAGAAGGAATCTATGAAAAAGACCTAGGAGTTTATGTTGACTCAGAAATGTCTTCATCTAGACAATGTGGGGAAGCTATAAAAAAGGCCAATAAGATGCTTGGATATATTGTGAGAAGTGTTGAATTTAAATCAAGGGAAGTAATGTTAAAACTTTACAATGCATTAGTAAGACCTCACCTAGAATATTGTGTTCAGTTCTTGTCAACCAGAATTATACCGGGTTTAAAAGGCATGTCATATGCAGACAGGCTAAAAGAATTGAATCTATTAAGTCTTGAACAAAGAAGACTACACGGTGATCTGATTCAAGCATTCAAAATTCTAAAAGGTATAGACAATGTCGACCCAGGGGACATTTTTGACCTGAAAAAAAAAACAAGGACGAGGGGTCACAAATGGAGATTAGATAAAGCGGCATTCAGAACAGAAAATAGGAGGCACTTTTTTACACAGAGAATTGTGAGGGTCTGGAACCAACTCCCTAGTAATGTTGTTGAAGCTGACACCCTGGGATCCTTTGAGAAGCTGCTTGATGACATTCTGGGATCAATAAGTTACTAACAACCAAACAAGCAAGATGGGCTGAATGGCCTCCTCTCGTTTGTAAACTTTCTTATGTTCCTATGTTCTTCTTATGACATCTAGCACTTATAAAGTGCTAGATGTCTTATAAAATATTAATGTCTCTTTATTTTTTTTTTATTGTGCCCAATTATTATATCTCAATTTGGGATGCCTAGTATACATCTCCTCAATTAACATGTACACTGGCTTTGGAGTTCTACAGAATAGGGTTGGCTGTGCTCCGGCTATGGAGCCCTTGGTGTTTTAGAGGAGCTTGCCAGATTCCTGAGCTGGAGCTGGGGATGCTGGAGCGCTCCGGAGCATGGAGCCAGAGCTGAGGTTCTGGAGCAGCTCCATTCTTTCCTGTATTTCACATTTTATAGGATTTCCTGATTTATTCAGTTGAATGAACAAAATAATTAAGTATATGTCAATAGACAAAACATTAACATATGCAAATGTGAATTATTTAATGTAATATTTCTATTGATATAATTTACAAGGAGAATATACTATCCTAATGTAAATAAAAACATTTAAGCTGTTGAAAAAGCTATTTGCATTATTATTATTATTATTATTATTATTATTATTATTATTATTATTATTATTATTATTATTATTATTATTATTAACACTGTACTGGCTGGCCCCTTTCAGGTTGCAACTTAAGCAACATGAACCTAAGGAATATTTTGGTACGATTAAAATGTAGGAGGGCCAATAAATGCATTAATGACACAAATCATGGAAACAGCTATATAAAGTGAAGTTTGGGATGTTAAAAGTACAGCCAAAAAAGGCCCAAAGTTTTGCATCACCCTATAAAGTCGAATAATGCTGTATAATGCTATGTTAACATATTGAATTACATACCGCTTTTAAGTTTTCTATATACTGACAAAAAAAAAAAAAATAGAAAAATGTGACATTTCAAAATCTAACGTGAAATACTATATTACTATAATGGTAGACTTCTGTGATATCATTTGTAGTTTCTTTGATTACATTATGTTAAATAAAAGATCTAATACAACTTTTGGACGAGCAGCGTATAAGTAGAGTGTAGGCTGAACTTGGGCAAAGCAGAGAGGAGTTGCCCTTCGATTCCTCCTAATTATGAAAAGCTGTTTTAATAACGCAGTTAGATTTATTTTTTTAACATGAATGTAAACTTAATTTAACCAATATTGAAGAACAAGCTATGGCTGAGTTGTTAAATGATGATGATATAATTATAAGACCAGCAGATAAAGTGATAATGAACACAGATGACTATATGAAATCTGTAGAATATGAATTAAATAATACAGATACATATGAAGAAGTTAAAAGCAATAAGATCAATAAATCGGTAAAAGAGGTTAAGGAAATTGCAGAGATACTATACAATAAAGGCATTATATCAAAAGAATTTAAAAAATACATGCAGCCACATAATGCAAGAACAGGCCTAGCAAGAGGAAATCCTAAAATGCACAAGGAAAATCACCCTATGCGAATGATAGTCAGTACAATTGATAATCCAACACACATAATAGCTGAAATAGTGGAAAAACAACTTGGGTCACACGTTGAGAAATTACCAAGCTATGTTAAGGATACAACACCATTTTTAAAGAGACTTGAATCACTAAAGCACAACCTTCCAGAGAATACAATTTTATTTTGCATGGATGTAAAATCCTTGTACCCAAGTGTCCCTCGTAAAGAAACTTTAGAAGCTTGTCAAAAAGCACTAGATAATAGACTAGATAAATCAATACCAACAGCAGAGGTGCTGAACATGATCAACGTAGTTTTAGAAAACAGTTATATTACATTTGTTGGTAAGAATTACAAACAAAACGATGGTACAGCAATAGGACACTAGGAATGCATTTTGCCAGTACATACATGGGTAAATGGGAAGAACAATTACTTAGAAAATCGGAAAGAACCTTTAGAATACATTCGGTTTGTAGATGATATTTTTGGGGTTTGGACACATGGAGAAAAAATCTATTTTCCATTTTCATAAAATGGCAAATTAAATATACAGTAATATTAAGGTGGACCTTCGATGGACAAGAAAAGAAATAGAATATTTAGATACCATATTAAAACTTGAAGACGGTTCACTTGAGACTGACCTCTTCTGTAAACCTACTGACATGCACCAGTATTTACACATGTCCTCTGCACAATACGCACTAAAAGGGCAATCCCAAAAGGTCTAGGAATAAGAATACAAAGAATATGCTCAAAAGAAAGTGACTATGTAAAACAAAGATATGTATTAAAAACAAATCTTTAAAAAGTTTAGAAGTTAAGAAAAGTGGATAAACTAAAAATAAATGATCTACTAGATTATAAAAATAGAGATAAAAAGGTCAAAAGATTCTACATAATTCAGAAACATTTTTAAAAGTATTTCTTAAGGCCCCAGTTGTAGCATTCAAAAGAGAAGCTAATTTAGGTGATATTTTAGTTCACAGTAAACATAAAAAAATTATTGACAAAATAGGTTCTACGAACATGTGCACTAGTAGGTGTAAAGTGTGTAAATACATAGACAAAAGTAAATATATAATTAAACATAAGAACACCACATATCCACTAAAAACTAATACCTACTGTAAAAACAGCAATGTTGTTTATGGAATAGCCTGTGAAAAATGTGATGAAATAAAATATGTTGGAACAATTAATAAAATAATTCATAACCACCTTTCATTAATTAGAAATAAAAAAAATTAATGAACCAATAGTACAGCACTTCACCAGTCAAGGACATGACATAAATGATGTAAAGTTTGTAGTATTAGAACAGCTAAAATTAGACAGTGCGACATATAGAAGAATAAAATAAAGTAAATGGATATATAGACTGAACACGATTATGCCAGCGGGACTCAAAAGAAAATAATGACTAATTAACTCCAATAAATATATAACATTTGAATAAATAAATAAACAAAATTACTTCAAAAGTTGTGCATGCTGATGCGCTGGGGAGGCCAAATCAAGGCAGATCCTCATAAATATAAGTTTGTATAAAATAATGTTAATTATAATTAATACACATTTAAAGATAGAAGTAAAAATGATGTTGCACTATATAAAACACCATTAAATCATGTAAGAATAAGTCATGGATTTGAATATAAACAATAACAAGTAGTTGTCATGCCGTCAAAAACCTATAAGTACCTCCAATGTTTTGATTCAAACACATGCTCCCTTGAGAAAGATATGTACAACATATAGAAACATTGGGCAGTTGGCTCTTTGAGCTAGTTGTAGTTAAAAGTTTACATATCCCAATGGAAATGTATCATTTCGGCAAATTTCTCGAAAACAAATAATTATAGGAAAAATCTTTTGAAGCAAAAGTTTTGCTTTTGTGGATGAGGAAAAAAAGTTAAACAAATAGTTTACAATTATTTATTTCAGAATTTTTTATTCATACCCTGACAAGGAAAATTAAATTAATAGCTAGTTGAGGCACCTTTAGCAATAATAACCTCTTTTAAATAATTAAGATATTTGTCAATGAGCTTTTGGCATGATTCTTTTTTTGACCATTCTTCAACGCAAAATCGTTCCAGGACATTCAAATTCCGAGGACTTCTCTTGTGCACAGCCGTCTTCAACTCATACCAAAGATTCTCAATCTGATTTATATAGAACCTTGATTTTATTCTTCTTCGCTATGATTCTGAAGTAGATTTTGATGTGTGCTTTGGATCGTTGTTGTGTTGGAACATCCAGTTGCGCTTTAAACCAAGTTTTGTAGAGGAGGGTTTCAGGTGATTAGCCAATATCTTTTGGTATGCTATATAATCCATTTTACCATGTATTGGAACTAAATTTCCTGTGCCATTAGAGGAAAAACAGCCCCATAGAAGGATGTTACCACCTCCATGCTTGACAGTAGGTATGGTGTTCTTTTCTTAGTACACCTCACCAGACTTTCTCCAAACATAACGACTACACTATGTAACACAATTTTTGTTCCTGGGTAGTAAGTGTTATTTCCTAGTTGCTTATGCTTCAAAAGTATAGAAAATGGCTATTATTCCCCACAAACTTTGCTTTTGTGACCTGGACAGTGATATTTTGAAATTTACCTATTTCCAATGAGAAAATGGGCGAATTTGTGTCTTTTCGTTCACATAGTCAGAAAAAAACAACATATGAATCCAAATTAACATGTATTTATACTAAAGTAATACAAAAATGACTACAAAAGATTTAGAAGTGAGTAGTTTTTCGAGATTTACGATTATACTGTAAATCACTTTCACGAATCAGCCCCCAAATGTAGTCTCCCATCATGTTCTCGTTATACTGTCCTTGTTAGCGGCGTTCAAAGTCCAGTATATCCTGGTGGAAGCGCTCGCCTTGCTCCTCCGAGTACACTCCCATGTTCTCCTTGAATTTATCAAGATGAGCATCAAGGATATGGACTTTGAGGGACATCCTACAGCCCATTGTGCCGTAGTTCTTCACCAGAGTCTCAACCAGCTCCACATAGTTTTCGGCCTTGTGATTGCCCAGGAAGCCCCGAACCACTGCGACAAAGCTGTTCCAAGCTGCTTTCTCCTTACTAGTGAGCTTCTTGGGGAATTCATTGCACTCCAGGATCTTCTTTATCTGTGGTCTGACGAAGACACCGGCTTTGACCTTTGCCTCAAACAGCTTAGGGAAGAAGTCTTGAAGGTACTTGAAGGCTGCCGACTCCTTATCTAGAGCTCTGACAAATTGTTTCATAAGGCCCAATTTGATGTGCAGTGGTGGCATCAGCACCTTCCGGGGGTCCACTAGTGGCTCCCACTTGACGTTGTTCCTCCCCACAGAGAACTCGGTCCGCTGTGGCCAGTCCCGCCTGTGGTAGTGCGCCTTGGTGTCCCTGCTGTCCCAAAGGCAAAGATAGCAGGGAAACTTGGTAAAACCCCCTTGGTGACCCATCAGGAAAGCCACCATTTTGAAGTCTCCTATGACCTTGATGCCATCTCAGAAAAATGCAGATATGCATCCACTTAGGCAGCTGGAACTAAACTGAACTGGTGGGCTTAAGGCCCCTGTTTAATCACTTTATAAAACCTTTAACCCGAACTCATATCCATCATTCAAATGCTGTTTTGCAAACTTGTGACATTTTCCTAAGAGTGGCTTTTTCCTTGGCCTGCAACCATTGAGACCTTCACCATGCAATAGTCGACCTATGGTTGAAATGGAAACCCCAGTTCCACTTGCAGCCTATTCACTTTGAATATCTTTGGCAGTCAATCTCAATTGTTATTAACCTTCCTCACAATTCTTCTACTTGTTGTTGGTGAAAGAACCTTCTTTCTTCCAGACCGAGGGAGTGTTGTGACAGGATGTGGCAAAGTGGTTTGCGGTGCGCAGGTGTAGAAGTGATGCAATGCGTAACAGATGACAGACAACAAAGTTCACGGTCCAAACAATTCTTTATTGGTTCTGTTTTTAATTCAGGTCGTGGCGACCGTAAATAATAATCCCAGGCAATACACAGCAATGTGTACTGCACAGTTTTAAACCACAGGTTACAGTCCCGAAATGATAAATACAGTATAAACACACACAAAGACACAAACAAACAATCACAAGTCCAGAGTGAGTGCTAACGTGCAAGTGGTGAAATACAATGTGTTAGTGAACAGTAGTGCAGTGCTGTCCAGGTTGGTGCTGGCCTTAAGCGACAGCTCCCGGTACGTGTTAGCTGTCTAATAAGAACAAACAAGTACAATTTGAAACGACAAAACAAACACTAAACACTCACGGTTACTTCTTGTTTTCCTTCAGCAGTACTCTCTCAACCATAACAAAGGAACAGATCGTTTAGCCATGTCCCCTTTTGTACCGTCAGTCACGCCCCCTTGGTTAGCAAGTGCAACGGTTTTTCCTCCAATCCGTGGTTGCCACATCTCTTCTGCCTAAGGTCTTCAGATAGCTGTTTACTTTTTCCCATATTGACTTATTGGTTATGACAGCAATCACCCTATGCCTAACCATTTTATACTCTCTAAGAATGTTCACCTACAATCCAGCATTTTCTAGACTTTTCCATAATTAGGTTCTGTATTATCATTTTGAAATTTCTAGCACCTTGTAGACAATAGAATCTAAGGGTATGAATACTTTTGAATTGGCATTTTTGGAGTTTTGCCAAAAAAATGCTGAAATAAATAATTGTAGACCTCTATTTGTTGTAATTTTTTTTCCTCATCCACAAAAGCAAAATTTTTGCTACAAAAGATTTTTCCTAAAATTCTTTGTTTTTGAGAAATTATAAATTTCCATTGGGGTATGTACACTTCTGACTACAACTGTGTGCATGTGTATATATATATATATATATATATATATATATATATATATATATATATATATATATATATATATTGTAACACGATTGCCACTCACACGGGTTCGTGCCCCTTTAAAAATACGACCCAACACACAGAAATGGATTTTCTTGCGCGGTTGCGCCAATTTTTTAATAAAGACAAAAATAAAACAAATACACAAAATAAACACCTAGCTCCTCTTGGAACGCTAACTATACAGGTTATTCCCTGACTAACTTGCAGGACGGCTAAGCCGTTTACCTGACACCACAAACTGAAACACACTGGTTTGACACCGCACTTACTTTTTCTCTGGCTACTCGGAGACAGAGCACCTCTTCTGCCTCCTTCTACTCAGCAGCCTCGAGCAGACTGCCTGTCCTTTTAAATCCCTCAATAAAGCCCAGGTGCGGATGATCATTAATAATACACCAATTAACAAATCAATTAGAAAATTAAATAAAACAATAAAGCAATACAAAACGGTGCATTCTCACATGTTTCTTTTTGTTTTTTCTTTGCAGGGAGGTTTTAACCCCCCCCCTGCCGTCTCTCACAACCCGCTATATTACACATCCCCCCCCTTGTCTTTACAAGACACAGGCCACGAGACGGCCACCTCCTCCCCTAAAACACAACCACCCACCCTCGAGTCCACAAAAGTCAATTTTCGCCCTCTTCCACGGGCAGACTCGAGGGTGGATCGGTCCACATCCCGGCTCAGCCAGGTAGGGACCGCACACCGGCGACGAGGGACCCCACCGGTTTGTCAGGGGCGACCGGAACGACAACCGGAGCACTGGAGGCTGCAGTAGCGGGCAAAGGTCTGCAGCTGGGACCCAGTGCAGCGACGTCCGGTCAGCAAGGGGGAGCGAAGTAGTGACCAGGGGGAGCGTATGCGACGTCTGGGAGCAGCACAGCGACGTCTTAATGTCCGGGAGGAGCGGAGCAGGGGACCAGGTGGAGAACTGTGCCCGATCCTGCCGACTCCTGGGCTCCAGGTCAAGTGAAGGGAGGTCCAGGCCAACCGACAGGGTGTCCAGGACCAAGGGGTGAGGGACTGAACGCAGCGACGCCGGACTGGACCGTAGGGGTGGTGGTCGGGGCTGTGGTGGATGTACGCTTGTCACCTCCTCCCTAGGCTCCGGAAGCGGCAGCTCCTCCCCTCTGGGCTCTGGCAGCGGCAGCTCCTCCCCTCTGGGCTCTGGCAGCGGCAGCTCCTCCCCTCTGGGCTCTGGCAGCGGCAGCTCCTCCCCTCTGGGCTCTGGCAGCGGCAGCTCCTCCCCTCTGGGCTCCGGAAGCGGCGGCTCCTCCCCTCTGGGCTCTGGCAGCGGCGGCTTCTCCCCTCTGGGCTTCAGAAGCGGCGGCTCCTCCCCCTCTGGCTCGGGAGATTGCGGAGCTGCGCTAGCCTGCTCCCATCTCTGGAGCAACAGCTCCAACTCTGTTGGCTCCCTTTTCTTCAGTGGTGCCAACCACCACTCGCTCATCTGTCTCTCCATTCTCGCAGTCTGCTCTCTTTGAGCAGCAGTATTGCGATTGATTCGCGCAAATAACTCCTCGATGCTCTCCATTTCTCGGGTCGTAGGGGCGCCCACACACTCTGCCACCATATGTAACACGATTGCCACTCACACGGGTTCGTGCCCCTTTAAAAATACAACCCAGCACACAGAAATGGATTTTCTTGCGCGGTTGCGCCAATTTTTTAATAAAGACAAAAATAAAACAAATACACAAAATAAACACCTAGCTCCTCTTGGAGCGCTAACTATACAGGTTATTCCCTGACTAACTTGCAGGACGGCTAAGCCGTTTACCTGACACCACAAACTGAAACACACTGGTTTGACACCGCACTTACTTTTTCTCTGGCTACTCGGAGACAGAGCACCTCTTCTGCCTCCTTCTACTCAGCAGCCTCGAGCAGACTGCCTGTCCTTTTAAATCCCTCAATAAAGCCCAGGTGCGGATGATCATTAATAATACACCAATTAACAAATCAATTAGAAAATTAAATAAAACAATAAAGCAATACAAAACGGTGCATTCTCACATGTTTCTTTTTGTTTTTTCTTTGCAGGGAGGTTTTAACCCCCTCCCTGCCGTCTCTCACAACCCGCTATATTACAATATATATATATATATATATATATATATATATATATATATATATATATATATATGGCCATAGCTATATATAGCTTTTTATTTGTTATATAATTTTTTGAAAACTTACAGACTGTGAAGAAACTAGTTTTTCTTTTTTTTAGTAATTTGCGTACCATTTGGTAAGCCGAAGTATGGTCCGCTTTCTTAATTTTCTTTGTTCATTGTAATAAACGCTATACAAGCAAGTTATAATAAAGATACTGGCACAGAGCGTTGATGTGGTAAACTTACTTTCTAATCACCCTGTACATTGAGCGCTCATGGATATGAGCACGTTCACATAAGCTATCTGTAATAATTAAGAATTTTTCATTCAATAAATTGGATAACAGGAAGATTTTTTTTCTGTATTAAATACAAAGCATACCTGCAAATTCCAATATCCTTGCCGGATATTATTTGTCCTCCCCAGGTCATTTCACAAAAGACATTTTAACATTTCGTTGTTCAGATAAATTTAATTTAGTCCGTCTTCACTTGTTTCTTAATATTTCGACTTCACTATCTCAACTGCTTGTTCTTCCAAAAAATCTAACAAGTACCAGTATTTTATTTTATATTTCTTTAGCTTGGTCTCTGTGAAGAAAATAATTTGGTTATAGCACAAACAGAATTGTACTTTATTTGAGCTATAGCTTATATCTGCTACACTGTACAAATAATACTAATACAAATAGTTCACATATCCTTATAAAATGGTGTAACATAAATATAAGTATAATAATAGCGCTTACCTTGAAAGTTTGAGTTTTTTTTCAAAAACAACTGCCACTGCAGGATCACCTCGGGAGAATGTCTCGTGTCATCTTGTGCCCATTTAAATGACCGTGTCAGCTTCTTATACTGAAACAATATTCCATTATCTGACTAGTAACAATCTTTTTCCTGATATGGACAAACGATTTTTTAAAAAGATTTTGGAAGTACCAAACGGAGACATAAAAACAGGGTAAACAGTCGTACTTGAAATATTCCGGCTCATAACAATTAATTTTCCATGGAAATTATGTTACTTCTTGAGTATCCATAAAAATATCACTTTTATTATTTTCAGTTACAAAATAGATGCCCACAAGTTGTGTCTGAAGTGTATAAGTCAATAAAAGTGCAAATGAATAATATGATGAATACATCTGAGTGTATGTTCTCATAAATAGTGAAAAAAATAAATAAACATTATTCTGACTTTCTTATACACCTTTAACACAATCTTTTCCACACCTTCAGAGTAATTAATATTAACTAAAGCAATCATCCATAATAAAATATTTAGTAAATACTTTAATAGGCAGTGTGGCTGGGCGCTGGAGCCGGACTGCTGGACTGTTTGTTTGGCAGGGCTAGTGTCTGTTTGGTGTTAATTGACTAGATCGGCCCAGGCAGCAAATAAATACATTGTAATGTTACACAGTGTAAAATATTTTTTTCAAGTAAATACAAATATACTGTTGACCACTTAAATTTTATTTTGAAATTCATATTAGCCCAAAACGTCTATAAAATAACATAGATTTATTCAAAGCATTGTATACAACATTATTATTATTCTGAGATCATTCACAACATTTCTCCATTCATTGTGTACATTTAGGCTACAATTTTTATACCATTCGAAATTTACTGAGACTTAATGGTATATAAAAAGTACCATTGAAATACCATTGCGTATTTTTCTAGCATTAAGATTACCATTTGCTCGGGGCTCCCGAGGGCGCATCCAGTAAAAGCGCTCGCTAGAGTGCAGGATGCGCTCTATAGCCTGGACGTCGCGAGTTCGAGTCCAGGCTATTCCACAGCAGACCGTGGACGGGATCTTCCAGGGGCGGCGCTCAATTGGCCGAGCGGAGGGTTAGGTCGGCCGCTCACCGCGCACCAGCCGACCCCTGTAGTCTGACCGGGCGCCTGCGTGCTTGCCTGTAAGCTGCCCAGAGCTGCGTTGTCCTCCGACGCTGTAGTTCTGAGGCGGCTGCACGGTGAGTTCGCAGTGTGTAAAGAAGCGGGCGGCTGACGGCACACGCTTCGGAAGACAGCGTGTGTTCATCTTCGCCCCTCCCGAGTCAGCGCAGGGGTGGTAGCGGTGAGCTGAGCATAATAAAATAATAGGGCATTTCAAATGGTGAGAAAATAATAAAAACGAATTGGCGAACGACTAAATTAAAAAAAAAGAATACCATTTGCTACCATTGCTTACCATTTAAGTCTCAATGGTTATCATCATCCTTGAATTGTTAAATGTTTTACAGATATGGCTGACAGATGACATTTTTCAGTTTTCTCTTTCTGAATGAATGGTGGTTGTAGTCTGCCGCAAAGCACTGCACTGTGCTGTTTACTAACTATAATTTGATTTATATTAAAAAACGACCGCTTATTATTGAATTGTATTGATGTTTTAAATTACATTTATTGTAGACTGGTCTGTTTGGAACCACCTAGCAACAATAACCGCGGATGTGACGTCACGCTCAAGAAGAGCAATGCTTTTCTTTTCCAAGGCGCCATATTTGTTGACCAAAGTAAGATCTTGGCTGCGTTCACTAAAACCTGTCCAAATTCATCGTCTGCGTGACCTCAGCCGGAAAAGACGTCACTAGGTCACGCATCCACGGTCTTAAAAGTCTGCACAGCGGCGCAGTTTCTCAAGAGGTACTGCGCTGGCGCAGCCGCGGCTCAAAACAGTAGACGAGCGTTGGCTGACAAAGAAGTGTGTAGGCAACCAGATACAATCCTCACTCCATGTGCTACTGCCACCTAGTCAGGGGGGATCCTGCCCGTTATAATACTCATTAATTTGTCTCACATCACAAAACATACGTTTATATTATCTCTTTATAGAAGGGACTGTTTCTACTATACATTTTCTGAACATGCTGTAAATTATGAAGCTGGTGGAGCACAAAGGGAACTTCGATTGCATCCACTTCTGTGATTAGAATTTCTCTCAACATCACCTCCATTTTGGTTCTGCTCAGAACTGTTGTTCATCTACCAAAGCTGTCCATGCTCCGTCTGCACAGACCGTGACGTTACGCGCAGACTCCCGTCTGCAATCTAGCCGGCAAAAAAAGTGTCGTGAACTCACCCCTTGGTTTTACTTCATTGGTGCTTGTGTTCATTTTACCATGTGACGCAGCCAGGTTGACTGATTCGGAGTGGAGCACAAACGTTTCTCTTGCATTTCGGGTGAGTTATGTTTTCAGATGTGGTGTTTTAAAAATAAATACCGTATCCACCTGCAGACGTTAACAGCCATAGTTTACACATACAACGAATATTGACTACTACATGTGTGATTAAAAAAAAAGCTTTAACCCAGAAATTCCGGCACGTGTCGGGTAAAACAGTACGGAGGCACACTGATATTAAAATAGATCCACCGCAAGTAGATAAATGCTTATCAAAGAACAATGATGAAGGTTTGCCGGAAGGGAATGTTTTATTTTTTGTTCTAGGGCCTAGTTATTAAAGGATGAATTCCAAAACGAGCAGTTCCTTGTGCATGTATTTGATTTGTAGTACTGTACTTTTGAATTGTTAAATGGGTTTTGCGAGACCTGTACGGCACCAAGCATGGTTTTAATACTACACCGCCCTCAGTGAAACTATGGATGCAGCTGCTGCAACTGCTATTAAAAGTGAAAACGAAACAGCACATTAAATCGCTTATTAAAAATCACTTATTTTAAAATACAATTTATTTCTGTGAAGTGTTTCATAGTTTTGAAAGATTTGTGTTCAGTGTTATGTAAAATGCACGTCTCTGTGTGTGTGTGTATGTGTGTGTGTGTGTGTGTGTATATATATATATATATATATATATATATATATATATATATATATATATAATTGTAATTTCTCTACTGTGAACAGAGTGAATAGGTGTTAATTGTTGAGTGCCCAGAGCCAGATTTACACTAAATTCAGACTGGAGTCCCTAAAGGCCAGGTCACACGGGCAACTTTTGTCAACGGCAACAAGAGGAACACATTTGTTGCCTGCGTTGTTGCCTTGCAGTTTGCGGTGCACACGGGAGACAAGCCTGCGGGCGACAAGCTGGCGACACACAGGCAACAACGTAATGCAAACCAGTCATAATGCACGTTTTTGTCACGAGATGTAAACATGCTGAAAAGGAAGACTACGAAAAATGTGCTAATTACATTATAACAAACCTGTAGTTCCTTCGTAATTAAATACAAGTTGTACATTAGAATTTAGTTTACATATTTAATATGCCAAACGTAATAAATACATCAACAATGTTTTCAATACTGTACTTTTAATTCTAGGCTTTCGAGAGCATGACGGCAGACCTGAGATTTCTTTTTTTTTTTTAAACGGGTTAATTTGGGTCCGGTCCGTGTCTTGTATCAACCAGAATAATGTTTGGGAATCAGTCAAGTGCTTTTAATATAAACTCTTTTTTCCCCCTTCCCCAAGGAGGCTGCAATGTTTGACAGTGATGACGACAGCCCTCAGCTCTCTGCACAGGCTCTGGCTGCTCTGCAAGAGTTTTATTTGGAGCAGCAGCAAAAAGAGACCTCAGTGGTTGACAAGTTTTCTGTTGGGGCCATTGAGGAGGACTGGGTAAGGAGCTGCTGGTCATGAATGTTTCCTTCCTGCCAACGCTAATGTGTTTGTATGCATCTATTATACTACTTTTTTGTAGGTTACTGACATACTTGTTTCTTTTAACAGCAACTGAGCCAGTTTTGGTATAGTAAAGAAACGGCAGAGAGGCTGGCAAAAGAAGTAATCTCTGCAGCTGGAAAGGGTGGCAAGTAAGTCATTTACAGAAATCATTCATGTTCCAATGATATGTGCTGTTATGAGTAGGCTTGCTACTTTTTGATATTAATCAGTTAAACATCGGGGGCTTCCGAGTGGCGCATCCAGTAAAGGCGCTCCTCGCAGGATGTGCCCTATAGCCTGGAGATCGCAGGTTCGAATCCAGGCTATGTCACAGCTGACCGTGACCGAGAGTTCCTAGGGGGCGGCGCACAATTGGCTGAGCGCTGCCCGGGTAGGGAGGGCTTAGGTCGGCAGGGGAATCCACGGCTCACCGCGCATCAGCGACCCCTGTGGCCGATAGGGCGCCTGTGGTTCTGCAGCGGAGCCGCCAGATCTGTGTTGTCCTCCGGCACTATAGGTCTGGTGGCATTGCTGTGGATCTGCAGTGCGAAAAATGACGGCTTGGAAGGAGCACGTTTCGGAGGACGCGTGTTCCAGCCTCCGTTTCCCGAGTCGGCGGGGGGGTTGCGAGCGGTGAGCCGGGGATACAGATAATAATTGGGCATGCTAAATTGGGGTGAAAACCGGGGTAAAAATAATTGGCGACGACTAAATTATTTAAAAAAAAAAAAAAAAAAAAAAAAAAAAAATCAGTTAAACATCGAATTCCCCCAAAATATGAGTTTGACTGAAATAAATTTATATACGATAAACGTCGGTAAAACCACTTACTATTTTTTATATTCTTACCAAAAATAATCATTTAGAAATCCTCTAGTTTGTGTAGTTTTATACGTGCTGTCTGTCCTGTCTCTGTTCCGCTCAGAAGGGCTGGGGGTCGCAGTGCTAGAGTGCTCTCATTTGCCAGCTACAGCGCCTGTCATTCGAAGCGCCTACTTTGAAATTAGTGGGTTAAGGTGTACGTAAGCTTTTGCTTTAGGTATACAGTGACAGTTACTAGTTTGATTTGAAAATGGGGTGCAAGAGGTGGCTGAAGTCTCCGCGGCAGGACGAAGCGGGGCCGTCTGCTTTGCCTTGCAGTGACTCTGAGTCCAGCTATGCTGAAGCAGGAGAGGGGGAGCGCAGGCTCCAAATAATTTAAATGTATAGCTCAGTTGTGACTGAACGTTATTTCAATTAGAAAGTTGAACCATGGTTTTGTTGCATGTTGAATATGATAAAGGGATTTCGCTAAATGAGACGTTTTTTCAATGGCATAAAAAGTCTGTTTTTTTTTAAAGCATAAAGGTCGATTTCACCCATTCTCTGCTTGAACTGAAAAATAAAGATTGAAAAAAGGTAAATTCTTTCTAAAATAAACGATATTAATCGTCGACTTGGCAAAAAAATAAGTCGAATAGTAGCAAGCCTAGTTGTGCAGCATCTAGATGTTATGAGTTTCTCTTCCTAATTATATTCTGTAATTTTTAAAATAGGTGTGAAGTGTTGGTTTGCTATTTGTCATCTCCTTTTTCACCCTGCTGAAAAATCTTGTCTGTAATATCTTACAGTTGTCAGATTAACAGAAGACCATGTTTCATGATTGTAACTAGACCTGTGTGTCTGTCTACATGAAAATATCAGTATCAGACAGTCTTCGTTGTATAATGTTAGGAAAACCAAGTTTGGGGCACATGACCAAATATTGTGGTTGAAAATGGGATAAGTCTGTAATTAGCCCATATTGTTTTTGTTTATTCCTCGTGACCACACAACTAAATTTCTTTGACAACCCATATTCATTTATTCTTCATTTCCTCAGCACCTTTTCAAATGTGTTTCACAATGACTCCTGTTTTCCAGAATTGCCTGCATTAGTGCTCCAAGCATCTATCAGAAATTGAAGGAGTTGCAGAATGAGGATTTTTCTGCATTTGTGCTGGAGTACGACAGACGATTTTCAGTGTATGGAGATGAATTTGTGTTCTATGACTATAAAAATCCTCTCAATTTGCCGGAGCACTTTGAACCGAACAGTTTTGACATTGTTATCGCTGATCCGCCCTACCTCTCTGAAGAGTGTCTTAGCAAAACAGCACAGACTGTCAAATTCCTTACCAAGGGAAAGATCCTGTTATGTACAGGTAAGTACAGACTGTAATATAACAGGATGATATAGGGTTTGTTAGTTTGTATGTATCCATCTATAAATTATCCTTTCAGTCTAAAATACTTCTAATGTATCCCTGCAGTTTTGCTTCTTGTAGCAAAGTAATCCAGGTGCAAATATATGTTTTGTGTGTAAGAGTTTTTGTAATGTATTTAAACAACACTGTTATTTATATATAATTCAGAAGTTTGGTATCGATTTTTAAATATTATTTTCATCTTATTTCAGGTGCTGTCATGGAAGAGCAGGCAGCAAAACTCCTTGGTTTAAGGGTGTGCAAGTTTATCCCGAAACACAATAGAAGCCTGGCCAACGAATTCAGGTGCTACGTCAATTATGAATCCAGTCTAGACTCCTGACTTAAGCTCTCCTAACTTTTAATTGTCTGTCATTAAATGGATGTATTCCAAACACAATTTGGGGACAGATTTATTAAGTTCCAGTGCAAAGTTTGCTCATTATGGAATATATAATGTTTTACCAATAATGTCATATATCAGAAATTGAAAGTTATGAGTCCCCATTTTATTGTTTTTGTTTATTTGTACATCACTCAAGAAGCATGCATTTTAAATGGTAAAAATGCATCTCTAAATTGAGAAATGTCTGCTACGTCATAGCAGGCATCTCTGTTATAAGATAGTCAATGACAGCCTTCCGGAACAAGAATATTGCATAAGGACTATTCCTAATTTGATAAATGTACCCGATCTCCACAGATCTGGTACCTCAGAAATATTTTCTTTAAATTTTAACTGTCAAAAGTAATTAAAGTTTAAAAAAAAAAAGGTTGTTGGAGTGGTGTTGTACGGCTGCTAGAAAGGTTGCGAACCGCTGCGATTTAACTGTGAGCAGTGGCTCTTTTCCATTTGTCTCTTGTATGACACATATACTGCTTCCTAAACTTTTAACATCATAAAATAAATCTTTAGTTAAATAGCCCAAAATATAATTTGAGAGGAAAATGTGTTGAGGAATTTCTCTTCATTCCCACTTGGTGGCAGTGTTTTCAAGATATGTAATAAAAGAACATATCAAGGTGTCTGAATTCAGGGACCTTTGGATAAATCAAATACAATCCTATTATGTAAATAATAAATATTGGGCCAGTGCATTTACCTTTTGGATTTTATATATTCTTAATGGATTATTTTGAAATATTTTAAAAAAACACTTTTTTAGTCATTAATGTGCATTTTATTCAAATGAATAATGCAAGTCAACAGAAAAGATGTGTAAGCTTCACATACAGTAATAAACAACATTTATATATTCTTGTCTTTCGACTTTGAATTTCACAGCCATCTGTAGCAATATCCTCACATGTAATCATTTGCTAAAGGCTTTATTTATTTATTTATTAATATATATATATATATGTGTGTGTGTGTGTACACTGGAACGATTTACTAATTATAACCCTGTTTTCATTAAAAGAAAGACATGCATTGCTGGTGTGAACCATGGCTGGAAGTTATGGTTGTACTGCAAGACTGATAGGTTTATAAAGATTCAGTCGTTAGGTGTCCGCTGTGATTTGATGCTAGGTAACATCTTTCTGTACACATACAGTGTTTGGTCTGTGTCTCCTGGTGTCAGGTATTTCAGATACATTTAATGTGCTGTAAAATATAGTTACAGACCACGGCACATGAAACTATACATTCATATAAACCCATTACTGTATGCTACCTTAAATCATCCCCAGTTCACTACAATAAAACAAGACAAAAAAGTTAATACAAATCATTACTATCTACTAGTTTTTAATAGCTCCTTTTGCATGTATAATGTATCCTTATTCTAGCTTTCTGTGGACTGTAGAGTGTCCTCAACAACTTTTAATGTTAAGCTTACAAGCTTAAGTCTACAAGTATTTATTTAACATATTCAGAAATGTAAACTGAAGCACACACACACACACACACACACATATATATATATATATATATATATATTCATCATTTCAGTTATAATAATGTTAATTTGCCAATACACTTTTGCAGTACTAATACTATTAATGAATATTATCAAACTGTTAGGAATACTTTTATTTTGTAGTGGCGTTAATATTGTTGACAAAATCAGAAGTATTTTTAGAATTTGAAAGATATTCCATTCTTAATTTTCCTTCAATTGAGATTCATCCCCTTTGTCAATACCACGTTTCAGCTCTCCTGTATCTAAAACAGAGTTATTGCTTTCTCTTTCCTTCTCTGGCCCTGTCACACAAGTGCATCCAACTGCAATGGAAATGTAGTTTTCTGTGTAAATGTAGCGCCCCCCGCCACAGGACGGGGTACGACGTAAAATGACGGAAGGCATGTAGACTGGGGTGCTGCGAAACTGCAAACTCTCCTCTCCGAAAGGTCCAGCCAGGCAGCCCTTGCACAGACAGTAGGCTTCTGGGAGGTATTTTGGGTATCTTGTGGCGTCATACGAAATTCTATCCAACGGAGGGGGAAAAAAAAGTAATTATTTAGTGAAATTCAACTGTTAATGCAGAAACAAAGTTGAAGTTGATACCTTTTATAAGACCAGCATAGAGGCTAAAAATAACTTATGGTCCAATAAA
This sequence comes from Acipenser ruthenus, assembly GCF_902713425.1. Lineage (NCBI taxonomy): Eukaryota > Metazoa > Chordata > Actinopteri > Acipenseriformes > Acipenseridae > Acipenser > Acipenser ruthenus. Next base: position 27,197,490 of record NC_081196.1, read on the forward strand.
AGGTATCAACTTCAATAGTTTCTTTTTTTTTTTTCTCCAGACCATTTTCTGGTCTTTATAACATTGTTAAAAATAGAACTGTGCTGTGCTGGTTTCTATGGTGTAATTGATGTGGCTTTTTTCCAAAGGGAACTTACAAATCTTAAGAAAGCAAGCGCGTCTTCTCCTATGACGTCTTGTTCATCAACTTTCTCTTATAACCATGACATATCAACATTATGTATAGAATAAGAAATGTAAAAAAAAAGAGGTCCCGAGTGTCGCATCCAGTAAAGGCGCTCCACGTGGAATGCAGGACGTCGCCGGTTCGAGTCCAGGCTATTCCACAGCTGACCGAGGATAAGAGCTTCCAGGGGGCGGCGCTCAATTGGCCATGCGCCGCCCGGGGGGAGGGAGGGCTAGGTCGGCAGGGTGTCCTTGGCTCACCGCGCACCAGCGACCCCTGTAGTCTGGTTGGGCGCCTGCGGGCTTGCCTGTAAGCTGCCCGACAGCTGGGTTGTCCTCCGACCCTGTAGCTCTTGGGTGGCTGCATAGTGAGTCTGCAGTGTGAAAAAAAGCGGTTGGCTGACGGCACACGCTTCGGAGGACAGCGTGTGTTCGTCTTCACCCTCCCGAGTCAGCGCAGGGGTGGTAGTGGTGAGCTGAGCATAATAAAATAATTGGCAATTCCAAATTGTGAGAAAATAATAATAAATAATTGGCAACGACTAAATTTATAAAAAAAATAAATAAAAAAATCTAAAAAAAATAATGTAAAATGGTATTTATGAACTAGATGTAATTAGGTAAGCAAATGAGGTGTTAGTATCATGGTAAAGTATATTCAAATGACTGGAAGAATCTTATGTTCTCGAGACACATGTATGAGACACCACCATAGCCCCAGAATCTAATAATCTTAATAACATACACTAAATATTAATACTATGTTTCACCACAACTGGATAAGCGGTTTTATAGATATGTTGAAAAATGTAAAAAGTGTGACATATGTACTTGCTATATGTAGGACCGCCTCCAATATAACAAATTATTATTTTTTTTTTTAAGCAAGTAGCAAGGCCATTGGGCATACATTGTCAGCACTGAGAGTGGGTGGGTAGGAAGCAAATAACTTTTAATTCTATACAGTTGTATTAAAGTTAAGTATAAAAGCCAATCAAAAAAAGAAAAAAAAAACACTCTGCACACCACTGATAATGTTGTTAGAGATAACAGGTTATAGGATTATTATTATTTATTTATTTCTTAGCAGATGTCCTTATCGAGGGCAACTTACAATTGTTACAATATATCACATTATTTTTTACATACAATGACCCATTTATATAGTTGTGTTTTTACTGGAGCAATCTAGGTAAAGTACCTTCCTCAAGGGTACAGCAGCAGTGCCCCCCATCTGGGATTGAACCCATGCCCCTCCAGTCAAGAGTCCCGAGCCCTAACCACTACTCCACACTGCTTACCCTTCCCTTCTTTGGCACTGCCATTACTGTGTGCAGAAAGTGAGTATTACCTGTAAGCCCATGGAGAGATGCTGTGGATGTTCACAGGGAGTCTGGACTTATCAGAGGTAGGGCGTCCGTTTGTGGGGCAGGTGAGGTTCTCCTTCTCCAGAGGAGCGAGCTGCAGCGTGTGATGAAAAGCACTGAACATGCCTGCTGACAGCCTCCCAAACATCTGTTCCAGAATCTCCTCCGGTAGATCCAGACATGGCCGAATGCGTGGAGGCCGCTTGACTACTTTTGCACACTCCGAATTGCTGACCAGTACAAAAAAGGCTGCGACAGCAGTAAGTATTGCTGGAAACTAAAATACAACAAAAAGCAAGGAGGCCTCAGTGGTAAACAAACTGCAAGCTGCAAGACAGGACACAGTTTGAGCTTCGCACAGTTTAGCTTGCCAGATTCTGGATGACAAGTAAATAATATTATTGCTGAAGGCTGTTTAGCTGTCAAATTAAATATACTGCCTTGACTAAGGATGTAAAATAGCACATTACAACTGTAAGTACCCTAAAGAGTAGGTCACAGTGCCCTGAAAAGAACAATATAAAAAGCACAGTTAACAGCACTGCTTGTAGTGTTGTATGCTGTTGCTGGTGGTCCTTAATGTTCAGGACACCGTGGATTTAAATATTTGTTGAAAAAGTATTGAAATTATAATTCAAGACTATGGTTATCTGGGTCTCTAAAACCACCCATTAAATGCTGATACTGTTTATGTGCTAATACTGCCATTATGTGAATTCTTGCGTTTGAAAAGTCATCAGTATCAGACTAATGGCAAGCCAAAATATTTTTTTAATAAGCAAACTTCTATTATTATTATTATTATTATTATTATTATTATTATTATTATTATTATTATTAGTTTATTTGGCAGATGCCTTTATCTGAGACCATGCACAGGTGTTACAGAGAAATATTTAAATACAGCATAGTTTACAGTAAGTGCAAATACTAAATACATGATGAGATAAAATGTAATGTTTTAAGTCAGGATTAGAAACAATTTGTATCTGATATGGACGACTTTTTTTGTGGGCCTTTAGATGCAAACAAGGTGTTTCATCCCTAATTCAAGCAAATACCCACATGGATGCAATATTCTGTGATCATTTTTGCTTTTTGAACAAGTGGTTGAATCAGAACGCAGTCTTTCTAAAACAGTTATGAAATAAGAATGATTTGGCTCTACCCACAATAAATATTGGCTGTAGTGCTATGGAGTTACATCACAATATACTATAAATCACTAAAGGGGTGTAGCGCTACTTTGCGCTTATTGCATATAGGTATAAAAAAACGAGGCTGTTTATGTGTAGTGCTTATAAAATGGAAAAGGATCATAAAATTGACTTCAAGTAACTAAGGTTTAAAAGCCTGACCTCACCCACCATTTGCTGTAACCCTTATTATTGACTAGTTCAACTTTTATTTCTAATACGATTCTTAACTTTAAAAACGTATTTTAATATGTACAGCATTATAGAGCACTGAAAAGGCTTTGTAAGTACAGATCTATCCGCAAATTAAATACGCTAAAGATGATAGTATTATATATGTGACAATATTATCAAGTGAATAAACTAAACATAAAGTGAACAGCTTTCAATACATTTTCAACTGGTATTACTCAACTAGTGTGATGTAGAGCAATATGCCACTCTGAATTCCATATAAAGAGGACACACGCACTTTATATTGTATATTTTTACTTTACTAAGTATTCATAAATGGGGAAAGCATATAAGTCCTTAGGCATGGAGTAGCCTCTGCATTGCTCATGTTTTTTTTAAGACTATTTTCTTTAAAAACAAAACTATTAGTATTACATGAAAACAACGTTCTGCTTTTAAAACAATGCCAGTTTAACCCAAGTACACATAAAACTAATAAATACACTCAATCTACATTCCTAATTCCTTTTATTTCTGCATAAATTCTGATGTGGAAAATCTGCATCTAGAACCACCACCGCAACCACTAACACAACGCTATAGATATGTACTTCTAATTTCAATACCACTTTTTATTTTATTTGTTTTACTTTTTTTTAATACTATTACTTTTGTTCTTACCTTATTACCATGCATATTGGATACTTTGTAGAAGTGGTGTATCAAGACGAGGAAACAGCCTCAATAAGCTGCCAGCCTTGATAAAATCTAACTGACATAGTGGTCTTTGGAGATTTGCCCGGATTTGCACGGTGCAACGAATTTGAAAACTATTTCCGAGTGTACATGCTAATAATCCCGTAGCTGGGGTTTCAGGAAGCCACTGGTGCACGGTGGAAGGAAGTGGTGTGTGCCTGGCCCTGCTCGTACGTCTCTGCCTCCCCCTCCCTCCGCAATAGCAATTACAGTATGTAATGCCGTTAAGACAAAAATAATCAGATACTGCATATGGTTTACAAAACGTACCTTATTTCGTGCTGTCAGACAAACAACTGGCCATTGATTATTTTTAATCTCTCATTGTTTAAAAGCTAAGTGTCCCATGCTTATGCTTTTAGAGGTTGGCCAACATTAACCTATTAAGTGCCATTGTCCTCATTTGAGGAAAGCTACTTTGTAATTTTTTGGAGCATTTTTAACCTGTTATTGTGATAACTTACTCTAATGTTGTTAACCGCAAAGGTTAAGTCTAAATGTAATATATCAACATAAATACAGCTTGTGTTCTTATTTTTGAACAAATTATTTGATACTTAATGGGTGAAACATATCGGGCTACTTTTAACAGGTCTTGAGGTTTTTTGGGCTAGATTTAATGTGTTATATTAAAGGTGAATACACAGTTAAAAAATATTGTAATTTAACAAATGATCAATGTTGATAACTTTTGCATCCTACCCCCTGCACACAAACTTTAGGGTAATTCAGTCACCGTTAACAGGCAGGAGGATGACGTCCCAGAACATCCTACTGTGCAGTGCGCATGCCCACGGAAGTCGGGACGGATGTCACGGAGCAGTGTTGCCAGGAATTGGGCTACTTCAAAAACACAGCCGCAGGAAATATTAAGGAGTTGCGGGTTGATAATGTAATTAGATTGGTGGTATAACTTTAAAAGATTTTCTGTTTTCATGTTTGCAATATTGTTTGGGATACACTACCAGCATTAGATAAAGGGATTGTGCTGTAATTCGGTTGCTGGCCTGGTAGGAATGTTAATTTGATTCTTCAACAAACTGTCTCTCCAGGTACGGCACGCTGCCAAAATGCACAGTATTGTATTTTTCCCGTAGGTGGTCACGTGGGACGCTGAGATGACGCCATGTGGGTGGTTTTGGGAAGAGTGTGAGTGTGACGACATAGTGAGATGCCGTCGGCTGAATTAAGGTACACTTCTGGCTTTCGTTAGTTAAGAACATGAGAAAGCCAGTGTACATGTTAATTGAGGAGATGTATACTAGGCATCCCAAATTGAGATATAATAATTGGGCACAATAAAAAAAAAATAAAGAGACATTAATTTATTTATAAGTGCTAGATGTCATAAGAAGAACATAGGAACATAAGAAAGTTTACAAACGAGAGGAGGCCATTCGGCCCATCTTGCTCGTTTCGTTGTCAGTAGTTTATTGATCCCAGAATCTCATCAAGCAGCTTCTTGAAGGATCCCAGGCTGTCAGCTTCAACAACATTACTGGGGAGTTGGTTCCACACCCTCACAATTCTCTGTGTAAAAAAGTGCCTCCTATTTTCTGTTCTGAATGCCCCTTTATCTAATCTCCATTTGTGACCCCTGGTCCTTGTTTCTTTTTTCAGATCAAAAAAGTCCCCTGGGTCGACATTGTCTACACCTTTTAGGATTTTGAATGTTTGAATCAGGTCGCCACGTAATCTTCTTTGTTCAAGACTGAATAGATTCAATTCATTTAGCCTGTCTGTATATGACATGCCTTTTAAACCCAGGATAATTCTGGTTCTTCTTCTTTGCACTCTTTCTAGAGCAGCAATATCCTTTTTGTAATGAAGTGACCAGAACTGAACACAATATTCTAGGTGAGGTCTTACTAATGCATTGTAAAGTTTTAACATTACTTCCCTTGATTTAAATTCAACACTTCTCACAATATATCCGAGCATCTTGTTGGCCTTTTTTTATAGCTTCCCCACATTGTCTAGATGAAGACATTTCTGAGTCAACATAAACTCCGAGGTCTTTCCCATAGATTCCTTCTTCAATTTCAGTATCTCCCATGTGATATTTATAATGCACATTTTTATTGCCTGCATGCAATACTTTACTTTTCTCTATTAAATTTCATTTGCCATGTGTCTGCCCAATTTTGAATGCTGTCTAGATCATTTTGAATGACCTTTGCTGCTTCAACAGTGTTTGCCACTCCTCCTATTTTTGTATCGTCTGCAAATTTAACAAGTTTGCTTACTATACCAGAGTCTAAATCATTAATGTAGATTAGGAATAGCAGATGACCTAATACTGATCCCTGTGGTACACCTCTGGTTACCTCACTCCATTTTGAGGTTTCTCCTCTAATCAGTACTTTCTGTTTTCTACATGTTAACCACTCCCTAATCCATGTGCATGCATTTCCTTGAATCCCTACTGCATTCAGTTTGAGAATTAATCTTTTATGAGGGACTTTGTCAAAAGCTTTCTGGAAATCTAAATAGACCATGTCGTATGCTTTGCAGTTATCCATTTTCAATGTTGCATCCTCAAAAAAGTCAAGTAGGTTAGTTAGACATGATCTCCCTTTCCTAAAACCATGCTGTCTGTCTCCCAGGATACTGTTACCATATAGGTAATTTTCCATTTTGGATCTTATTATAGTTTCCATAAGTTTACATATAATAGAAGTCAGGCTTACTGGTCTGTAGTTACCTGGTTCGGTTTTGTCTCCCTTTTTGTGGATCGGTATTACGTTTGCTATTTTCCAGTCTGTCGGTACAACCCGTGTCAAGAGACTGTTGCATGATCTTGGTTGCATGATGTGCTCCATGCGCTTCCATTGCTAATAGTGTCTGGTGAGCTGTTCAGTATGTTGTAAATAAATCATGTTTGCCTGCAGGGCGTATCATCTTCAACCTCCTCCTTGATCTCCTTCCTGCATATTGTCTGTTTTGTTTAGTTTGAGGAATTTTTAAAATGTCTGCTTTTTTGAAAATGTAAATGCTTTGTGCAATTATTGCGGCGTGTGTGTTTGTTTCTGTATGTTATATGCATATTTATTTTCTATTTGTAATGAATATGTGCAGCTGTTAAAATATAAGCTGCTTGCGATATACTCTGCAACACACATTCCTGTTTTGGTTTGGCTGTTTTGCTGTGCTCCCATACTGAGTGTCCCCGGATTTGGTTTGCAAAATATGTTTTTTTTTTAACTTAAAAGTCGGCAGTTGTTTTTATCATTTTTTCTCCCAATTTGGAATAGCCAATTATTTTTAGGCTCTGCTCACTGCTACCACCCTCACGCTGACTCGGGAGCGGCGAAGACGAACACACGCTGTCCTCTGAAGCGTGTGCCGTCAGCCAACCGCTTCTTTTCACACTGCAGGCCCACCATGCAGCCATCTCGTCGGAGGACAACGCAGCTCTGGGCAGCTTACAGAGGTTGCTGGTGCGTGGTGAGCCGAGGACACCCTGGCCGACCTAATACCTCCCCCCCGGTCCCATCCATGGTTGGCAGTGGAATAGCCTGGACTTGAACCAGCGATATCCAGGCTATAAAGCACATCCTGCACTCCACGTGGAACGCCTTTACCGGATGTGCCACTCTTGAGCCCCTGTTGATGTTGACTTCTTCAGACTAGAATTTGTTAAGGGAGCTTTCAAATGCAGATGGTAGTGGATATAAAAACTTGCTTCTAATGGACCAAAGTACTTTTTGAGCTTTGTTAAAGATGGTGGGAGGCCTTATAAAAAGACAAGATTCTGTAATGCCTGAAGCCACCTCACCTGGTGAATGACTTGCCATTACATTGAGGTTTCTGGCAACTGGGGAGACTTTCTAGTCTCTGGAATTTCAGGTCAGCAGTAAAACATTTTCACAAATTGTTGTAAAAACTTGCCAAGCACTATATAATTCTCTTCGTGTCAGATACCTGAGTGTGCCTAATAACAAAGAAGACTGGAAGGCCATTAGCATAAAATGTGCTGAATTGTGGCAGTTTCCACAGTGCATTGGTGCAGTGAATGGAAAGCACATCATTATTGAACCACCACCAAACTCATTTTTATATAATTACAAGGGCAGCCATTCTGTGGTTTTAATGACTATTGTTGATGCGGACCTTCATTTTATATTTGGATATGAGCGATGGTAGTTTGTGGGGTAAATGTGGTTTTAGCTCAGCATTAGCAAACAATACATTGGACATCCCTGATGCACAAGCTTGAGGAGGCTGTGTGGTCCAGTGGTTAAAGAAAAGGGCTTGTAATCAGAAGGTCCCCGGTTCAAATCCCACCTCAGCCACTGACTCATTGTGTGACCCTGAGCAAGTCACTTAACCTCCTTGTGTCTTTCGGGTGAGATGTAATTGTAAAGTGACTCTGCAGCTGATGCATAGTTCACACACCCTAGTCTCTGTAAGTCGCCTTGGATAAAGGCGTCTGCTAAATAAACAAATAATAATAACAAGCTCTTCCTGGAAGAGAGACCAAGGTTCCATATATATATATATATATATATATATATATATATATATATATATATATATATATATATATACAGTGCCGTGAAAAAGTATTTGCCCCCTGTCTGATTTTCTGCATTTTTGCATATTTTTGACACTGAATGTTATCAGATCTTCAACCAAAACCTAATATTAGATAAAAGGGACCCTGAGTGAACAAATAACACAAAAATTTGATACATATTTCATTTATTTATTAAAGAAAGTTATGCAACACTGAATGCCCCCGTGTGAAAAAGTAATCGCCCTCTTAGACACAATAACTGGTTACACCACCTTTAGCAGCAATAACTGCAACCAAACACTTCCTGTAGTTATTGATTAGTCTCTCACAGCGCCGTGAAGGAATTTTGGCCCACTCCTCCATGCAGAACTGCATCAACTCAGTGACATTTGTGGGTTTTCGAGCATGAACTGCTTGTTTCAGGTCCTGCCACAACATCTCAATGGGGTTTAGTTCTGGACTTTGACTAGGGCATTCCAAACCTTTAAATTTCTTGTTCTTCAACCATTTTGGTGTAGACTTGCTTGTGTGTTTCGGATCATGACCCAGCTGCACTTCAGCTTTCAGCTCAAGGACGGATGGCCAGACATTCTCCTGTAGAATTCTCTGATACAGAGCAGAATTCATGGTTCCTTCAATGATGGCAAGGCGTCCAGGTCCTGATGCAGCAAAGCATCCCCAAACCATGACACTACCACCACCATGCTTGACCGTTGGTATGAGGTTATTACTGTGGAATGCAGTGTTTGGTTTTCGCCAGACATAATGGGGCCCATGTCGGTCAAAAAGTTCCACTTTTGACACATCTGTCCATAGAACATTGTTCCAGAACTCTTGAGGATCATCCAGGTGCTTTTTGGCAAACTTGAGACGAGCATTCATGTTCTTCTTAGTGAGCAATGGTTTCCGCCTTGCTACTCTGCCATGAATCCCATTTTTGCCCAGCGTCTTTCTGATGGTGGAGTCATGAACACTGACCTTAGCCGAGGCGAGAGAGGCCTGCAGATCCCTGGATGTTGTTCTAGGGTTCTTTGTGACTTCCTGGACGATTTTAAGCCTTGCTCTTGGAGAGATTTTGGCAGGACGGCCACTCCTGGGAAAATTCACTACTGTCCCAAACTTTCTCCATTTGGACAATATGGCTCTGACTGTGGTTCGGTGGAGCCCTAGAGCCTTAGAAATGGCTTTTCATCCCTTTTCAGGCTGATAGGCATCAACAACTTTTTTTCAGGAATTTCTTTTGTTGGTGGCATGATGTGCCTCTAGAACCTGTGTGCTGACAACTTCAATCTGATGGTAAGGGCCAAAGTTAGTCAGATTTATATTGGGCAGGGCTGGCCCAAATCAGGCCTGGTTGTTAACCAAAGTACTCAAACAGCTGACCCTAATTATCCCTTTAATTGGGTTGAGTTAACTAGGATGGGCAATAACTTTTTCACACCTGAAGATTGCATGTTTGATTACCTTGCACACCAAACAAATGAAAGACGCACCAAACTTTGGTGTCATTTTTTCTCTGACTCCCTCTATATACAACCCACAAAAAAATCTGACCAAATACAATGTGAAAATGTGCAAAAATGCAGAAAATCAGACAGGGGGCAAATACTTTTTCACGGCACTGAAGATGTGCAGTAAATTTGCTTGTGATCTTGGCCGCATTCTGGCGTGTTTTTAGGAAGCCCATTGTACTCCCACCCCCCACCTGCTGCAAGGGATGTGTGCACTCCGCCTGGCAGCACCGACACTGATGACCTGGGTTCAGGACAGGTCATTGCTGCTGCAAGGAATGTGTGCACAGTGTGGCAGCATTGACAGTGATGAACTGGGGACAGGACAGGTCATTGCTGTGTTGGAGAAACATACACATTATGAGAAACTATAGTTTACAAAATTAACTGGGTTTTAGATTGAGCTAGTTAAGTTAGTTAGACACTTTTTGTTTCAATATTAAATGAAGCAGCCAGATGGCAGGAAAGCTTTTGTGTACCCTAAATGTTATGACAACTTGAAAGGTGATTGCACTCTATTCTGTGCTTTTAGGGAAATGTCATCTTTGGCTAAACATTCTTTTCCCAGTTTAAACTTCAAAGAAAATACGGCAAAAGGCTTATTCCATGTTTCTTCTCTTGGACTCTGCCGGAGAAACAGTGGGCAGACCGCGGTTTGCCCAGGCAAAGCCTGAAAGAAGTTATTTTAATTTTTATTTCGGGCTTTGCCTGTAACATATATATTTACAGTAGGTTCCAGTTCTTTTGCTAGAACAGTGTTTTGTTAGTATGGCATTAAAGAGTTTTTTCTTTTCCTTTTTTTGTCTCAAATTCTTTTGCAGAGGTCCTACACCCTGTTGTATCTTGTTGCTTAAATGTATTGTAACGATCGTGTGTGTGTGTTCTCAGCAATGGAAATTAAGACACTACCAGGATATTTCTTTGGCTCTAACAAGGACTGTTTAATTCTTAGCTCTTTTAGCAATAATGGATTTAGCTCCTTTACACTCCTTGGTATCACCCACACACAAAGTGTGCAGGCCATGTTTATATAGGTTCCTTCTTATCGCTCATTGGCTGGTATTTACAGTGACTAGTTTACATAACCTCCCACCATTCACACGCACAGTAAGCCCACCATGGGCGGAGCACCCCTAGAATCGGCAGCAGAAAGTTATTCACAAAAATACAGGCAGTACAGCTCATTCACATATAACAGTAAAATAACAGACCTACTTACAGAAACGATGATCCAATTCCTTCCTCAAGTTCAACACAGAACACACCAAGTCCCAGTCTTTGGTTGCAAACCACGATTTTAGAATTTAAAATTCTTACCTCTTCATCACTGACAATACTGCAATGTTTTCCTTTTAATTCTATCAAATACATTTATGTACTTTGCTTGCTTATCTATTTTATACTCACAGACAGCACTATCAATAACTAGACTACTTCCTGGTACTTAATGTTTTGTATTTTAAATACAACTCCAGTGGTCCAAGATCCATCACTTTGTCAACATCTTTGTTTTATGTGTACAGTGTACAACATATAGAATAATCACAAAAAAACAAGCACAAGTAATATACAAGTACTAGTAAACTACTAAATACAAGTGATAAAATGTAGAAAATGGTTTGAAGCGAACAATGTTTATTTTAAAACTGTATTTTCAAAGCATTTAGTACAGTATTTAGTCAACTATTTTTTAAATTTTATATTAGTTTTGTAAAGTTAATAAATGTTTTTCTCTTGAAAAAATAGGAGTTAATTAAAGAATGGAGGAGATGCTTTGAAAATATGGCTCACTAATACTCAAGAGGTTAACAGAACAATAGGAGCAATGTTTATAGAGTACTGCAATTGAATTGGGCATATCTTGAGCGCATCATGAAGTTGTGCACAATTCTGTTATCAGTCTCATTTTTCTTTTTCATGTTGGCTCTGGCATTTCAACCAGAGAGCAAGCAACAAATCTACCAAAAGCCTCACCTGACAACTTGTATCCAATGATGATAACCGGTTTGATGTCACTTGGCCTAGTGCAGCTACTGCTGCACCAATGAGGTCTTCGACTGAATAAACAATGTATTACTTGCTTTCCTCATTCACAAAAAATATAATATTTTTGTGTATTTCAATTTATTTTTTGATCAAGCTAGTAGTTACTATGCCCAGCTATTGCCACAATAATCAGACTCTCATTGGCCAACAGAATCAGGTGATAATGTGTTTGTGAACAGAGAACCAACTTAAGACATCTGAACATTATTTGACCCTCTGACATCTAAACATACCTGCTGTATCCTAGGATGCAATGTAGGGCTGCTTATTACAATGTCAGAGTCAAAATAAAACAGCATTTTAATCAAAATATTTCCTAGAAAATAGTAGCAGGAAAATATTGATAGTAAACAAAAAAAAACGGGTATAAATCAGTAATAACCGACGTTCAGTTTATGTAAAAAAAAAAAACAAACAAAAAAACCCTCCTGTACTTTTCCAGTAAAATTCAGAATTAAACCGGAAATGCGGAACATTACTTATATCCTACTGCAATTTATTTAAAAAAAATCTATGCAAATGGTCACAATTTAAAAAATTATATATACTGTAAATATACCTTTATGATTAGGTTAGGAAAAAACAGCATTCAATTTATGAAATACTAACCAATACTGTAATAATATATTAAAGTTATATTTTCAGTATACCACAAATAGTTTTCAAAATGATTCTCACCCATGGATTTATTCTACAATTAAAATAAAAATGTATATTCATGGCCAGTTCCCCTGCTGAAAGATGGAATGGTATCAATAGCCTAAAAATGGTTAAAAATTGGGTTTCTATGTAACAGTTTATTAATAATTACTGCAAAATGTATAAATAGGCTAGATTCATACCACCTAACTTACATACAATTTCTGCAGTACTCACAAACTCTTTTTGCACTAACTGTCTCACTTATAGTCTACAACAGAGTAATAGCTACATATTTGGGTATCAGAAAGACAAAGGATAGCAATTTCAGATTGTACAATAATTTTTTTTTAATTTAACAATTCTATAGAACAATATTTATTTACCAATAGTGAAGAAATTTTAAAAAAGTAACTTTATAATCAAGGCTTATATGTATAACAAAGACTACTTATGAGTTTGCAATAAATAGCACGAGTGTTCAGACTGAGGTGTCTATTCAACTGATCTAAATGGCAGATGATCTATATCCACTAATCCTGGTGTTTTCCATACAGAACTATGCTAAAGACTCACATGCACGGTTTACAGTGTTGTTTTATTATATCCCTGTGTTTATTTTAATAATCTAAATTAGGTATTTAAATCAGTATCTGTTTAGATCACTTAAAAAGACCCTTGAATGTACATTAACATAATAAGCATCCTTGTTATTCTGGAAGGAGATCGTCTCCCAGCTCTTCATCAGCAAAGTCATCTTCATCCGTCTGTTTCTTGGCGGCTGTTTTTGGTCTTTCTATTTGAGGGCCAAGGGGATCGACATAAGAGGCATCTAGAGAAAACAGATATTTATTTTGTTATAGTACTCAAATTGCTTTAAAATAAAATGTTTAACCCAATGAACAACAGTAATTTGTAAAGTGCATGAGTTCTCATGTGGAGACTTTGAAGGATATAATTTGATTGGCCTTTTCGATTAAAAGCTAGGAATATTTAATGTGAAAAGCAGCCCATTTCTTACTTCGAAGTAAGATGTGTTTACCATTGCACACTTGTACAACAACTGTGAGTTCTGAAACATCAAAACTAAGAAGGAAGCAAGGATGCAATGTGGGCTATTTCACTAGCTTTACATGTCTTTCACCGGCAAAAATGTAAAGCCTGAACAATTTATGCTCCATGAAATGCAGTATTGCAGATTAGAATGGATCGGAGATTTCCTTTAACCTGATTGGTCAATAGAGGGCTTTAATCTCTGATAATGGACCTCGACTGTTATCTTTCAAACTATGTTTAATCACTTCCAAATCAATCTGCCCAAAAATACGTTTACCTTTTTTCTGCTTGTTGAAAGAACATCTCTGTTCTTGTACACACCCTCTGAATGTTGTCCATCAATGTAGACTATTCTGCTTCCTTGCTGTCCTATCTATTAAAGGGTACATCAGCATTACATGAAAGATAAAACATAAACGATCCCACCTTGCTGTTCCGAATGTATTTGGTCATTGTATAATAATCCGTAAGCGCCCAAACATCTGCATAATGCCAGACTGCTATGTCCAAAATCACTGTTCTCGAGCATCTCTTCTGAGCCAAAAAACATGACTTCCGCATGTACCCTCACATGCACTCTGAACGTACTGGCGCATGCCCAATGATTTTAGCAGTGTGGCATTATGCAGGTGTTTGGGCGCATACAGATTATTCTACAATGACCAAATACATTCGGAACAGCAAGGTGGGATAGTTTATGTTTTATCTTTCATGTAGTGCTGATGTACCCTTTAAATTTAGTATAGCAAATAAAGTAAAAAAAAAAATAAAAATACAAAAAAAAAATGTGTTTGCTGTCAGAAGCAATACAGTAACCAGAATAGCAACTAGTCTCCGGGTTGAATGATGAGTTGAAGAAATCAAAACAACTGGATGCAGTCTGTTTACTTTCAGCAACGTTATTTCAGCATGTCACAGTAACACAGGCACGGTGCTCTCTTCTCTAACAAAGCCAGGAAGGAGGCTTTGAATAAACTTTATGAACACACGGTGAACAAGTTACTGAACAAACAGCACGATCAGGAGTAACACATAGAATTAGATATTTTTAATTACAAAAACTTTAACATTTATTTTGCTAATAAATGTTAGGACCCAATGGTAACTTAAATACTGAAACTTACACAAATACACAAACATGCACTTACATCCAAATAAAAAGTTAGCTGTACTTTTATTCTTTACATGTTTTACAAACAGTTCAGAAACCATGTTTGCTTTTCTGTATGAGGTACATGAACTGAAGAACAGCTCCATGTTAGTAGAAGATTTTTTTTATTATTTGGCAATTGGAAATACCAACAAAGCATCCACCGCTGGGATGAGCCCGAGTAAAGGCTACCAGACCACAGATGGAATTCTGAGCAAACCGCATTATTAACCTCATGGAATAATTTGGAAAATGTTTGTATTCATTAGTGCTGCATACAATCACGGGATTGGCTCAGGACATTTAACAAGACAAGGCGGGCCTTACCAGACGATAAAGCCATTTTCTTCGGGTTCTATTGCTTAAATGAATGCCCACACTGACCAGGCACTGATGAAACCTCTTTCCTCACAGCTGTATTCTGTGTAATGTTTAGTCTGTTTGCCTGTTGACTGGAATGTTCCTCAATTTAAACAGAACCATAGAAAGCTCTACCATTCTTCTGACCTGGAGATCAGTGAGAATATAAAACCAAAAGAGAATAAGAAGTTAAGCACTTGCCTATGTCTTTGTTGCCGCTGGCCTCATAAGGTTCATTGGCTCCAGGCAAAGAACGCAGTTTGGCATTCATCCGCTCCGCCTTGGCACTGGTGCCACGGCTACTGTGCCCACTGTCTGAAAAAAACACAATATCCAAGACTAAATATTTTCAACAGTGTTAGTCTCAAAAGGCTAGCAGACTTAGGACACTCCGCTTAAAAGGACAACTCAATACACCACTGCAAGTGCACTGAACAATTCCATTACGATCAGCTGCAGTGCAGGCAGCGATTTGATAGACCATGGTGCCGGGTTGATCACAAGGAGGAGTTTGGTAGTACAAAGGGGACACAGCTACAGGAGTACAGCCCCTTATGTTGATGGTACTAATGCACAGGAGCACTGTGTTTTGTTTTGAATCCTATCTGGATTCTGTGTGTCTTCCTTCTGTCTGTCAAGTTTTACTGTATTTGTATTGGCTAGATTTTTCTTCAATTCATAAGCCATTTTCCTCACTTTCAATTGAGGAAAAAATAATAAATAACAATAAAGGTTGTCCAAACCCTAAATGGACCTTCTTCAACAAGGAAGACCAAAACAAAATTGCCCTTTTAATTGCTCATGGTACGAGTATTCGCACATTATATATATATATACACATACAGTGCCTTGCAAAAGTATTCAGACCCCTGACCAATTCTCTCATATTACTGAATTACAAATGGTACATTGAAATTTCATTCTGTTTGATATTTTATTTTAAAACACTGAAACTCAAAATCAATTATTGTAAGGTGACATTGGTTTTAGGTTGGGAAATATTTTTAAGAAAAATAAAAAACTGAAATATCTTACTTGCATAAGTATTCAACCCCTGTGCTGTGGAAACTCCCAGTTTACACCGATGAAAGAAAATTGCCCTAACGAGGACACAATTACCTTACCATTGGCCTCCACCTGTGAACCATTAAAGTTGCTGTCACATTTTCTGGATAAAAACCCCACTGTTGAAGGATCATTAGTCAGGCTGTGAATCTGAAGGAAAATGAAGACCAAAGAGCATTCTACAGAAGTTAGAGATAAAGTAATACAAATGCATAGATTAGGAAAAGGATACAAAATAATATCCAAGTGTTTGGATATCCCAGTGAGCACAGCTGGATCAATAATCAGGAAGTGGAAGCTGCATCACACCACCCAGGCACTGCCAAGAAAAGGCCGTCCCTCAAAACAAAACTCAGCGCTCAAACTAGAAGGAGACTTGTGAGAGAAGCCAGAGAGGCCAACAATCACTTTGAAGGAGCTACAGAGTTCAGTGGCTGGGAGTGGAGTAATGGTGCACCAGTCAACCATATCAAGAGCTCGGCATAACACTGGCCTGTATGGGAGGGTGGCAAGAAAGAAGCCGTTACTCAAAAAGTACCATCTGAAAGCACGTCTGGAGTTTGCCAGAAAGCATGAGAGTGACCCAGCTGCAATGTGGGAAAAAGTTTTCTGGTCAGATGAGACCAAGACAGAGCTTTTTGGCCAAAACTCAAAGCGCTATGTGTGGCGCAAACCTAACACTGCCCATGCCTCAAGACACACCATCCCTACAGTGAAGTATGGTGGTGGCAGCATCATGCTGTGGGGATGCTTCTCATCAGCAGGGACTGGGCATCTTGTTAAAACTGAAGGAAGAATGGATGGAGCAAAATACAGGGAAATACTGCAAGAGAACCTGCTTCAGTCTGCTAAAAAACTGAAGCTTGGGAGGAAATTCACCTTTCAGCAGGACAATGATCCCAAGCACAAGGCCAAAGCAACATTGGAGTGGCTCAAGAACAAAAAGGTGAATGTCCTACAGTGGCCCAATCAAAGTCCTGATCTCAATCCCACTGAGAATCTGTGGCACTATTTGAAAATTGCGGTCCACAAGCGTCGTCCAACCAACCTGAACAACCTGGAGCAAATCTGCCAAGAAGAATGGGCCAAAATCACTCCGACACTTTGTGCAAAGCTGGTACATACTTACCCCAAAAGACTTAAAGCTGTTATTGCAGCTCTACCAAATATTAATGTGTGGGGGTTGAATACTTATGCAAGCAAGATATTTCAGTTTTTTATTTTTCTTAAAAATATTTCCCAACATAAAACCAGTGTTTTAAAATAAAAGATCAAACAGAACGAAATTTCAATGTACCCTTTGTACCCAATGTACCCTTTGTAATTCAGTAATATGAGAGAATTGGTCAGGGGTCTGAATACTTTTGCAAGGCACTGTATATATATATATATATATATATAAATTTAGCCTCCCCACTTAAAGTCGAGCAATTCAGGCAGGTTTTGGGGCCAGAGACCCAAGCCTGGGCAAGTCGACACTGCCCCACCACACTGGAGGAAGCAGTTAGATTGGTTGAAGGTTTTGAGGACTCCCTGCCTGCTTCTCAACTGGCCTGTCTGTCCGGCTGACCTAGGACTCCGGCCCCAGGGACAGGGGCCCCTCCACAGCGAGGCACTATTCACCAAGGACCTGCACCCCCTCAACACCCAACGGACGGCCTCCACAGCAATGGAGACTGAGGTCGGCCCCCAGCTGGGTGAGATCAGGTCTGTTACCGGTGCCATGAGGCTGATCACCTTGCACAAAATTGCCCTGCGGCAATGAAATGTGGCGCAGCCTCACACTACCCAACACCAGAGACAGGTAAGTAAAGGGGTAATGATTGGGAGGGGCCTTGTTGATGTATGAGTTGGTAATGTGAGCACCCACGCGCATTAGTGGACTCTGGATGTGGGCAAGCCTTAATTGAGGAAGTTCTCTTGCTCTTGGTAGTTACGGGGCTCAGTGGTCATCTCCTGTATCCATGGAGATAACAGGGCATATCCCATCACCAAATAAGATGTCATAATTTGGTGTCAGACAGCCATGATTACGTGGTGTATTGCAAAAAGGTTGCCGTACCATTTTAGGTCGAGACCATTGGGGCAGTGGGAGAAGCGACTGGAAAAATGTTCCCGCTGCAAGTTGATTTGGAAGGAGGTGAAAGGCAACTGGCCACTCCCATGTCCTCACCACATTATTTTTGGACATTTACTATATACAGTATCCCAAGCCTCGGGCAATGGGTAGACTGTAAAGCAATTACTCGTTCCCCAGTCTTTTCGAAGTGAGATCATGTGATTGGCTCAGGATGTTCCTTATTCGGGACATCTAGGTAGTGAAAAGACTAAGGAATGAATACTGGCTCGATTTCTTTGGCTGGGAGTTCATGGTGAGGTGACGCGATATGTGGTGGAATCTCCAGAATGTCAGCGAGTAGCGTCGGGGTGGGTTCGCCTGGCCCTGTCGGTCCCACTGCCCCTGGTTAATGTCCCCTTTGAGAGAATTGCAATGGACATAGTGGACCGATTGAGCTTGTCTGACTCTTGATATATGCATATTTTAGTAGAGGTGGACTACGCGACTAGATATCCAGAGGCAGTACCAATGAGATCCACTAGTGCATTAGCAATTGCCAAAGAGTTAGTCCAGATCATATCGAGACTGTATAAAATGTTTAATGAAAGTAAATTGGCACGTAATAGGTTAATATAATTGATATACAGACATTATTTACTTAATACACATTTTAAATCAATATGTATTATATTTATGAATAAACTGATGTTAATTTATTAAAATAAAACTTTTAAACAAATGTTTACTTTTCACTGGAACTATTTTCTTGTGCGTAGTGATATTTAAATATTATTGTAAATATATTTTTAAATTTGCTGTGTCAATTTAAAAAAAGTAAATAAATCTAATCATTTTATAATTATTTTATAACAGGGTTGACATGATATAACCGCACACTTCATGTCGTGCCTTGTAATACCTTAAGTGTGCGGTTATAATATGTCAACCTATCCCTTGGAGTGCCTTTCCACAACCAGCTTTCCTTCCTCTCCTCTCTCCCTTCTTCCTCCTATTGACTCATTCTCCCAGCTTTCAGCAGACTCGGCCATCTTTTTCTCTCACTGTAACTTACTCCTTTTGTCCTATCATCTCCGGCCCTTATCCTCTACATCCTCTACCTTCTGACTTAGACCTCTACTGCTCCCACCAGTCCTCCTCAACAGCCCTCACCTCTGCCAAACACTACCATCAGTCAATCATCCTTTTCTCCAACAATCCCACTGACTTTTCTTCACCTTTTCCTCCCTCCTCAAACCTCCACCCCTTTCCCATTACTCCTTTACACCTGATGACTTTGCCTCCTTAAGCTCCAAAGTAGAAGACAGTCAGAAGCTATTCTCCAGTCCATCTTCCCCTTCCCCCTCCCCACCTGAACACCAGGACCTTTGCTTCTTGCTCCTGGATTCCAGGCCAACTCTGTCTTCTCCTCACCCCCTCTCTACAGGTGTACCTCAATGATCTATCGTGGAACCCCTCCTCTTCTCACTTTACACCTGCTCGCTAGGTATTCTCTGACCTCCTGAACTTTCCTTCTGCTTCCTCTCCCACCTCTGATCTCCAGCTCGGTATCCCTTGACACTATTACTCTCTCCACCTCCTTCTGCTAAAAACCTAAGTGTTATTCTTCATCCCTCCCTCTCCTTCTCTCAACACATCTTCCCTTCTTTCTTAGCAACATTTACCAGATCCTTCCTTTTCTCACTACTTATTCCACCCAACTCCTGGTCCAAGCTCTTGTACTCTCCAGACTGGGCTACTGTAACTCTCTCCTTGCTGGTCTCTCTGCTTTGGCTGTCTGCCCCCTTCACCTCATTCAAAATTCTGTTGCTCATTTTGTATTGTTCCAACTTTGCTGCTCTAATGCTACCCCTTGGCTTCACACTCTCCACTGGCTACTTATCTGCTCGCATTCAATTCAAGACCCTTGTTGTTGTCTACTGCTCTTTTCACCACACTGCCCCCTCCTACCTCCATTCCCTTGTGTCTCCCTACACCCCCTCTCGTCCTCTCCGCTCCTCCTCTACAGGCCGACTGGTCATACCTTCCCTCCACTCTCCATCTTCCTGTGCCTGCTCCTTCTCTTCCCTAGCCCCTCTGTGGTGGAACCCAGCTACCAGATAACTTCAGAACTGCTCTGTCTCTCACTGCCTTCCACCGCCTCCTCAAGACCCACCTGTTCAGACTGTACTTGTAGATCTCTTGCTCTACCGCTCCTATTATGCACTGGACTTGCCTGACCTATACTCCACATTACTGGATCCTCAGATAATGCACTAGCCTTGCACTACTGCACTATCATGGTCATTGTAGATATAATTTGTTGTAACTCTAACTTGCTGCATCCTAGTTCATATTGTAAGCTACACTGTATTTAAATATTAAGCTTGCACTGTAACCCTTTACTGCCCTGTAACACCTGTAAGTTGCCTTGGATAAAGGCATTTTTGCCAAATAAATAAATAAAATAAATAAAAATGTCTTCAAGGAATAAAATATCACTACCAGTTAAAACTACTCAGAACAATAGGTTAACTGCTCCTGCCTAAAACCTTTTTTTGTTAGTTTTATAGCTGCCATTGTTTTATTCCTCTCAGAAAATTGCCTAAAATTTGCTGGGATGATGATCTGGATACTCGAAAGTTTGTTACAACTGATAAGCTATTACCATCACGACTTCAATGGTATGTTTAAAAAAAACCAAAAAAAAACAACAATAGCAGATGCATGATCCATTTTCAGCATAGAATGGACAGTCCTATACAGAGTGCCACTTCTAAAGCCAAAATCTTCATCTGTTGCAGATCTAAAAATCATTTTAAAATCTGGAAGTCAGACAAGACAAAAACAGGTATGTTGGGGGAAAAAAGTGTGTGGTTACGCTTTAATAAAATCTCTAAGCTTATTCAACCTTCCTGAACTTTCCATGGGTCTGTAGTGTTGTGAAATAGTAGGAAAACAATATGAAAAAGTGAAATCTATATGCAGTCTTACATATGTAGAATGTTTTGCATTTCACTAAAAGATAAAACCAAATGCTTTATATCACCACTAACTCTCCAAGTGATAATCCAGACTAATGACACACATCTCTATTTGCTATTTGTTTTTGGACACTAAAACTGAATTTTTTGGACACTCTGCATAGAACATGTTGGTTGTAACATTTAAGAAGTTTATATTAGAAAATATTAGACTTTGTATCAAACAGATAAAACATATTCAACATACTAACGAATACACCACCACATACAAAGTTATATGTGTGATACATATCTTACATACATACCTCCCACCTGTTCCAGTAAAAGACTGTGTATACTTTCAGGAGAGAAAACTGCAATACAGACAGGGGAAGAGAGGAAAAGACACATCATAGAAAAAGTAGCACTAAAAAGCTAAAAAGAAACAAAAAAACAGTCCATGAATAAAATTAGTGTAAGATGGGAGTTCAGTAATGATTGTTTTTTTGTCTTTTTCCAGAAAAGTAGGCTTAATTTATCATATTATTGGACAGCATGCAGCAAGACTGTAAGGCTCAGTGTGGGTAAAAACAAAAATACTAACAGCAAAAACCAAAAAATATTGTACCAGTAAGAGGGTAGGTTACAGCAAGTCCACCCTTATAAATGTTTACAACGGTACATTTGCACAATCATTTTGCAGTTTCCCTATGCATTTACCATGCTTTACCATACCCCTCTGGGCTTTACAATGCTTTCACTATGCTTTATTACAATTTGCTATGCTATTACCATGAAAACATTTATAAGGGCACTACAGAAGCACATAGGCCAAATAACTTTATACTCAACCTGTACTATTACTCTGCTATGAGTATCCACTTCTGGAACTTGATTGTAAAATACACTGATGTGCTGATACAGATGAGTATGCATCCCAATGAAAATGAAAATAGATTGTATAAATTACATGTATTTTTAGAATGAAGTCTAATACTTGCAATCAACCAAGGGAGGGATCTACTTTCTTGCGAATTTGTGCCAAGTGAACTTGCCAGTGGTCATGACTTCTTGCCAGGGCTTTTCATCCATGGTGCTGGATTCTATTCTGATAGCTAATGGTGCTCAGAATCCTGTAGCCCCAAAACTGTGGACTGTGTGGTGTGTTAACAGCTTTCAGAATACAATGATGTCAGTTACAGTCAGTTTTACTGGGGTGTGTTATATGCACTTAATCAGTATGCAGATCAAGGTACTCGCTGAAAAATAATAAGAAAATGTAATTATGTTTTATTTGTAGCTATCCTGGTCAGAACTGAACAGTTGCATACTTGTTGTAAGTATTAATGATGTTAAGAGTGTGTGTGGGAGAGGGACACATGGCTATAAATGTAATTTGCACAAAGTATTACATAACATTTACTATACATTAGTAAAAATCTGGTTTTCCCTACTACTAGCCATGGGAGGCAACATAGCAGGTATTGTGTTAGAATGTAATAGATACTAAATGAGCTAGACAAAATTTCCGGCTAATGCCTGTATTAGGCCGAACACACCAATGAAGTGGTGCAGGAGACAGAGCTAAAATGCAATTCAAATAATAAACAAGCACATACTTACATAAATAAATAAGATTTCTGTCTCTTTCCTTTTTATGAAACAGTGTTAGCTGTACTACAAACTGTAACTCAAGTGACTTTTATAAAACATTTTACTTTTCCATATTTGTGTTACAGCAAGCAGAATCTTGACCATGATATGCCACATGATGAGGTCCTACCAAGA
The DNA here is from genome assembly GCF_902713425.1 of Acipenser ruthenus. Taxonomy (NCBI): domain Eukaryota; kingdom Metazoa; phylum Chordata; class Actinopteri; order Acipenseriformes; family Acipenseridae; genus Acipenser; species Acipenser ruthenus. The sequence goes on from NC_081196.1 coordinate 27,220,301, forward strand.
GCTAGAAATATGTGTGTGTGTGTGTGTGTGTGTATAGAGGGACTTGAAAAGGTGAAAATAGCCAGAAAGCAAGTGGGGGCTCGGTGACTAAGAAAAATTATGAAGGGGAGGACGAGACCGAGACCAAGCAGTTGATATACAAATGAGATTGATTTAGCTAACAGATTTCAGGCACTGTGCAATGACGACAGCGTGATGTATGAAAACAGCAGTGAGGTGCTGTTAGGTGATTCAATAATATGCTGTCGACAGTGATTGTAGTTGTAAAGATCCCTTAACAGGGTTGTTACCTTCCTCCCTGCAGCAGTGTGGAGTAGTGGTTAGGGCTCTGGACTCTTGACCGGAGGGTTGTGGGTTCAATCCCCAGTGGGGGACACTGCTGTTGTACCCTTGAGCAAGGTACTTTACCTAGATTGCTCCAGTAAAAACCCTACTGTATAAATGGGTAATTGTATGTAAAAATAATGTGATATCTGTATAATGTGAAATAATGTATAATGTGATATCTTGTAACAATTGTAAGTCGCCCTGGATAAGGGCGTCTGCTAAGAAATAAATAATAATAATAATAATAATAAGTCAAGGACATTGAATCAAGAGTGCACACATTATTAAATGATTATAAAAAAGAGCCTGTGGTCATTGTAGATGTTGGTACAAATGACACAAGGAACAGAACTGTTTTGTTAGGTTTATTACCTATTATTGGTAAAGGGGATGAAATAAATGTTCAATAGAATAAGGGCTCTAAATACTTGGCTAGCTGGCTGGTGTGTGCAAGGGTTGGTATTCATAAATAACTGGTTAGCATTTAGCAATCCCAGAGGTGTGTGTTACAGTAATCTTCATATCCCTATTACCTCTGCCCAATCACATGCTCTTGACGGCTGGCTTTATTTAATGTTAGAACTCTGGGGTAGGTTTACTAAAGTGTTGCGCCTGTCGCAATAGTCGCAAACCAGTTGCAAATGAGTCGGAAGTCTTGGGTGAAATGTACTAGACAGGAGCAATGCTATTTGCGACTTTTTAGGGAATGCTTTGCGGCAGCAGTTTCTGTTTGCAGTTCAAGCATAGATTAATATGTAATTATAGACACTCCTGTATAAATTTGCAAATAGGGGTTGGATCAGGGTTCTTTAAATATTATAATAAGATATATGAAAGCTGCAGACAATTTCGACACTTACAATTTTTTAAGAACTTTTGAAACCATGTTTTAAACAGTCACAATTGTTGCTGGCATTTCCCAGTCCGCTTTTTCTCGTGCATTGCCAGTGGTGCTCAATGCATTTTTTGAGGCGAACAGCCAAATACCTATTTTTCCCTAAATGCAGGGTGTACTTACAAGCCTTGAAAACAAATCTCTATGATATTTCTGGTTTTCCTAAACGTGTTGGAAGCAATAGACTGCACACATGTGCCGCTAACCCCTCCAGCTCATTCTGAGCATCTTTTAGCACTGTGGACAGTATACATTTGGATTATAGGCTACTCATGATAATACAAATTAGTATCGTAACTTGTCAATGGTAATAATAATAATAATAATAATAATAATAATAATAATAATAATAATAATAATAATAATAATAATAATTAAATAAAAAAAAAAGTGTTTCAATTTTAAATAATATTTTATTTGGATTGTACACCAATTTGTACAATGCAGCAGCATGATTTATTTTGTGTTACCATACCGGTAGCCTACAGTCTAAGTAAAGTAAAAAGAAAGTGCACTAGGAGTTGTTCATTTGTTTTTACTACTGTACTGCATATTGTATAGGTGTACTGTACAGATTTATATATTTTTTCATAATGTAATGTGTGGCCTACCCAAAAACATGAGTGTTATTTCAGCGCAATGATTTATACATTTAAAATACATTGAACACTAGAAATGTATGTGTGTGCGATTTTACTGTATTTATTTTTAAACCCGACACCTCTTAATGTCGGACAGACATATCCGGTTTAGTGAGGGGCTACTGTATGGTTATGAAAAGCTTTTTGATAGAAACACATTTTTTATTTGAGGGTGGGGCCCCACTATAGATTCGGATGGGATTAAACTGCCTTTCATTGGACTTGCCACTGAACATAAAATCAAACAGGAAATTGTTGAAGGTTATTCATCTTTTGAATTGTTAGCTTTAACTTTAAATAACCAATTACCTATTCATATTGTAGTTATATCGCCCACCTAAGTCGCTATTTTCAACGGAATTTAGTGATCTCTTATCTATATTGTCTGTCAATTACGATAGGATTATTTCATTGGGTTATTTTAACATTCATGTTGACATTAAATCTGATTCCAACTCTGAATTTTTTAGGTTACTGGATTCTCTAGATTAGGTCCAGCATGTTAAAGCACAGTCCTACAGATAATCGTGGCCATACTTTAGATCTAGTAATTTCTTGTGGTTTAGTTGTTCAAAAACTACTCTCGCTATTTTGATCACCTTGCCATTCTTTGAGATTGAGCCAATTGAAACTTGGGTAGTTGATTCTTCAACTGCTGTAAAAAATGTTGACACATTGAGTTCATTACCACTTACTGAGTCTTTATCATTAGATGAGCTGGTTAACACCTACAACACCTCATTGACTGGTATCTTAGATACTGTAGCGCCAGTTAAAACTTGGAGTGTCTTTTAAAAGCTCACCATGGTTTAATGATACGACTCTGAAACTGAAATATGACAGTTGTAAATTGGAACGTAGATGGAAGGAATCTAAACTTTGCATGGAAAAGCCATCAGGTAAAATATAGGAAGACCCTGGCGCTGGCTAGATCATCATATTATTCTAATGTAATCTAAACCAATAAAAACAATCCTAAATTTTTTTTTTTTGCTTCCCTAGATAAATTAGTAAATCCTCCCCCTAATACTCCACCCTAACATTAGCTCCTCTTTTAGCTGCAATTACTTCTTAAATTATTTTCAAAATAAAATTGTAGACATCAGAAATCAGATTCCACAGAATCCTATTATGGAGAATTCCTCCATATATATATTAAACCTGTTAACTAGTGGTGCAAATTGGCAAACTCATTTCTTATTCGATTATTGTATAGGCATTTATCAACGATAATCAATGCACTGATGTTTTATTTTTCAAAACAAAGAACAAATCTTTTTTTTTTTTTTTTTACAGATCCAATAACTAAAAACACTGTTGTGCATAATAGTTAAACAAAAAGGCACAACTTATATTCAAATTAGAACACTTCCGATTATAAAAAAAAGAAATGCAAAAGGAAAAAAATTCTCTCAGCCGTGTCACCTTGCCGACCACAAAGCTCTGACACAGATGACACAAATAAAATATTTAGCTAGTTGGCTATTTATTTATTTATTTATTTATTTATTTTTAATTAGCAGTGGGAGAAAACCGCTTCAGCAAACACAGTAGAATCTGCCAGAACTGACGGACGCTGGATCTACTACATTGGACACTAATTAGAACATAACAAATACAAAAGAAAAACGAGGGAAACGTTACATGAACACACCCCTTTGTTGTTTTCACCACTGTTGCTAAGCATCTAACATTTTAACAGTAAGACCTCATCAGGATCTCTAAGGATATGACGTACACTGGATTTTGAGCTTTGCATTTCCAACGCGCCTTCACGCCACAGGCCGACACCGTTTAAAAAAGATCAGTTAGGCCAAACTGCAAGATGGGTAAATGGTCACAGTACAAAAAAATGTACAGGAAAGAATGGGAGTCTGATCCAGAGTTAAAAAGTTGGATCGCCCCTGTTATGACAGATGAATCAAAAGCACGGTGCAAATACTGCAAACTAGAACTTCGTGCTCATTACCATGACTTGAAAACACACGCAGGGAGAAACAAACACTGTGCACGCTGTACTCCGTATACACCGTCAATAACAGCCTTTACAACAGCAAGCACTGGATCGGGGACAATATCAGACGACCAGAAACATCGAGAAATCATAACTGCAACATACGTAGCTACAAATACATCGATAAACGCCGTTGACGAATACGGAGAAATTCTTAAGGAAGAATTAGGGGCTTTTCGTATGCATAGAACTAAATGTACTGTTTTAATTAACTCACTCTTAAACAGCAGCTGCTTGATGATGTTGGTACATTGCCATATTCTCTACTTGTAGATGAATCTACTGACATTTCAGTGCATAAACTCCTTTGCATTTGTATAAAGTACTACAGTTGCACAAGTAAGAAGCTTGTCAGCACGTACCTTGGTATGGTTGAATTACCACAAGCTAGGGCACATGACATAGCACAGGCTATTGTTGAGTTTTTGAACCTTAGTGGCCTTAAAACCCAAAACCTCACTCGATATTGTTGCCCACAAAGCAATGCAAAGTCTTCCTAGTAATGTCGAGTAATGTCGTGTATAGAAAGCTACAACTGGTTTGCACATTCTGCTAAACGCCAGGATGAATACAGGGAGCTACATCAGGAGCTGAATGGACATAACCCGCTGAAACTGATTTCTCCCAGCTGCACTCGTTGGCTCGTTATGGCCGATTGTGTTGAGCGAATTCTTGAACAATTTGATTCACTGATAATTGCACTTTGGCTGCTTCTGTGGAGCATTGCTATTCTACTTGATTGCTGACTGAAGTGTACAAAGACGAGACCAGCTTTCTGTATACTAAATATTCTGTCAACTAAATTTTTCAGCCAGAATCAGATGACACTCGTTTGGCCTTTTCCTCATAAGCTTGTCTTTTTGGAGCACCTTTGGGATCGGAGCGTTTCATCTCCGGCTTTATAGTTTTCTCACCTACGTCCAATATATTGTAATACGTCTGTGGTTTTGCTTAAGTTTACCTATACTTTTAACAAAACAAATTAAAAAATACTAAATCCTGCACCGCTGTCACACTATCACTATTTACTCGGCTCTCTCTCCAGTCCATAACCAACCAATCACTGGTAATTCGTTGCTGCTTCATAGCGCAGACCTAACAAATCGAGCAAACGTGGTTGAGATGCGGTTCAGTGAAGAGATGAGTTTACAACACATAACAGGAAACACCAGCGTAGAATGCATATATTTATTTTAATTGCTGCTGCAGCTGTACATTTTTATTATTATTTATATGACTTCAATATTATTTATTTTCACTATACTGATTAAATGACTGTGATATTCGCATTGTATTTTACATACCCGGAACTGTAAATGTATTTCTTAGCAGACACCCTTATACAATTGATACAAGATATCACATTATACACATTATACATTATTTCACATTATACAGATATCACATTATTTATTTATTTTTTACATACAATTACCCATTTATACAGTTGTGTTTTTACTGGAGCAATCTAGGTAAAGTACCTTGCTCAAGGGTACAGCAGCAGTGTCCCCCACCTGGGATTGAACCCACAACCCTCCGGTCAAGAGTCCAGAGCCCTAACCACTACTCAACACTGTGTGCTCCCATTGACTAGAAAGGTTGCAGTGTTTTCGGCACAGTGCGAGATTGACAGTTGGAAGTTTGTCTGTTTGTTGGGAAGTTTGTCTGGTTGATTGGAAATTTGCAGGTCCGTACAGCCTTTCGTATTAATGAACTGACAAATTAATGAATTATTAGCTGAATTAACAAATACGTTTATGAATTACTGTATGAACTGACAAATTTATGGACGAATTGCTGGACAAATTGACCAATTCACGAATTGACAAACAAATTGACAAACTGACAAACAAATTGACAAACTAACGGCTGGATAGTTTTGGCACAAATGGTGCTCCACACATTCAGGCAGCGCCTAATAAAATAGGCCTACTTCTGATTGAGCTTGTCCAACGCAAATGTAGAGGTCTAAACTGTGTATCCTAGCAACGCGCTGACTTTGTTTATCTACCGTACTAGCACTAAAAGAAGCGCACTCTCACTCACTCAAGGTTTTAATGCAAACCGGCAACAGGAGACTTCAAACTGGATTCTAATTTGATGCAATATGTAACTGAAGCTCACGAAAATTAAGGACAGATGATCAATAACCGATACATCGGTTAACTGTTGCACACCTACTGTTAACCCTGTAAAGACCGTGATCATGTATATGTTACGGTTCATTTGTAAAAATCGGTAAATCTATAGATTAATCAGTAAATGTATAGATTTACCAGCTCATCAGTCAATCTACAAAGTAACCGGCAAATGTATAGATTTACCAGTTTACTGGTCAATGTATTAAATTAACCAAGGACATCTGGTAAATCTATACATTTATTTGCTCACAGGTACATGTTTAAAATAACCAAAGAGGTGCTAGTGAATGCATACAGCAGCCATTGTTTGAAATGAATTCGGAAATAAAGTAACATCAGGTAGCTTAATTGAAAAACAAATGGTATACCGTGGATTATACTGATTTTTGTGCCAATGTTTTGTCCCCAAATATAAAGAAATAAACCTCAGCACATGGTGATATTAGAGACAGATTTCTGGTTTTATTTCTAACAATTTTCCTTGTCTTTCGCTTTATGTAAAATGAGTGCACATCTTTCCTGGTTTTATTTGGAATCAAAAACTATGATAGAAGTAAAATAAACTTTTGGGATTATGTGAGAAGACGTTGAAGCATTTGTTGACTTTAATAAAGTTAGTGGCGGCGTTTGTCCCGGATACAGGTCCAGAAAATGTCCCTTGTAGATGTAGCTGAACATAGCAAGAGGCGAGGACGATACATTACATAATTATATTAGAACATTTATTCCGTCTCATGTGTTTTAAAATATACTAATGTACAAAAGAAACGCAACACTCAGGTCTAATGGATTTAATGAAATATTTTAAACATAGATATCAAACAAAATCACAGAAAATGAGAACAAAAACGCAGATCAAAGTGTCATGATACGTTTTCAGTATGAAACATGACACACTGTCAAAATGAAAACATTACAAAGCTAGTATCGGGTATGACCTCCCTGAGCATTAACACAATCCTGGCAGTGTTGACGCATAGACCTGATCAGCCTCTGGACAGACTGCTGTGGGATGTTCCGCCACTCTTCCTGTGCAGCTGCAGCCAGCTGGCGAAGGTTGGCTGGTCGTGATTGTCTCCTGTGGATGGATGGCACTGGCGATTTGTTCCGACAGATGTTCTGGACTCAGGTCAGGAGAAAAAGCTGGCCACGGCAAGACCTCGATATTATTTTCTTGAAGTCATGCAACTGTAATCCTAGCGCTGTGTCATCTTGCATTGTCCTGCTGTAAAATCGACACTTCAGGATTCGCTTGCAGCAACGGAAAAACTGTTGCCTCAAGGACTTTCTCAATGTATAGCTGAGCAGTAAGGTTGCCCTCAATCTGCACCAAAGGCGTTCTTGTGTTAAAGGAGATTCCTACCCACGTCATCACACTTCCACCACCCCACCGGTTGGCTTGAACAACGCAACAGTCAGCATACAACGTCTCCACACATGTTGTCTTCCATCAGGTCTGTCAAGGGCCAAACAGCATTCAATCGGTGAATAAAACACTCCACAGTCTCTCTGCCGCCACTTCCGGTGTTCTCTGGCCCACAGAAGACAACGATTTTGTCTCTCAGCTGTCACCATGTTACCCCTGAACGGCCTCCGAGCATGCAAATCATTTTCATGCAGACTGTCAGCTACAGTCTTTCTGCTGATGAGCGGGTTATTTTTTCCTGGAATTTCTCATGCTGTAGCCACTGCAGTCTGAAAACGATTACACAGGGATCAGTCGGATGTGATGGTCCTGGGCCAGTGTGTTGACCCTCGGCCATCCAGGACATGGCCTGTCCCTCACAGAGACGGTTTCCTGGTTTCTCTGGACAAGTCTGCTGATTGTTGAAGCAGAACATCTCATTCTCCGGGCAACTTCTCTCACAGACAGTCTGCCTTCAATCATGCTGATAGCAATCAGGTGATCTTCATTACTTAACAGGGACATGGTCATATCTTTCGCTGTTCTTGCGTTAAATCATGTCTTTTCGAATGGCTATTTAAACAGATTCTTCGTAAACTAATTTTGGCAATAGTAACAACTCAAATACCAAACACTGAGCACCTGGTGTTTTTATGAAATCACATGACTTGAGCTCAGTATTTTATTATCCCAAGGAACAATACTGTTGTTCCCAAGGAACAATACTACTCAACAATACTACTCAATACTACTCAACAATCAACAAACCTATCTGCTCACTATTTAAAATGTAAATAACATTATGTAAATAACATTATGTATGAGCCCAATGAGCTATTCATGTAAAAGTCCAGACTATTGCGTTTTCATTGTGCATCAGTATGTATATATATATATATATATATATATATATATATATATATATATATATATATATATATATATAGGGCAGTAAATCTATACATTTACTGATTAATCTATAGATTTACCGATTTTTACAAATGAACCGTAACATATACATGATCACGGTCTTTACAGGGTTAACAGTAGGTGTGCAACAGTTAATCGATGTATCAATTATTGATCATCTGTCCTTAATTTTCGTGAGCTTCAGTTACATATTGCATCAAATTAGAATCCAGTTTGAAGTCTCCTGTTGCCGGTTTGCATTAAAACCTTGAGTGAGTGAGAGTGCGCTTCTTTTAGTGCTAGTACGGTAGATAAACAAAGTCAGCGCGTTTCTAGGATACACAGTTTAGGCCTCTACATTTGGGTTGGACAAGCCCAATCAGAAGTAGGCCTATTTTATTAGGCGCTACCTGAATGTATGGAGCACCATTTGTGCCAAAACTATCCAGCCGTTAGTTTGTCAATTTGTTTGTCAATTCGTGAATTGGTCAATTTGTCCAGCAATTCGTCCATAAATTTGTCAATTCATACAGTAATTCATAAATGTATTTGTTAATTCAGCTAATAATTCATTAATTTGTCAGTTCATTAATACGAAAGGCTGTACGGACCTGCAAATTTCCAATCAACCAGACAAACTTCCCAACAAACAGACAAACTTCCAACTGTCAATCTCGCACTGTGCCGAAAACACTGCAACCTTTCTAGTCAATGGGAGCACACAGTGTTGAGTAGTGGTTAGGGCTCTGGACTCTTGACAGGAGGGTTGTGGGTTCAATCCCCAGTGGGGGACACTACTGTTGTACTGTTGCAAGGTTCTTTACCTAGATTGCTCCAGTAAAACTGTATAAATGGGTAATTGTATGTAAAATAATGTATCTGTATAATGTGATATCTTGTAACAATTGTAAGTCGCCCTGGATAAGGGCGTCTGCTAAGAAATAAATAAAAAAAATAATATAATCTCCTTTGCAGTTCATGTTAGCTGCCTGAAGACTGAAGGTACAGCTATCTGAACACGTACAAAACCTACCTGGTGAAGAAAAATAAATAAATACATTTTAAATGAAAGGGAGGAAACTTTCAGGTTTCAGATCACGGGTGCGAAAGTCATCCTCGGGTGCGGAAGACTCCAAGATCGTTGCACGACTTGGAGTCTTTCTGTCTACATTTATTATCATACCCCGGCTACCTGTTTCACAAGGGTTCTACCTACCTGTGGCAAAGTTTATTGGTTTATTTATTTGCAATCCACAGTCTGATGACAACAGTAAATAATAAGTGATAACAGTAAATACACAGCGTGGTGTATTGCTCTGTTTAATCCACGGGTTCAGTCCCAAAATAATAGTCCCGATATATAATATCCAACAATAAACACAAACACGATCACAAGTCGATGGAGAGTGCTGTAGTGCTCGTGGTGCAAATACAATTAATCGCGACTCAAGTGCAGTGTTGTCCGGCTTTTGTGCTGGCCTGTAGCGACAGCTTCGGATCGTGTTAGCCGTCTAATAACAACAAGCATTTTAGACACGACAAGACAAACAAAACACTCACGATAACAAAACAGCTTCTCCTTCCAGTTCAGCATTAACCATAAGAAAGGAACAGATCACCTCGCTACGTCCCCTTATATACCGTCAATCATGCCCCCTTGGTTAACGATTGCAACCGCTCCTCCAATCCATGGCTGCCACATAGTTTCCCTTCCGGATCGATGATTTAGTGTAACGTAGTGTAACGTTTGCCCCCTTTCTAGATGACCAACTTCCACCTAACCCTGGGAATGAATTGGCTGGTCATCCAGTACAGTGTACTCTGTTCCCTTAACACAGTGCCCTCACAGGTCAGGGGGAGATTTATCACCAAGAATCATTCTGTCTCTGTCACACTACCCTACATAAATGTTTACATTGCTGCAATCTCCAACATGCTACCTGACTGGAGATGTCATTCTGTAGGTCCCACCCTAGGGTGGTTAATGTCTGGGGAGGGCTACCACCTAAGGGAGCTAAGGGAGCCTCAGTCGGTATTTAACTATTTAGGTTACCACAGTTCAGATCCTTGCTAGAGGAAAGAAAAATGGCACCGCATTTCTAGTGACTGTGATCTCAGTAGAGGGATCACAAAACCAGGGCATATCCGTCTCCAAACAGACATTTTTAATCTGCATCTCATCCTGCATCAAGTTCTGTTGCAGCTTTGGAAGAATATGAAAAACCATTTCAGGATCCATCAAAGCCCATAGGGTAAGGTAGGGTTAATATAGGGGCAAAACCAAAATATGCCCAATACAGGACATCTGCCACGCTGTTACCTGGGCCTCCTCTGAGATCTTTATTAGCGCTATTACTTATTTTCAGCCTACTTAACTCTATTTTCTCTGTATCTTCCTCTACTAACTTCTACCAACCACCATATTGCTAAATTCTTCGGTATAGGTTCACAATGTGTGGAGTTCATCAGTCGAGGTAAAAAGACGTAGATTACCTGTAATATGTTTTTTTTGTAGGATGATGAACTCCACACACCTATATCCCACCCTCTTTTCCACTCTTTTCTTTACTGTTCTTATTTTTGAAATTAGGACAATGATTGGTTATACGTAGGCTTTGGAGCCAAAAATGATTATATCAATGATCAGTTTTTTCCTCCTGACCAGGCAACATGGAGAACAGGAGTTCACTCTGTGTGGAGTTCATCATCCTACAAAGAAACCATACTACAGGTAATCTTCGTCTTCTGTCTGAGTTCCAGTTTGGCCTTGCATGACTACCGATATCTTACTGCTTTCTCAAACTGGGTTTCCACAAAGTTTTTAGTTTGTGTTGAAGCACCACGGGAAACAAAACAAAAAGCATTACACAAATACCAAAAAAAAAACATTCCATAAGAAAGCGCTGTGTACTATCCTTGTATTATTTGCTAAACAATTTTTGACTGTGTGTGTGTATATATATATATATATATATATATATATATATATATATATATATATATATATATATATACATACACACACAGACTTGCTCAAATTTGTTGGTACCCCGCCACAAAAAACGAAGAATGCACAATTTTCTCTGAAATAACTTGAAACTGACAAAAGTAATTGGCATCCACCATTGTTTATTCCATATTTAATAGAAATCAGACTTTGCTTTTGATTTTTTATTCAACATAATATTGTAAATAATAAAACAAATGAAAATGGCATGGACAAAAATGATGGGACCGCTAACCTAATATTTTGTTGCACAACCTTTAGAGGCAATCACTGCAATCAAACGTTTTCTGTAGCTCTCAATGAGACTTCTGCACCTGTTAACAGGTAGTTTGGCCCACTCTTCCTGAGCAAACTGCTCCAGCTGTCTCAGATTTGATGGGTGCCTTCTCCAGAATGCAAGTTTCAGCTCTTTCCATAGATGTTCGATAGGATTCAGATCAGGACTCATAGAAGGCCACTTCAGAATAGTCCAATGTTTTGTTCTTATCCATTCTTGGGTGCTTTTAGCTGTGTGTTTTGGGTCATTATCCTGTTGGAGGACCCATGACCTGTGACTGAGGCAGAGCTTTCTGACAGTGGGCAGTACGTTTCGCTCCAGAATGCCTTGATAGTCTTGAGATTTCATTGTGCCCTGGACAGATTCAAGGCACCCTGTGCCAAGCGCAGAAAAGCAGCCCCAAAACATAACCGAGCCTCCTCCATGTTTCACTGTAGGTATGGTGTTCTTTTCTTTGAAAGCTTCATTTTTTCGTCTGTGAACATAGAGCTGATGTGACTTGCCAAAAAGCTCCAGTTTTGACTCATCTGTCCAAAGGACGTTCTCCCAGAAGGATTGTGGCTTGTCAATATGCATTTTAGCAAATTCCAGTCTGGCTTTTTTATGTTTTTCTTTCAAAAGTGGAGTCCTCCTGGGTCTTCTTCCATGGAGCCCACTTTCGCTCAAAAAGCGACGGATGATGTGATCAGAAACTGACGTACCTTCACCTTAGAGTTCAGCTTGTATCTCTTTGGCAGTTATCCTTGGTTCTTTTTCTACTATTCGCACTATCCTTCTGTTCAATCTGGGGTCAATTTTCCTGTTGCGGTCGCGCCCAGGGAGGTTGGCTACAGTTCCATGGACCTTAAACTTCTTAATAATATTTGCAACTGTTGTCACAGGAACATCAAGCTGCTTGGAGATGGTCTTGTAGCCTTTACCTTTACCATGCTTGTCTATTATTTTCTTTCTGATCTCCTCAGACAACTCTCTCCTTTGCTTTCTCTGGTCCATGTTCAGTGTGGTGCACACAATGATACCAAACAGCACAGTGACTACTTTTCTCCATTTAAATAGGCTGAATGACTGATTACAAGATTGGAGACATGTGTGATACTAATTAAAGAAACTAATTAGTTTGAAATATCACTATAATCCAATTATTTATTATCTTTTCTAAGGGGTACCAACAAATGTGTCCAGGCCATTTTAGAATATCTTTGTAGAATAAGCAATAATTCATCTCTTTTCACAGCTTCTTTGCTTTATTCTATGACATACCAAAGGCATGCAATTTTAATTTAATCACTTTTCAGGAGGAATGAAGCATTATTTCAATGAGCTGTAAGGGTACCAACAAATTTGAGCACGTCTGTATATGTATATATATATATATATATATATATATATATATATATATATATATATATATAATTTACTATAAATCTATTAAACACGTACATATATAATACACCATATTCCTTTGAATTTAAGACGCGCTTTAACAATTTTTTGCTTCTCAAACATACACTGTGTCTTAAATTTGAGTGCAGTATAGTGATGTGCGTGTGTAAAATTGCCAACAAAAGACGTGACTATCCGAGTACACAAACAGCAACATGACTGACTGCGGAGAAAAGACAACAAAGGCGCCTGCCCAAATACACAAGAAGCAACGGGACTTTTACTACTTATAAATGGCAAACCAAGCTTCCTAAGGAATTCCAAGAGAAACGTTTACAATTTCAGCATTTCTAACAAACAGTACCAGCTTGGACAGATCGGAAATGCTGATCAGACACCAGTATTTTTCCACATGCCAAGCAATACCACAGTACTTCAATGCTGTTGTGGTTGCTGGGTTACTGGGATGCCAGTGAGTGGTGGTACGTTGTGACGGTCGGCGGTTGCCCCATGCACACATACACAGAAAAACACAAAAAGAAAAATGTATCTATTCCAGTTTAGCAAAAATGGGTGGAAATGAGAACCCCTATATGATAACTCCCTTTGTTGATAGTTAGTTGAACATAGGTCATCATAACACCTTGTTTCTTTAAATTTTCATTTATGTCAAATAATATCAATAATATCCAAACGATATAATTCTCAAAAAATCACCAGACACAAACAAGCTAGCTCCACAGAGTTCTTAACTAAACAAAACAAAATATCAATTTGTAGCAGCTGCTACATGAAACAAAACAATTGACAGCATCACTTATATGCAGTTGATTTTGTTTACATGAATGTGCTGCTCCTTTCTTTTAGTTGTTCAGACTCCAGACAGGTAACTTTTTGAGTTTGTTCTTGGTTCTTGTTTTAAATTCAGCGGTCTCCCCCTGTGTTATCCAACAGATGATGACCAACTATGGCCACACCCTGCGTTTTGAAAAGCCCTTAGGACTGCCACAATGTGTATGACAGAGACGCCATCTTAAGTATTATACAGTGAGCAGCACAATAAACAAACTCTGTGGTTAATCTACAGCAACACTGTTTTTAAGCATAATTGAGGTTGTAGCTTTGTAAACACATATTTATTTGAAGTTTTATTTTTTCCTCAAATTGAGGGTGGTAAAGTTGGGCTGCGTCTTAAATTCGAGGGTGTCTTAAATTCAAAGGAATATGGTATACAAGTTTTCCTACAAACAGTAGCTTCCGCAATTCTGAGCCTTAAATCTATGAACAGAGCTAAAATACCAGCACCAGCAGCTAAAATACCATCTACATCAAAATGTTTAGTACAGTACATTTTTAAAATGCTGGTAGTAAATCTACAATAGGCTACTCTACTCATCCACATTTCCCACTACATAATATTTGTAGTGTCTTTAGAGCTCTCTTAAACATATTATATAAATATTTTAGAACAGACGTGTAGCAGACAAAAAGTAATATTACTATATACAGTACTGTGCAAAAGTTTTAGGCAGGTGTGAAAAAATGCTGTAAAGTAAGAATGCTTTCAAAAATAGACATGTTAATAGTTTATATTTATCAATTAACAAAATGCAAAATGAGTGAACAGAAGAAAAATCTACATCAAATCAATATTTGGTGTGACCACCCTTTGCCTTCAAAACAGCATAAATTCTTCTAGGTACACTTGCACACAGTTTTTGAAGGAACTCGGCAGGTAGGTTGGCCCAAACATCTTGAGAAACCAACCACAGTTCTTCTGTGGATTTAGGCAGCCTCAGTTGCTTCTCTCTCTCTTCATGTAATCCCAGACAGACTCGATGATGTTGAGATCAGGGCTCTGTGGGGGCCATACCATCACTTCCAGGACTCCTTGTTCTTCTTTACGCTGAAGATAGTTCTTAATGACTTTAGCTGTATGTTTGGGGTCGTTGTCATGTGCAGAATAAATTTGGGGCCAATCAGATGCCTCCCTGATGGTATAGCATGATGGATAAGTATCTGCCTGTACTTCTCAGCATTGAGGAGACCATTAATTCTGACCAAATCCCCAACTCCATTTGCAGAAATGCAGCCCCAAACTTGCAAGGAACCTCCACCATGCTTCACTGTTGCCTGCAGACACTCATTCGTGTACCGCTCTCCAGCCCTTCGGCGAACAAACTGCCTTCTGCTACAGCCAAATATTTCAAATTTTGACTCATCAGTCCAGAGCACCTGCTGCCATTTTTCTGCACCCCAGTTCCTGTGTTTTCGTGCATAGTTGAGTCGCTTGGCCTTGTTTCCATGTCGGAGGTATGGCTTTTTGGCCGCAAGTCTTCCATGAAGGCCACTTCTGACCAGACTTCTCCGGACAGTAGATGGGTGTACCAGGGTCCCACTGTTATCTGCCAATTCTGAGCTGATGGCACTGCTGGACATCTTCCGATTGCGAAGGGAAGTAAGCATGATGT
This sequence comes from Acipenser ruthenus, assembly GCF_902713425.1. Classification (NCBI taxonomy): domain Eukaryota; kingdom Metazoa; phylum Chordata; class Actinopteri; order Acipenseriformes; family Acipenseridae; genus Acipenser; species Acipenser ruthenus. Next base: position 27,235,771 of record NC_081196.1, read on the forward strand.
GTCTTTCATCTGCTGCAGTAAGTTTCCTTGGCCAACCACTGCGTCTACGGTCCTCAACGTTGCCAGTTTCTTTGTGCTTCTTCAAAAGAGCTTGGACAGCACATCTGGAAACCCCTGTCTGCCTTGAAATTTCTGCCTGGGAGAGACCTTGCTGATGCAGTATAACTACCTTGTGTCTTGTTGCTGTGCTCAGTCTTGCCATGGTGTATGACTTTTGACAGTAAACTGTCTTCAGCAACCTCACCTTGTTAGCTGAGTTTGGCTGTTCCTCACCCAGTTTTATTCCTCCTACACAGCTGTTTCTGTTTCAGTTAATGATTGTGTTTCAACCTACATATTGAGTTGATGATCATTAGCACCTGTTTGGTATAATTGTTTAATCATACACCTGACTATATGCCTACAAAATCCCTGACTTTGTGCAAGTGTACCTAGAAGAATTGATGCTGTTTTGAAGGCAAAGGGTAGTCACAACAAATATGGATTTGATTTAGATTTTTCTTCTGTTCACTCACTTTGCATTTAGTTAATTGATAAATATAATCTATTAACATGTCTATTTTTGAAAGCATTCTTACTTTACAGCATTTTTTCACACCTGCCTAAAACTTTTGCACAGTACTGTGTATATATATATATATATATATATATATAGATATATATATATTATAGTGCCGTGAAAAAGTATTTGCCCCGTCTGACTTTCTGCATTTTTGCACATTTTTCACATTGTATTTGGTCAGATTTTTTTGTGGGTTGTAGTAGTATACAGAGGGAGTCTGAGAGAAAAGAAAAAATGACACCAAAGTTTGGTGCTTCTTTCATTTGTTTGGTGTGCAAGGTAATCAAACATGCAATCTTCAGGTGTGAAAAAGTTATTGCCCCCCCTAGTTAACTCAACCCAATTAAAAGGGATAATTAGGGTCAGCTGAGTACTTTGGTTAACAACCGGCCTGATTTGGGCCAGCCCTGCCCAATATAAATCTGACTAACTTTGGCCCTTACCATCAGATTGAAGTTGTCAGCACACAAGTTTTAGAGGCACATCATGCCACGAACAAAAGAAATTCCTGAAGACCTCCGGAAAAAAGTTGTTGATGCCTATCAGTCTGGAAAGGGTTACAAAGCCATTTCTAAGGCTCTGGGGCTCCACCGAACCACTGTCAGAGCCATATTGTCCAAATAGAGAAAGTTTGGGACAGTAGTGAATCTTCCCAGGAGTGGCCGTCCTGCCAAAATCTCTCCAAGACCAAGGCTTAAAATCGTCCAGGAAGTCACAAAGAACCCTAGAACAACATCCAGGGATCTGCATGCCTCTCTCGCCTCAGCTAAGGTCAGTGTTCATGACTCCACCATCAGAAAGACACTAGGCAAAAATGGGATTCATGGGCATGGGCCTCGTTATGTCTGGCGAAAACCAAACACTGTATTCCACAGTAAGAACCTCATACCAACAGTCAAGCATGGTGGTGGTAGTGTCATGGTTTGGGGATGCTTTGCTGCATCAGGACCTTTGAAGAACAAGAAATTTAAAGTTTTGGAATGGCCTAGTCAAAGTCCAGACCTAAACCCCATTGAGATGTTGTGGCATGCTCGAAAACCCACAAATGTCACTGAGTTGAAGCAGTTCTGCATGGAGGAGTGGGCCAAAATTCCTCCACGGTGCTGTGAGAGACTAATCAATAACTACAGGAAGCGTTTGGTTGCAGTTATTGCTGCTAAAGGTGGCGTAACCACTTATTGAGTCTAAGGGGGCGATTACTTTTTCACACAAGGGCATTGGGTGTTGCATAACTTTCTTTAATAAATAAATGAAATATGTATCAAATTTTTGTGTTATGTGTTCACTCAGGGTCCCTTTTATCTAATATTAGGTTTTGGTTGAAGATCTGATAACATTCAGTGTCAAAAATATGCAAAAATGCAGTAAATCAGACAGGGGTCAAATACTTTCACGGCACACATATATATAGTGATTGATGATAACTGGGATAATCTCACATCGATTTCAAAACTTCTGAATTGACGACACGCACACACTGTCCTTCTCCAGTGTTGGCGTCACGGCACTGGCTTCCAGTTCATTATAGGATTGATTTTAAAATTCTATTACTAACATTTAAGCACTTAATGGCCAGGCACCAGACTATTTAATTGAGATGTTAACTCCATATCAGCCTGCGTGTACATTGAGGTCAGCTGACAGAGACTTACTTTGTGTTCCGAGGGTAAAGCGCAAAAGGAAAGAAGAGGCTGCTTTTTGTTATAATGCTCCCAGACTGCGGAACTCACTGCCATCCTCTGTCAGAGATGTACCCTCAATGGCAATTTTTAAAACAAGACTTTTAAAACAAGATACATTTTTACAACATAGCCTTTTTAAATTGAATGTACTTTTAATGTGTTTTGTTTCTGCTGCCTCCAATGGTTAAAATAATGTTTTCTTTTAGCTTGTATTACATTGTTTTTTTTTATCACTTCTGTACTAATTATTAATTATTTTTTAAATTCTCTCCTTTAGTAGACATGTTTAATTTCTCTGTATTTTAAATGTATTTTCTTTGTAAAGAGCTTTGAGTTGCTTTTAGTATGAAAGGTGTATATAAATAAAGTTATTATTATTATTATTATTATTATTATTATTATTATTATTATTATTATTATTATAGGGGATGAACCCAATCAAGTTCTGTTCGTCCACCCTACTACGACTAATAATAAGTACCTGAATCCGCATTCTGCAGGGATGGTGCAAGGCTCTCACCAATAGAATGTGGTTATATATATATATATATATATATATATATATATATATATATATATATATATATATATATATATATAAAGTTGTTAATGGTGATCCAGTAGATGCTAATCCACCTGGGACTGATGTTATACCCTGTATTTGTCTTTTTGAACAAATTTGTGAAACCAACAGTTTGTTTTTCTTTTTCATGTTTTTGTTCTTTGAAAACAAATCTTCCTCAATGAATGCAAATTGTTATAGATTTTGGGGTGTACAAACGGGACATTTTTTGTCCTTGGTAGGTACCCAGGATAGATGCTAGTTAAGACTAGTGTACAGTGTATTGCATCTTATAGCTAAGGCACAGAAAAGTCTAATCTCAAAGCAATCGGCTATCCGATCATCAAAGACCAAGATAACAAAAGTGTAAAAGGATGAAAAAAATATCTGTGCTGTGCAAAGGGCTGTGTTATTTATGTATTTATTTATGTATTGCCAATAGCTGTGTTTTTTTTATTTATTTGTAATAGCTTCAGTATTTTTTATAGCCTTTCTTATAAAACAACCAACCTATAAAGCACTATTACGGGATTACGTCACAAACAGGATTTTCACTGCTTAAGTCTTGTAAGCATATGGTACAGCTTCCGGACATGTTTCCATGTTTTTGGTCAATTTTAAGGATTTCTAGTGTACTCCCCCTTTAAAGTAATACAATGCACTCCCTATAGTGTTTGTTATGAGGTACTTCACAAAAATCATGACGGTGGAGGGAGAGTATCGAGTTTTTAAGGTGTCTGTTTCTGGTGGATCAGAATTTTCTGACAGTGATTCATTTATATAATAAAGGTGTTCCTAGTATTTTTTAAACCATAGAATCTAAACCATGTATTGTGTTTTTTTTTTTAACAAAAGCTCTTAATTCACAAAATCACTCAGGTGAAAGAATGTTTTGTATTTTGCCCATATTTCAAAATGCTTCAACAAAACTTATAGGGAGCAGTGTAGGGTCCTTCAGATAACAGAATGAAATGTTTTTGTACCTTTCTCTTTGGTGTTATTAATACTCACATTAAAAAAATATATATAAATGGATCACTTTCCTCCATTATTGTTTCCTTAGCACTTAAAGTAGTTGTGGTAAAGCCATTGCTTAAGTAAACTAACTTGGACCTCAAAGTCCTTAATAATTGTTGGCCAATCTCCAATCTGCCATTTTTAGATAATGTTCTAGAGAGAGTTGTTGCCAATCAATTATACATATTTCTAGCTCTTAATAGCGTATATGAAATCTGGATTTCGTGCTGCCCTTGTTAGAGTAGTAAATGATCTGTTGATAAGCTCTGCTTTCCTTTTATTTATCCTTTTAATTATCCTAGATCCAAGTGCTGCTTTTGATACTGTGGACCTCTCCACTTTATTGAATGCTCTTGAAAGCTCAGTGGGATTGTCAGGAGGTGTCCTATCTTGGTTCAGGTCTTATCTTTCCGATAGGTTTCAGTTCGTCTCTACTGGGGAGGTGAAATCGGCATTGTCTGAAGTTGTCTGTGGTGTTCCACAGGGCTCCATTTTAGGTCCTTTGTTATTTTCGTAATATATGTTACCTTTAGGTGACATTATCCGCAGACATGAGTGAACTTCCATTGTTATGCTCATGATACTCAGATATATTTATCTTTAGAGCCAGGAAATACTTCTGCTGCAGTGTTATTAGCTGCTTGCCTTGCAGACATCAAGTGTTGGATGTCTCAGAACTTGTTAATGTAAAATTCCGATAAAACAGAGCTTATGCTGTTGGGCTCTCAGAACCAACTAAAAAATGTGGGATTACTTGTGTTAGACTTTAGCAGTCTCTCATCAGAACTAAAATTAGAAATGAGAAATTTGGGGGTAATCTTTGACTCGACTCATATTAGGAAAGTTACGAAAGTATCTTTTTATCATTTGAGAAATATAGCTAAACTTAGACCTATTATTTCGTTTTATCTGGAATTTATTGTAATGCACTTTTCTCTGGGATCCCAAAATGCATGGTGCCTCGATTACAGCTCATTTAGAACACTGCCGCTAGATTTCTGAAAAGTGAACCTATTACTCCTGTTTTGGCCTCTTTGCACTGGCTCTTTGTGTAATTTAGAATTTATTTTAAGATCCTGTATACTCCTTACCACACTCTTAGATCACAGTAGGCGGGGCTGCTGGTTATTCCCAGGGTGAATACAAATAACATAGGAGGAAGGGCCATTTCTTGTAAAGCTCCTAAATTAGGAAATGTTTTTAGGTCAAAATTGAAAACATATTTTTATAAAATTGCTTTTCTAGCTTAGTTTTTCTATTTTACAATCTAAACTACATTTTCGTTTTGTCCTTTTAAATTATAATGATTATATTTTTGTGTTAAACTCGTTTAAGTGCTCTAGTGCTACAAACTAGCTTTTTTTATGAAAGGTGTTATACAAATAAAATTTGATTTGATTTAATTAGATGTCAATTACATAAGAAAACTATGCTGCATTTAGCAAGAGAGTGTATAGGAAAGTGCAGTGCTGCACAAAACTATTCATTCCCCGATCTGTGTAAGGTAAGCCCTTGCACAAAATTGTACACCAGGGTTAGAATTGGGGCAACAGTATAGGTTTACTCTGTAAATGTTTTTAATTTCACATTTGACAGCTACAGTATAAATATACGCCCAGTCACATGAGGATTCCAGCTGCCTTCACAAAAACAACACCTGCACGGCTTGTACTGGCTCAACTTAGGAAAATAATGAAAGTCTCCTGTTACTGCCCGAGAAAGATTTTTGGGAAACAACTGGTTATTGCAACTGGGTGGTTGCTGCCTCTGTATTTCACTAATGAGCCAAGAAGAAAACATACATGAGCAGAGACTAGCAAAGTCAACATTGTTATTTTAGTAAATTAGCAATTTTGAATGGACTGCAAGCCCTCAACTGTCATCCATTACAGAACTCATTCTATTTTTTTTAACTGCATCCGACAGTCATTTTTTGTCTATAACACTAAAATAAAGGTTTAGAAAATACTAAAAAGATCTGAATCTTAATTCAGTATTATTCTACTGTATATTTATATTTTCGTTTCATTCTGTACAAGAGTGATCAGGACCCAGCTCAGACTTTAGTGGTTGTATAACTCCTCTAATAAGTTATCAGTTCAGAGCAAATTTAGTAGGAGCTGGTTTGCTCAGATTGCAGACATGTTGAACATGAGGCATCTCAAGGCATTCAATATAAAAAAACAGGATTGGGTGCAGGACAAGTGGATTCCTTCATTACATGCAAAGTCAGCTTATTTTTTCTTTAACTAGTGTACTCTACGATGATCCATACCATTGGTCAGCTTGCTGGCTGACATGCTGGGAGGGTTTGATCCTACACATTGACGTTTTGTGCAAATATATAAAAGCAAAACATTTGGATTTAGATTTCTTTGACACAGGAATATAAACTACATAATACAAAAAGTTCTTACTAAAACACAGGCTGCTTTTCAACTGAGTGCAAACTACCTTAGTTTCCCACCGCTAGTAAACTAGTGGGTCTCGCTTACTTGATCTATCGCCATCAGCTAATAGGGCATTAGACATTGTAAAGTCAGAAATCAGGTTGATGGTGACAGATTTAGCTCCTTGCAATCTTTGTAAACTTACAACTAATGGTACAACTGGAACTTATTAATTTAACAAACAAAAATGTTCAGGAAATAAAAGTATTTAGGTAGACAACAGAACCATAGTTTCTGAGATTTGTTTAAATGAAAATAAGAGTTTTATCTAGTAAGATAAATATTCTCTGTTCTTCAAGTTGCAAATATTTAGACAGAAAAATCCTAGTTCTGAGTTTCCATATTCAGATATCCATTTAAGAGTCAGAGTATTTGAATAGTTGTTGGTTTGCAAAAGATAAATCACTGTAACTGATGCCATTGGTAGAAACATATATAAATAAAAGTATGTGACCTTGTCTGAAGGAGGCAACATTGTACAGCAATACAATATATTATATACATATATTAAAAAAAAAAAAAAAAACTAACTGTAATCCATGATAACCCTGCAAATTCAAATATTATTACTTCATTTTTTTTTAATATTGGTGACACACTGCTTTCTTACAAATACATTCTTAAAATATATGGTATATTTACTTACATGGTCTTATATTTACCAAAATAAAAGTTATATATGATTATTATTTTAGCTTAATGCACAGAACTACAAAAACTAATAGCAAGGGTAAGCTCTTTTCCTTGAGTATGTAAATTGAAGCTTCATTTCCTCTGGTCTTGGTTTAATGGTGAAATTGAGCAAGTAAAACATATATATCTGTAATCCTAACTAGGAATATTTTGTATTTGCATAGGTGCGTATTTCCCTGTTGTAAATTAGGATGTGAGTTTTTTGTGGATGAAAATATGGAACTGTGGAAGGAATATGAAGGTATGTCAAGAAACATTCAATATCACAAGTCATATACCACAGTCCGTTTAAGGGAATTTATATTCTCAAGTTATATAGTACAACTTGAAAAAATGACAAATGTAAATGTTGCAGTCTCAGTCATACTCACCACTGCTAGCACTGCCCTCTCTGTGGCCACGGGCACTGCCATCTCTGCCAGACCTCACACGCTGTGTTAAAATTAACAAAAAATAAAAATAAGAGAGAGAGAGTTAATTTTTGCATAATAAGTGATTAATGTGTGAATTAATCTGAATTTATATACAGTACATATTGGTTATCATAGTTTAAACATCAAGATGTGTTGTACTTTACTTACTGTATGATCTAAACAGATTTATTAACAACATCTGCAGTGAAAGACAGCCACTAAAAACTATAACCTCCATCTGTCTATCAGATGGGGACACAGCAATCTAACCTTATCATTATTTACAGACGCCCCACTTTTACCCGTACTGGGAACGCTTAGACGCTGCTCTGGCATTTTGTAGGGTGTCAATAAACCTATTGTTCAGACCCAGCTGGCTCAAATGCAGTCATTCAGGGGCCAGACCCAGAGCTGCAGGCTCGATGAGTCGGGATGCCATGAGGTCCCCCTTGCTTGACTGAGCAGGTCACGGTGCTTGGGCAGTCTCCACGGCTGGCCTCTCAGGAGCTGCATCAGGGTTGAAAACCAGAGTCTCCTGGGCCAATAAGGGGCTACTGATTTTCTCCAGACACAGCTGGAGCAGGGCAAGCAGTGGGAAGGCATAGGCAAGTGGTGTGCCAAGGCATCTACTGCCAGCAGGTCCCCGCCTCCTATTATGGAGAACCAGAGGGGACAGTGGATTGATTCCTGTGAGGCAAAGAGATCCAACTCTGCTCTCCTGAACCTCTCTGCCCGCAGTGAGAGGAGGTTCTCATGTGCCCAGAACAAAAGCTTGCGGACCACCCAATGGATACTGGCTGACCTGAGTCCACCCTGGTGGTTGATGTAAGCCACCACTTGTGCTGTCTGTATGGACAAGCACATGTCTCCCTCAAACCTCCTGCAAAGAATTCTGCAAGGCCAGGTAAAAAGCTCCAAAACATTGACGTGGAGACCCTGCCAAGGTGGGTTCCACACACCATACCCCTCCCTGCCATTCCCAGCCCAAGCTGGACACGTCCGTGGGGACAACTTCCTTCTTGTGACACTGCCCAGCGCTACGCCGAGGTGTAGATGGGCAGGCTGTTTCCTCCAAGAGAGTGCCTTTAGACAGTGATGAGACACTGTCAATAGGCAGTCGCGGTTCAATGCTGGCTGAAAAACCCTGCTGTTGAACCAAGCCTGCAGAGGGCGGACACACAGGAGACCCAATGGAAGGGTCTGAGAAGCTGCTGCCATCAAGCCCAGAAGACTCTGGAACGTCCCTACTGGGAGCGCTATGTTGAGCTGAAAGAGCTCTGAACAAGCGGCTATTCTCTGCACTCTGCCGTCCGACAGAGTGGACAGCAAACTCCTAGTTAGGAGGCTGTCTGAGAAGGCGTGAGCTGGCTCTTCGAATGATTCACCGTAAAGCCTTGAAGGTTAAAAGTTCCATGTGGACCTCTGCCTATGCTGGAGACTGGGCACAAATGAGCCAGTCACCCAGATAATTGAGCACTCTCATGCCTTTAGTCTCAATGGAGCCAGGATAGCTTCCATGCACTTCAAGAAGGCATGGGGAGCTAGGGAGAGGCCAAATGGTCCACCGTGGTGAACCAGTCGCCAGGCCTGATTGACTGCAACAGGTTGACCTGTCTGAGGTTGAGAATTGGTCTGAGGCCACCATCCTGCTTAGGCACTAGGAAGAACCTGGAGTAGAACCTTTCCTCCAACTGGAAGGGGTCTATCATGCGAATAGCCTGTTTTTGCAGCAGAGCTGCTACCTCCTGAGACACCACTGTGGAATCCTTTGGGTCAGAGACTAATATTACAGTCTGGTTCTGAACACCTCTGGCAGCAGGCGATCACTTGGAAAGCAGGCGAACCAGCTCCTTCATGGATTCCTGCATGCGGTGAGAGCGCTGCAGCACCTCGTCCACCACGGGACCAAATGTATGCCCTGGTGTAAAAGGGGCATCTAGCATCGGTGCTTTGTCCCCATCAGGCACATCTGGCTTTCCGAGGCACAACTGCCTACGTGCACTGGGTGGGGACAAGGGAGAGATCTCCTTCTGTAGGTCATGGCACTTGCAAGATTGGTACCGATACAGTACAGGTCTACTTGATTCACAGTTACCGCAGGTAGCAATGTACAGGTATGCCCACCTGTGCAAGCTACTGGCAAAACCACTCAGTCAGTACCCACAGGAGTCTGAGGGAAGCCTGCTTGTTAGTAAACTTACAGCCCTCGTAATGGTGATGCGAAACCTGCCACCAAAATGGCATCAAGATGCTATGGGATCAGGGAAGACTGCAACAGACACTATTGATACTCATTAAAAACAACGTGTGACAGTGAGAGAAGGAATTAGAGCTGCAAATCTCCCTCCCTCCCAGAAAGGGTGCTATGAACCGGAAGTCGCCATTTTCAAGGAATAATATTTTTATTGTCTAAGGTCTTTTTTTCTCCACTGGTTAGTATTTGTTGGCCAGTTATGGGCTGTACAGGTAAGATCACCAAATAACTACAATTCCTAGATCATAAGTTCAGACAGTTCTTTCCAACAAAGGCACACATGGTGTGAAAGACCTGACACCTGACACAGCAGGTTATTTGCTGCAGCTGTTTTTTAAAATCCTTGATAACCCAGCAGTGTCTTAAGTTCAAAAAGCAACTTACAATACTTGCATACATAGACACAGTTGATTATTTTCTAGTAAATCACTGCACTTTACAATCATAATTTTTATTACAACCTTTTTTTATCTAGTGTTGTACTTCATCTCTTTTCAAAGAATCCATTTTATCCAAATTACTCTGGGGACATAGATAAAGGTATAAACAGGCATTTGGATAAAGTGGACTATGCCCACCAGAGTTGATACTGTTGATACTGTTGTGGGACACTTCTGTTTAGAAAAAGAAGATTCTGCTCAAGGTTCTTGGTTCTTAAATTACTTTCATGATTGCATCTATTGTAAATGCATCATAAATGATTTATATATAAAAAAGAGTTATGAATTAAAATAAAATAAAACACCAAATAATAATGTTCAGATTTTGATGTTTTTGAGGAAAAAAGTAATCAAAAAACAAAACACATCTAATTATTGAAGACAAATGAGTGGCCAATATTTTCCTCAAATGTTAACGCATAAAATACACTGGTGTTCACTATACTGGAATTTAGGTTGAATTTTTTAACCACTAAAGTTTGAAGAGTCAAATAAGCAATAGCAGCAGATATCTTACCTGCTCTCTTATCTCCTTCATTTTCTCCACTTTCTTCAGTTTAGTAGCATATTCCTGAACTTCTTTTAATCCCATGTCAGTGCACAGGCGAACCAAGAACCGCAAACCTACAGTGTAGAGAGCATCAAAGAAGACATCAGCATCAGATAACATCACCATTTGATCTAAATACATTCTTTATCAACATAGTTACCACAGAACACAGACACTTTTTTTACATTGTAAAAATTACAGCAAAACATGATTCTGTCTCCATATTCTCTGCTTCTTTGAAAACTAAAACTATACATCCCGTTTTTTACTTAAGGGTTAACATACAGAATATAGACTGGAATACCTGGAAATCATGTATGTGATGGACTGATGTATCATACATTGTAATTAGAAAGGTTTAATACAATTATACCTGCTTGAAACAGAATAGTCAGACTATATGGCTATAAGCTGACTGCTCTGCTCGTAAACTGAGACTCTAAACAGAACCTTGGAATGTTTGATTTGAATGTGAACTTTAACGCACAGCTTCCTTAGCATAAACAAGTAAGCAAGACTAGAATGTTTGATTTCTCGACAATAATGCAACACACTGGATGTGGCCAACTGTAGCCATTAATTCTGGAGCCACATTATTATGTTGGCTATCAATGTTATATTTCTGTATTTTCATTAAATAAATACAAGTTTAAATAGGGATCTGTAATACAGATCTGAAGGGATAAATTACATTCAACATTTTCGGGAAATTTCCTGTGGATGTCTTTGTAGGTCTCCAGTGCTTTCTGGTAGTTTCCTGTAAAATTAGATGACAGGTAGTGGCCTTAGAAACATTATCAAAACAACATCCTTTAGTTTTAAACACTTACATTTTTGGGGGAAATAATTTAAATGGTCATATAGGCTAAATATTACAATGAGATATATATTGTACACATTTAAAAAATATCAAAGAACAATGTTACACATTTTGTAACAAAATGTATTGACTGTGCTAGATGGTAGCTTATAATATCTCATAACAATTGTAATTAAAGTCTAATTAACAAAGCATTAATAAAAAAAAAAGTCATCAGTAACATACCACTTCTTCTGTAGCAGCTGGCCACCATTAGTTGCCATTTTACTTGGGTCGGCCTAAAATAAAACACATACCATCAACTTGTGTGACTAAAAATGCATGTTGTGGTTTAATACAGAACATTTAAATAATAGTTTCTACCGTAAATCTGTGATACACATCAACAAAGCAGGCAGTGGGCTTTGATAACTAAGGGCTTTGTTATTGATATTATATGTGTGGTCTCATGGGTTAGATCTCTTGATATGGCCCACTGCGTTCCGCTCGGTTGTGTGGATTCCGAGACAGGGACAATGAAAAAATATACAAAATCAGGGCTTGGAATTTTGGTCTAAAATTCAGGGTACAAAAGATACTGACCCAGAATAGTACCTCGCTGGTTTGGTGGGAAAATATTCACCTGTTCATGAGTTATAAGGATTTGAAATTTTGGGTTTGGAGCATGATCAGTACAGCTTTAGATCGAATTAGATGTTTCAGCACAAAAAAGTATTGGCCATGTGAAACAAGAGTCTCCGTCGTGATCTTTTTCCGTACTTTAAAATCATGTATCAATAGTAAACCAGGACATGTCTCTATTTAATTGGGACTCCGTAAAACTGACTAACATTATCTTTCATTATCTAAATTTGTTTATTTGATCTTTTAAAATCTTTTTTCGCCACTCGTCTCATGAAAAATATTTCTTCTCACAAACAAAGAAGTATTCTCGCGAAAATGGAATTTGGACTTTGATTTCTTTTGTCATGAGAGGGATCTTTTTGTGAGGATCTGTCGTACTCATGAAAAAATAAATTTCGGCTTTGACAACACCCGCTGCCATGTCCTCGGGGAAGGTGTACCGGAAAAAGATAACTCTCTCCTGGGCAGGAGTGCGAACAATCGCCCATCCCCTCTAATTGCTCATATCAAGGCCCCTGTGCATGTTAGGGAGATGGGGCACCCCTCCTTTGTTCCATCCTCTAGATTTCCTGTGAAATCTGAAAAAACAATCGTCAGCCGCCACCGGGACCTCGGGGAAGGTGTACCGGAGAAAGACAGCTCTCTCCTTGTTAGGGAGACGGGGCACCCCTCCTTTTGTTCCTTACCATATCCTCTTTTATAATAAAAACATGAAGGAGAAAATACAGTATTACAAATATGAAACAAATGCAATTATGAATTTATTAAACCGTACAATGCAGATTTATTTAAAGTATGTATATATCCTAATTTGAATGAATAAACATATTCAAATAACAAGTTAGTACTATCAGTATGACAAAGCGCTAATATTAAATGGATAATAATCTTTTTTTTACCAAGTTCGCCAAATATGTTGGACCTAAATATTTATATATATCTATATGCCTTCGAAAGCAGGCATACAGATATTTTATACATAGAGACAGTACTTTTAAATTCACATTCACAAATTTACACTCACTCATTACCCGTGAAACACTGCAAAATAAAATCTATTAAATACTAAATTGTTGTATTAACAAATGAACTGACATTTTTTTCTCGAGTGGTTATGGTTTGAAAACATTAAGACAAATAATTACAATTCTTGCTTTGTAAAAAGTGAGAATCAAACCTGCATCTTTTAGGGGACTTTAACTACTCAGACCGCTCGACCATCCAGATCTCAGCTGCAACTTGCTCCTGTATTATTTATTTCTTTGGCAGATGCCTTTATCCAAGGCGACTTACAGGTTTGCAATGCAAGCTTACCAGTAAGTGCAGTTGTACAACTAAAATGCAATATGTATCAAACTATGACTCAGCTATATGTATTTATTGCTGAAACTAAAGTAAAATATGTTAGTAGGCTATGTTGCTGTATATCCCCAACCCAAGTGTTAATAATGTATTTAAATGAATTTATTTTATTTATGTCATTTGTGGTTTTGCACTGTAACTTTAAAATGACACATTGAGTCCACCATAACAAAGAAGTATGAAAGCTCAGGTAATCCTGCAGGGTAGTTATGTCAATGGGTTTCTAGCATTGTCCTCAAGAACAGAAAGCCAGGGACATTTAAACCTGCTTCTTAAAGCTAAGCTCAAGAGGGCTGATCCTGCTGCAATTTGCTGGGGGTGAGAAGGGGTAAAAGAAACAAAATGCAGTACCTGTCTGCCTTATTCCACTGACTTTTATTAAATTCACTGGTTATTAAATTATAAAGGATTTCAACACTCGCTGCTAATGTCAGCGGCAGCATGAGTATAGGAGGCTGTGTGGTCCAGTGGTTAACGAAAAGGGTTTGTAACCAGGAGGTACCCGGTTCAAATCCCAGCTCAATCATTGACTCACTGTGTGATCTTGAGCAAGTCACAACCTCCTTGTGCTCCGTCTTTCAGGTGAGACAGTTGTAAGTGACTCTGCAGCTGATGCATAGTTCACACAGCCTAGTCTCTGTAAGTCTCCCTGGATAAAGGTGTCTGCTAAATAAATAAATACTAATAATGTGGCCGCATTGTTTGGGAGGCAAAAGTTACTTTAAAAGAGATCAGAACTCTGAAAACAGAGAAATGTCGGCTGACCAAGGCAGAATGAATGGGTGATATTTTAATTGTGTATTTAAAGGGGAACTCGTCCAATGCACGCATGTGTATGTTATGTATTTTTAAAATGTGATCTTTGTGTATCGAATTTTTAGCAGAGCTGTGACCAAATGTTTATATCTACTTTTTGCAATGTTAGGAACTTGATTTGCACCGTGGATTGTATATTTACGCCACTTTATTCTGTACTCTGTTAAACCTTTGACCAATGCTCTGTCTGATCTACAGTGGCAGCCAAAACCAGCTATAAAAATAGCACAACAAATCTGAAGTCAATGTGATATGCAGTTGAGTTAACCTATCCTACATCTTCTGCACACTAGATGATGCTATCTGACTAGAAATTGGTTAGTCACAGATTACCACTGAAATACAGTATTTCACCAGGTGGAGTGACACGCTGAAGCTTGTGAATACTACAAGCGCAAAGCTTACACTGAGTTAAAGTCATTTTCATACTGTACTGTACGATTGTGGTAACACAGCTTGAATATGCTGAAGCCTACAGTATATCAATAAGTTAAGCTATGATTTCGCTGAAGAGATAGATAAATGCAGCATGCTACAGCCTCAAGGAAAATAGTTATTGTGATATTGTATAAATGAGTGCTTGGCGTTTAATTATTTAATTTTGAACAACTATTTGAGCCTTTAGCACCCCAAAAATATAGAACATTGCTGCACATGCTTTTTTTAGCGTGCTCCTATTTCTTTAATATTGTATAGATAACCATAGACATTTCTGAGTCAGTGGGTGCTCTGGGGCTAGAGCATGCACAGGACAAAATATGGGGATGATGAGCATCTGGCAGGAATTTTAACATAAGCTGAACAACAATCAATTCAGCTAAAAAAAATGTGTGTGTGTATATATATATATATATATATATATATATATATATATATATATATATATATATATATATATATATATATATGTTTTTAAAATGTGTATGCACACCAGCAGTAAGTAGAGCAAATGCATAAATGTCCCGCTTCTCACCTGATTCATTTTTTCTGTGTATTTATGCAACCTACCGTAGTTGTACATACACATTCATCATTTATTTTCACTTTCCATGCAGCTGTGTGCACGTTCAAGACCGAGACATAATTAATGGGTAACTTGTCAACAACACATTTCGCAAGGGTGAAAGTCGACAGTGAATAGCAAGAATTTAACTTCAGCACTACTAGTGTGTGCAGTAATTCATTATATGTTATGTGTTATTTTGTTTATCTAGTTTAATTATTGTATGGAATTTGTTTAGCTGGTTACACAGAACTAGCATTGACCCTGCCCCATATTAAAGTATGAAATGTATTGTTCCTAGAATTATTTTTGTAGTGTACTGAATCAGATGGCACAAAAACTGCAGGTTTCTTCACCTAAATAGTTTCAGGAAATATGTATTTTGTCCATCTTTTCAATACAATAGCACTTTTCATGACAAGCATGTCAAGGTGGTTTATCTGTTCCAAGTTATTGGGTTAAGCACTTCAGCACCATGACATTTGTATCCAATTGCGTGTTATGTAGAGATTCCAATCTACCTGTGGGCGTTTAGAAGACTGAGATATATTGCGGGAAGCCAAGTGTGTGTATATGTATATATGTATATATGTGTATATATATATATATATAGTGTTTTAAATAATTATTTTTGGTTTTATTATTAGTTTTACTTGTTTAGTTGTAGTTTACATAGTTTTTAGCGAAAGCTAAACATGGCAACATGCGTGGTCTTTCTATAATGAGCAACGGGAGTGAAGTTGGTTCACAGGATTTCGATACCAGCGACAGTGATGCTGACGTATCACTCAGCGATGATGATGAAGAGGATGTGGAGCCAAGAACAATACAAACTGTACAAACAGAAGAGCATGCAGCTACTTTACAGGTAACCCAGCTGCAAATGGGAAGCTGTTTGGTTTGAAATGGCAGTGCTGTGACGAAATACTATCAAAACACAGCACTGGGTACAGGCAATGCGGCAGCCAGATCCATCACAATGCCTGCGCAAAGTAGCTGTGTACATGCATTTGTGACTATCCCTCCAACACAAGGAAAGCAGAGACTGCAACAAAGGTGCAGGGTCTGCTACGAAAATGAAAACAAAAGACACAAGAAAAATGTGCAGTGGTTGCGAAGGCAACCCCGAGTTCTGTTGTATTGAACATTTCAATAAATGGCACAGAGCGAGACGATAATGGCATACGTTTTGATGTTTGATTTTTACAGTATTTGATAATTACTGTTTACTGATTATTATTGTTATTAGCAGCTGTAAAAGAGTGGTAGTGTAGTGTTGCTGGACACCGGTATTTTTCTTCACAGACTGGAGTGAACGCGTCACTGATTCAGGTGAATACTTTTATTTACAATGTTTACAACCAGACACACTCATTCAATTGCGTTTATTTGCCCTGTACGGGCCACTAACTATCTCACTACTTCTCCCCTCTCTATGCTACGGTGAGGCAACCAAGTGGTGACAGGCTTAGCCTGTAAACGTCCCAAGTCCACAAGACAGGTAAGTTGGGTTTGGGCTCCCTCTGGAGGAGCACACCAGGAACTCAGGTAAGTAACCGCTGGGCTCCCTCTGGTGGAGTGAGCCAGGAACACAGGTCAGTACAGGCTGGGCTCCCTCTGGTGGAGTGAGCCAGAAACACCAGTAAGTACAGGTTGGGCTCCCTCTGGTGGAGTGAGCCAAGAACACAGGTAAGTACAGGTTGGGCTCCCTCTGGTGGAGTGAGCCAAGAACACAGGTAAGTACAGGTTGGGCTCCCTCTGGTGGAGTGAGCCAAGAACACAGGTAAGTACAGGTTGGGCTCCCTCTGGTGGAGTGAGCCAGGAACACAGGTAAGTACAGGTTGGGCTCCCTCTGGTGGAGTGAGCCAGGAACACAGGTAAGTACAGGTTGGGCTCCCTCTGGTGGAGTGAGCCAGGAACACAGGTAAGTACAGGTTGGGCTCCCTCTGGTGGAGTGAGCCAAGAACACAGGTAAGTACAGGTTGGGCTCCCTCTGGTGGAGTGAGCCAGGAACACAGGTAAGTACAGGTTGGACTCCCTCCAAAGATTATCTCCTGGAACATAGGAAAGAACAGCACATCCTCTGCAAGAGGCTGCCTGGAAGTCATCAAGGGGAAGTCCACAATATGCGATAGTGTTACACTACAGCCGGGTTTCTGAACACCTACAAGTGAAGCTGAGTTCCTATTTAACAGCCACAAGGTGTTGCACTGTTTCCCTGTCGTGACTGTATGGAAGGCCAGAAGGAAACAGCAATAATAAAAATTATTACAACACCACGATCTTGTGCTTGGCAGTTTCCTTCAAAACGCATACCTCTCCTTCTTAGAAATGTATCGTTACTCCAGCAGCCTGTAATCCAATCTGGATAAGCCAGTCCTGGTCTTGTAAATTATTTCTTGGTGTGTAATCGCTGCTCCTGCAGCTGTAAACCACGCAGTATTTTTGACCAGTCCCACTCATATAAACAACACACTCGGTCAAAGTATTGCTGCTCCTGCAGCTGGAAACCAAACAGTGTTGAGACTGTGTTATATTTTAATCCAAAACTACAAAACAAAACCAAAAAGTTCAAAACAAAAATCTGCCTCACCAAGAGGTAAAAATGCTATATGCTAGACTTTTATAAATTTGCTACGACAAAACACAAGTCTGCATAAACAAGGGGTGAAAACGCTCTGTGCTAGACTTTTACAAAATCGCTATGATTCAAACGAAACACACTTACTACATCTTCCCCCGCACAGGAATACTTTGCCAAGGCTTGCACAGGCAGCACAACCGGGCAGAGTTCCCCACAATCGCTCAACCCCTGATTGTTCTGCCCAGCTTCCTTTTAAACTATCTGACCCCGCCTTTCTAATCAATACTGGAGATTATGGCTTGTGTAGTTTTTCCCCCTAGTGACGCCATTTCTTAAAGGCGCCACTGCTCCTTCTTCAAACAGCATTTCTGTTTTCATTGTTCAAAAAAAAAAAAAAAAAAAAAAAGTGTTTGTATCTCTATATTGAATATGGGTATGTAGTACACAGCAGCATAAAGGGTTAATGAGAAACACAGTTGAGGTAATTTATTTGTGTTTTATTCATCATATGTTAACATTTTATAGCAATTACAGGTTTGAAAACATTATTATTATTATTGTTTTCAAACTCTGGTACCTGGGAAGGGTTTTATTTTTACATCTGGAGTTGAAGTGGTTAAATAAAAGATAAGGTGTTGTACTGTTTTTTTGTGATATCTTTCTTTAATTAAAAATAAATCAGTGGCAGTAATTGTATTTCTTTGCTGTGCTAAAAATGGATGGAAACCCTTCCACGAACATTTTCTCATGCAACAGTCTCTTGACACAGGGGTTGTACCGACAGACTGGGGAATTGTAAACATAATACTGATCCACAAAAATCAGTATTATGTTTGCAATTGCAATCATAAATGTTTGCAAGTTGCAATCATCTGACCAGGGCACTGAGCTTCTCTGACAAGGAAAGGCTTACCGCGGAAGCCAAAACATCAGATTCCACATCCTCAGATGGGAAAAATGAGAAATGAATACTTGGACGTTCAGGTCCTTAGATGGGTCAGCCAATGATAGAGACACAAATGGCAAAATCATAGATGAAAAAAAAAATTAGCAAATATATTAAATGATTACTTTTCACAGGTTTTTATAAAGGAGCACACGGACAACATGCCCCACATGTCAACCTGTTCCTATCCAATTTTAAATAACTTTAGCATAACAGAGGCAGAAGTGTTAAAGGGACTAGGAGCTCTTAAAATAAACAAATCCCCTGGGCCAGATGGGATCCTCCCAATAGTACTCAAAGAAATGAAAGAAGTTATTTACAAACCGCTAACCAAGATCATGCAACAGTCTCTTGACACAGGGGTTGTACCGACAGACTGGAAAATTGCAAACGTAATAACGATCCACAAAAAGGGAGACAAAACGAAACCAGGTAACTACAGACCAATAGGCCTGACTTCTATTATATGTAAACTTATGGAAACTATAATAAGATCCAAAATGGAAAATTACCTATATGGTAACAATATCCTGGGAGACAGCATGGTTTTAGGAAAGAGAGATCGTGTCTAACTAACCTGCTTGACTTTTTTGAGGATGCAACATTGAAAATGGATAATTGCAAAGCACAGGACATGGTTTATTTAGATTTCCAGAAAGCTTTTAACAAAGTCCCGCATAAAAGATTAATTCTCAAACTGAACGCAGTAGGGATTCAAGGAAATGCATGCACATGGATTAGGGAGTGGTTAACATGTAGAAAACAGAAAGTACTGATTAGAGGAGAAACCTCAAAATGGAGTGAGGTAACCAGAGGTGTACCACAGGGATCAGTATTAGGTCCTCTGCTATTCCTAATCTACATTAATGATTTAGATTCTGGTATAGTAAGCAAACTTGTTAAATTTGCAGACAACACAAACATAGGAGGAGTGGCAAACACTGTTGAAGCAGCAAAGGTCATTCAAAATGATCTAGACAGCATTCAGAACTGGGTAGACACATGGCAAATGACATTTAATACAGAAAAGTATAAAGTATTGCATGCAGGCAATAAAAATGTGCATTATAAATATCATATGGGAGATACTGGAATTGAAGAAGGAATCTATAAAAAAGACCTAGGAGTTTATGTTGACTCAGAAATGTCTTCATCTAGACAATGTGGGGAAGCTATAAAAAAGGCCAACAAGATGCTCGGATATATTGTGAAAAGTGTTGAATTTAAATCAAGGGAAGTAATGTTAAAACTTTACAATGCATTAGTAAGACCTCACCTAGAATATTGTGTTCAGTTCTGGTCACCTCGTTACAAAAAGGATATTGCTGCGCTAGAAAGAGTGCAAAGAAGAGCGACCAGAATTATCCCAGGTTTAAAAGGCATGTCGTATGCAGACAGGCTAAATAATTGAATTTATTCAGTCTTGAACAAAGACGGCAACGCGGTGATCTGATTCAAGCATTCAAAATTATAAAAAGGAATTGACAATGTCGACCCAGGGGACTTTTTCGACCTGAAAAAAGAAACAAGGACCAGGGGTCACAAATGGAGATTAGATAAAGGGGTATTCAGAACAGAAAATAGAAGGCACTTTTTTACACAGAGAATTGTGAGGGTCTGGAACCAACATAGTAATGTTGTTGAAGCTGACACCCTGGGTTCCTTCAAGAAGCTGCTTGATGAGATTCTGGGATCAATAAGCTACTAACAACCAAACGAGCAAGATGGGCCGAATGGCCTCCTCTCATTTGTAAACTTTCTTATGTTCTTATGTTCTTATAAGAAGGCCATCTTCATTTGATGTTCATGGCACTCATGTCAACTGAGCAAAATCAGGAGTAGACCAACAATGTAAATTAGTGGATCCAGAGGGGAAAAAAGGCTAGAAACCTGAAGGAAATTCTGTGGGGATAAGCCATTTTAGTTTACTTTCAGAAGTGCTATAGATAAAGTTTTGGGGAATTTAGTAATTTAGTCTCTAATTTAGGCACTATGGGGGACATGTATCAAGAGTTTGCGATGACATTAAGGCCATAGCGCTGAGTTTACGTCGGCCTTAAAAGTGCCCCGTATGTATCATGACACTTTTGGCAAGTTAAGGCCGTATTAGCAGTGCCAGAATGCGCTCTGCTTCGCAATGCGTTCCACCACTCATTTGCCATGCATTTTAAGGCGTGTAAAGCCTTAATTACATACATGGGCAAGTTGTAGGTGGGGTTCATTTGTAAATTAAGTCTGTGATTTTAAAATGAGATGTAAAGCAACAGAACGGCCCTAAAAGGGTCCACAAATAAGACTATTTTCTAATGGTGAAAAAATATGATAAATTACATTAAAAATGACGTAAAAGACTGGACAATATGATACATTCAATTAAAAAAAGTGAAAAAAGCATAACAAAGTTATAAGTTATAAGCAGAAGTTGTTTAGGCATGCGTGAGCTAGGGCTGTGCGCAGAGTACCACTTTTTAACGTGTACCTGAAAAAAAACACTACACCGGTAAGAAATGAAAGTTACTTTCACCTCTGACTACAGCATCTACTTTGACTTCAAGTCAGGTAAAATCTGCAAATCTGATTTAGACATAGCCGGAACTGTATATATACTCTGTTCTTAAATAGTAAATTCAGTATTATTTGTTTTGCAAAACAGAAACGTTATGCTTCACTTTCATTGCATTTGCACTTTTATTAAGTCTGCAATACAACGATGCATTTACGAGATCGTTCATTTGATTTCTGATAATGTATTTATCTTTTCTCTTTTACACAAAAACATATTATATTTATGTATTTCCCCTTTGTGTAGGTTCATAATGGTTGACGCTGCACAGCGTATTGTTAATGTGTTTTTCCCGCATCCATAATAAATTATTTTCATTTTGGTAAATTAAGTGGTATTAAGTTAGTTATTCTGTTGTTCTTTTTTTGCTATCAGTCAGTCCTTCTGTCATATCAGACATATCTGCCTGTTTGACGGTAGGCAATTTTCGATTTGAGACTTTAGTGCCTAGTTTTACACTGAATTTGCCAGGTGAATACATTGACGTTGCTTGCAAACAGCGATGGCGTGTGCTGGGAACGAGTGGAGATTAGAAGCAAAGCACAGAATATTTAATCACACGGCGACTTTCTGATATGAATTAAGAAGCTCTAAAAGTATGATGATTCTTTTTTCATTCATTTTTGTTTTCAGTAAACTCAAAATTATTAAGGTGACCAATGTTCTATTGTTTTCAGTGCAAACAAATAAATTATATTCCAGAGATTCAGGGAGCTCAGCAAAATCACATTACAAATTTTACAAGAATGCAGTTTTAGAAATGTATTTCTACATGCTTAAAAAACTTAGAATATTGTTTAAAGTAGTAAAGAGAAGAAAGGTTTGTTAAAAGCCAAATAATTACTTATTTGTATACCATGCCGACATTATTTATTCCTTATAAAACTTAATGCAAAAGAGAAAAAAAAAAAAAACTTGGTCTGCGACGGTTGTAGTTGGATTTGTGTTTGGGGGTGTTTATGCTACAACCAGTTGGATTTGTGTGTGTGTGGGGGGGGGGTGTTTACGCTACAACCTAACTCGCTTCCAATTTCTTATTCTTACTATGATTGGCTGCAAAGACAACAGAGCTAACCAGTGATTGGATAATGTTTTGTTGGGTGGGTTTTTACTGTGCAGTTTCCTAGTAACTGTAATATTATTTGTGTAACAGAAAATAAAAAAGGTATCTCCGAGTCACAGAGCCCGAATGTTCGAGTCCGAGTCTGTGTCCGAGTCACACAAGGTCGAGTCCAAGTCAAGTCCGAGTCTTTTGTGGCCGTGACTCGAATACGATTTATAAAATAATGCTGGTTAAAAAAAAAAAGTTTGTAATTTTGACAAGACAAATGTGGCTTCATAATGTGCAACAGTTATTTAGTTAGTACAGTATTTATTTATTTCACATTAGAAAGCTGTTTCAGTTAATGGCAGCTTTCAAGGCAATACGGTATTGCATCAAAGGGAGCTATAATATACAGTATATAAATGTATATAAACACACCTGTAATAAAATAAAACAGATAAAGGGGAAAATGCAGACCACATACGTATCTTATAATTATACATGATGTGGTTAAAGCTTGTTGTGTTGCTTAGTAATAACACAACGTGTGATTGTGTAGAATTAGTTTTTTGCAAGAACTGCGTAACCAAATTTTGGGAGTTGTTTGCGGAGCACCTGGAGTTTACTCACGGACCACAAGTGGTCCGCGTACCACAGGTGGGGAACCATTGCACTATTAGAAAGCCCCAGGAGGCTCAAATGCAGCCGTTCGCAGACTCGATGGGTCGGGATGCAACAAGGTTCCCCGTGCCTGACTGAGCAGGTCATGGTCCTTCAGCAGTCTCCACAGCTGGCTGCTCAGGAGCAGCATCAGGGTCAATAAGGGGCTACTAGAAGCACCTTGGCCCAATCGTGCCTGATTTTCTCCAGACACAAAAGGAGCATGGCGAGTGGTGTGAAGGCATATAACAGTTACCTCGGCCACTGGTGTGCCAAGGCATCTATTGCTAGCGGGTCCCCGCCTACTGTTATGGTGAGCCAGTGGGTACAGTGGGTTGATTCCTGGGAGGCAGAGATCTAGCTCTGCTCTCCCAAATGAGGCTCACCACCTCAGGGTGAAGCCTCTACTCTGAAGCACTGGGAACTCTCCATGAGAGGAGGTCTGGCACCCAGTCTGTCACCCCGGGGAGATGTACTGCCCTAAGGGAGAGGAGGTTCTCTAGTGCCCAGAGCAAAAGCTTGTGGGCTACGCGATGGATACTGGGCGACCTGAGGCTGCCCTGGAGGTTGATGTAAGCAACCACTGTTGTCTGCACGGACAAGCACATGTCTCCCTCGAACCTCCTGCAAAAAAATGCTGCAAGGCCAGGTAAACTACCTGTAGCTCTAAAACATTTATGCAGAGACTCTGCCAAGGGGGGGTTCTACATACCTTGTTCACCCCTGCCATTCCACACAGCGCACTATGCCAAGGTGTAGATGGGCAGACTGTTTCCACCAAGAGAGTGCCTTTAGACAGTGACGAGACACAGTTAATAGGCAGTCGCGGTTCAACGCGGGCTGAAAAACCAGGTGCATGCACAGGACCCGAAGGAGGGTCTGGGAAGCTGCTGCCATCAAGCCCAGAAGTTTCTGAAACGTCACTACCGTGAGCACTCTGTTGTGCTGAAAGAACTCCAAACAGGCGACTATTCTTTGCACACTGCCATCCGACAAAGTGGACAGCATGGACTTGGAGTCCAAGTACACTCTTAGATTGGAGGCTGTCTGAGAAGGTGTGAACTGGCTCTTCGCATGATTCACCGTAAGGGCCAACCATCAAAGTTGACTTTGCTGGAGACTGAGCACAAATGAGCCAGTTGTCCAAATAATTGAGCACCCTGATGCCTTTGAGTCTCAATGGGGCCAGGATAGCTTCCATGCACTTCGAGAAGGCACAGGGAGCTAGAGAGAGGCCAAATGGCAACCTGTACACTGTTCTCTGAAAAGCAATTGGCAGGTACTTCCAGTGCACTGGTTTTATAAGGATGCGTCTGCGTGCAGTGTGGTGGAAACTATTAAAGCCTCAGCGGCGAGCAGCTGGTGGCTGGTTCCGAAAATTACCACTGGAAGCGGGCGCAGCTGGCTGTGCCTGTCTTTGAGGCTGCTGGGGCCTCGGGCACCAGTTTGCCACTGGTTTACTTACTGGAGGTGGTCGCTTGGGAAGCAGGCGAGCCAGCTCTTTAGTGGATTCCCACGTGCTGTGAGAGCACTGCAGTGTCTTGTCTACCGCGGGATCAAACGTATGGCCTGGAGTTATCGGGCTGTCCAATAGCGGTGCTTTGTCCCAGTCAGGCATGCATGCCTTGGAAAGCCAATGCTGCCTGCAGGTGGCTACCATCACAGCAAGGCTTCTGCCTACTGCCTGCCCATTAAGTTTACACAGACAAAGTAGGTTTTTGTTAACCAAGTGCAGCTCATCCAGCAGTTGTGGTGAGGGCCTGTGGTTCTCAGAGAGGGACCATAGCAAATGTGACTGGTAGGCTACCAAGATGCTGTTGTAGTTCCCTAGACATGCAGCGATCGCACTAGCTGAATAGGCTCGTTTGAGGATCACCTCATAGACCCAGCATTGCTTGTTATGGCAGGTAACGTCCTTGGATAGGAGCGCTATAATTAGGCGCCTGGACCAAGGTGGCAATAGAAGCCTCAACCGGTGAAAAATTGGCCAGGCCCAGCTTCTCCGCATCGTGCACCCTACAGAGGGCTAAGCAGAAGTAAGGGATGCAGAGTGCTCCTTAGAGCTGCAGTATAGCCATTTCTGAAGCGTGTACTTGGAAAAAGGGGCACAAAACAGAAGATTAGCCAGTGCCTCCCTGGCATGCTCTTGCCTCAATAGGCAGACTGGTCTTGCATGTCTCAAAGGAATAAAACCCAGGCATGATGCAAGTAGCAAGCAATGCAGTGTACAGTATAGTTGTACAGTTGCGGCCTCAATCAGCCTATAGGTATGGACCGGGCGGGGCCGGTTCAGTGTCTTTAGCACCGGGTCGGTACGGTACGGTACGGGACATCTGTTCTGTACCGTTGTGTGGTGACTTTTAGAATCGTGTTGGTACAAGAAAGGCACAGGTATGGTACTGGTGTGGCAACCTCTGCCCCTATTCGGTACCAGTACTGTACAGGGTTGGGAACGGACCGGTACTGGTACGGGTCCACCGGTTCGCAGTTACAGCAGGTGACAACATACAGGGCCACTGGCAAAACCCCTTAGTCAGTACCACACACGAGACTGAGAAACCCTGCTTGTTAGAATGGACTAAGAGCCTTCGCAATGGTGATGTTAAAAGCTGTCACCAAAATGGCATCAAGATACTGTTGAAATTGCTTAAAGCAACAACAACCAAAGCGAGTATCTCGGTCCTGCGCAGTACTGCTGAGCCAAGCAGCTGTCATGCTGCACATGTGCGGAGCACCACGTTGCAGACAGGCCTGCGTGTAGACACAAGAGAAAATACTTTCTCAACAAACAGTAATTAAAAAATGTCATAAATAATATAATTATGTCTTGTATGGTGCTAAAACAAAAAACAAGGACGGCACCGTACCGGTGCGGTAACCTCAGTCCCAGTTCGGAACCGGGTTGGGAACGGAGCGGGGTCGGCGACCTCGGTACCATACGGTATGGGTCCACTGGTTCGCAGTTACCACGGGTAGCAATGTACAGGGATGCCCACCTGTACAAGCCACTGGCAAAACCACTCAGTCAATACCACACACGAGACTGAGGGAAGCCTGCTTGTTAGAGGTACTAACAGCCTTTGCAATGGTGATGCAAAAGCAGTAACCAAAAGAGCAGCCAGATACTATGGGAGAGACTGCAAGCAATCTCAACCAAAGTGTGTATCTTGGTCCAGCGCAGCGCTTCTGAGCTCAGTAGTTGTGTGTGTATTTCTGTAAAAAAAAAAAAAAAAAACAAACACAGAAAATACAACAGGAGAAAAAAATTTCGTATTTGCTTACGATTGTAAGTCGCCCTGGATAAGGGCGTCTGCTAAGAAATAAATAATAATAATAATAATAATAATAATAATAAACAGAATAACACAAATACAGTTCACAAAAGAGAAGTTCACAATTTTTTTTTTTTTTTCTAAAAATGTAGTTGTTGCCAATTATTTTTTTTATTATTTTCTCCCCAATTTGGAATGGCCAATTATTTTTAGGCTCAGCTCACTGCTACCACCCCTGCGCTGACTCGGGAGTGGTGAAGACGAACACATGCTGTCCTCCGAAGAGTGTGGCGTCAGCCACCCAAGAGCTACAGTGTCGGAGGACAACGCAGCTCTCATGCAGCTTACAGGCAAGCCCGCAGGCGCCCGGCCACACTACAGGGGTCGCTGGTGCACGGGGACACCCGGGCCGACCTAACCCTCGCCCCCACCCGGGCGGCACTCGGCCAATTGAGCGCCTCCCTCTGGAAGCTCCCGTCCTCGGTCAGTAAAGGAATAGCCTGGACTCATACTCGCGACTATAGGGCACATCCTTCACTCCACACGGAGCGCCTTTACTGGATGCGCCACTCAGGAGCCCCAGCATCTCTTAATTTAAAACAAGAATTTCATTTAACTCAGCTGGAGCTATGCAGTCTGGGGGAGCACAAAGTCAGCCGATTTATGTTGCTGGATCCCTGGGAAGGAACTACTCAAGCCGCTGGCTTCACGCAGGGCACAAGGCCTCTGCGGGATGTAACAAACAACAGGCTGTAGTGCACAATATACGCATAATTAATAAAAAAAAATAATTATTACTATTTAGCTGTAATAGTTTTTATTGCATAAATTATGTAAAACACAATAATTAGCAAAAGTTATACAGTCATAAGCAACAGGCAACTGTCAGGTCAGTCGTGAAAAGAAAGATGGCGCTGAGATCTGTGTGTGCAGTCTTTTTATGTCCTCGGGGGCGGGCCATGACTGCGTCACAGGCTTTGCAAGCAGCTTTGATATATCTTATTCTGGTTTCGGGTCTTTAAGAGGTAAATATCCATGCAGTATTGGTTACATTTCGTACTTAAAAGGGAACTAATCTTAGGGTGGTCAGACGTGTTTTTTGATTTAAACAGAAAAAAAATCTAACAAATATATCTAAAACATACCTTGGATTTACTGTGCACACTGAACTAACTTTGAGTTTCAATAGTAAAAAAAAAATCATAATTATATTACAGTAACATCACAATTCAAATAATACATGTACACGTGCTGCATTTTGTAATCTGTGCAATTTATTAGATCAATAAATTTGCCACAGATGGACCTTAAATACCAATTTTGTCTCCTGCTGTGAATGAGCACCTGTACATAATGGAGGAAAAGTTTTAATTCCATTAATATTCAAGCCATCTCAGATGCCAAAATGTCTGTGTTCGATTCTGTCATTCGATACCCTGGTAGAAAAGGCAGTTTTGTTTAGGCAAACTGTGATATTGCCATCACTTTGCCAGTGGAAATACTGGTGATGGATGGCTTTTGGGAGACAGTGGGTAAGATGATAATAATAATAATAATAATAATAACAATAATAATAATAATAATAATGCATTTTATTAACAAGTTGTGTGACTCATAACTATTTATCTATTTTCATTATTGCTTACTTAGATGGATAACAAAAGACTTGTTTACTTACTTTGAGTCAAAAGGCAGCAGGAAGAGCTTCGTTATCTGCTTTTGTTTTTTGCTTATTCCAATTCTCTCTCGGTACCAGCAACAGCTACTTCACAAATTATATTTAGACCATTTCTCCTACTCACCTGAGGTCTTTTTCATCTCCCTTCTTTTAATTTTGTTCTGCTCACTAAATCTATCCATTTCTTTGTACTGTTCTCTGCTACTGTTCTAGGTGGATAGGTATCTATATCTATATGGGCAGCAGTGTGGAGTAGTGGTTTGGGCTCTGGACTCCTGACCGTGAGGGTCGTGGGTTCAATCCCTGGTAGGGGACACTGCTGCTGTACCCTTGAGCAAGG
This sequence comes from Acipenser ruthenus, assembly GCF_902713425.1. Taxonomy (NCBI): domain Eukaryota; kingdom Metazoa; phylum Chordata; class Actinopteri; order Acipenseriformes; family Acipenseridae; genus Acipenser; species Acipenser ruthenus. The sequence continues at coordinate 27,264,107 of NC_081196.1, forward strand.
TACTTTACCTAGATTGCTCCAGTAAAAACCCAACTGTATAAATGGGTAATTGTATGTAAAAAATAAAAATTGTAAGTCGCCCTGGATAAGGGCGTCTGCTAAGAAATAAATAATAATAATAATAATATAAAACATGACTTGATATGACCAAGAGTTCTGTTCCAGATGTGACAACCACAGTAAATGAAATGTTTCTAATTATGTTCCTCTGGAGGTGAACACTAATAAGTATAACAATGTGATTTATTTGATGAGGAAAGCAGTGTCAGAGTACAGGAGATATTGAATGAGTACGGATATGCAATAACCTTTTGGGGCTAATATAAAAACTGAGACATTTATAATGACAAATATACAAAATATACTTACTGAATAAGGGCTGCTCTTTCAAAGTACTGAATTGCTTTTTCACAGAATTGTGTGTCAATGTAATAGGCCCCAAGCCACTCAATAACTTCAATGTTTGAAGGGAAATACCTAAATGACTAAGAAAGTAAAAACACATACAAAATAATATTTAATTGACATCTGGTCCAACTGTGTCTAAGGCAAATAAGTATATATGATAAAACTTAAATGTGTGTAAAATCTAGTTATAGAAAGGAACATTATACATAAATGTTGACAGAGATACTGAAATTAATATGATTATATATATATATATATATATATATATATATATATATATATATATATATATTATATACAGACGTGCTCACATTTGTTGGTACCCTTACAGCTCATTGAAATAATGCTTCATTCCTCCTAGAAAATTGATGAACTTAAAAGCTATTTTATCATGTATACTTGCATGCCTTTGGTATGTCATAGAATAAAGCAAAGAAGCTGTGAAAAGAGATGAATTATTGCTTATTCTACAAAGATATTCTAAAATGGCCTAGACACATTTGTTGGTACCCCTTAGAAAAGATAATAAATAATTGGATTATAGTGATATTTCAAACTAATTAGTTTCTTTAATTAGTATCACACATGTCTCCAATCTTGTAATCAGTCATTCAGCCAATTTAAATGGAGAAAAGTAGTCACTGTGCTGTTTGGTATCATTGTGTGCACCACACTGAACATGGACCAGAGAAAGCAAAGGAGAGAGTTGTCTGAGGAGATCAGAAAGAAAATAATAGACAAACATGGTAAAGGTAAAGGCTACAAGACCATCTCCAAGCTGCTTGATGTTCCTGTGACAACAGTTGCAAATATCATTAAGAAGTTTAAGGTCCATGGAACTGTAGCCAACCTCCCTGGGCGCGGCCGCAAGAGGAAAATTGACCCCAGAGTGAACAGGAGGATAGTGCGAATGGTAGAAAAAGAACCAAGGATAACTGCCAAAGCGATACAAGCTGAACTCCAAGGTGAAGGTACGTCAGTTTCTGAATGCACCATCCGTCGCTTTTTGAGCAAAAGTGGGCTCCATGGAAGAAGACCCAGGATGACTCCACTTTTGACAGAAAAACATAAAAAAGCCAGACTGGAATTTGCTAAAATGCATATTGACAAGCCACAATCCTTCTGGGAGAACGTCCTTTGGACAGATGAGTCAAAACTGGAGCTTTTTGGCAAGTCACATCAGCTCTATGTTCACAGATGAAAAAATGAAACTTTCAACGAAAAGAACACCATACCTACAGTGAAACATGGAGGAGGCTCGGTTATGTTTTGGGGCTGCTTTGCTGCGCCTGGCACAGGGTGCCTTGAATCTGTGCAGGGCACAATGAAATCTCAAGACTATCAAGGCATTCTGGAGCGAAACGTACTGCCCAGTGTCAGAAATCTCTGTCTCAGTCGCAGGTCATGGGTCCTCCAGCAGGATAATGACCCAAAACACACAGCTAAAAGCATCCAAAAATGGATAAGAACAAAACATTGGACTATTCTGAAGTGGCCTTCTATGAGTCCTGATCTGAATCCTATCGAACATCTATGGAAAGAGCTGAAACTTGCAGTCTGGAGAAGGCACCCATCAAACCTGAGACAGCTGGAGCAGTTTGCTCAGGAAGAGTGGGCCAAACTACCTGTTAACAGGTGCAGAAGTCTCATTGAGAGCGACAGAAAACGTCTGATTGCAGTTATTGCCTCCAAAGGTTGTGCAACAAAATATTAGGTTAGCGGTACCATCATTTGTGTCCATGCCATTTTCATTTGTTTTCTTATTTACAATATTATGTTGAATAAAAAATCAAAAGCAAAGTCTGATTTCTATTAAATATGGAATAAACAATGGTGGATGCCAATTACTTTTGTCAGTTTCAAGTTATTTCAGAGAAAATTGTGCATTCTTCGTTTTTTGTGGAGGGGTACCAACAAATTTGAGCACGTCTGTATATATATATATATATATATATATTTGTTAATCTGCTGTATATTTTTTGTGTTCTACATTGTCTCCTTAAAGGTTTACTCGGGTACAATAGTTTTGAAATAAATATAAAGGGCTCACCTCATAATAGTACTGAAAGGCCTGGGACTTGTCTCCTTCATTGTCATACAGTGCTCCCAGTTTAGCCAGTGCTTGTGGATCTGTTGGAGCTACACTGATGAGCTGCATCAGCCACTCAATAGCCTGGTTAGGATCCTCTAAACTTTCATACCTGAAATTGTTTTAAGGATAATGCACAGCTTTTTTATATAAATAGTACACCCTCACTATAACGCCCTTCATTATAATGAACCTGGCCCCTGGACCCCAAATAATAATAATAAAAAGGTTACTATAAACACACTGTCAACATCCTAGTATGTACGCATGGGATGCCACCTCTGCAGTGATGTCAACTCTTTTATCTTAAAAAAGTGCGCGCTGTGTTACTATGCCTCCAAAACAAAAATCATTTGATGTTGCAACTATATTGATCGTTTGAAAGAAGCAGTTACACAGGCATATCTCTGTCACAAATGTAGGTTGTCAAAAAGCACTGTTTTGTGGCTTTTCAGCAACCATGCGACAAAGCAAAATTAATTTAAAAAAAAAAGATGAGATGAACTTTTCATGTCGGTTGATTTTGAATAAAAGATCAGTTTGTGATTCTTGCATGTTGGATTAATATATGGTGCACTTTGAAACGATTCATATCAGATTGATTTTGAATAAAAGTTCAACTTCAGTTTGGGACTTGTGCTTTTTTTTGTCCTGTGTTTTCATTTTTCAAAGAATAGGATAAACTAGGATTATCTCATTAACTCACTCCAACTAGTCCATGAGCCAGGGCCCCAAAATGTGGCCATCAGTACCATTTGGGGGGATGAAGGCACACTATGATTTTTACCAAGGTCTGGACCCCTAGAGATGGAAAATAGGTGATGGCAGTGCATAACTCTTTGCCAAATCTGTTTTATCACCACATTTTCAACTATACCCTCCAATTCGCCAGCAGCTGGATTTCTACAATTGTGAAGCAGGGGCTTTATATCAATCTCCCATAAAATTTTTATTGGTTAAGTTAGGGCATTGAAATTAACAGCTAAGATAGTCAAGCACTTGCATTTACCAGTGCAACAAACAACATTCATTTATTTTCACTGGTTTTCCATTGGCAAACTTTCTATTTTACAGTACCTTAAATTTCCAAAAGTTGTTTTTACTAAATAGATAAAAGTTAATCTAAATATATTAACTTCTTTAATACAATGGTTTCAGTGCACTTGTATGTTGAGTAATGTGTCACGGTCAGTTTAGACCTTTTGTAAATATTCTGGGTGCTGTATTAACCCCTTCTGTGCTGTGAACATATGTCATATAGTTACACAGTTTAAAAAATAAAAAAGAAGAGCAGGATTGCCATTTTTCACTCAGGGTTGCTCATTGAGGAGTTATATAACATACGGCTTTAATTTCATTATATTACACAATTAAAATATCTTTCATATGACTTTCGTGTTAAATGTAATTTACAGCCTATTTGAACACAATTGGTGGCTATCTTACCTATGCGTAACCTTTGTTTTCTTTTCAATGCAGAACGATAATAAAACGTTTCCTTTGATTAGTAGGTATTTTATTGACCAGAGTTTCATGATATTAACTTTTACTTAACATCTCATATTTTTTATATGCCTTGTTTTGTTAATTTGGTTCTTACCTGTACAATGATTGACGTAGTACCTCTCAGAGAGCTGATTATCTAGCTTTACACAGCATAAATGTAGGTTTTTGACCTTCGGAAATTGCCTCAAGGGCTTATTTTGAACTGAAATCTGTTTTTGTATCAGGTTCTTTGCAGTATTTCGATTCGATATTGTTTATTTTTATTCACAAACATATAGCAAAATACCAATGCTTCCAGTGGAACACCCTGAGCTGAACCAGCGCTTCATGGATAGATACTTTTCTGTTCAGCTCTCTGGCAACAATCCATTTTGACCAAACCACTGAGGTCACAGTAAATAAAGACACATAGACTCCAGGTGGTACAGCAAGGTTCAGCTTTAAACCAGGTGCTGTGAACAGATATGACATCACAGCTGAATACATTAGTGCCAACTTGGGTCAGATGTGAGATATAGTGCAGAACAACAAATCAGAGATGTACTCTCCCATCCTCTGGGCCTTTGCCATGGACATTGGCAACCCCAGAAGGACTCCTTTGAAAGACCAACAAAGCTGCTTTAGCCACATGCTTGCAGAAGAATGTAACACCAGCTGAAGAAATGCCAGACAATTCTGCCACTGTAATTGATGGAAGTAATCTTGTTCAAAGGGTGAGAGGTGATCAAGCCAACTTTGGTGAAGTGGCCATGTCTGTGCTATCCATGGCTCTGTGGGAGGGAAGCAGGAGTCAAAGGATTGATGTGACACATACCAGGAAACATCTATAAAGAACAGTGAAAGAACAGTTAGAGGGGAAGAGCCTGGACTCCAGCTACAAAGCATCACAGCCTCACAAACTGTAAGGCAGTGGAGAAAATTTCTCCAGAAACAAGCCTCATCTTCTTTTTGGTGAATGAGTGGAAAAAGGCAGAGTACACTGAGAGACTTCAGGATAAGGTACTCTTTGCAACCTCTGAAGACAAATGCTATAAGATCACATCTGAAGGTAGCCAGGAGGTGTCTGATCTCAACAGTACAAAAGAGGAAGCTACATGCAGCAGATACTGTTGAACAAGGATACCAAGCAGTAATTATAAGCTCATAGGACCCCGCCCCGAAAACGAGCCTGGAGATGGGCGAGGCAATCGTGGTTGAGCAGTTCTGCAATTTGGTTGGCGCCGAAACCCAGGCGTGGATACGGCGCCACAACCCCGACACCCTGGAAGAGGCTGTGAAACTAGCCAAAGACATCGAGGACTCCCTGGTTTCCGCTGAGGCCGGCCTACTCACCACTCCAGCACAACGGAGCAGCCAAGTACCACCTCCTCTCTCCGCTTCACCATCACCGAGACCTCCTAGACCGCTGACCCCAATGGGCAACCTTGCCTCCCCTCCATGGAGGCCAAGGTTGACCCCCAGCTGGGGTAGAGTTTCTGCCATACCAGCAACGGGACAGATATTTAACCTCTGCTCCCTACCTGCTTTAGATGCCACCAGCCGGGACACCAGGCCGTCATGCCCATCTGCGATGGAGTGTGATGTGGCGACGTGCAAGTGGGCATAAGTAGCGGGTAAGCGAGGGGAAAATGGTCAGGAGGGGCCTTGTATTGTTGATGTGGTTTTAGGGAATGTGAATGTGACACAGGGTGTGAGCAGACCTTAATTCGGACAGCTCTCTTGGGCAGTGTGTCGTGGCAGCCACGAAGTCAGGTGGCTATCTCCTGTATCCATGGAGACACGACGGCATACCCCACCTTAACCTTTTGCGGTCCTATGTTGGACCTGGTCCGACATTGCAATTATTCCTATCAGGTCCAATCTTGGACCCTGTCCGACACCATCAAAAAGACGCAAAAAAATGGTTTTTAGTCGTTTTTTCTCCGGAAAAACCAGAGAAAACCATTCAATGGCTGAGTGGGAGCGACAGGAGCCGAGACAAGCCGAGAAAAAAAAAAAGGGTGCATCTCATGAATAGTCATACTTGCCCCTGGCATCAGATAGGGGCAGTCATAAGGAAGCTGACTGGTACTGCATCAGCGCTTGGAGAATATCACATACATTTGCAGAGCTTTTTTGAGATGTTATAGTAATAAAATAATGACTTGGATTGCATTATTGAGGCGTTTGGTGATAAAACGAGTGATCAGGAGATGATTGATCGGTATGTACGACTATTATTATTATTATTATTTATTTCTTAGCATATGTGAAACGAAAAGGTGGGGCGGGGCTGGAGATGCCTAGTGAGTGCTTTGTTGATATGCAGGGCCTTTTAAACCCGTTTGACTGTGGAAAAAAAATACTTTTAAACAGCGCGTCTAAAATTAACTGCGTGTTTGAAAATAAACTGGACCTGACGCACACTTAATAAATTGACTGCAAAGGGTTGAAAGTATACTTATTGGTAGGACCGATAAAACATCACCTAGTAGTAGGGTGCCGGAAAGGTTACCACACCCGGTTATTCTGGGCAGAGACTGGCCAAAATTTAAAGAATTAATGAAATTAATGTCAGTCTCAGTCGTACACGTAAACATGGCAGAAAAAGTAAAAGGGGAAATGATTGGTGATATTTTCCCCTTACAGGCTGAAATGTTTTCTCCTGTTTTCCATCCTAGAAAAATAAATAAAGGACCGAAAAATGGGAGGGAGCATTAATGAGATGAGGCTGGGGTCTGGTGGGAGAATGCTCGGATGGTAACAAACTCCAGTCAAAGGGGGTCGGAACGCAGTGTGACCGAGAGGGCGAGGTTACTGGGCCATCCAGGGCAGAAGCTACTCCAGCCCCTCTCAATATACCGGCCATGTGGCACTCAAGCGCAGACAGTGTGGGGCCAAAATAACGACCCCTCACTAGTGCACACTTGGGGACAGGTCCGGTTTATTGAAGGTAAGGATGTTGAAGGCGCTGGAGCGCAACTATTACCGCACTTCATTGTTAAGGGCAATTATTATATAGGGTAAACCTTGCCACGGGCACAGGACAGTGCTAAGAAATTAATAAGTAACACAATTGATGGTTCCCCCGTCTTGTCGGCTCGAGGTCATGAGGCTGGCGAATGAATATCCCTTTTGCGGGGCACCTCAGAGCCGATAAAATGAGGGAACGGATATTAGCTCGATTATATTGTGTAGGGCTTCATAATGAAGTGACAAAATATGTAGCCACATGCCCAGACTGCCAGCGAGTAGCGCCGGGTCGAGTGCGCCCCTCTTCTTTGGTCCCACTGCCGATTACTTCCACCCTCTTTGAACGCATTGCAATGGACATAGTGGGCCCTTTGCTACCTTCCGACTCCGGGTATACGCATATATTAGTGGTGGTAGATTATGCAACGCGATACACAGAAGCAGTTCCATTAAGGTCCACTAGTGCAGCTGATAGCCAAAGAACTAGTGCAGATTACGGCCAGAGTAGGCATCCCCAAGGAAATCCTGACTGATCATGGAACTAACTTTCTGTCTAACACATTACAGCAAGTGTAAAAAATATAAAAAATACGTCCCATCAGGACATCTGTTTATCATCCACAGACGGATGGTTTGGTGGAACGTTTCAATCAGATCTTAAAGCAGATGCTGAGACAATTTTTGAACCAAGAGCAAAAGCATTGGACATCGCTTCTCCCCTACATCCTTTTTGCAGTGAGAGAGGTGCCGCAATAAAATTACTTTTAAACAGCGCTTGTAAAATAAACAGCGCGTGTGAAAATAAACTGGACCCTCGTGCCTGACAGGCACTGAATAAATGGACCGCAAAGGGTTAAATTGGCACACCCCTAGTTGCTACAATCATGCCCTGAAAGGGAGGAGGGCCGAAACAAAACTGCCGAGAGTAGCCGGCCTTGATGGTGGTAAGCACCCAGGGGCCGTATTCTTGAAATGGTCTTAAGAAAAAAAAATCTTCTTAAATCAAACTTTTTTTCTTAACTTTGGACTTAAGAAAGTTAAGAAGAACTGCTATTCTCCAAAAAAATCCTTAGGAATTTTCTTAACTTTTTTCTTAAGAACAAACTTAAGAAAAATTGGTATTTTTCAAAATAAAATTCTCAATTTCTTTCTTGTCTTCACTTTAAGATAACTAAACCCTTGTCTTAAAATAAGTAACTCTTGGGAGGTATGTCGAAGAAATACATATTAATTTTTGGATAAAGAAATGCAAATATATATTTTCATATTTTTACATATTTTATATTATTGTGAATTTTATGAATTCCCAAATACAATTGCTTCATTATGGGTATTTTGGTATTTTAGGATTTCATAACCAGTTAATGTAGATCTAAATCATGCTATAACTAACAATGTAATTATTTTAAGGATTATTTATGATATCCTTAATATCAATTAAAGAAAATATGTATGCAATGTGTATTACATATTGACGTAAAATACTGTAGAATGGAGGCCCTGTGGTAGGCAGAGAAGACAAAGCGGCTAGCGAATCACAACTTACAAATTACCTTTGTTTTGCTTTTACAGGTAGGACGAAACCCGGTGGTCTGGCGAGTCTAGTTTTGCCCGGGCCAATCTAGTTTCGCCAAGGGCTTCTGGGCGAATCCTGAAGTTACCGCTTTTTTTCGGCACTCGCCCGTGAGAAAAAGGTGACTGGATGAAACCTGTTTTTTCAGCAGTTTTCACTGAATATCGGGACTAGCCCAAGCGAGTCTAGATTCATCCAATGTTTAAAAATCTACGCTGGTGCGAATCTGGTTCGCCCATTCCATTAATTTTGGCACGTCTAGTTTTGCATTTCTACACTCTCCCGTGCCAGCTACCAAGTGCGTGTCGGGGCACCTGCCTCGCCTCCACTTCTGACAACAATGTAGCTACTGTGTGCTGGGTTTCCAGCGGCGACGCTGAAAAGGGAGATCACCAGGGCTGTTTTTTTATAGAGTTTAAAACATTTTTATTAGCTCTCTCTCCCAAAAAGTCCAGTCAAAAAGTCTAGCTCCTCCATACGTGCAGACAAACTCGCCACACACACACAAAAGTTCATGTTCATGTTCAAATCTTCTTTTGTTTCGTCTTCATTGTAGGCTGGGTGCTCAGTCCACTTATTGTTCAGTTTCGTACCAAACATCTGGGGGCAACCCATTTCTGCTCTTAAAATGTCTACCATGGTGCCATGTATACACTACTAAAATACCTCCACTTGAAACATGCCAGTTTTATTTTTTTTGGTGGGGGTGGGGGGTTTGGTGAAATTTACACCAAGTACTTTTTTTTTGGCTTGCCATAATCACTTGATCTGGTCTGATGTCACTGTTCTAAAAACTGTGAATTGACTGGCTGTTTAGCAAGCAAGGGGATTTATCATTGGAGGGGATTATGGTGGTGCAGATAAACCTTCATAATTTAACCCTTTGCGGTCTTATGTCGGACCTGGTCCGACATCTCAATTTTCCATTTCCGGTCCAATGTCTGACCCTGTCCGACATCATCAAAAAGACGCAAAAAACAGGTCTCTAGTCGTTTTTTCTCTGGAAAAAGCACAGAAAACCATTCAATGGCCGAGTGAGACCGATAGGAGCCGAGAGAAGCCGGAAATAAAAAAATAAAAAAATAGGGGGCGTATCTCATGAATACTGATAGACCCGACACCACATAGATAACAACGGACATACACAAACAAGATAGCTGCTTCCGCATCCAGCACTCAGAGAATATCACAGACATTTGCAGAGCTTTTTGAGATGTTATAGTAATAAAATAACGACTTGGATCGCATTATTGAGGAGTTTGGTGATAAAACGAGTGATCAAGAGATGATTTATCGGTATGTACTATTATTACAAGTTACTTGAAAAATATAGCGAATGAGGGGTGGGGCGGTGCAGATGCAGTACTAAGTGTCCTGTTGATATGCAGTGCCTTTTAAACCTGTTTTACTGTGAAAAAAAATACTTTTAAACAGCGCGTCTAAAATAAACTGCGCATGTGAAAATAAATCGGACCTGACACGCCTGAGAGGCGCTGAATAAATGGACCGCAAAGGGTTAAAATACATAGACGGTTAAGGTTAGGGTTAGGGTTTAGGGTTAGGGTTTATTGATATGAAACGTATCAATCAAGCAGTTAAGCGAAAGCATTCTGGTGTAGCTGGTGAAGACCCATCAACCTCTAGCCAAGTTGAGGTGTCTGGTAGTGTTGGTACTGCTTCTACTTAAGCTACTGTCATTGAGACATGTACGGCTATGCTAAAAAAGAAACTGATTATGTTGGCATCTCAGATAAGGTCATCAACCGCAACCAGGGTGCTGCCTCAGGTCTGCCTCATCTGTGAAAAAGTGGACAAGTATATCAGACACAATCATAAGACTGTCAAAGTTCCTCTGACCAAGGCCGAAACAGAATCTGCAGGCAAGTGATATTTCTTGTGATTAATTATAGTACATATTGAGTTAGCATTGAAATCTCTTATTTGTTTGGACATGTAATGATGATAAACTCTGATTGATGATTTGTGTTTTCTTAAATTTCAGGATTGCTACAAAAGGCAGCTGAACAAAAGAAGGATGAAAAAATCGAGACATATTCGCGATGTTGACTGCATGGCCGCAGAGGCCAGGTACCAGAGAGATTGTTTTAAATGGTACACAGGATTTTTAGTCAAAAAGTCAAAAGATCTAACAGCCTTCACTGTTCCTCTCCTAATACAATTATGGCATTTGACACAGCGTTGGCACAGTTGCAACTTAACCGAGGTCAAGTAGATGTGCCTGCTAAATGCCAGGTTTCAGTTCATACCATTCTCGTCTGGGATAACATTGATTTCTGCGAAGAGACTTGTACGGGCCAAGAAACTACACATCATACCAATGGTATATGATTCAATGTAAAGAACCTTGTACTCCTGAAAATACTGAACAAAACCGTGAACCACTCAAGAAGAAACAATGCTCTTTGAAAGGTTCATGTACAGTTCCACTGGTTCCCTACCACCGCAAAAAACGGGTTTATTGATTCAGGGTGCAGACCACCTTCTTCCATTAGACCAATACCAACCATATTTGAAGAGGGCATTCGAGCATGACATGGCATACGTCCTTGTCAAGTACCTTGATACAGCTAAGAATGACCTACCGAACTGGACCGATTACAACACCCTACTCCACCGCAATGACATGATGAAGACATCGACGGTGGTATACCTACCTGTTACTGAGGCTTCCTCAATGGAAATGGACACCATTCACACTATTCTCCTGCGAGTGTTGAACTGGCTGAAACTACAAAACATTGTCATTGTTGTTGATCAGAATATTTATACTAAAGCACAAGAAATTCGATGGGCAACGAAAATATTCAAAGATGGACTAGTGATTCGCCTTGGTGAATTTCATACAACAATGTCATTCCTCGCTATCACTGGGCGCAGGTTCCGCAATGCTGGTCTACTTGGCATATTCATTGAGGCTAGAATTGTTGCAATTGGTTCCATTAATGGTGTTATGGACGGGAAGCACTACAATCGCAGCATTAGAGCTCATAAGCTTATGTACGAAGCTTTGGAACATCTACGATTTGCCTCATTTCTGGAATCTTTTGGCGACCACAGTCTAAAGGTTACAAAGTTTCTTAAATACATGGTAGAGGCTTTTCCTTCACCACTGTATGAAAATGTCAGCCAGAGCTATGACTTTCAAGACATCATCAGTGCATACCAAAGTGCCAAGAACAAAACATTTTCATTTTGGACCTCCTACATCCAAATGGTAGAGACATTGCTTTGTTTCATCAGGGGAAAGCGAGTGGCTGATTGGATGCTACGTATATCTTCAATTTGATCTATGTTGCCGTGGTATTTTGCATGTGACTGTACCAACTATTCACGGTATCTACCAGCGTATTAGATGGAGATGGTTAATTTATCAACATTGCATCCCAAGGTTCATGAATATATAGTCAATGATCATCAGTGGGTTGTGCAGCAGAATGACAAGTATGGCTTTTCTGCAAAGGCATGCGACCACATCATCAAACAGACAATAGGGATGATAAAACTAAAGGAGGCACAAATGGCTTCACCTTCAATCGCAATGCTGTGCCTAAATGGATCTTGTCTGGTTGTGAACGAGTGGCCATTGTTCGAGAATGTGAGAAGATGGCAGGCTTCCATGCAGAGACAAGAAATCGTAAAGACTTTGATGTACCAGCTAGACGGAGGGATGAGAAAGCTGTTGAAAAAATCATCGGGTGTGTTCAACAGATGATCAATTCATTACTATTGAGCATTAGCGCTAGTGTTGTGGCCACTGAAGATACTACCAGTGACCTTCAGAATGCATTTCATCATGGTGAGCAGGCATGCGCATCATTCATAAGCACCATATTTGAAGAGGTATTTTGAGTTTCATGAGACTATTAAAAAGCACAAGCTGAAGACCTCCAAACAACTGAAAAAAGTCACTGCTGTGTCAAAGGGCAAGTAAGTTGTACTAAATGGGACATGCAAGCCGTTTACAAGACTTCTGATTATAGCCAGGAAACGCAACACTGACTTACGGGACATTCTCTCATATTCACTCGGACCTGTATCGTTCCCCCTCGCCTCCTCAAATGGAACACTGGCAAAAACTGACAAATCGGTCTTGCTCAAGCACATTAGGAAACAGTGCAATAACAACTGTCTAGTTGACAAAGTGCCACCCAGGAATGCTCTCATCATTGATGCTATGGCCTTCATCCAAGTTCTCTCCAAGAACTTATCTGGTACGTTTGAAGAACTAGCTACATTTCTCTTCAAGAAAATTGCGCACATTGCTGAACGTGACCAGAACAGCCGTGTTGACTTTATTTGTGACAGATACCCTCCTGTCAGTAGTAAAGCATCAGAACACAAGCGGCGTTTGGTATCAGGATCCCAAGTACGCCATATCTGTGGTGCCGTGCAGAAACTTCCTTTGCGATGGAAAAACTTTTTAATGAGTGGCCCAAACAAAGAAGCTCTCATTGAGTTCCTTTTTCAAATGTGGCAAAATGCTAGCCCATTTACCCTAAAGGATACTGTCTTGTTTGTCTCACATGGGGTGCAATGTCACAATGTCAAATACGTGTGATGGATGCCAGAACCTGTGCTGCGACCACGAGGAAGCTGGACACAAAACTGTTGCTTCATTGCAAGCATGTTGCAATGACGTCCAGTGATATACTTGTCAAGAGTCCAGACACAGATGTGGTAATAATACAACTGTCTCATCTTGATCACATGACGTCATCTGTTATTCCAGACAGGGGCAAAGCATACAAGTTGGACTCTGGATCGCAACTCTTCTCATATTGGCATTGATATGTGTAGAGCATTGATAGGTCTGCATGCGCTTACTGTCTGCGACTCCACAAGCGCTTCCCATGGGAAAGGCAAGAAGCATCCATTTGATATGGTTTGTAAAAGACTTCAGTACAAAAACCTATGTGCCCAGTTTGGGATGGACTTCAATCTGCCTCAAGATGTAGCTTCTGGATTGGAGACATTTGTGACTGAACTGTATGGCTATCCATGTGTTAATGAAGCAAGATACAAGCTTTTTTGTTTTCATCCTGCTAATGAAAAGGCTCTGTCTCTCACATCAGATTCTCTGCTGCTCCATTCAAAAAGGGCTAATTACCAGGTGTGCACTGATTGGCGCGCTGCTGAGAAAGTTATCAATGCCCCAAGTCCAATTGGATATGGTTGGACAACGCAAGACAATGACTTGGTCATCCAGTGGATGACGTGTGACCCTGCACCTGAGCATGTTCTCCATCATGTGCATTGTGGGTGTAAAAAGACACAATGCGTGAAGGACAGTTGCTCCTGCAACAAAAACGAAGTTGCTTGTACAGAACTCTGCCTGTGTCGGATGGGGTAATGGTGACAAACCATTGTTGATGCCTTATTTGAAGATTCTGATGATGACAGTGATGAGGATAACTGAAATGGAAACTTTGACACCATTTGTTGCCGATCTGATATGTTAATGTAAAATAGTTAGGAATCTGATAATATTCTGATCTATGATGTCATCATTTCATGTATAACAAGCTTCTGATTTTGATATTTTTAAAATGTCATGGTAAATGCAAGTTACTTGGTGGATTATTTTTATCAATACAACAAGCAATCTGATATCCATGATGTTCATTGGATTCTCTTCTTAATTTGCATAATGAATCAACAAATGATCTCCGGTGGAACAGAAGGGAGCTCATCATTGTATGAACATGTTCTGTTCATCATATAGTCCTATTTAAGTCTTAATACCTGGAATGTCTGGTTGTCAGAAGCTGACACACTTGCCGTTTTTTTGTGAAATAGCAACATTTTAATTAGCTCTTGTTGTGTTAATTAGCATTTTGGGAAAATTCATCATTTAAAAAAAAAAAAAAAAAAAAACTACCAGAACTACAGTAATGCTTGATGTGTAAAGCATTATTGTATGACATGATTTAAAGTGTGAGTTAACTTGTTTGAACTAAAAGTAGATCTAAAATGTGTTGTTCTCAAGTGATGATGTAATAAACTGACCTCTGGTGACCTTGTTTTATGTTCCATTGAATTGTCTTTCATATCACTCTATAGCCCTGAATGTGACAAAGCAAATGAGTGGTCATTTGCTGATATATGACATTATCTCAAAGATACTGTGTTTTTTTTATTTTATTTTTTTATATACTCTAACCCTAGATTTCAGCTCAAAACTTACTACATGGACTAATGACAATTTTAACTCTCACACAAAAACTCATGGAGATATTTTGATCAAAGATGTAGGAGACCAAGGGCTAACAATTGGTGCAAAAAAACAGCTTGCCCCTCAAGTTATGAAACTATGAAAATAATTTTCTAGCCACTTTTTTTTGTAATGGGAACCTGGCCTATTAAAATATAGTAAAGATTGTAACAGGGTCAATAATGCTCCTGTTATATTTCATGTATTTATTTGTCACTTCTATGTTTTATTTTTTATAATTGTACACTTTGATTTGATTAGTGCATGTTTTTTATATATTAAATCGACTAGCACTTTGTAATTGATTTATCACTTTCTAGTAGCTTCTCCACTCAGTCCCCTTGTAATGCCTTATTGGTAGTTTTACACACCTGCATACAAATAGCCCACATCGCATGTAAACGGGATGGCCATCCTGGGGGTTTGTGTCTGTTTGTCTGTCCTTTGTTTGTGGTTTTGTTCGTGCAGGAGTGGGAACACAATTGTAACGTTTGGAACAGAGTGTAACAGGGAAGTAAAACAAGCCTGTATGGACTTTCCTGACGAGGTATTTGGCTGATTATTTGTGTATTTTTAGAACGGGGTACCCCTCCGCACCTGTGCAATTTATTATTTTGTATTTGTTTTGTTGTATTATTATTATTATTATTATTGTTATGATTCATTTATTTATGAATGTGACTGCGAAGCTGTATGTTTTTGTCATTGTTTTCATTTAAATGTGTTCTGGCAGAGGCAAGGTCGGCAGCGTTGTTTGTTAAACTAGTCGGCAGTCACACGTAATTAATAAACTCATGCAGATTGTGGCCAAGGGGTAATAGAATAATTACTAGCTAGTTAAACCCCTCGGCCACGGTATATAAACCTGCAGTGCTCTCAGTTCATGGTGGGTGTACAGAGGAGAGCGAGAGGAGAAAGGAGAAAAGAAAAGTTAAAAAGTACACAGGATCAGCGACAGCATCTGCCCAGCCTGACCTGTGTGTTTTGTGTTCAACCTGTGTGTTTTCTTCCTGCATCTGGCCTGACGTCACCACGCGGCCAACCCTGTCACACTGACGTACAGTATGCCGGTTTGAACAAGCAGCCCTGGTGTCCTGCCTTTTCAACCGCAGCTGGAAACCCAGCACACTGTGGCTACATTGTTGTCAGAAGTGGAGGCGAGGCAGGTACCCCGACATGCACTTGGAAGCTGGCAGGGGAGAGTGTAGAAATGCAAAACTAGACTCACCCAAATAACTGTCATAGGCAAAACTAGATTGGCCCAGCATTGATGTTGAAGCTTTGGACGAAACTAGACTTGCCCAAATAATGGCACAGGCGAACCAGATTCATCCAGCATAGATTTTGAAGCGTTGGATGAAACTAGACTCGCCTGAGCGAGTCCTGAAATTCAGTGAAAACTGTTGAAAAAACTGGTTTCGCCGAATCATCTTTTTCAAGTTCTGGGCCAATCTAGATTCACCTGATTGGAGGCGGGCAAGTGCCGAAAAAAAGTGGTAACTTGGAGATTCACCCAGAAGCCCTTGGCGAACCTAGATTGGCCCGGGCAAAACTAGACTCGCCAGAACAACGGGTTTCGCCCTTAGCATTATATATATATATATATATTTTGATTCCTTTGCCGTCCCGTGTGCATTGCACTTAAGCAAAAAACAAACAAACAAAAAACGTCCACAAGTCACATTTTCTAAATAAATTCTCCAAAGCAGTTAACGTTCTTGTTTACAATTCAAATGACAAAGTTTAGTAGTAATAGTAGAAATGGACGACAAAAAAAGCAAAGTGTATTTGGGCTGATGATCATTTCAAGATATTTCCTAAAGAAACTGTACATGCAGAGGTAATTATTTTGCATATCTTAAATGTGTCTTTGGAGAAAATATGATCGATCGCTATTCAGCTTCAGAATCACACATTAAACAAAAGGCTACTACAGAGGCAACTGAACAGAACGTAAAATAAACAGCTTTCAGAAAGTCAGCGCAGACAAGAAGTATTCCTGTCTGCAAGTTAAATCAGTACTAAAACGATCCAGCACAGCCACCTCGCTTCAACCTGCTGCTTACTTTTTCACAGTTGGAATTTTAGACCCAAATAGCCACGTTCTCTATGTTCTGACTCGGTACTAATAAAACAAATTATTGGATGGGACAAAATAATATGACAGCGAACGTGCTGCATACATAAAGTATGCCAGATGCCCTTGGGTGACCGGTGGCTGTTTCTAATCGATTTCCACATCTGTATAACTTGGCAAAGCTTTGCCTTAACTTCCAACCAATTCAGTGGATGCAGAACGTGCAGTCTCAATGTATGGGCAAGTCAACTGCTGGGGGATGCTGCATGCTTGCCTTTAACAAATGACAGCACTATGTTTTAGTAAGGAAGCAAGTACCACTATTTTTAGGCTTTATAGTGTTCTGAAATATAAAAATACTTTCTACTTAGGTTTATTTAATGTTTAAACAGGTCCGCGAAATCCTAATTTTATTTCGCAACATACCCGTGAAAAATACATAAATTTACCGTGATTCAAGTAGACTGTAACAGGGGGGCAGTAGTGTGGAGTAGTGGTTAGGGCTCTGGACTCTTGACCGGAGGGTTGTGGGTTCAATCCCAGGTTGGGACACTGCTGCTGTACCCTTGAGCAAGGTACTTTACCTAGATTGCTCCAGTAAAAACCCAACTGTATAAATGGGTAATTGTATGTAAAAATAATGTGATATCTTGTAATAATTGTAAGTCGCCCTGGATAAGGGCGTCTGCTAAGAAATAAATAATAATAATAATAACAGGGCAAGGAGCCCTGTACAGTGTTCTGTTTATTTATTTTTAGAACGGGCTTTCCTCCTTTGCCCCTGTGTTATTTTGTATTTGGTTTGTATTATTATTATTGTCATTATGTTTTATTGTATTTATATGACGGCGAAGCGCAGTGTATTTTGTTATTGTTTCTGTATTTAGTTATTGTATTTAAATGATGACGAGAGCCGTGCGGCCTAGGTTTTTATATTGTTTTGTTTTATTTAAAATGTGGTCTGGCAGAGGCGAGACTGGTGCTCGTCCTCTGTCAGGAATAATTTATAAACCTCGTGCAGACAATGGCCATCTCCCGAATTAATTAGGTGATTTAATTTGTTGCTAATCGGGAGGTGGTCACCTGCATAAAAGCCTGCAGCTCGCTGCACTCGGGGGGTGTTACAGCAGAGCGAGCGAGTGAGGAGCGAGGGAAAACGAAACTAAACGAAAAAGAAAATCCAAGATCAGTGAAGGCTACTGCCCAGCCTGACCTGGATCATTTATTATTATTTTGTGTTCAAGATTTGTTTTGTTTACCTTTTTTATTTCGCTCTGTGAGCACTGTGTTTTCTGTTTGAACTTTTTATTTTATTTTTGTTACTTAAATAAAACGGCGCCGCAGCGTCGTTTGTTTTGAACTGCAGTATTTGGTGTCAGTTTGTTTTTAGTTCCTGCTTCTGACCTGATGTCACAACTCAGCCAGCCTGTTACAACCCCTAATCATTATACATCTGAATTTAAAAGGTGTTCAGTCTTTAGGTACTGTTTTTACCCTTAAGAAGACCATGATCTATTCGCCCGACTACAATCTAGTCACAAGGGTTATCTCCGTTTTCGGATGCCGTAGTCCTACGGACAGACCTGTAAGCAGATTCCCCAGGTAGAAGCACAATTTTCGGTCAATTAAATAGAGTTTCATGCTGCTGCTGGGAGTTGGGCCACGATAGTTTTTTTTTTTTTTTTTTTTTAAACAGCTGCATTTCTTTATTTATAATCCAGGTAGGCCTGACAGAATGGGCACTGGACCTGTGGCATTTTCCTAGGGTTGCTTGTTTGCAGGGGCTTGTGCCTGCGGCTGTTGTTCGCGATTACGGTAATTACGCCAGCCTCTGTGCCCAGAAAACAGTTTGGTGCATTAGCCCTAGCAGAGGCTGCATGAGTCTGCACCTGCTTCCTGGGCTGAGGGTGCCTGTTTCGCCAATGCTTTGCCTGTTTGTGGGCTGCTGCACAGGCCTTCTTCAGCATAACTTCCGTGCAAAAAATCAGGAAGAACCATCGGGGCCGAGTGCTGGTATAGCAGCAGCAACCCTATCAAAGACAGAACATTTGGGCTCATCTTCCATGGACCAAGGCGCCTGCAACGCCATGGTAGCTCATCTGACCAGGGCACTGAGCTTCTCTGACAAGGAAGGGCTTACCGCGGGAGCCAAAACATCAGATTCCACATCCTCAGATGGGAAAAATGAGAAATGAATACTTGGACATTCAGGTCCTTAGATGCAGCAAAGGACAGGGTGCCCTGTGCTGGCTCTGGGTCAGCCAATGATAGAGACACAAATGGCAAAATCATAGATGAAGAAAAAAAAATAGCAAATATATTAAATGATTACTTTTCACAGGTTTTTACAAAGGAGCACACGGACAACATGCCCGACATGTCGACCTGTTCCTATCCAATTTTAAATAACTTTAGCATAACAGAGGCAGAAGTGTTAAATGGACAAGGAACTCTTAAAATAAACAAATCCCCTGGGCCGGATGAGATCCTCCCAATAGTACTCAAAGAAATGAAATAAGTTATTTACAAACCGCTAACCAAGATCATGCAACAGTCTCTTGACACAGGGGTTGTACCGACAGACTGGAAAATTGCAAACGTAATAACGATCCACAAAAAGGGAGACAAAACCAAACCAGGTAACTACAGACCAGTAAGCCTGACTTCTATTATATGTAAACTTATGGAAACTATAATAAGATCCAAAATGGAAAATTACCTATATGGTAACAATATCCTGGGAGACAGACAGCATGGTTTTGGGAAAGGGAGATCGTGTCTAACTAAACTGCTTGACTTTTTTGAGGATGCAACATTGAAAATGGATAATTGCAAAGCATACGACATGGTTTATTTAGATTTCCAGAAAGCTTTTGACAAAGTCCCGCATAAAAGATTAATTCTCAAACTGAACGCAGTAGGGATTCAAGGAAATGCATGCACATGGATTAGGGAGTGGTTAACATGTAGAAAACAGAAAGTACTGATTAGAGGAGAAACCTCAAAATGGAGCGAGGTAACCAGTGGTATACCACAGGGATCAGTATTAGGTCCTCTATTATTCCTAATCTACATTAATGATTTAGATTCTGGTATAGTAAGCAAACTCGTTAAATTTGCAGACGACACAAAAATAGGAGGAGTGGCAAACACTGTTGCAGCAGCAAAGGTCATTCAAAATGATCTAGACAGCATTCAGAACTGGGCAGACACATGGCAAATGAAATTTAATAGAGAAAAGTGTAAAGTATTGCATGCAGGCAATAAAATTGTGCATTATAAATATCATATGGGAGATACTGAAATTGAAGAAGGGAACTATGAAAAAGACCTAGGAGTTTATGTTGACTCAGAAATGTCTTCATCTAGACAATGTGGGGAAGCTATAAAAAAGGCCAACAAGATGCTCGGATATATTGTGAGAAGTGTTAAATTTAAATCAAGGGAAGTAATGTTAAACCATTACAATGCATTAGTAAGACGTCACCTAGAATATTGTGTTCAGTTCTGGTCACCTCGTTACAAAAAGGATATTGCTGCTCTAGAAAGAGTGCAAAGAAAAGCAACCAGAATTATCCCGGGTTTAAAAGGCATGTCGTATGCAGACAGGCTAAAAGAATTGAATCTATTCAGTCTTGAACAAAGAAGACTAGGCGGCGATCTGATTCAAACATTCAAAATCCTAAAAGGTATAGACAATGTCGACCCAGGGGACTTCTTTGACCTGAAAAAAGAAACAAGGACCAGGGGTCATAAATGGAGATTAGATAAAGGGGCATTCAGAACAGAAAATAGGAGGCACTTTTTTACACAGAGAATTGTGAGGGTCTGGAACCAACTCCCCAGTAATGTTGTTGAAGCTGACACCCTGGGATCCTTCAAGAAGCTGCTTGATGAGATTCTGGGATCAATAAGCTACTAACAACCAAACGAGCAAGATGGGCTGAATGGCCTCCTCTCGTTTGTAAACTTTCTTATGTTCTTATGATACCTGAACCGTGGGGGCACAGTAATTGGACATGCTGTTAATCAATATATATGAATATATAGAGGAGCAATCTACAGCAGATGGGGCAGATGCTACAGTATCTTTGAAAGATCAATTGGTGTCATGACTAGCTCTTTGCATAACTGTTTCATTTAAAAAACTTAACAAAATGCTGCTCAAATTCAAAAACTGTATGACCAGTAAACTCATAGTTGACAAAGCTTGGTCCTTGCTGCCTGTATTTACAATAGCCATGATTCTCAGGGACTAGGTTTTTGGAGAGGATACAGGCTTGTTAGCTGGAACATAACCTGGGCACTGTTTCGCAGGATGGCATGGAGCTTTAGGAAGCAGTCCAGAGCCTCTTCAAGTCTCTTCAGCTTCTTGTAGGTCAATCCTAAAAAACATGGATACATGCACATGAAATGAAAGTAGCTTAGTCAAATTCTCCACCCAGTATAATAAGAGTTAATGGTTATTTGAATAGATATTTATACACAAGAACATTCATTTTAGTACCTTTAGCAAGCTACTGAAAGACTGATTATCTGCACTGAACTCAGGTTCAGAAATAGAGACCCTGTGTGCTTGCTTTAACAAAATGCAACCAAGGGAACTACTACTGTTGCTCTGGCTACTCCTAATTCCTTTAGACATACAAGATAAAATGCTGTTTAGTTGAATACTGGAGACCGTTTACAAAATTTCTGCTAAGCGTCAGCCTCTGGAGCCAAATGTCACAGGCTGTACAACTTAATCAGTTCTGAAGAAAGGTGTTTTTTTTATTTTGCCAGCTGAAGTTTGTGACAGAAAATGTCACCCCTCTGGTTACATCAATCAAAATGTTAGAAAGCGAAGTAACCCATGTTCACCACGTTTATGCCATACTTGGTGTGATAATTAAAATTATACTTCAACAAAAATCTGAAGGTGGCTTTCATGACTATGGGACTGAAACGTATGCTCTGCTAAACTACCAACCACTCAGCGTAAGTGAAAGGCTCGCCTTTTTTTTCCATTCGATGTTTAACAAGTGGCAGGAAACAACACGGCGCTAAGATGACACTATTCTATTACAGAGCACAAAAATAAAACTGACTATTTATAAACTTGATTAAACACGTCACAGGTGTATGTATGTTAAACAGTGACACAGGTTTATATATAATACACATGATTATATTTTCTTCACCTATTCACACAAAGTGTTTAGCGATCTTAGCCCCATGCCCCGCTGGTACTACGATTTACTGAGCTGATTAAGAATCTATATAAATAGCCATTCGAAAAGACATGACTTTAATTAACGCAAGAACAGAGAAAGATACGACCATGCCCCGCTTGAGTAATGAAGATCGCCTGGTTGCTATCGGCATGATTGAAGGTGGCCTGTATGTGAGAGAAGTTGCCCAGAGAATGAGATGTTCTGCTTCAACAATCAGCAGAGAAACCAGGAAACCAGATCCGACTGATCCATCTGCGTAATCATTTTCAGACTGCAGTGGCTACAGCACGAGAAATTCCAGGAAAAAATAACCTGCGCATCAGCAGAATGACTGTGGCTCGCCATCTGCATGAAAATCGGAGGCTGTTCCGGGGGTAACATGTTGACAGCTGAGAGACGAAATTGCCATCTTCTGTGGGCCAGAGAACATCTGAGGTGGTGGCAGAGAGAGTGGTGTGGTGTTTTATTCACCGATGAATGCCGTTTTGCCCTTGACAGACCTGACGGAAGATAACGTGTGTGTAAAGACGTCATGGTGAGCGTTATGCTGACTGTTGCATTGTTCAAGCCAACCGGTGGGGTAGTGGAAGTGTGATGATGTGGGGAGGAATCTCCTTTAACACAATAATGCCTTTGCTGCAGATTGAGGGCAACCTATAAATTTTATATATATAACAATAAATATAAATTTTTTATATATATATATATATATATTGTAAAGTAGCGGGTTATGAGAAACAGCAGGGAGGGGGTTAAAACCTCCCTGCTAGAGAAATGCACTGTTTTGATTTGTGTTCTGTTTTGATTTGTGTTGCTTTATTGTTTTGTTTAAATTGTTTAATTGTTTTATTGTTAATTGTCATCCGCACCTGGGCGTTATTGGAAATTAAACCCAGGTGCGGGGGTTTAAAAAGAGAGCAAGCAGTCTGCTCGAGGCTGCTAAAGAGAAGGAGGCAGAAAGGAGTGCTCTGCTTCCTAGCAGTCCCGAGGAGAAAGGTACAGTGCAAACCTGTGTGCTTAAGTTTTGTGGAACAGGGAAACGGCTTAGCCGTCCTGTGATAGTTAGGTTCCTGCGTGTGTAGTTAGTGCTCAGAAAGAGCTAGGTGTTTATTTTGTGTACTTTGTTTTACTTTTGTGTGTTATTAAAAAAATTGCGCAACCGCGCTGAAAAATCCATTTCTTGTGTCTGGGTCGCATTCTTAAAGGGGCAACGAACTCGAGAGGGTGAGTCCTTTTACATATGGTGGCAGAAAGTGTGGGCGCCCCTAAGACCCCCCAAAAAAAAATGGATTTACTGCAAATGATCGAGCAGATTACAAAGAAGGCTGTTGCTCAGAGAGAGCAACTTGGGAGATGGGAGAGAGAGATGGGGTTGGCCCCAGTGAAGAGAAGGGAGCCAACAGAATTGGAGCTGCTGCTCCAAGAATGGGAGCAGGCTAGCGGAGCTCCGCAGCCTCCCGAGCCAGAGGGGGAGGAGCCGCCGCTGCCGGAACCCAGAGAGGAGGAGCCTCCGCTTCCGGAGCCCAGAGGGGAGGAGCCGCCGCTTCCGGAGCCCAGAGGGGAGGAGCCGCCGCTTCCGGAGCCCAGAGGGGAGGAGCCGCCGCTTCCGGAGCCCAGGGGGGAGGAGCCGCCGCTTCCGGAGCCCAGAGGGGAGGAGCCGCCGCTTCCGGAGCCCAGAGGGGAGGAGCCGCCGCTTCCGGAGCCCAGAGGGGAGGAGCCGCCGCTTCCGGAGCCCAGAGGGGAGGAGCCGCCGCTTCCGGAGCCCAGAGGGGAGGAGCCGCCGCTTCCGGAGCCCAGGGGGGAGGTGAAAAGTATACCTCCACCACAGCCCCGACCACCGCCCCTACGGTCCAGTCCGGCACCGCTGCGTCCAGTCCCTCACCCCTTGCTCCAGGACACCCGGCCGGTCTTCCCGGACCTTCCTGCGCTGGACCTTGAGCCCAGGAGTGTGCAGCACTGGCCACAGCTTTTCCCCTGGTTCCCTGCTCCGCTCTTCCCGAGCACCCAGACGTCGCTGGGCTGCTGCCAGACGTCGCTTTTGCTCCCCCTGTTCGCTGCTTCGCTTCCCCTGGGGGATCGGACATCACTGCGCCGGTTCCCAGGGGAAGATCTCTGCCCACTGCTGCATCCTCCAGTGCCACGGTCTACGCTCCGGTCGCCCCTGTCGAACCGTTGGATCCCCTTGTCGCCGGTGCGCGGTCCCTACCTGGCTGAGCCGGGATGTGGACCGATCCACCCTCGAGCCTGCCCGTGGAAGAGGGCAAGAAGGGACATTTATGGTCTTGAGGGTGGGTGGTTATGTTTTAGGGGAGGAGGTGGCCGTCTCGTGGCCTGTGTCTTGTAAAGACAAGGGGGGGGATATGTAAAGTAGCGGGTTATGAGAAACAGCAGGGAGGGGGTTAAAACCTCCCTGCTAGAGAAATGCACTGTTTTGATTTGTGTTCTGTTTTGATTTGTGTTGCTTTATTGTTTTGTTTAAATTGTTTAATTGTTTTATTGTTAATTGTCATCCGCACCTGGGCGTTATTGGAAATTAAGCCCAGGTGCGGGGGTTTAAAAAGAGAGCAAGCAGTCTGCTCGAGGCTGCTAAAGAGAAGGAGGCAGAAAGGAGTGCTCTGCTTCCTAGCAGTCCCGAGGAGAAAGGTACAGTGCAAACCTGTGTGCTTAAGTTTTGTGGAACAGGGAAACGGCTTAGCCGTCCTGTGATAGTTAGGTTCCTGCGTGTGTAGTTAGTGCTCAGAAAGAGCTAGGTGTTTATTTTGTGTACTTTGTTTTACTTTTGTGTGTTATTAAAAAAATTGCGCAACCGCGCTGAAAAATCAATTTCTTGTGTCTGGGTCGCATTCTTAAAGGGGCAACGAACTCGAGAGGGTGAGTCCTTTTACAATATATATATATATATATACACAAACTGTATATATACACATACACCAGTGCTACACCGTGTGGTAGATGACCGCGACTGGAGTTATGCGTCCCGAGCCGTAGAGCATGCATCGAGAGGCCTCTATCGCTAAAATGATTTATTTCTTTATTTTCTCTTTTAAAAAAAAAAAAAAATGTAAACCTATATTTACTTTGAACTTCTGATATTTCGCCAGGTAACCTTCTGCTGAGGAAAATAGTCCCTAACATAATTAGAATAGAAAAACGACAAACGCAGAGAAAACTGTTTTTATTATTATTATTTGGCTAACATATTTATTTATTGGGGTCTTACTCTTTCTTATTATAATTTATCTGGACATGTACAATTGTTGTATAGTCCGTGTTGTATAGAGTCGGACTCGAAACTTGTTGGAGGCGGGGTGTTATTCAAGCTGGCAGGGAGTGGATTGGCTGTTGCGGAAAGAACTGAAACAGGGTTGGCTGTTTGACTGGCTAGTTTTGTGGCAGGGCGTTGTTTGGATCCAGCTAATGACAGAATTGTGGACCAATCGTGTCTTTCCTGTTGATTTGTTGTCCAGTAGCTGCAAATTGAGCCTTCATTACAGTGTCCTGTCACAGACATGATTTCCCCTGTCTCTAGACCAGCGTCAGAAAGTAACTGAACAGTAGTTGCTCTTATACAGTGGTTGGCATTGATGGTATCAATGTTTAAGTAGCTTTTTATGTTATCAGATTAGTTGTAGATTGGAATGTTAAGGGAAAAAGCTGGTACTTATGCGTGGATTGATTTAAAATTTAGTTCACAGTTAAGCACTTCAACGTTCCAGTGGGCATCTATGCAAAATAGAAGCCTGCTAAATCTAGAAGCTGATTGGCTGTTAACACTCAATCGTTTTCTAATATATATATATATATATATATATATATATATATATATATATATATATATATATATACACACACACACACAGTGCCTTGCAAAAGTATTCAGTCCCCTGACCAATTCTCTCATATTACTGAATTACAAATGGTACATTGAAATTTCGTTCTGTTTGATATTTTATTTTAAAACACTGAAACTCAAAATCAATTATTGTAAGGTGACATTGGTTTTATGTTGGGAAATATTTTTAAGAAAAATAAAAAACTGAAATATCTTGCTTGCATAAGTATTCAACCCCTGTGCTGTGGAAGCTCCCAGTTTACACCGATGAAAGAAATTGCCCTAACAAGGACACAATTACCTTACCATTGGCCTCCACCTGTGAGCCATTAAAGTTGCTGTCACATTTTCTGGATAAAAAAAAACACTGTTGAAGGATCATTGGTCAGGCTGTGAATCTGAAGGAAAATGAAGACCAAAGAGCATTCTACAGAAGTTAGAGATAAATTAATACAAATGCATAGATTAGGGAACGGGTACAAAATAATATCCAAGTGTTTAGATATCCCAGTGAGCACAGTTGGATCAATAATCAGGAAGTGGAAGCTGCATCACACCACCCAGGCCCTGCCAAGAAAAGGCCGTCCCTCAAAACTCAGCACTCAAACAAGAAGGAGACTTGTGAGAGAAGCCACAGAGAGGTCAACAATCACTTTGAATGAGCTACAGAGTTCAGTGGCTGGGAGTGGAGTAATGGTGCACCAGTCAACCATATCAAGAGCTCTGCATAACACTGGCATGTATGGGAGGGTGGCAAGAAAGAAGCCGTTACTCAAAAAGTACCATCTGAAAGCACGTCTGGAGTTTGCCAGAAAGCATGAGAGTCACCCAGCTGCAATGTGGGAAAAGGTTTTCTGGTCAGATGAGACCAAGACAGCGCTATGTGTGGCGCAAACCTAACACTGCTCATGCCTCAAGACACACCATCCCTACAGTGAAGTATGGTGGTGGCAGCATCATGCTGTGGGGATTCTCATCAGCAGGGACTGGGCATCTTGTTAAAATTGAAGGAAGAATGGATGGAGCGAAATACAGGGAAATACTGCAAGAGAACCTGCTTCAGTCTGCTAAAAAACTGAAGCTTGGGAGGAAATTCACCTTTCAGCAGGACAATGATCCCAAAGCAACATTGGAGTGGCTCAAGAACAAAAAGGTGAATGTCCTACAGTGGCCCAGTCAAAGTCCTGATCTCAATCCCATTAAGAATCTGTGGCACTATTTGAAAATTGCTGTCCACAAGCGTCGTCCAACCAACCTGAACAACCTGGAGCAAATCTGCCAAGAAGAATGGGCCAAAATCACTCTGACACTGTGTGCAAAGCTGGTACATACTTACCCCAAAAGACTTAAAGCTGTTATTGCAGCGAAAGGTGGCTCTACCAAATATTAATGTGTGGGGGTTGAATACTTATGCAAGCAAGATATTTCAGTTTTTTATTTTTCTTAAAAATATTTCACAACATAAAACCAACGTCACCTTACAATAATTGATTTTGAGTTTCAGTGTTTTAAAATAAAATATCAAACAGAACGAAATTTCAATGTAGCATTTTTAATTCAGTAATATGAGAGAATTGGTCAGGGGTCTGAATACTTTTGCAAGGCACTGTGTATATATATATATATATATATATATATATATATATATATATATATATATATATATA
Organism: Acipenser ruthenus; assembly: GCF_902713425.1. Taxonomy (NCBI): domain Eukaryota; kingdom Metazoa; phylum Chordata; class Actinopteri; order Acipenseriformes; family Acipenseridae; genus Acipenser; species Acipenser ruthenus. Next base: position 27,291,656 of record NC_081196.1, read on the forward strand.
TATATACACACACACAGTGCCTTGCATAAGTATTCACCCCCCTTGGACTTTTCCACATTTTGTAGTGTTACAACCTGGAATTAAAATGGATTTAATTAGGATTTTTTGTCACTGATCTACACAAAATAGTCCATAATGTCGAAGTGGGGGAAAAAATCTACATATTTTTCAAAATTATTTACAAATGTATTGACCCCCTTTGCTGTGACACCCCTAAATAAGCTCTGGTGCAACCAATTGCCTTCAGAAGTCACATAATTAGTTGAATGGAGTCCACCTGTGTGCAATTAAAGTGTTACATGATCTCAGATTAAATACACCTGTTTCCGGAAGGCCCCAGAGTTTGTTAGAGAGCATATCTAAACAAACAGCATCATGAAGACCAAGGAGCTATCAAAACAAGTCCGGGATAAACTTCGGCAGGGACTGGGAAACTGGTCAGGATTGAGGGCAAGATGGATGAAGCCAAATACAGGGAAATTCTAGAGGAAAACCTATTTCAGTCTGCAAGAGGCCTGGGACTGGGGCGGAGGTTCACCTTCCAGCTGGACAATGACCTTAAACACACAGCCAAAGCTACACTGGAGTGGTTTAAAAACAAGAACCTGAATGTCTTAGAATGGCCCAGTCAAAGCCCAGACCTCAATCCAATTGAGAATCTGTGGCAAGACTTGAAAATTGCTGTTCACCAACGGTCCCCATCCAACTTGACAGAGCTTGAGCAATTTTGCCAAGAAGAATGGGCAAAAATTGCAGGATCCAGATGTGCAAAGCTGGTAGAGACTTACCCAAAAAGACTCACAGCTGTAATTGCTGCCAAAGGTGCTTCTACAAAGTATTGACTCAGGGGGGTGAATACTTATGCAACCAACAAATGTATTTTTTTTTTTGTTTAATTAACTTTTGTGTCACAATAAAAAAATATTTGCACCTTCAAAGTGTTAAGTATGTTGTGTAAATCAAATGGTAAAAATCCCAATTAAATCCATTTTAATTCCAGGTTGTAACACTACAAAATGTGGAAAAGTCCAAGGGGGGGTGAATACTTATGCAAGGCACTGTATATATTATATATATATATATATATATATATATATATATATATATATATATATATAATGCTTAGTAGCTGTCAGGTGCCAAATCTCAGTTCTGGGCATCACTTTGTCAGGGACTATTCTGCAGATTTCCGGATCCTGTAGCCCCAAAACAAATATAGTTACTGAAAAATGTACCTACTACAGGACAGGCTTTTACGCCAAATGCTAAAAGTACTGAAAACAATTCAGGACACATACCGAGAGTGAAAATCTGGGTTGAAAAGCAAAAGTAGTTCACAAAATAAAAATCAGTATTACAGCAATGTGCTATGCTTAACCTTCTGCACTGCCTTCCTCCTTGATTTGACACTGAAAATGTAACTGTGGTCACTCTAGAGAAGTGGTTATTTTATATTTGTGGTCTTTACTTCAGATTTGACCTACCCAATGACTTACCCAAGTTATACAGAGCTTCGGTGCAGGAAGAGTCATTTCTCAGGGCTTCTTTGTAAAACTCTCCAGCCTTTTCATAGTCACCATTTACAAATACAGAGTTCCCTTTGTTGATGAGTGCAGCAGGGTTATATCTATCAGCATTCATAGCCAGGTCTGCGTATCTATCTGCTTGTCCATATTCTTTTTCCTGTTTCAGTACAGCAATACATTATTAAAACAGACCCCCATTATTAGGACATATTTGTTGATAAAAACTGGGCTGCAGTGTACAGGCCCAGGGTCCAAGCTAACTTGTTTGTCTATAATTCCAGGGGATGAAAGCAACACACATGCAAAAAAGGTATTTTGATTTTTAAACAAATTATTTTGAATAGAAATGTTTCAAGTACTTAATCATGGGAACTTTTTCTAAATCTGTTCTTTCTTATGTCAGCTGCATTACCAACTTGATCCATGGTCTAGGTGAAGTGGCTCAATGACTGGCTTCCAATTATATCAGACGCTACATTGTAATAGAAGCTGAATATAGAATGCCACAGTGTTTAAATCAAGAAAACTGATTATGCAGTGTGAAGGGGGTTCCAGTAGGAAGATGTAAGTCTGAAAAAACTGTCCCATGTTGTTATTAAACCCCAGTATGTAAGACCTACATAGGGAAGTGCAGTGAAGTAAATGGTTTTGTGAGCCAGTAATAAACTATATTTTCATTCTTTCCAAATTACTAATAGGCACTAGATTCTTGCCATTTTTATAGATGCAAGTAACTAATATATTTTTTTTTAAATATCTGAATCTGTACTGCTACGCAAAACTTACCAGAAAATAAAGGAATGAGAGGTTAGTAGCAGCTGCACTTTTCACACGACTGTCCTTTTTCTCAAACATTTTCAGCGTTTCCACTGCCTACCGAAAATAAGAGAGAACCCACTTTGAATTACTGTTCTTATTCAACTTTTCTTTTTTTCCCACATATCAGCATACCTTTCTAATAATCACGTACAATGCAGTACAGTAAAGGATTTATCATTCAACAACTGCAAAGTAGGAAATAAAGGTCCACAAGAAGTGGACTGGGAAAATAAGTGAGAGTGGTTCTCTGAAGTGTTTAAATGCTAAGAAAAGCATGTTGGGTTTCACAGAATGAATAAAGGCTGGTTTATACTCCATTCCTCAGCTGTCGTTAAAGAGCAAAGCGACCAACGATCATCGCTGTTGCGTCGCCTGACAATCGAAAACAACAGTTGCTGAGAGTTCAAATCAACTGAACTTTGACCTTGTCGCTGACCTTGTTACTAAGTGATAGAACATTCAAATGGATGAAAGGCTATTTATTGAGAAGCTGCTCAGTATAATTACTGCCCATCCCTGTATGCAGTAAATAGAGTTTATAAAGATCAGCAGACAAAAAAGAATGCTTGTGAATCCATTGCTGAACAAATGCAATCAACCGGCAAATGAAAAGATTCAAGATTGTGTTTCTTCACCAGCACATAATGTCAACTTATATCTCAATAGAAGTTCAAATAATATTAAAACAACCGCAGTGCAGAACTATAGGACAATACAATTGAATTATAAACAGTATATAACAAATAAACAAGCATTTAAATCAAGTGATTCATCTATCTATCTACCAACCTACCTACTCCATACAGTAAATGTATTGCAAGGATAGAAATTCCCTGTGTTTCCTCAGCTTTTCCACATAAAACTGTGACTTTTTCACTGTGATTCTTTTTACAATCATGACAGTTTTTCATATTCCTGATAGAGATTCAAGGAGCAAATTCTCATTTATTTGTATGTTTTATTTTTTAGGGGAAAAAACTAAAGAAAAAAACACAAGTTCGACAAAAGGTCTTGTTTAGTTTGTTACAAGTCTGTTTCAGAATTTATGAGTAAGGGCAGCTATGAATACCATGCTATACTGAACTGAGCAATGTAGCTATCATTCTACTTGAGTCACCATCGTATCTGTATCAGATTTGTATACACACTAAGGCAGGTAAATAAGCAACATCCAGAACCTACCTCTTTGTACTGCAGAGTCATACAGATGGGAAAGTGAAAGGAAAAGAGTGATAGGAAAAGCATGAGCAAATTAAAATCTGTCAGTTTGGGAAAGGAAAAAAGCAAGCAATAAAATCAGTGTTTATGAAACAGACCTTGGCCAAACACAAAAGTAAGGGATCCTAGATAACCACTACCTATTGACTATACTGTAATTACTTATGTCAAAGCAATTTTAGAAAAAGAAGACTAACACTGGCATGTATTTGTATAGATAAGAAGTTTGTTAACAGTATGCTACTGGGGTCAAATGGGCTTTCCCTTAAAATGAACTTAAGACATACAAAGCTTCCATAATGTTACATTCCATCACGTTTCTTTTACTTGAATGTATTTTTATTGTTATTACAAATAAATAAAAAGAATATAAAAAATGGCAGTTATCTGTGTCTCTGTGTATATTGAAGCACGTACTTTACTGCCAGAGGTTTAAAATTTGTGATGTGTGTGATTATTATTTATTTCTTAGCAGACGCCCTTATCCAGGGCGACTTACAATTGTTACAAGATATCACATTATACATTATTTCACATTATACAGATATCACATTATTTTACATACAATTACCCATTTATACAGTTGGGTTTTTACTGGAGCAATCTAGGTAAAGTACCTTGCTCAAGGGTACAGCAGCAGTGTCCCCTAGCTGGGGATTGAACCCACAACCCTCCGGTCAAGAGTCCAGAACCCTAACCACTACTCCACACTGCTGCCCTTGTGATGCAGACCGTTTCTTTCTGAGGCTACACGTTGCAATGAAACCCATAAGATAAATACATATAAAACCAAATTGACCATATATAGTTCATTTTATTGAGTATGACATCACTCTTAGGTGCTGGCGCTTGTTTTGGACTTTTCTCAGAAAATGTTATTGCAAAAAAGCAAATGAGGATATGGAGATATGAACAAACTAAAAACAAACGTAGAAATGAATGTCTAGACAAAATATTAAGTAATGAAACAATTAAGTTTACCTTAGCAAGCAATTTAGATATTTGGGCCCTAAAATGTTTTCGAATTTTGTGACATCTTCATGCAAAAACACTATGCTGTGTTAATTGGGCCACTCTATAAATTGGGAGGTGAAATTTGTACCAGCAGATTAACTAATATATTAACCAATATATTCTTCTTGTTAAGATTCACTTTCTATATAATTTTCTGTTTCAGTAATCTCATCCTGGTGACTTTTTAAAATACTCCTGTGCGTTTTCAAACATGCTCTACAACTGGTACAGTATAATCATCAACCTTTCCACCTACAACACCCTAGTGGGTGTATGATATGGCCCTTTTATTACACACACACACTAAAGACACAAGCTTAGGTGTAACTAGTTTGGCTAAAAGTCTTACCATAATTGGCTTAACCTGCAATCTACAAGCTACAAATGGGCTGTCACTTTAGGCCAGTTATATTTCAAGGGAAACAGTTTAAGGGAAATAACCGGGCAAATAGATACTGAACAACAATGCTAGTGTCTCAAACCTTCATCCTCCATACACACACATACATATTTTATATCTATACACACACAAACACACACACACACATATACATATACTGTATATAAGTAGGACAAAAGAATGGAAACACCTGTGTAAAAGAGGGACACCAAGTATATTGAAAGCAAGGGAAAGCAAATAACATCCCAGCATGCTTAGGGTCATGTATAAAAATGCTGGACAGGCCTGGTTGCCTATAATTATGGCTAGCATGGCTGCAAGAGGAGACCTCAGTGACTTTGAAAGAGGGGTGATTGTTGGGGCGCATTTGGCAGGAGCCTCAGTGACCAAGACAGCTGAACTTGTTGATGTTTCACGAGCAACGGTGTCTAAGGTGATGTCGGCATGAAACTCCGAGGGAAATGCATCATCAGCAAAGGGCAACAGTGGGCAGAAGCGCATACTCCTGGAACGTGATATCCGTGCATTAATTTGAAGTGCAAGGCAAAACAGGTGAGCAACTGCAGATCAATTGACTGCAAATTTCAACCTGGGGCGCGAGCAGCCATTTTCATCAAAAACGGTCCACTGAGAACTCCACAGAGCGGGATACCATAGTGGCCCAACGCCCTATTAAGTGACTTTATATTGGTGTTTCCATTTTTTTGTCCACTACCTGTATGTGTGTGTATATATATATATATATATATATATATATACACACACACACACACACACACACACACATACACTGTATATACTGTGCATTATGCTTTATGTATTTCTGAAGTCATAAATATATACTGTTCGTTTGTTCCAAATATAGTTATAAACTAACATCAGTATTACTTTGGGTAATTGCATACTCTGTATTACTGCATGGCGTATATATAAAATAACCACATAAAAATGGTACCTGATTGAAGTCTTTTTGCCTCAGATAGGTGATGGCTTTGTTGATTTCCAGGTCATTAGCCAGTTCCACATACATGGAGGTTTTTACCATTTCTACACACCTGAAATAACCAGCAAAAGCAAACGTGATTATTTACCAGTAAGTAGACCAGCTGCATAACACTAAAGCAGCAATCATGGCATCTCCACCCAGCCATTCTGCTTTCCTAGTAAATGGAAAACAGTGGGATACCACTGCATTTGTGAGACAGCTTAATCACTAATAGTAATAGGAAATGATCTATTCAGGGATATTGAGATTACACTGTTAAAAATACAAACTAAGAAAAGTAATTTTGTTTGCGAGTCCTGAAATACACATTTTTTTTCTAATAAATGTTATTAGAATAAAATAATTTTATGTGGCTCTCAAATAAGTTTACTTTTCTTTAAGTTAAAAACAAAAATAATAATAATTCAGTGCCCAATTATTTTACCCTCGACTTTCTCCCCAATTTAGAAAGTGCAATTATTTTTTCTCCTCACTGCAGCAATTCCCCCACACAGCTCAGGTGATCTGGAGGTTCAGTGGGCGTCCTCCAATCTCACGACCAAGCCAGCTTCCTCTCATCCCTCGAGAGCAGATGTAAGCAAGCTAACGGTGTCTGAAGGACAAAGGTCAGCCCTGCAGGTGTCCACATTTGGGCTCACTAGGGTGCCTGGCCAATAGGGTCCGCTGTAGCGTGATGAGGAGAAGCAGTCTCTGACAGTTTTGCCTCCCTAACTCACCCTGCACACCACGCGACCATGCTTTTACCAGGTGAGCCACTTGGGGATCCCTTTCTTAAATATTTTTAAGTGTACAGGGGTGTGCAATTTTGGAAAAAAAAAAACTTGTTGTCCAAGGGACAAAATGTTACAATAATCTACTTGTCCTTCTTAAAAATCTGACTGTCCCCTTCATGTCCCACAAAACACACAAAAAAGTAGAATCTAACTTGTAGGATTTTGGTTTTATTTAACAGTGAACACAATCAATCAATTAGTGATTAACAGGGGTGGATCTACCCTTGTAGCTTGACGAGTTCACTAAATTCTTCAAGATACACAAAAGGTTCCCTGTGACCCCACCTCACCTCAACAAATGTACAACATACTTTAAGGAAATGTCCCTTTCAGTGCAGTCTGGAACACATTTGCTAGTAAATTTAAGTAACATACTAAAGCCCGGGACACACCAGTGCTTCGCTTCTATTTTGACGCATGGTTAGCCAGGGACACACCAGCGAGTCGCTTCGCTGCGCTTCTGTTTTGACACAGACCTTTCCCGGTGAAAAAACAAAAACAAACACCAAGCAACCATTTTCTGCGAAAAACAAAGAAATGTCTGTGTGCAGTTTGTGGTGGATTCAAAGCCTACTTCAGCACTGCAGAATCTGTACCAAGGCAGATAAACGCAGTGAGACAAGGCATGCTGTAATTGAATAGAAAAATACTGACACAGAATATTGTAAATAGTTTCTATTGTACTTTAATATAATATTGTAATCTACGTTAATTTTTGATTGGCGAGAGGAGTACAAATCAGACCTCTCTTTAGATTGTAACTGGTAGATTGGCCAACTGTTTAGTTAAATTAACTCTAAACGTGTTACGCATCAATATATAGGCTATTGACATAATACATACAGTGCAACTGCAAAAAACGATGAAAAAAAAATGTAATAGCCTAAACAATTGAACAGAAATGAGTGTGATATAGAACCGAAACTGTAAATACGACAACATTGAAAATAATTGGGTTTATATACTAAAAACAGTCATACTGCAGCCTTGTGCATAATAATAATAAAAACGAATCCAAAAAATAGTTTTGAACTGAAATGCATCTATATACATGTATATAATGATTATAATAAATGTGTCTATGTAGCCTATAGTACTTCAGTACAAAATGTTTCTAAAGGCATTCTATAACTAATACTCTGTAAATAGGTAACACCATTTTAAATAAAATAGGTTTATACACCATACAGTCCAAAAAATTGAATATAGTAGGCTACAAGCTACACAGCCATATATATATATATATATATATATATATATATATATATATATATATATATATATATACACACACACACACACACACAGTACTGTGCAAAAGTTTTAGGCAGGTGTGAAAAAATGCTGTAAAGTAAGAATGCTTTCAAAAATAGACATGTTAATAGTTTATATTTATCAATTAACAAAATGCAAAGTGAGTGAACAGAAGAAAAATCTACATCAAATCAATATTTGGTGTGACCACCCTTTGCCTTCAAAACAGCATCAATTCTTCTAGGTACACTTGCACACAGTTTTTGAAGGAACTCGTCAGGTAGGTTGGCCCAAACATCTTGGAGAACTAACCACAGTTCTTCTGTGGATTTAGGCAGCCTCAGTTGCTTCTCTGTCTTCATGTAATCCCAGACAGACTCAATGATGTTGAGAACAGGGCTCTGTGGGGGCCATACCATCACTTCCAGGACTCCTTGTTCTTCTTTACACTGAAGATAGTTCTTAATGACTTTCGCTGTATGTTTGGGGTCGTTGTCATGCTGCAGAATAAATTTGGGGCCAATCAGATGCCTCCCTGATGGTATTGCATGATGGATAAGTATCTGCCTGTACTTCTCAGCATTGAGGAGACCATTAATTCTGACCAAATCCCCAACTCCATTTGCAGAAATGCAGCCCCAAACTTGCAAGGAACCGCCACCATGCTTCACTGTTGCCTGCAGACACTCATTCGTGTACCACTCTCCAGCCCTTCGGCGAACAAACTGCCTTCTGCTACAGCCAAATATTTCAAATTTTGACTCATCAGTCCAGAGCACCTGCTGCCATTTTTCTGCACCCCAGTTCCTGTGTTTTCGTGCATAGTTGAGTCGCTTGGCCTTGTTTCCACGTCGGAGGTATGGCTTTTTGGCCGCAAGTCTTCCATGAAGGCCACTTCTGACCAGACTTCTCCAGACAGTAGATGGGTGTACCAGGGTCCCACTGTTTTCTGCCAATTCTGAGCTGATGGCACTGCTGGACATCTTCCGATTGCGAAGGGAAGTAAGCATGATGTGTCTTTCATCTGCTGCAGTAAGTTTCCTTGGCCGACCACTGCGTCTACAGTCCTCAATGTTGCCCGTTTCTTTGAGCTTCTTCAAAAGAGCTTGGACAGCACATCTGGAAACCCCTGTCTGCCTTGAAATTTCTGCCTGGGAGAGACCTTGCTGATGCAGTATAACTACCTTGTGTCTTGTTGCTGTGCTCAGTCTTGCCATGGTGTATGACTTTTGACAGTAAACTGTCTTCAGCAACCTCACCTTGTTAGCTGAGTTTGGCTGTTCCTCACCCAGTTTTATTCCTCCTACACAGCTGTTTCTGTTTCAGTTAATGATTGTGTTTCAACCTACATATTGAATTGATGATCATTAGCACCTGTTTGGTATAATTGTTTAATCATACACCTGACTATATGCCTACAAAATCCCTGACTTTGTGCAAGTGTACCTAGAAGAATTGATGCTGTTTTGAAGGCAAAGGGTGGTCACACCAAATATGGATTTGATTTAGATTTTTCTTCTGTTCACTCACTTTGCATTTAGTTAATTGATAAATATAATCTATTAACATGTCTATTTTTGAAAGCATTCTTACTTTACAGCATTTTTTCACACCTGCCTAAAACTTTTGCACAGTACTATATATATATATATATATATATATATATATATATATATATATATATATATATATATATATATATATATATATAATTGATTGTTTGTCTAGCTGCAACAGTATAGTTTGCCCACTCCTAGTTATTATTACCTGTGCATTCCTTGCAATTGGTTTCTAGGAGATCCACATTGTGAAATAAGTGAACGGCATTTCATTGTAAAGAACAAACACGTTGATGGCTGCAATGCATTGTAAAACACATGCAAGACGAGGAATGGAGTTGATATTTTAGAGCAGGTGGCATGGAAATACCCCAATGCCACCTGTTCTGAATACCAACTTCACTTTGTTGCGTTCACTGACAACAATGTACCTTTTCACACATGTAGAGTAATTTAAAAGTGAAAACCGTCTGATTGACTATATAAACCTGTGTGTTTATATATATTTATATATACGTACTGTTTGTTTATAACGTACTGTTTTGTTATATATATATATATATACAGTGCCGTGAAAAAGTATTTGCCCCCTGTCTGATTTTCTGCATTTTTGCACATTTTTCACATTGTATTTGGTCAGATTTGTTTTGTGGGTTGTAGTAGTATACAGAGGGAGTCTGAGAGAAAAAATGACACCAAAGTTTGGTGCTTCTTTCCTTTGTTTGGTGTGCAAGGTAATCAAACATGCAATCTTCAGGCGTGAAAAAGTTATCGCCCCCCCCTAGTTAACTCAACCCAATTAAAGGGATAATTAGGGTAAGCTGTTTGAGTACTTTGGTTACCTGCCCAATGTAAATCTGACTAACTTTGGCCCTTACCATCAGAGTGAAGTTGTCAGCACACAGGTTCTCGAGGCACATCATGCCACGAACAAAAGAAATTCTGGAAAAAAGTTGTTGATGCCTATCAGTCTGGAAAGGGTTACAAAGCCATTTCTAAGGCTCTGGGGCTCCACCGAACCACAGTCAGAGCCATATTGTCCAAATGGAGAAAGTTTGGGACAGTAGTGAATCTTTCCAGGAGTGGCAGTCCTGCCAAAATCTCTCCAAGAGCAAGGCATAAAATCGTCCAGGAAGTCGCAAAGAACCCTAGAACAACATCCAGGGATCTGCAGGCCTCTCTCGCCTTGGCTAAGATCAGTGTTCATGACTCCACCATCAGAAAGACACTGGGCAAAAATGGGATTCATGGCAGAGTAGCAAGGCGGAAACCATTGCTCACTAAGAAGAACATGAATGCTCGTCTCAAGTTTGCCAAAAAGCACCTGGATGATCCTCAAGAGTTCTGGAACAATGTTCTATGGACAGATGAGTCAAAAGTGGAACTTTTTGGCCGACATGGGCCCCGTTATGTCTAGCGAAAACCAAACACTGCATTACACAGTAAGAACCTCATACCAACGGTCAAGCATAGTGGTGGTAGTGTCATGGTTTGGGGATGCTTTGCTGCATCAGGACCTGGACGCCTTGCCATCATTGAAGGAACCATGAATTCTGCTCTGTATCAGAGAATTCTACAGGAGAATGTCAGGCCATCCGTCCGTGAGCTGAAGCTGAAGTGCAGCTGGGTCATGCAGCAAGACAATGATCCGAAACACACAAGCAAGTCTACATCAGAATGGTTGAAGAACACGAAATTTAAAGTTTTGGAATGGCCTAGTCAAAGTAGACCTAAACCCCATTGAGATGTTGTGGCAGGAACGGAAACGAGCAGTTCATGCTCGAAACCCACAAATGTCACTGAGTTGAAGCAGTTCTCCATGGAGGAGTGGGCCAAAATTCCTCCACGGCGCTGTGAGAGACTAATCAATAACTACAGGAAGCGTTTGGTTGCAGTTATTGCTGCTAAAGGTGGCGTAACCAGTTATTAAGTCTAAGGGGGCGATTACTTTTTCACACAGGGGCATTGGGTGTTGCATAAGTTTCTTTAATAAATAAATGAAATATGTATCAAATTTTTGTGTTATTTGTTCACTCAGGGTCCCTTTTATCTAATATTAGGTTTTGGTTGAAGATCTGATAACATTCAGTGTCAAATATGCAAAAATGCAGAAAATCAGACAGGGGGCAAATACTTTTTCACGGCACTATATACAGTGCCTTGCGAAAGTATTCGGCCCCCTTGAACTTTGCGACCTTTTGCCACATTTCAGGCTTCAAACATAAAGATATGAAACTGTAATTTTTTGTGAAGAATCAACAACAAGTGGGACACAATCATGAAGTGGAACGAAATTTATTGGATATTTCAAACTTTTTTAACAAATAAAAAACTGAAAAATTGGGCGTGCAAAATTATTCAGCCCCCTTAAGTTAATACTTTGTAGCGCCACCTTTTGCTGCGATTACAGCTGTAAGTCGCTTGGGGTATGTCTCTATCAGTTTTGCACATCGAGAGACTGAAATTTTTGCCCATTCCTCCTTGCAAAACAGCTCGAGCTCAGTGAGGTTGGGATGGAGAGCATTTGTGAACAGCAGTTTTCAGTTCTTTCCACAGATTCTCGATTGGATTCAGGTCTGGACTTTGACTTGGCCATTCTAACACCTGGATATGTTTATTTGTGAACCATTCCATTGTAGATTTTGCTTTATGTTTTGGATCATTGTCTTGTTGGAAGACAAATCTCCGTCCCAGTCTCAGGTCTTTTGCAGACTCCATCAGGTTTTCTTCCAGAATGGTCCTGTATTTGGCTCCATCCATCTTCCCATCAATTTTAACCATCTTCCCTGTCCCTGCTGAAGAAAAGCAGGCCCAAACCATGATGCTGCCACCACCATGTTTGACAGTGGGGACGGTGTGTTCAGGGTGATGAGCTGTGTTGCTTTTACGCCAAACATAACGTTTTGCATTGTTGCCAAAAAGTTCGATTTTGGTTTCATCTGACCAGAGCACCTTCTTCCACATGTTTGGTGTGTCTCCCAGGTGGCTTGTGGCAAACTGTAAACAACACTTTTTATGGATATCTTTAAGAAATGTCTTTCTTCTTGCCACTCTTCCATAAAGGCCAGATTTGTGCAGTATACGACCGATTGTTGTCCTATGGACAGAGTCTCCCACCTCAGCTGTAGATCTCTGCAGTTCATCCAGAGTGATCATGGGCCTCTTGGCTGCATCTCTGATCAGTCTTCTCCTTGTATGAGCTGAAAGTTTAGAGGGACGGCCAGGTCTTGGTAGATTTGCAGTGGTCTGATACTCCTTCCATTTCAATATTATCGCTTGCACAGTGCTCCTTGGGATGTTTAAAGCTTGGGAAATCTTTTTGTATCCAAATCCGGCTTTAAACTTCTCCACAACAGTATCTCGGACCTGCCTGGTGTGTTCCTTGTTCTTCATGATGCTCTCTGCGCTTTAAACGGACCTCTGAGACTATCACAGTGCAGGTGCATTTATACGGAGACTTGATTACACACAGGTGGATTCTATTTATCATCATTAGTCATTTAGGTCAACATTGGATCATTCAGAGATCCTCACTGAACTTCTGGAGAGAGTTTGCTGCACTGAAAGTAAAGGGGCTGAATAATTTTGCACGCCCAATTTTTCAGTTTTTTATTTGTTAAAAAAGTTTGAAATATCCAATAAATTTCGTTCCACTTCATGATTGTGTCCCACTTGTTGTTGATTCTTCACAAAAAATTACAGTTTCATATCTTTATGTTTGAAGCCTGAAATGTGGCAAAAGGTCGCAAAGTTCAAGGGGGCCGAATACTTTCGCAAGGCACTGTATATATATATATATATATATATATATATATATATATATATACATACATACACACACACACACACACACACACACATATATAAAATTTAGCTCAGAGTCAGCTGAATTTATAATTAATTAAAATAAAGAACATTTGTCTTTAATCATTTGTAGCCTACCTTGTGTTTAAACATAGATAATTACATTATTAGTTTATGCATGTGTGTATGCTTGTATTTTTTGTACGTAGGATGCCTGTGCTTTGTACATATTTTTAGTTATGCTTAGCTACCTAAACATTCTTCTGCTCAGATTCTATTTCTGATTAGGGGGCGGGCTTTTCCTCCATTTTCTACTGTCTAGTGATGTCACGCAGATCTTGACTGCTATCTGTCGACAGCACACACGTCAGTGAAGCGGCGCTTCAAAAATTGCTCTTGGAGAAATCTGGACGCGAAGCGAAGCGCCGGTGTGTCCGATCTCATTGAAACACATTATTATCAAAAAGTGACTCGAGGCAAAGTGACGCGACGCGATGCGCTGGTGTGTCCTGGGATTAAGAGTACAACTATAATAAGCAATACTTGTGAGTTATTATTTTATAATCGCCTACTACAACTCTCGTCTTTCAGATCATGACATCACGATATATGCTCTCTAAACAAAATACAAACGAGACTTCATTACTTTGACGTGTATTTTTATGAATGTGCAACATTTTACCTAGCAACGAACATACGATTGGACAGAAAATAATAATAATAATAAAAAAAAACAATCAATGCATTTCTGGTGACTATAGTCGCCACAGGCAGTATAGAATGTTCAGCAGGTGGGCGACTTTAGCCAGTGAGAGTTAACATGGGCGGATCTAACCTTGTAACTTGACTGGCTCACTAACTTTTTCAGTATACACAAAAGGTTCCCTGTGACCCGACCTCACCTCAACAAATTTATAACATACTTTAAGGAAATGTTCCTTTCAGTGCAGTTTGGAACACATTTGCTAGTACATGTAAGTAACATACTAAGAGTACAACTATAATAAGCAATATTTTGGAGATATTCAAATATAAAAATAGTTTCTGCCTGTTTTTTTCCCACTCTTTCTCTATAAGCTGAATCCAACTCCTGATGTACAGGTGTCTTAGTTTGTTGCATCACAGATAAATTTAAACAGTGTACAACATTTTACAGCTATTTTTCCTCATCTAACATCTTGTCCCATGATGGCTAACATGAACACTGCTGCAGCAGGGTGATCTTGGTTTCATACCCTGATGGCTTTTTTTTCCCTGCACTACTCTCACTGAAAAATAAATACATAAATTAATTAATACATAAACACATTGCTATGAGATTTACAGTTTGTATTTGATTTTAAAATAATAATAATACAATATTGTACAGACAATCTCATATATAAGCATTTCATTTCTATCATTATAAACATTTGTCAGTCTTCATGTTTTAATAGTTTTGATGGATTGTGCCTTTCCAATAAAGAACTAAAATCACTAATATTCAAATCTAGTAAATATAGTGTTTAAATAAATAAAAAGTAAATATGGTAAATAGCAAACAAGGTCAGCAACACTAAAATTGAGTGAATTTTTTTTAGACATCCCTTGTGCACATTATCTATATATGCATTACATTTGTATTGTATTATTATTAGTATATAATGTATTTGTATGCAGGCGGACGAAGCCGTCCGTCTGTATTATTATTATTATTATTTGTTTATTTAGCAGACGCCTTTATCCAAGGTGACTTACAGAGACTAGGGTGTGTGAACTATGCCTCAGCTGCAGAGTCACTTACAATTACGTTTCACCCGAAAGACGGAGCAAAGGAGGTTAAGTGACTTGCTCAGGGTCACACAATGAGTCAGTGGCTGAGGTGTGATTTGAACTGGGGACCTCCTGGTTACAAGCCAATTTCTTTAACCACTGGACCACACAGCCTCCTGTATTATTGGAGACCGGCGAAAAAGCCGGTCTCGTAAAGTGTAGCGAACATGGATGGGGGTAAATTCCCCATCCCAATAAAACCTGTGGGAATGTGGCCGGAGCCTTAATGAGGTAATTTATTAAATAGGTAATTAAGGCTCCAGCCACAGATATAAAAAAAAACTCCCGGCTCATTAGAAGAGGGTGTCGGAGGAGAGACGAGACGTGAGCCTGTGAATAATATAAATCAATTGCTATAGTAATATTTACTTGATTATACTTTTTGGTCTGTGTTTGTCTATTTTGTTTTGGCCCATGTGCCCTTTCCTTTGTGTTAAGTGGTTTTTTTTTTTGTTATTTAATTTAATAAATATACGGCTGCGGCCGTTTCAGCCCCGTACCTTTTGTTTAGTCCTGCTTCCTGGTCAGTGACATCACCATGCACCTGCGCACTGCAACCTCTCTGCCACAGTACTGTACACGCGTGACCACAAAATTGATTCAGAAATAATTTTATATATTACACAACACGATTTTTTCTAATCCACTAATACCTTAGACTATGGTGTTTTTTTGTTGTTGTAACTTTACTAGATTGCTGTATTTAAATGTCAGGTTCATGCATTAAGAAAGCAGCATCACTTATTTGCTAATTTACAAAAAATGTAAATAATATCTTAAGTTTAAAAGATTAGTCTGCCTTGCCAGAGGCTCTCAGGCAGCCATTTCTGGGTTTCTTTGTAACCAACAGAAGATCAGCTTTTCCCCAGTTGCTCTCTAGAAATATACCCAGTCTCTTACTAGCAATAGAACGAAAATAGGAAAAATAAATAAATAAAAACTTGTTGTCTGTCCCACAAATCTTGTTGTCCGGGGCATCGGGGATACGAATTGCACACCCCGAGTGTATTTACCCTTATAAAGGTTTACCATAGTAAAACCAGTGTAATAAAGTATAGTGGAAGCATGGTAAAGCATAGGTAAAAATAAAGAATAGCGAGGTATGGTAAAGCATATTAATAAACATGGCAAACCATGGTAAATGCATAGTATAACCATGGGAAAGGCATGGCAAAACTGCAAACGTACAACGGTAAACTACTGTAATGGTAGTGAGCAGGGGGTCCTAGTTGGATAAAATGGGCGATAAATGCCCCACCCCTAGTCATTCTGCAGTTATTCACGTAATACTATTGGAGAGTAATGTATATATCCTTCAAATATATAAATACATTACATTTGCCATGTAAAAGTTAATTATAACCTACTATACATCAACAGCATTCAGAATAAAAGCAGGACAGATACTTACCAATCAAATCCTGCTGCAAAAGAAGTTTCAATTGCTGGTGCAATTAGCTTGGCTGAAGTCATGATGTATTTCTCAGCCAAAGCCTTTCTATTAAAAAAGAAAAAACATGTTAACCCTGTACTTCTGGACAAACAAGACCTGAAGTGCTGGGTCAGAATTCTGCTTCTATGTCTGATAACATTCCAAAGATGTGTTACCTCTCTCGTTCCATTTGTCGGAGTTGGTCATTCTTAATTGCTTCAATCACTAGGTTTGTTTGTGGGTCATCCTTAAATAATAAATACAACATCAAGGCTATCAGTATCATAAAAAAATAGATGCACTAAATGCATACTAAATACACAAAATAGCAAAATCAGACCATTGAAATAAGTGAGCCAATGAGGTTATCAGTACAATGAAAATGTAGGTACAGACAGACAGGCGATATTTCCCACAGGATTAGAATTTATTTATTTTGTTTTAAGATTCAGTACCGAAAATCTCAGATGGTGCTTCAGATTTAGGAAGCGAGTCAGAATCAGGGTCTCAAAAACACCGACCCAACTTGCAAGGGAAATGTTATGCATAGTGATCAACATTTTGTCAACAAACAGATAAAATGGCAGAAGTACACCCGAGTATTGTTATTGTGAACTTGGAGCGTGGTTCAGAGGGCAGAAGCGAAGGCTCCTCCCCCAGTCTATCTCCATCAGTAAGTCAATCTTCTATTTAAGCCCTGATACCTGTTTATCATCAGCAGGGCGGTTCCTAACCGCAGTGCAGTTACCAGCAAATCAGGGGGACCGCTTGCACTCTTCCTCCCCTTTTTTTTTTTTAAGGCCTTGACAACCTATTCTTACTTCTGATATATTTTTCTACCTTAATACAGTGATACATACAATTGCTTGATTACTTTTTGCAAATGATAGAATATTCAATTCCTTGTCTACACATTAAACTGAATATCCAAACATGAAAATGTCATGTTCGTCCCAGCAGTAAAATACCCCGCTTCAGAGGGTTTACTTACATTAGGAGGGATGTATTTGTCATCCTCATCAATACCAAGTGGAACACAGATCAGTTTCTGGAAAGCTTTCTTCATCTTGTCCCGATCTCCAATAGCAAAGTAGCAAAGGATGAGGTTGAAGCCTGTTTTTATGTTAGGGCTTTCACTCATGATATGCTCAAAGGAAGTAATCGCATCAGAATACTGGCCCATCTTTACAAAAACAACTCCAATGTTCTGCATTATTTTAATCCTGTTGAAATTGAAATGTTTGCCATAAGTTAGCATTGGCAGCATTAAAAACAAAAAAAAAAAGTGTCACGAACTGAACTGATCGAAACATTTGATTGAAAATAAACAACCAATAATATGCTTACCGCATGTCCCTGTGGGCATTTGAAATTTGGTCTAATGCCATTCTGTAGAATTTGATTGCCTTTGGGAAATTCCTCTGTTTGAAGTATATGTTTGCCATGTTTACTTTTAATCGTCCTATGATACAAAGGGGAAATAGGACGACAAAGAAACAGATAAAAATGGCACAAGTACACCTCCAAGGATATAGAAAACACATTGCAGGTGTCAGTACCACAAAAAGCATAGTATATCATAGAAATTCTCATGCTAAATGTCAAGAATATCAGGCAACCACTTTAGAAGACATACCCTACATTAAACTAAGTAAAATTGTCAGTATAACAAAAAATACAAATTCCATCCCTTTTTACTTTCTATTTTACTTGAGCTATTACAGAGTTTGAAGAGTCAGCAGTATCAGCACATCTTTTTGGCTCATGCAGTGGCAAGTAGGTCTAAATGTTTTGTTGCTACAGCAAAAGCTACTTTTGAAAGTAGCTATCAGACAAAACTATAAACAAACACCAAATAACAACATTTACGTGTACAACAGAACATGCTTGTGGAGCATTAACAGAGTAGCTATATCCAGAGATGGTCATTCAAATCAAATTCTGATACTGACAAACAAGCTGATTTAAAACGTCCCCTACCTGCATTACTGAACATCTTGTTTTTCACAATCACTTGGTATGTGTTCAGTGCTTCAGCAAACATTTCATTGTCTGCATACTGGTTTGCTAAATTAAACAAGACCTAGAGGAAAAAAATCATGATAGGAGATTAGGCTAGCAAATAAATGAATTCTCCTAAGGCAGAATGACCTTTTATAAACATATTGATATCTATTCAATTAATTTAAACAGCTTTAGAACTAAATTAGGGCCCTTTGTGTACCAGGGTCATGAAATCAAACAGTTCTTTACAGTATTTCTGTCTATTAAAACAGTACAGTACATGTAAAAGGCAAGGGAGTGTCCTGAAAGGGATTACATGGGGCTTGAGGTTTATTCTAATAGGCTTTCATATCTTAAAAGAACTAGGTAGACAGTAGTCCACATCATAAGACCTACATACAATTTGCATCTAAGAATGTGCAACAACCAATGAGTTTTGGTATACAATATTTCTTAATTCAGTACAGTGAGTAAGCAAGGACGATACAGCTGGGCACTGTAAACAGGGTATTATATGGTCTTTACTCAATACTGCCTGGGATTATATTTTTTGTTGCAATGCGCCCCCACCTGGTGTCAAAAACTAAATTTCCCCTTGTGAAAACTACAGAACAGTTCAATTCAAATTGCTAAAAATCCTTTTATTAGGCATTATCCTAAATTGTAATACATACAGATATTTTCTATAAAAACTTCTATTTTTCTATTGGGCACAATGATAATGTTAGTGAATTGCACTGAAGAAATCCATACAGAACCATTTGTAGTCCACAGCATTACCCGCAATGATGGTCCTGAAACAGTAGCACACTAGCAGCAATATTGTATGCCATGGATTACCAGTGTGTATTTGTTCCTGCCAATTGGTATTAAAAAAAAAAAATCTGTGGTAGCACTGTACCAGTGACTCAGCATTGTAGCTGCCATTGTGCCACCATCCTGTAGTACATAACCATTGCATTGTCATTGAAGAGCCATCTGGTAAGGGTATTTTAGCTGGATGGTTACCATAAAAAAAGAGAGTGACTCACAGAGTATGTAAGGTCCAAATTAATGTGATCTGCAGATGCAGTTTGCTCACGCTGTCGCACCAAAAACCTTTCTTTTCTCCCAGCTTCTTTTGCCTTTTCCAAAGACTAAATGAAAAGAAAAAAAAGAATATTTAGAGTTTACTAAAGACATTTTACTGGAATACAAACAAACTGTGTTCAGAAGATTACAGTTAGAGAGGGATTATTTAATTGTATTAATCTAGGATATTAGAGAGTTATTGCTGTTATTTTCTGTGATAGTAAGTTATTTTACATTTCCTGTTACTGTATGTGTGTTGTATTATGTTTGAATCTCCATTGTTTTTTCTACTCATTTTTCATGCTTACTAAATATTCGAACATAATTTGTGAGTAAGTGGAGTGGGAGCATATTAGTGTTGTGCTGTGCACTGATTGTGTGAGTGCGAAGGAAGAATTAAGTTTACTCTCCCTGTTGTGCACTAAATCCTGTGCAACGCTAATATTCTTTCACACAATCAGCCTTGAGTAATCTTTCCAGAAAAACGACATTTTCACTGGAATAGTTAGTAAGCATGGCTAATAATGATCAAAGTGGAATGTTAGAGAAGAGGGATGTCACGGTATACCGGTTTTACAGGATACCGCAGTATAAACTGCCACGGTTTTGAAACCGCAACCATTTTTATATACCATGATTACCGAGTTCACACGGTTTAAGGTGATATGGGCGTGTTTTTGTATTCACCGTTTGTCCATCGGTGAGCCACTGTGTTCATTAGAACTAACTAATGAACAGACATCTCAAGTTCTGAAAACTACCATGCATGAGATTATCCGAGTAAGCTATTAAATAAGTGATGCCATATTTAATGTAAACCGCCCAACTAAACAATGATCGCTAGCAAATGTGATTGTCAGTAAAATGAAACACAAATACTTTAAAATATCAGCAAGAACAAGGCACTGTAACTTTTCATCACTGCCTTCCTATTAATTTACCAAACCAAAGTAGTAACAGTAGCTATTCTCTATCGTATCGGTCAAGAGAAACGCAGTAAGCACACACCAATGCAGATAATCAAAAAGTCTATTTACTATATAACCAAGTCTAAGATGCTACAGGCATTTGTATTATTTTTATTTTAAACAATACTGTAAATATGTTGCCGTCTCGAGTTGATAGTGTTGTAGGGATTTTGGTTTTATGTACTCAAATTAATACAACTTTATTCCCATTGGAAAAAAAAGGCCCTAGATGCCGCTTAACTTTGCAACAGTGTCATACCACCTTAATTTTTCTTCTTTCCTTTGTGTTCGTTGCTGTTAACATGCAGTCCAAAAATAAATAAATAAATAAATTTGCAGGTGCCATCTTCTCATCATTAAGTTTTGCACTCTGCTGAGAGATCAGTGGGCGGGCACTGCATGTCTTAAAAAGCACTCGATTGGCTATTGTTTGGTATCACTTTGCTTCTCTTAACTAATAGGATGCCGTCCAAACTGATAAAGATGAAGAGGGTATTCAGTTGCAGTGGTTACATCCTTACCCAGTCGTTCCAGACTGAGCCCAGAAAATATTAATATTTTGGTGTTTCTCCACAGTAATTTGAAATAAAAAAAGCAGCAGTATTTTGCTGAGCCTGTGTGAGCTGGAGTGAACACTACTTCCAGTTAGGTAGTGCCTGATAGAACTGTAGTACCAGTGTGTTGGATTTGTTTTAAAACTTTAAAATTAGAAGTTATTTTTCTTGTTAAAAAATGACTTGAGTGTATTTCTTTAAATAGCCATTTACAAACGGATTACAAAAAAAATGACATTGTACCGCGGTACGACGATAACCGTGGTATATTTTTTGACGGTTACCGTACCGTCAAAATTTTATACCGTGACATCCCTATTAGAGAATCATACAGAACACACATAATATTATTTAAACAAGTAACAAATTAAATACAGTAAAACTTGTATAAACCGGAGTTGCTTGGGACCAGAAAATTGTACTGAATTGGACAGTGAGCTGGATTAGAATTACTGTAAAAAATCTAATACTATACCTAAAAAAAGGTAAAATTAAAGCTATCTGAATGCTTAAAATTCTATATATATATTACTGTATGTACACAGTATAGTAAACAAAACCTCAACACAATTGCCATGGGTGCACGTGGCAGGATGAACGTCCTGCTGATGCACAGGTGTGTGTGTGGGGGGGAGATATTGGGTTGGCAGGGACACGTGGGAATGTGGCTGGAGCCGTAAATTGAATAAGTGATGATTAATTATGCTCGTCACAGGTAATCACGGGTGTTAATGTTGGTGAAAGTGAGGGTGCTGTGCTGTGTGTCAGTTTTTGTGCAGACAGTTTGTTTTGGCTCTTGTGCCCTTCGTTTTGTTACTGTGTTTTGTTTAGTGTTTGTATTTGTGAATAAACATGCGCGACAGTGCTGCACTGCAGCTTGTCTGTGTTCTGAGTCTCTCTTCCTGCCAGAAAAAAGCTTGTCCGTGACGATACCCTACGTAGTGTCCTTCTCAATTGCTGCAATGGCCATCAAAATGTATGTCTATTCAAGGAAATGATGGCCTGTACATAACAAATTAGGAAGTAGACTCAAACAATAACAATTACTAGGGATGTGCTTTTGGTACATTTTTATGAACGTTTACATGCTATGCAGGTGTCAGCGTTTAAATGTTTAAACCATATCTACATACACACACACACACTATTTATCAATACGTTTACATGACAAAGTGTTTTCCGAAAACTAATGTTTTCCGAAAACTTATTTTCTTAAAACGTCACTTTTCTGTGGTTTACATGATTAACGATAGAAAGTCTAAATAGAATTCAACTGTATACATGGATTGAAGTTTTCGGAAAACGCAGGATATTTTCGCATGCAAAGTACTGTAGTACCCTACCTAGGCACCGTGTGAACAGACCGTACATTTTTTCTGTGATTGAACGGAGACCAATCCAATAACAAGTGCTTTATCAGGTCTTAAATTCAAAGATTACTATCCTATACCTCTATTCAGTTTCGCCACAATGTGCAGTCAGTCTTTCCAACAGCTCATCCTGTTCTATATTACCAGTTTCTTTTGCAGACATTATTTTAAATTATCACGTAATTTTAAAGCTGGAAAACATGTGCTGCTTCAGTATGGGCTATTCAAAAAATACATACGGACAAATATTACTTTATCCCTAACATTATTATTATTATTATTATTATTTATTTATTTATTTCTTAGCAGACGCCCTTATCCAGGGCGACTTACAGCCGTAAACAAAAATACATTTCAAGAATCACAGTACAAGTATACAATTAAGAGCAAGATAAAATACAATGACTTTGGTTCTAGCAAGTACAAGTATACGAAAAATACGATTCAACGGAGCAAATGGATGCATGCAGACTGACTACATATTATTGTCTCTGTTTTCTAAAACCACGTGCAGGAATGAAGGTCAAAGTTTGCACATGTGCAGTACGCTATCAGAATAAGTTTTCCGAAAAGTGCGTTTACATGACATACATTTGGTTCGTTTTTGGAATTGAATCTGAAATTTCAAGGTGCTGTTTTCCGAAAACGGACCTAAGGAATATTCAGATACATTTTCCAAAAACTGTGTTTACATTGACTTTTGATATCGGAATTAGTTTTCGGAAAACTTAGAAAAATATCGGAATTCTTATGCTCATGTAAACGCACTGATTATTACATTCTAATGTATACAGACAGTTGGTATTAGTATTTTCAAGCAAAGAAACCCTAAATAAGCAAAACACGTTTTAACATCGCAAAGAAATAACTACAAAGTAAAAAAAATAAAATAAAAAACATATACACACCAAAGTAAATGTTGAAATTAGGGCTGTCACTCGATTAACTTTTTTTTTTTACATTATATTTAGGGCTTCTGTTTTTCAGGTTTTATTAATTGTATTTTTCGGTGCTTATTTTTAACTATTTCATGTTTTATGTAAATCGGGGGTTTTTTTTTTCAAGCTTCCGTTTTTGATATACTGTATGAAATTAGTGTTTTTGGTTGCTTTCAAAAATGCTTGAGCGTTTTGTTTGTTTTTTTGTCAAAATATGTATAGTAGTAGTAAGTCGACAGTACTTGCACACTTAAAAATTGTACCTTCTTTCCTTTGTTGTCTTCCACAATGAAATCCTTATGGGGTTTTTGTGTGTAGGCATTTTTGTACATTTCGCCACAATTCTGTTTTAAATCCTCCGTATCTTAACTGTAAGAGAGTTTTATATACCGCTAACAAGCCTCCATCCTGGTTGTAATCTCATTTTAAATCTTGCAAGCGGAGTCTCCAATAGAAATGTAGGAATGTGCTGTCACTCAGTAGTTGGGGCAAGTTTAAAGTATTCAGAACGAATCAATTATAGACGCAAGTCAGGAAGGCGGGACATTGCCCAGCAGCACTGGGAAATGTATTTATTATTTGTAGTAGGTTTTATTTTTTAATGGGAAAAGGGTAAAGGGGTAAAGTCAACGTGAATTGATTAACCATTTCCACAGTTTTCCCGGTGTTTTTTTGGCTATCCACCGATTTAATTTCTTTTGTAAATGTTTTTTGTATCGGGTTTTATCGGTTAAAACCGAAAATCAGAAGCCCTAATTATATTATATTTAGGGTTTCTGATTTTCGGTTTTAACCGATAAAACCTGATAAAAGACCACGGATACAAAAAAATTTAAATCGGTGGATAGCCAATAAACACCGGAAAAACTGTGGAAATGGTTAATCTATTCACGTTGACTTTACCACTTTACCCTTTTCCCATTAAAAAAAAAATAAAACCTACTACAAAAATAATAATAAATACATTTCCCAGTGCTGCTGGGTAATGTCCCGCCTTCTTGACTTGGAGCTATGATTCATTCGTTCTGAATACTTTAAACCCGCCCTAACTACTGAGTGAGAGCAAATTCCTAAATTTCTATTGGAGACTCCATCTGCGAGATTTAAAATGAGATTACAATCAGGATGGAGGCTTGTTGGGATTTAAAGCTGTAGAACAGTTAAAATACGGAGGATTTAAACAGAATTGTGGCGAAATGTACAAAAATGCCTTCACACAAAAACCCCTGAAGAATGTGCCCGGACCATAGGGATTTCGTTGTGGAAGACAGCAAAGGAAAGAAAGTACAACTTAAGTGTGCAAGTACTGTCGAGTTACTATACATATTTTGACACACATACAAAAAAAAAACGCTCAAGCATTTTGGAAAGTAAATGAAAACACTAATTTCATACAGTATATCAAAACGAAAGCCCTAAAAAAAAACGACTTACATAAAACTAGAAAATAGCTAAAAATAAGCACTGAAAAATACAATTAATAAAACCCGAAAAACAGAAGCCCTAATTATATTCAAAAGAGCAAAACAAAACCAGTAATAATAGTAATAATAAACAAACAAACAAACAAAAAAAAAAAACAGCTTACATATGTAAGAACAGAATCTATCAACTGCACAGATTCAAATACATTGTTATACTAACTCTACTGTTCAGGGATCGGTGCTACAAACAGGAAATCCTTTTTTTTTAATATCCCCTTTTCTCTTTTCGAAACAAATGATTTGGATAAAGTAAAAGTGTACTGGTAAATTAAAGCCACATAATTTATTTACACTTATGCGTTCTCTGAATGAATATTGAAAAAAAAAACGGTTTTAAAATCCTGTTATACGTATTCACAAGGACGCAAGGGCTAAATAAATGCAAGTTGCCGTCTAGAGCGTTCTGTTTATTATGGATGTTTGCTTTTTACTGCCATCAATAGCTCCATTCACAGTAATTTCTGAATATTTTCAAATAGTGAAGGATTGAACTTGTGTTTTTGTGGTACAGCAATTTTGTTTGGCATATTTATTTACATACCACAGTTCTGGTCCGGTTCCTCAAATTACTTCCGAAAGTGGCTTTCCCTCGTTCTTTTATTTAGAGATGCCATTTTATTAAAAAATATATAACTAACATCAGAAAAAACATTTGTCATCAACTTTCTTACCACTTGGACTGGATACCATGCCCCAGTGTCAATCTTTGTTGCACCAATTAGAAAAACTACTTGGAGACAACTGTCAAACCCCTTCCTTTTTTATATATCTGCCCTTACTGTGGCACCACA
The DNA here is from genome assembly GCF_902713425.1 of Acipenser ruthenus. Lineage (NCBI taxonomy): Eukaryota > Metazoa > Chordata > Actinopteri > Acipenseriformes > Acipenseridae > Acipenser > Acipenser ruthenus. The sequence goes on from NC_081196.1 coordinate 27,317,453, forward strand.
ACAGTTGAATACGTGACGGACTACTGTATATGATGATAAATGACTAAAATGAATACATTAAAAAATATGCACTTGGTGACCGGTTATACTTCTAGCATATTATTAAACGTTTAACCACTTCTTTAGAGTTTATACGTTTAAACTTTTAAAATCCCCATCCCTAATAATTACGTGATTTGCATGGTTAAAAAACAAACACTACCCTTCAAACATATGGATTTCTGCCGCATGATAATATAATCTCAGAAAAGAGATGAAAAAAAATACCTTGCACACACTGCAAAACATGATAATTTTTTCAGGTCAGTAGTTTAGAAATGTTTAAGTAAGTAGCTTCATTCAGGTTAAAAAAAATACTTTGTACATTGTACTACAGTGTTTACTACCATTATTTTTCCATGATAAAAATAAGTTTATGTTTTTCCGGTTCATCCATAAATGCAACATTGTGCCTCATGTTAAACTGTGTACAATATACACTATTAAAATTGAACGAAATGGTCCCATGGCGTGCCGGTAAAAGTCAATGCCTTTTGCGCAGGGAGCTATATCCTTGCAGGCTTGAATCAAATCTACTCTGCTTGTTGCCAGGCTGGCGGACCTCCCAGCGACAATGCAATTGGCCGCATTGCCGATGGGGAGGTTTCATTTCCTGGTCAGAGATCTAGCCACCTTGGTGCATGGCTACCCCGTCTGCCAAGCCCTGAATTGCTCTCGGTGTGTCTCGGGGATGACAGTTGTGTTCCTTTGAACAGTTTCTGACCCTGTGGGCACAAAAGCCACTGTCATGCCAGCAAGCCGGTAGCCACATAGGACAGCTTTTGGCAAAAAAAACAGTATTTTCTGAACAAATAAATATTTATTAAGTTAATCTGTGTTGTTTCTTTCTGTGGCTAATAATTAGTTTTATATATGAATCCTAAACAAAATTACACAACATACTACACTTTACCCTTGACTTAAGTTTAGTGGCCTTGGTGCCCTCTACAAATGTATTGAACTGAAGGCCTTTCTTTTGCCAATTTAGAGCTCTGCTTTCACTTGTAGGATTCAGACGCTTTCTTTTGGCATTTAGGTTTTCTCCATATTGCTTTTAAGTAGGCATATTTTCCTTTCAGAATGTCTGAAATGGTTTGCCTTGCGATTTTTCAAGGCAACTTTTGCAAATGTGTTCACTTAGCACTTTTTTTGATGGTTTTGGTAAACGTTCAGTTTTTGATAAGCGCACATTTTCTTTCATTGGGTGGACGTTTAAACATTTAATTGTTATTCAACAACTGCACAACGCAGAATGGCACCGGCAGGATATGCGAGTATATATGCAACCGCGGACTGGCGCTCCCAGGGGACAGCGTACAACTGGCCGAGCACCGCGCACCAGTGACCCCTGTGGTCTGGCCGGGCGCCTGCGGGCTTCCCCTGTAAGCTGCCTTGAGCTGCGTTGTCCTCCGATGCTGTAGCTCCAATGTGGCTGCATGGTTCAGTATAGCCGAAGGTTCGTTATAATGAAGGGCTTTATAGCGAGGGTGTACCGTATTAATAATTAAGCAGATCTAATAAAATACAAGTATAACTTCTCTGGGAGTTTATAATTAGTTGTGTTGATTTTCAGCTTTTCGGTCTCTTTGTTTTTATGTTTCGGTGTTTTGAAGTGATCGTCTCCAGATTGTCTTCCTCGACTGCCATACTTTAACTCCATCTCACAAAGAAGGCGGTACGCCTTGCCGCACCGTGCAGCTTCCGAACATGCTTCCCAACAAAAAAAAAAACATCTATTTCTGCGTCTAGCCACTTCCAGTTCCACCGGTTCTTAACATTTTTGTCAATCTCTTTTGTTGACATCTTGGTCGCGCTCTACAAACAGCCTCGGCATAGTCAAATCATGAAATAGCAGGAACAAAGAGAAAGCATACACGAAGCAGCCTTGTGATAGGGCTGAATAATTTTTTAGCAGCCAATCAACCATCGCATAACAAATGCGTACACTATACGGTTTGTGTAAGTGGTATACCGAAGCATAGCAAAAAAATAAATAAATAAAAAATTCCAGATAATTAAAAAAAAATAATAATAATTTACCTAGATGTCAGAAAAATCGGAAATCCCTAGACTGTCAGAAACGCGGAGATTTCTCATGTAGAATGCCAGTATGTACAGTGGTTGGATTAGACAGGTTTAGGAAAATGTCCCTGCAAAACTACTAAAACGCCACAGCAGGTATTTCTTATTTTTTGTGCGTATAAATATGTTTGAGTCTACCCAGGTACTTTTCAGGCAGTAAGGAAATGGTATAATTGGCAGTAGACGTATGTAAATTTCAATATACCAGTTGAAGATCTCCATGGCTGTGAGCCATGCAGCTGTCTTCAATTAACTGGTTGACTTTCTTCTCCAACTGCTTAATTTTTTCTTCAGGTCTAAAACATGAAATAAAAATTGCGAGTTAAAATTTGTAATTTTAAATGAAGCAAATAATTTTAAATATCAGTTGTAGAACGAAGTGCACAACGTACGTATCTTCATTTTTGGCTTCCAAAGGAGGTGCAGGACCTTTTGACTGACCCAGTGGATCAAATGCAGAACCTGAAAACAGTAGACAAATATCTGAGAAGTAAAATAAAATTCCAGTGTCCCACCTAATAAGTAAGGGTGTCAAAAGATGTACCATTTAACATATTTGTAATATGTGAAGCTCACATTCATCAAAACAGGCTTTAAAAACATTATTTAAATTCAAACTTTGTGGATAGAGACCAACATGTCAAAGTGAGCTATCTATTTTTCAGAAACCAAATATTTTTGTCAAAAGTCAATGTCAAGGTCACTGACATGCAGCATATGTTATACAGTGTAACTCTGTATATAATGTAAATACAGCAAAAGGTCTCACAAACTAACCTCTTATTACTGCTGAGGAATACCCAGCAGCCAGCACTGCAGTCATTGGACGAGCAACTCCATCCTAAAAATAAATATGCAAATTATTTATAAATAAATAAACAATCCACTGTGTCTGTGGTTTGTACTGGAGATTTACATGGTGATACCCACATAAACAATCACATAAGTAAAGTTTGTGTACTAAATATCTATTTTGAAGCCAAGAGCAAATGCACATTTCAGAATAAAAACATGCTGTACATTATAAAACTAACAAGAAGCAGTTGTAATTAAAATGTTTATTTCTAGTTTTTACTGATACAATTTTTGTATTCTTCTCAGAAAACTGCCTATTGGGGTCATGGGTCCAGTAACCTGTAAAACAGGAAGTAAATGGGGAAAGGACGTATTTCCATCACATCCATACACTCAGAATAACGTAGAATTGTGGAAGGATCAATAAAAAAGCAAAACCAAAAGCCTTAGTTAATTACCCGTGTAATATATCTTACCTCGTATATTTTTACCAAAACAACGTTGAAATCATTGATCGACTCACCTGCACCGCACCTGTCATGGGTCTTCCCAAAGAGGAGACTAGTGCCATCCTTGCCTTAAATTAAGAGAAAAACAATTCAGGTGCTTGTCCAACCAAGCCAGTGGTTAAAGAAATAGGCTTGTAACCAGGAGGTCCCCGGTTCAAATCCCACCTCAGCCACTGACTCATTGTGTGACCCTGAGTAAGTCACTTCACCTCCTTGTGCTCTGTCTTTCGGTGAGACGTATTTGTAAGAGACTCTGCAGCTGATGCATAGTTCACACACCCTAGTCTCTGTAAGTCGCCTTGGATAAAGACGTCTGCTAAATAAACAAATAATAATAACAATAATAATAATAATAATAATAATAATAATAATAATAAATAAATATTCATTGTATATCTGCATGCACAGCAGAGAGCAAAACCATAAAAAAATCTAATAATCATACATGTCAGATGGATTGAAAGGTGCCAGATTTGGCCAGTCTGCCTTGCTAACATCAGTCTGGATCTGGATAGGTTGGAAGATCTTTATATTTTTTGATGGAATACCTCCCCCTTTTTATAGAGCTGTAGCCCGGAGGGTGGGGGTTCTATGTAAACAGAGGGAAAAAAGCAGCAGAGCCCAGTGACATCACAGACCATGGGAAGCAGTCCCAGGGAGGTCAGAGGGCATCTCCACAGATCTGGTGACAAACATTTTCATATGGCAGGACTAGCAAATTGCTTTCGACACTAAGATGAACGAAGGAGAACATGAGCCAATAGGGAGCATGAGGAGGAGGGGCATGAGTGGAGTATATGTACGCAAAGAAAGAAGCAAACTAAAATGTTATAGCCCTTACGGCTGGAGTAGGGTATCGGGCACAGGCATTTTGTCACATTTGTCATTTTATTTCCGTATCATGTATATCTTGCAATGCCTGCTGTATAGCATACACAGAAAACTCTGAATGTATTCAGCTGGTACTGCTACCGAAGAGCCATCTGGCTTACCCGAAAAAATCCAGTGTGACCTCCGGCTATGTCAGATCAAGGACATTGCGTAATAATAAGAAAAAACACAACATCCTAACAGCTATCTGCCTGAGGCAGGATCACCATTTGTGAGTACTGTGTTTATACCTCCCCTCTCCAAATCACAGTTATTTCCTCTGTTTGTTAGGCCCGTTGACCTCTGCTAATGTTTACATAGTGGCCTCTGTGGTAGAGGGACGATAGTATAATCTTTACATCAGTATATGTACACCTGTTATTTAGCATAAGCGCATACATATATAAAGGACTCCTACATTATATTGTGAAAGGGGGTGTGGGTTGTTCACTGGGCAGTGATGACAGACACAGAACTTTTTATTTGACAACGCCGTACAGGCACGCAGGTTTTGGGTTGGTACATACAGCAACAAAACAATACCAAAATAAAATACAGTGCAAAAACATAGAAAATAAAAGTTGGCCAAAACAATGGCAGAGCACTTCCTCCACTGCGCTACACACCCTCACTATACTGATTGGGGATCGCTGGTCGATCCAATAAACAAGCTAATCCTGCAGTGACACAGATGTGCCGAAAAGTCAGTGACAGTCCCGCCGGTCACATAAGTATATATTTTTTTTCTTTCCACCGTGCGTAGCCCCTTTATTTGTTATACTGTACACACACATTGTTTTTTTCTTTATGGTGTGTACTACTACCCACCTCCCTATGTTTCTGATTAGGGCAGCAGTGTGGAGTAGTGGTTAGGGCTCTGGACTTTTGACCGGAGGGTCGTGGGTTCAATCCCAGGTGGGGGACACTGGTGCTGTACCCTTGAGCAAGGTACTTTACCTAGATTGCTCCAGTAAAAACCCAACTGTATAAAGGGGTAATTGTATGTAAAAATAATGTGATATCTTGTAACAATTGTAAGTCGCCCTGGATAAGGGCGTCTGCTAAGAAATAAATAAATAATAATAATAATAATAATGTCATTGTAAATTGCTTATCTAGTCAGTCTGCTATTAGCAGTAAACGTTTGATAAAAAGTTATCCTATTTAATTGAGATAAGTGTAGTGTGTAATTATTGGGGATAACATTCAGGTGACTGGTATAACTTGAGTCCTAAAGGGCAGATTTCTAGCATAGCCCAGCTTTTAGGTGGAGCACAACAGCACTGGTTGAACATCATTAAGAAGCAAGATTGCAGATTATTGAACCTAGGAGCCCCATTTGGGGTAGGCTTTCCCCAGTGACAAGGGGGTTACACCACCTTTAAACAGGACTGCTCTACAACCTGGGAGACTGAGACCATGTTTATTTGTCTGATTCTGAGAGCTGGTCTGTGTCTTAGTGTTCCCTAGATATAATTGCAATTATAATCCTGTATGCTAAAATGCTGCATTTGCCCCAGACATAGAAAATGATTTATTAAGGAAACAATTAGTTACTTACTCCAAATGCAGTGCCCATGGGCCTTGCAACGGCAGTGCCTGGAATTTTGGCAGTCATCTGGAACAAATTTTATAATAGCATTTAATGACTGCAAAGCTCAATATAAATCTGCTGAAAAGGGGCTGGCTCCCAGTGTGATTTTACTCCTTATTATAAAGATTTTACTGAAATAAAGCTATATTAACATTTTTTTTTTTTTTTCATCAAACTATTTTTCCTTTATTGTGAATTTCATCTATAGGGGTCACCTCAGCCCACAAGGATATCCTGGCAAGCAGCAGGTACAGTAGCTGTAATTTCAGTCCAAAAGATTTGTATCCAATGGATTTTATGTCATCTACTGTGGCAGTGTCATTTATTAGTGATTCCTTAGATATAGCCTTCAGTAGTACATTCACAATATGTGAAACATCTTACAACAAATGACCATACAAAATCCTACCAATTGGTGGCATTGTTGCATAATGGAAGGTGAATTTTTTTTAACTATAATACCTCATTATTCAACATAAAAAAATGTGAAACACTCAAAGCAGAGAATTAGTGAAGGGTACAATGTACTGTCAACTTGTACTTTTATCATTTCAACATCATCTCAGTTATGTGTTAAGCCATGCAATAGCTAACTACAGTTTTCACTTTGTAGGAAAATACAAACCCATATTGACTTATACTGTACCACTCTGTATATCAACTGTTTTTCTACTTGATGTTAACTTCTGGACTTATTTTTGGTTTAAGTAAAATCTCATATTTTGCACAGGCCAGCTGCTTCACTTACAGTATTAATTATATATATATATATAGTCACTCACCGGAGGTCTCCGTCCATGACTTGTCTTTACAGCTTGTTGGAAACCAACATCATTTTCCAGATCCTTAAAAAAGCATATCATAATGCATACTTATTACCAAAATGAAAACATACTTACTACAAAACAGAATTCTCCTTTACAAAAGTTTCTAAATTGAAATGTGCATTGTAATTACATTTTTATAAACAAAAATAATGATATATGGAAAATACATGTGTAATGCTCATTGTTTTTTGTTGTTTGTTTGTTTTGTTTTTTTACCACAATTATATCCACTGCACACACATAAGGACCATAATATCACAACACATTAATCTACGGGTATAAAATCAACAGTTTGTCAGAATATACTCAAAAACACACTGAAAGGTCTGGAAGAGGATCATTTTGTTTCCTTATCTAAATCACTAGAGCTTGCAGATTAGTCCAAAACAGATGCGGCCGCTTCTATCAGGAGTACAGCATGAGTTTAGTTTTATGAATAAGAAAGTTATAAGCAGATTTCAAAAGGCAAGTCCCTAAAACATCGTTTTTATTTAAATATAAAACAACAGGAATGTAAACGGGGGCTGTCTTTTTGAGAAAGATGAGTTCACAGAATGATAAACTACAGTATGGAAAAAGTAAACAAATACCGAAACATTTATATTTGTATAAAAATGTATATACTGCTGCAGATGCTTTGAACAACTACCAGATTTGCTTCATACATACATATATATATTCATAAAAATAACAAAACTGTTACTTACTTCAGTATCAAATGTCGGATTATAGTCATTGTACCCTGAATATAGATCATCTTCGTCTTCAGCAGCTAAATGTACATGCTCCATCGTTTTTATCCTGTCCAACAAATAATATATTTATAGTAACTTGTACGTTTACACACACACACACACACACACACACACACACACACACACACACACACACACACACACACACATATATATATATATATATATATATATATATATATATATATATATATATCAACGGTAAATGGAAGCATTCTAGAACAAATGCACATTACTAATCGTCATATTTTGAGAAAACAACATAAAACAATACGAATTCACCACAACAATAGGTTTATATTTATATAAAAAAAAATAAAGACCACACAATAATAACGTGTCTGTGACTTACTTTTGAAGCACACTTGTAATGAATGAAATCTAGTACAAAAAGATGCGATTGTAAATTAAATAACCGTAAACCCCACTCCTCCACCGTCAGTTTGTTGTCAACATGGAATCCATGGAAGCCAATCCCAGAGTGCATCGCGGCTGGTTGTGATCGTTTCCAACTAAAGATTTGATTGATCAAACACAAAATACGTCACTATAACCCACAGTTAGGCGTTCTGTTGCCAGGAGACGAAAATAACATCGACCATTGGTTGCTTTCCAGAAAATAATCTATTACTTAGAAGCTGCTTTTGCTTGCTTGCTGTTGGAAAAGCACAACGTGTCAGAAATATAGACCTTTGCTATAAACTGTGTTTCGGAGTGCAGGGATTAAGCAAGGTTTACGAATAGATTTTAAAACTAGTACCGGTATCAGTACGGTCAGATTTCTCAGACCTGCTGGTTTAGAAAAATAAGACTTATTAGATCTATCACTGAACACTCCTTTCCTAGTCTTTAATTAGACTAGCATAGTATGCGATGGAACTTTTTTTTTTTTTTTTACAAAATCAGTGTTGCCAGGTCAGAGGTTTTAGGTCCAGGTCTAGAGGTTTCTGCTCAGTTCAGGGCAATCTGGAGGTAAGAAATGGACAGACTTTAAAAAAAAAATTAAATGTACGTTTTTAATTTTAGAGGATTTTCCAGAGAGGTTTTTTTTCTGTCAGAATATTTCTGTAAAGATTTATTTACAAATTGCAAGTCCTTCCTTTACTAAGATGGCAGGTGTGCTGTGACATCATGCCTGTTGCAAGCTGCGATAGCTGATTTCTGTTTGATTTCTTCAGACTTTAGATTTACTTTGAGTGCCACAGTATAAATCACTTGATGTGCAGCAGATATTAGGGCCCCTAGTCCCATGTAGTTTGCATTGCATAGAATTTGACTTAAGGACACAGTGGGACCCTAAATACTCAGGCCTGGATTAACCTATGTGCACTAGATGCACCTGCACAGGGCCCCCAGCTCAAAGGGGGCCCCCGACCACCAATGATAAAAAAATAAAAATAATTACCTCAACGTGATGACAATCAGAACCGGCCCAAATTAACACTACACATAAACGTCATATTAACTTGTATTTATATTAAAAACACAACGCATTCTGATAAATTAATTGTTGTACAAAACAGTCAAGCACCTTTCCGTTTGTCCCTCAGAGGCTGCCATGGTTTAGCCTTAACATACAAGTAACGCAAAAAAAATTAAGGCACTCAATCACATTAGTTACATTCATCGATTGGTTTTATTTAAAAATGTCAAGTCTAGGGGACCCCGAGTGGCTCACCTGGTAGAAGTGCAGCACTCATACAGCGCAGGTTCACGTCCTGGCTGTGCGAAGTAGGCCTGTCTTCGCTGGGGACTTCAAAGAGAGCGTCGCATTGGTAAAACCGGCAGGGACTGTTTCTCCTCATTACTCTACAGCAAACCCTGCTGGCCAAGCACCCAGTGAGCTCAGAGTCGACACCTGCAGGGCTGGCCTTTGTCCTCTAGAGGGCAGTAGCTTGCTGAAATCCGCTCTCAAGTTCCTGGGTGAAAAAGGAAGCTGGCTTGGTCGTGGGATCGGAGGACGCCTACTGAATCTTTGGGTCTCCTGGGCCATGTGGGAAATTACTGTGGTGAGGAGAAAATCGGGGAAGAATTATAATTGGACACACTAAATTTTAAAAAAAGAAAAAAACAATGTCAAGGTAATATATAAGCAGTTCTGCCAAAGAAAAGAAATGGCAGGGCAAAGAGCTTCTCATTAAAGTACCTAAACTAAGAATTTTTTCTCAATCAAACGATAACTGACACTAACCCTGCAACAGGGGGAATGTCAAGTTTGGGCTGTGCTGTTGAAGATTGCCTAGTGCAGTCTGAACCAGAGTAAGCTGAAGGGGCCCCCAGCTAGAGATGCCTGAGGCTGAAACGGGGATAGGTGATCCTAATGCACACGAAAAAGCCCCTGTAGGCAAAGGCATGCTTTTCATATGTATTTATGTGTCCATCAGGACTACTTTTAATTAAATGAATTCAGTGTATTTTTAGTAGCTAATTATGATAGTTTTTCATTATATCTTTACAAAAAGTACAAAACCGATTAAAAGCAGTAAAATCATTTAAATAGAAAACAAAGGTTAACTGACACAAATAATAGGTACAAAAAGGAGAACATATGTTGCAACATAAAAAAAAAAGTTTTATTCACAATCTGGTGCATGAGTGTTTTCGTTTATTCTTATTATTCTTATTATTATTATTATGGGGGGGAGCTGTTACGGTAGTGCACAGGGCCCCAAAATAGTTTAATCCGGCACTGCTAATACTTAATGCACAGAAAGTTAATTTAGTTGTAATGGCAGAGTTTAAGTGTTGTGCCGGTCAGTTAAAGCTACCAAACGTCCCATTTTGTCTGTTTCAGAAAGGGTGTCATGAAACAGTTCTGAAAATCGTGGTTTTGTACCACTTTCAAGTTTTTGTCCCGGGCGCTTGCAGGGCTGATGGAACTATTTTCCCTGCAATGGGGGATATTGTTTTCTCTGCTCTGGACTATCTTGTGTGTACCATGTGCTTATACCAGCTTCAGTATATTTCGGTGGTTTAACACCAGCTGACTGGCACTGGAGCAGAAACATAGGCTTCATGTGGAAAGAGCAACGCAAATTGCGATGTCTAAATGCAAGTGTGTGTTTTGTGAATCCTAAACAGCTTCAATGTGTAGAGCAGGAGCAGGGAAGAGACAATTATACTGTACCATTTATACTGTACCATTCTTATTGCACAGAATATATAAGAACATTACTTTTCCTGGAAATATCGCTAATACAGAAAAAAACTGTCTGTTATTCTGACACCTAAGACAGGATGAAAATAAACAGAAGCCTACTAAATCTCTAAAATTAAGTACATGATTAAACAGGGCATATAAACTCATACTCTACAGAGTTTAAACTAACTGTGATTGAATGGTTGGAAAAGGGCAAAAAGCTTTAAGAAATACTGATGCACTCCAGTGGTTTGAATCACAAGATGTGGACAACAATTAAAATTATAAATTTTAAGCCTTTAATTGTTTTTGCAAAGAAAGCCTGACTCATACCAACAGAAAATAAAAGTAGCAGGTAGCCTATGTGTTTTACTTGCATGCTGCAGCCACACCTACCTGTATCATTTTCTATGTACATTTTAAAATTATTTATTTCTGTAACGTGTGTGCAGTATATGTAAAGTACTGTATATTATCATAACGTGTTAATGTGGCTGCATTATCTATTTTGTATTGTAATGAATTTTGCAGAAGCCCCCTTAGTTCTCCTAAAGTAAATTATTTTAACCCCTTTTAATTATTCAATTTGTGTTAATCAGGCAAACGTGTTTTAATTAATTGAATGAGCAATCACGTAGCGATGTGTGTGTATATTGTAACACAGTGGGGATGGGATTGGAGTCATCCCCGCAGAAAAATGTGTGGATTTGTTTTGTTTGATTGTTTTGCTTTATTGTTTAATTGAATTTTGTTAATTGTTGTAGTATTAATTATCCCCTGCACCTGGTAGCCATTGTTAAATTAGTACCAGGTGCAGGGTATTTAAGGGAGGCAGATTTTCTGCTTGTGGCTGCTGAGAGAGAAGGAAGCAGGATAGGTGCTCTGCTTCCGAGCAGTCGGGTGAAGAAAGGTAGTGTAAACCTGTGTGGTTTGTTTTGTGGTGAAGATTTTGTTTTGTGTTCCAGGTAAACAGCTTAGCTGTCCTGAGTTATAGTTTAGGTTCCTGTTTGTTTAGTTAGTGCTCGTAAAGAGCTAGGTGTTTGTTTTGTATTTTGTTTATTTTTTGTGTTTATTAAAAATTGAGCAACCGCACTTAAAAATCCATTCCAGTGTGTTGGGTCTATTTTTAAAGGGGCAACGAACCGAGTGAGTTGCGAATCTATTACATGTGGTGGCAGCGTGTGTGGGCGCCCCTAGAGACCCAGAAAATGGATTTTAAAGAACTGATCGAGGTGATCAATAAAAATACCGCCGCTCAAAAAGAGCAGAATGAGAGATGGGAGAGAGAGCTGGGGTTGGCCCCGCTGAAGAGACAAGTGCGGGAGCCGACCGAACTGGAGCTGTTGTTCCAAAGGTGGGAGCAAGCGAGAGGAGCCCCGCAGACTCCAGCCCCAGAGCCCAGTGGGGAGGAGCCGCCGCTTCCAGAGCCCAGAGGGGAGGAGCTGCCGCTTCCAGAGCCCAGAGGGGAGGAGCCGCCGCTTCCAGAGCCCAAAGGGGAGGAGCCGCCGCTTCCAGAGCCCAGAGGGGAGGAGCCGCCGCTTCCAGAGCCCAGAGGGGAGGAGCCGCCGCTTCCAGAGCCCAGAGGGGAGGCGCTGCCGCCGCCCGAGCCAGAGGGGGAGGAGCTGCCTGAGCTGCAGCAGGAGCTGCAGCTGAATGAGGAAGAGGAGCTAAAGTGCCCAGCACCACCAAAACCCCGACCTCCACCCCAGCAAAGCAGTCCGGCACTGGTGGGTACGGTCCCTTGCTCCGTGCTCGTGGACACCATGCCGGAATGCATGGACCTCCCTGTGCTCGACCTAGTGCCCAGGTCGGGGCACCACCAGGCACAGTTGCTCACCTGGTCCCTTGCTCTGCTCCCCCTGAAACCTCAGACGTCACGACGCGGTCGTGTGACGTCACTGGCGTTCCCCCTTCCTCCCGCTGTGTTCCCCCTGGAGTCTCAGAAGTCGTTGTGCCGGTCCCGTGGCTCACACCTCTGCCTGTTGCTGCACCGTCCAGGGTACCGGCCTACGCGTCGGTCGCCCCTAGCAAGCCGTTTGGGTCACTCCTCGCCGGATCATGGTCCCTACCCTGAAGCGCCGGAGGAATCCACCCATTCTCAAGCCCACCCGAAGGATCGGGAGAAGGTGGAACTTTGTGGACTCGAGGGTGGGTGGTTATGCTTTAGGGGAGGGGGTGGCCTTGGAATGGCAGTCAGTGTTGCACACTTGGGGGGGAGGATATGTAACACAGTGGGGATGGGATTGGAGTCATCCCCGCAGAAAAATGTGTGGATTTGTTTTGTTTGATTGTTTTGCTTTATTGTTTAATTGAATTTTGTTAATTGTTGTAGTATTAATTATCCCCTGCACCTGGTAGCCATTGTTAAATTAGTACCAGGTGCAGGGTATTTAAGGGAGGCAGATTTTCTGCTTGTGGCTGCTGAGAGAGAAGGAAGCAGGATAGGTGCTCTGCTTCCGAGCAGTCGGGTGAAGAAAGGTAGTGTAAACCTGTGTGGTTTGTTTTGTGGTGAAGATTTTGTTTTGTGTTCCAGGTAAACAGCTTAGCTGTCCTGAGTTATAGTTTAGGTTCCTGTTTGTTTAGTTAGTGCTCGTAAAGAGCTAGGTGTTTGTTTTGTATTTTGTTTATTTTTTGTGTTTATTAAAAATTGTGCAACCGCACTTAAAAATCCATTCCAGTGTGTTGGGTCTATTTTTAAAGGGGCAACGAACCGAGTGAGTTGCGAATCTATTACAATATATATACTGTATATATATATATATTTTTAGCTCAAAGAGCATATACAGTATATTGTAAACGGGCTGTCACTCACGGTTGTTCGTTTGCCCCAATATGCAAGACCCAGGACACAGAAATGGAGTTTAAGCGCTGTCGTGCTATATTTAATAAATATATTTAATATATATAATATATTTAATGAAACCCCCTTCTTCTGTCTCTGCCTTGCCTCTGAGTGATTGACCCAAAGGTTAATTTTATGGTTTTCTTTTAATATGCAAGTGTGTGAGTGATGGTTAGTTTTCAGTCTAGCTGTGTTTGTGTGTGGGTGTTTTTATTTTTAGTTCATGTTCATTTGGAGTTGTCTTTACTATTCTTATCACTTGAGTTATTAAGAGTTAAAGCATAGTACACCTGATCCCCTGCCTACTCTACTAAGCAGCAGTATCCTGGGGGACCAGGAGGTGGCAGCAGACACGCTACAGACAAATTAAGCCAGTGTCTAGTTTGCCCCCTTTAGGCTGATTAGGAGGAAGAGTGCACTAGGTGGGGGCGTTACACTGGTGGTAGTTGTGGGATCTTTACCATTTTTCTTTGTTCTGCTGAATAGTGGAGATGGATCAGGAAAGCTGATGTGACCTTGTGACAAGCAGGCTATAGTGGTGACGTCAGACCCGGAAGAAACACACAGTACTGTGAGGTGAAATGTGAATTGCGCTGTTGCGAGTTTAATAATGAACAAAATAATCGGGCTCCCGAGTGGCGCATCCAGTAAAGGCGCTCTGCGCGTAGTGCAGGATGTGTCCTATAGCCTGGAGATCGCAGGTTCGAATCCAGGCTATGTCACAGCCGACCGTGACCGGGAGTTCCTAGGGGGCGGCGCACAATTGGCTGAGCGCTGCCCAGGTAGGGAGGGCTTAGGTCAGCAGGGGAATCCACGGCTCACCGCGCATCAGCGACCCCTGTGGCCGATAGGGCGCCTGTGGTTCTGCAGTGGAGCCGCCAGATCTGTGTTGTCCTCCGGCACTATAGGTCTGGTGGCATTGCTGTGGATCTGCAGTGCGAAAAATGACGGCTTGGCAGGAGCACGTTTCGGAGGACGCGTGTTCCAGCCGCCGTTTCCCGAGTCGGCGGGGGGGTTGAGAGCGGTGAGCCGAGGATACAGATAATGATTGGGCATGCTAAATTGGGGAGAAAACCGGGGTAAAAAATTGGCGACGACTAAATTAAAAAAATAAATAAATAATGAACAAAATAAAAGGTTTAAATAAAAACAGCACACGGCACTTGAGGCCAAAATAAATAGACAAACAATACGAACAGACACAAACAGGACAAGCACTAAACAAACAAGTACCATGCTGGTCCTCCAGCACAATGTAGCAATTGCTATAAGTATTATTATTATTATTATTATTATTATTAATAATAATAATAATAATAATAATAATAATAATAATAATATCTCCTCACTGTCTCCCGTTCTTTCTCCCTCAATACACAACCCCAAGTGAGTGAAACGTGCATCTATATACAGTATATACTGTTGTGCCTGGATTAAATTCCGAATTAATTATTAACTTGAATCCCAGCACGTGAACTAATTTGTGCAATCCCGTGCTCACGTACTATTACATACTTTAAATGCACTTGAAGTGTTTGTGCAATCCCTGTGCCTAAATACAACTATAGATTTTAAATCACTCGTGCTGCACAGACCCATTTATATCCTGTTCAGCAATATCTATACACCAACATTAACACTCCACATGCAACACAGAACACATACATACGCACAGGGGCGGGCACTTGGCCACAGACCTTTACTGCCAGACAGGTCCCTATTCAAAGTTTTTGAATAGGGACCATTTTTTCCCAGAAGCTTATACTGGTGAGGACCAGGATTAGTTGGATTGGCTATAACAATTTGAACAGACAGCTGAAATTAGTCATTGCGATGAATCTACTCAATTGTGATTTATAGAACTTTTGCTAAAGAAACAAGCCTGTGTGATGTATAAAGCATCCTACCTGTAGCTTGTAATTATTATGAACAATTAAAAAACGCTCTGACAAAGTATTTGGGACCTCTGGTCAGTGAAGAATGGGATAGAATGTGTTTCCATAGTTTAAAATGCCAGAATAAATAGTCAGTTATGGATTTTGGTAATACTATCAGGAGGGCAGTTGAAAAAGCTTATTCAGTTCTTGATTTTGACATTAGAGATGTAGTAGCTTGTGATCATTTTATTATGAATGTGGGAATGGTGATATTCGAATTCAGCTGAGGAGTGTTAAACCAAAACTTTAGAAGAAGCAACTAACTTAGCAGTGGAACTTATTAAAGAATCTGAAAATACAAAAACTCACCAAACAAGGTTACAAGGTTAAAGGTTTCAGCTTCACATGATTACTAGAGTCATTTGCCTGGAAGGCATGTGAGGGAGTTCAGCCGCCCTCAGAGGGATCTCAATATTAGTAGATAGCGCCCCCTACTGGAACTCAATAAAAGAACCAGTGTGAAAGTGTGGACTGGAGGGTCATGTTAACAGGGATTGCTGTCAGGGAAACTAGAACGGATGGGTACTATGGGTCTGGTACCCATCCCTTCACATTTTGGACCACTAGTGGAGGACTGTATTGATGATCTGGGAACTACGACAGCTGCTGACTTTTAATCCTGTCCCAAGATGTCATTGCAAGCAATGTGAGTGCATTACTAGAGATAGATTTTCTGTGGAAGTTTGTGGCAACTTTAGACATTAGGGATCAGAGCTGGTGGGGAGGAGTCTGCCACTGGTGTGTGTTACTAATGGAGTTGAGAACAGGCGGGTGTTTTTAGAGGCTGATCAAATCATCCCCCCTCATTCCCAGATGATTGTGGACTGCCAGGTGGCAGGCTTACATAGTCCCTTTGTGACAAATAGGTGTTTGTTGCTCATGTTATCAGTCAGACAAGAACAGTAATGTCCCTGTTAATGTGATGAATGTGACAACAGAGCCTGTGACACTACGGAAAGGGCTAGTGAGGGATAGTGTGGATTTTCTTTAGAGCCCGTAGTAGTAAATTAGTTAAATACACAGCAGTCCTGGCAGATTTCAGCACTGAAAGAAAAGCTTAAGCTAAATGAAAATGTGTCTCAGGAAGAACTTAGCGTCATAAAAAGGTGGCTGCAGGATTATGTTTCATTGTTTAGTACTGGGAGTGGTGATTTCGGGAGAACACAATTCTGCTACCGCCATTTTGATATGGTTTGTGCCCATCCTGTTCGGCAGGGACCCCGGCGCGTTCCAGTGCATTTACAGGAGGAATTCAGGAGTGAGCTCAACCACATGGAAGCCAGTGGAATTCTCTGGCGGTCATACAGTCCTTGGGCAGCACCAGTTGTTCTGGTGAAGAAAAAGGATGAAAGTATGCATGTCTGTGTGGACTGTTTGCATCTAAACAAGGTAACTGTTAAAGATGCATAACCATTAGCTAGATTGATGACACACTGGATGCGCTAGAATCTGCAAAGAGGTTCTCCACACTGGATCTTGCCAGTGGGTACTGTCAGGTTGAGAGAGAGCCTGCAGACTGATAAAAGACCACCTTTGTGACACGAGAGGAACTTGTTTAACATTCTGCAATTCGGACTGTGCAATGCCCCAGGTAACTGGTTTTGGTTGGCCTTCAGTGGAAAACTTGTCTAGTCTACCTTGATGACATTATTGTCTTTGGTAGCTCATTTGAACAGCACCTATCCAGGTTGGGTGAGGTGCTTAGTAAATTTAAGGAGGCAAACCTGAAGGTGAAACCCAGTAAATGTAATTTGTTTTCCACAGTATGGTGCCTGAGACATATTATCTCTAAGAAAGGGGTGGCTACAGATCCACAAACGATTGAGGCTGTGAGGGCTGGGCCAGTACCAAAAAATGACACTGAAGTACAGAGCTTCTTGCGACTTGCATCTTATTACAGGCAGGTTGTGGCTGGTTTTGCTGATGTGGAATGCCCCAAACACCATCTCACAGAAAAGGGGCATTTTCTTTTTTTTTCTTTCTTTTTTAATAATTCAGTTATTGCCAATTTTTTTTTTATTATTATTTTCTCCCCAATTTAGAATGGCCAATTATTTTTAGGCTCAGCTCACCGCTACCACCCCTGCGCTGACTTGGGAGGGCGAAGACGAACACGAACACATGCTGTCCTCCGAAGCGTGTGCCGTCAGCCGACCGCTTTTTTTCACACTGCGGACTCACCATGCAGCCAACCAAGAGCTACAGCGTCGGAGGACAACGCAGCTCTCGGGCAGCTTACAGGCAAGCCCACAGGCGCCCGGCCAGACTACAGGGGTCGCTGGTGCGCGGTGAGCCAAGGACACCCTGGCCGACCTAGCGCTCCCTCCCCCCGGGCGGCGCTCGGCCAATTGAGCGCCGCCCCCTGGAAGCTCCCGTCCTCAGTCGGTAAAGGAATAGCCTGGAGTCGAACTCGTGACGTCCAGACTACAGAGCGCATCCTGCACTCCACGAGGAGCGCCTTTACTGGATGCGCCACTTGGGAGCCCTAGAAAAGGGGCTTTTTGTCTGGAATCCTGAATGCCAAGCAGCTTTTGATCAACTGAAATGTAGACTAACTGCAGCTCCAATTTTGGCGTACACTGATCTGGGGAAAAATACTCATTTTGGACACTGATGCTAGTGACCTGTGAATAGGGGCAGTATTGTCTCAAGGGAGGGACCAGAGGAACATGTAATTGCTTATGTGAGTAGAGCGTTAACAAAGACTGAAAGAAATTAAGCTACCACCAGAAAATAACTGTTGATAGTTACAACTTTGGTAAGCATTTCATTGCGATGGTGTGATGGGGTACACCCCACCCCATGTGTGTTTTGTTTATTTGGTATTATTTGGTATTATTATTTAAATGTATTGTTTAGTGTTAAATACACAATGTTTTGTTATTGTTGTTTTACAGCATGGATAAGGTTAAAATTCCCCATCCAGGCTAAACTCAAGCAGAATGCGTCCGTCTCCAGATTGATTCATTTATTGCTAATCTGGAGACGGTCACATGTATAAAAACCTGCAGCTTTGGCTAAACGAGGTTGGATGTTCAGAGGTGGAATGAGAAAGCGAGACAGTAAGACCTGAAACTAAAGAATGAATTAATAATTGCTACACATGCTGGCTTTACATCAGCGCAAAACTTTTTTTTTAGGGTTAGGGTTTTTTTAGTTTTATTTAGTGTTCGCTTTGTTTTGTGTTTTGTCTGTTTGTTTTGGCCAACGTGCCGTTTCTTTTGAAAACTGTTTTGTTCAACCTTTCTATTTAATTAATTAACTTGCGCATCAGCGCTTCCTACCCCAGTACTGTGTGTGTCTCTTCCTGGTCTGACGTCACCCACCAGTCATCCTGTTCACAATGGCAACATAGTTTTAAAGAACCAGAGGGCAGAGTCCTGCGCGGGTCTGATTTTTACAGCCCGCTTCCGACCTGCAACCCGCTGCAACACCGACTTCTTATCCGCGACCCGACCCAACCCACTTTAATAAGACCTGCAACCCGACCCGAACCCGCAAGTGTTTGTCGTTTACCTACTGTCTGCGTCAACTGACTCTCTCACGCTCTCACATTCACACACAGATATATCTGGCAGCAGTGTGGAGTAGTGGTTAGGGTTCTGGACTCTTGACTGGAGGGTCGTGGGTTCAATCCCAGGTGGGGGACGCTGCTGTACCCTTGAGCAAGGTACTTCACCTAGATTACTCCAGTAAAAACCCAACTGTATAAATGGCTAATTGAATGTAAAAATAATGTGATATCTTGTAACAATTGTAAGTCGCCCTGGATAAGATTCTGCTAAAATAAAACTATTATCTCAAACTATTATACACTACATATTATAAACCCTGTGCTATCTTGTTTCACCTCGTCTGCAGACATTTTTAATATCACCAAGCAGACGTGATAAAAGGCTCTTGCGACGTATCAAACAAGTGGCAATACTATTATTATTATTAGTTTATTTAGCAGACGCCTTTATCCAAGGCGACTTACAGAGACTAGGGTGTGTGAACTATGCATCAACTGCAGAGTCACTTACAATTACGTCTCACCCGAAAGACGGAGCACAAGGAGGTCAAGTGACTTGCTTAAGGTCACACAATGAGTCAGTGGCTGAGGTGGGATTTGAACCGGGGACCTTCTGGTTACAAGCCCTTTTCTTTAACCACTGGACCACACAGCCTCCTACAAACTGAGAACACTGCTTGGTCAGCTGACTCCTTCCTAATCGCCTCCTGCTTAAGTGCACGAAATACTGGTACATTTAGCTTGTAACACGTTATTTGGGAAAGGGTTACAGACGAGTACGCTAAAAGGACAGAAAACATTTTTGGTGGTTCAAATTCAGACTCAAGCCTGTCCAGAAAATTTAATTTGTTTGACCCGCACCTGAACCGCAAACCGCGAAAAAGTTCACATTCCGACCTGAACCCGACCCCACAGGCACCCGCGGGTACCCGACCCGATGCAGGACTCTACCAGAGGGCCAAGTAGCCAGGTGGCTGGAGCAATTGGCCCCCTTCAAATATGACATCATTCATCGTCCAGGTCGGTTGCACCAGAATGCTGACGTGCTCTCCCGCTGTCCTGGCCCAGCCCCCCAGGAGGCAGAGTGAGTGTTGCCCCCCTGCAGGTTCAAAGGGGACCCCCTGGAGAGGTTTGGGGTGTACATGCTGCCCAGAATAGAGACCCAGTTCGGTGACAAATCCTTCAGTGGAAGAGAGAGGGGAGGCAACAGATTCCTGTTGATGTTCAGGCTGGTGTGAAGAAGTTTAGAGGCACATAAAACCAGCTTTTCATCGAGGATGGGGTCCTGGTAAGGCACTGAAAAAGGTAGGCAATGACTGGTGCAGGAAGTGTGAAACTTGTACATCTCGAAAATCTGCAAGGCCAGTCCCTTGAGCACCACGTTGCCCCTCTAAAACATTAAATCCAGTAGTCCAGATAAGCTGCGTACCTGCCGTTTTACTGCCGAAATACGCACTCAATTTAAATTTAATGCGTAAAATTACGCATAGCAATTTTGCTGCACAGCTTGTCTACCCCCCCCTCCTGTCTTACCTAAACGAGTATGGGTTAGAGCATGGAAAAGGGGGTGCTGTAGAGGAGGTTCAAGGTCCCCTACAAAGTCATGGGAGATTTAAAATGTCCTGTACGCAGTTAAAGGGGAGGACAATAGAGTCTTTATCACTCCTATTAATCGCCTGAAGCCTTTTTTAAGTGACTCTTTTTCAGAAAGACTTACTTGGGACAACAGACCCCCTTATCATGTTTCTGCTGCAGAGACTGAGCCAACCTCATCCAAGACCAGACTATGCAGGGCCCCCCCCCCCAATAATGGACAAAGGACTATAAGATGCAACTGGATGCAGGATGGGGGGCGGATAGTGTAATGGACTTTGTAGAAGTCCCCTTAGTGCACCTGAAGTTAATTATTTTAACCCCTTTGTGATGAGTCAAAGGGGTTTCGGTCTGTAATTCAGCCTCCCGACAGTAGAGGGCATCAAGCTAACTCGGGACTTCCCTTACCAAGGTCTCGTGACCATGACAAATGTCATCTTTATGAGAGGCGTCACCTTGGTGAGGGGCGGAAGTGCGAGTATGTAAATTCCGGCCACTTGAGTCAAGTGAGTTATAAGGACACTTGTCAGTTTGGGATTGGTGTTCCACTGACTACAGGGGCGGGGCTTTGCATACTAAAGGGAATGTGCTACTGCGTTCCGGGTTGGTCCTTGAAAACATAGGCGGGGTTATTGGGCTTGAGGGAGACACAGTACAGTTTGTTTTGATTTGTTTGATTTCTTATCACGGTGTTTGGAATACACAAAAACGTCTCTTTTGTTTTTATCCCTTTTCACGTCCGGGATATCGTGAAGAGGACTGAGGAAATACGAACCCTTCATTCTTTTTGTTATTTATTCCAGCACCCCCTCCCTCACGCCATTCTTTTTTTTATTTTTATCGTGTAACTAAAAATAATAATAAAAAAATATTTGGTTGCACGTAAATTGCTGTCTGGACATTCCATTACTACTCACACGCCTCACACCCTTTTAATTATTAAATTTGTGGTAATCAGTGTAGCAGGATAGCGTCAAAAAGGAGACTCAGAATCAGGAAAGCTGCAGTGAAAGTGATGTTGCACACGTTTATTTACAACCAGAACAAAATCAAACAAACAGAACAAAGAAACAGGACACGGAGGCCAAAATAAAAGGTAAACAAAACACAATAATCACCTTTCATTTCAACTAAATGCTTCAGATTGTCAGGGCTGGGCAGAGCCTTCACTGGACTATATCCCCAAACTCCTTCTAAAACCTCCAACAAAGGGTCTGGCTGCCTTTATATACTATTTCGGCTTGGTGCTGTGGTGTGTGTCCTAACTGGCTTGGTGGATGATCGGTGCAGCATTGAATCTGACGATCGAGCAGAAGTGAACCAATGGCTGGTGAACCCCCCCTTCTTTTGTCTCTGCCTCGCCTCTCTCTTTTGCTCCATTTTTGCATATGCTTGGTGATTGGCATTTCTGGACTAAATTGTATTGTTTTCTTTTAATATGCGGATGTGTGAGTGATGGTTACATTTCAGAGTCTGCCCACCCCCCACCCCCCACCCCCCAACACCTTTTATTTGTAGTTCACATTAATTTGGAGTTTTCTTTAGTATTCTTATCACTTGAGTTTTTAACAGTTTAAAGCAGTTATTTTGCACTAACGTATTGATTTATTAATTTATTTTTGTTTATGTATAGTGTATGGTGCAAGTTTTTTATTTTTTTTTTATTTAGTCTTTGCAAATGGTTTTTTACCCCGGTTTTCTCCCCAATTTGGAATGCCCAATTATTATTTGTATCCCAGTTCACCGCTGCAACCCCCTGGCAACTCGGGAAACGGAGGCTGGAACACGCGTCCTCCGAAACGTGCACCTGCCAATCCGTCATTTTTCGCACAGGGGATCCACAGCGAGACCACCAGACCTATAGTGCTGGAGGACAATACAGATCTGATGGCTCCACTGCAGAACTGCAGGCGCCCTATCGGCCACAGGGGTCGCTGTTGCGCGGTGAACCACCACCCAGTACCCAGTACCCGGGATACGGCTGCTTAGCAGAGTAAGAGGGGGAAGAGGCTTACTGACTATACAGTGACCAAGGTAATTATGCACCAGACGAGAACTTAAAACATTATACATTCAATCGAAGATTACACTTCTCAATCTATAACTGTTACTAAAGAAAACTCGCATGGTGCTCCTGAGTGGTGCATCCAGTAAAGGCGCTCCGCGTGGAGTGCAGGATGCGCCCTATAGCCTGGAGATCGCAGGTTCAAATCCAGGCTATGTCACTGCCGACCGTGTACCATCATTAGACAATAGTATAGTGGATTAATATCAAGGTACATTATAGTATATTATTACAAACTTAACACAAAAACATAACACAACACCTTTTAACTTCTATAATTCAATGGATATCATAATGTCTAGAAGTCTTATTGTTCAATAGAAAGAAGAATAAACTTTGTACCATTTTCCCATTTAAGTAAATCGAATACTGCTCCAGGTTTAATCTTCTTATCACTACAGCAAAGTCGTGAACAAGCAATAATACTTGTCAGTTGTAAATAATATGTTTTCTCATTATAGCAAATACTTACAACCTATTTAATTAATCTTATGAAATAACTGTTATGAACTATAAACAGTGTCAATTAGCACTGAACCTGTTTCATTATAAGATAATCTTTCAATTAATTTACCTCTGTTTATCAGTTGCTATAATATTACTTTGGTGAATCCCTCTTAAGATTTAAATCCAAATATAGGCCAGTATAACTGCATTCAACTAGGCTTGACCCTTCTCTTTGTTCATACAAAATCCAGCCGAGACAGGATTTTTTTCTCAAGACCTCTGGCTTGTTAGTTAATCTTTTGGTCATAAAGAGTCTCTTCTTATCTTGTGTTTTTAGGACATAAATTTGTAGATTAACGTTCACTTTTAGCCGGAATGGTGCTTTTTTATCAAGCGTCATACTTTCTGAAGATAAGATATACAAGTGGTAAATCATTACTAAGTATTTAATTAAATGTCAAATCCATAACAAGAGTGGACTGACCTTTTTCATGGAGCAAGAGAGCCATCCATTGGTGGTACAAGGATAGTCTTTCTTTATCCTTCCTAATATCTTTGACACTTCATTTTATAATACATTCCATATTTGAAATTGCCTAGTACATATTCAGCATATCCCCACGTCTCCAGCAGGATTCTTCTGTGCCGGGTTCAGCTCTGGTTGGTTCCGCGAAAACGACAACAGGCCCCTTTATCCAAAGTTTAGCATCACAGGTGTGAGACGCCATCTTCCTCACTTCGTACCTACAAGATACTTGGACACGTTTAACTGGGACACCTTCTACACATTCCAATTTACCTAGATGTGCCCATTTCACTAAGTGACCTCCTTCACAATTCATGCATTCAATCCTCTTAATATCCTTTGGTTCTACATTTAGATGAGAGAAAGAAATTCCTTCAGAATCATTACATTCAAACAAGATTCTACAGTGTTTAGCTAAATGACTACAGGCTGGACAAAGATTGGGCCCAGTCACTGATGACTTGCTTTGGCACATATTACATGCACACATAACAAGAGGATTATGTTTCAATTTGTGTGTCAGGGTTAATTCTGCACCATGAACAATAGTTCTGGATCTGTATACATTGTTACTATACATTCCCTTCTGTTCACACAGTCACTTTGCGAGGTACGCCTTCCATCCAGAACACTGAAGGAGGCCAAAACTCACTGTTATTCATATTTTCTGGTATTCAATTACTGTTCTGCCTCACATCATCAGTTGGCAGACACAATACAACTGAATCTGATTCAATTGATGAACCAACAGCTGTAGCTACCGAGATCCTCCATGTCAAAGGAGTCAATATTTTACTGACCAGCCTAGCTGATTCAGTGTCACTTGCGACATCACAAACAAAAGTATTGGCACTCTACACTTAATATAAGATAATTCAAGAAAAGATGTTAAATACAAGCATTTAGTGAAAATTAGCCACTAATTAATATGACAAACACCAAAATACACAATTTCTGGTAGTTTAAAAACAATCTTTATATATATATAAAAAGCACTTAAGCAATTTCAAATATTTGTTTGTGACAAAAGTATAGGCACCTTTACATTAAAAGTCTGTAAAAATGTAATAGAACTCATTAAAAATATATATGTATTAATTGAAAACCATTACACAGTAACTATGCTACATTATAAAGTCAATAGCCAGAAAAAGAGGCGATTATTGTTATCTGTTGAAGATGAATGTTAAGTTTTAGGTGGCAATACTTTTGTTTGCAATGGTTTCTCTGCTTAGATTATTATTTACCAGGCTTACTAACTAATGTATTTTTCAACTACTGGGGTTGTACAAAAGTACCCTTGTCATCTGTGTGAACTGTGAGCAAAATTACAGTTGCAGTGGCTAAAGTACCTCACTTCAGAAATGTATCTTTAGGAGAAGCAGCCCCCTAGGTAAAACAGGACATTAGTTACTAATCATTACAAATCAAGACACAGATAGAAACAGCAATAGGGAATGACGTAGAACACCTATGCTAGAATATTCAACAGGTAAGAAATGAAATATCAGAAAATGTATATGTTATAAAATATTCCAGTGGAAGCTAGTATACCTTTTCAGAAGTTCCTTGCAAGCTAATTTGGGTTAGAACATTTTATTTTAAAACTTTAGTTAGACATAAACAAATCCCTAAAGTCTTTAATCTAAAGTTAATTTTTGAATGGCAAGAAGTGATAACTGGCAGGTTTGTTACAGATTTGCAAAGGTTAGGTGCAATACAACATTTATCAGTTTTTGGTGTGCCAAAGGCAAACTTTCTGAGAGGGGAAAAAAAAAACAATTGTAACAAATGTTAAGGTGCAATGTTCCATGCTTTGTAATGAAGTGACTATAACTGCATGTAGTATTCTAGGTGGGGTCTCTGAAACATTTTGAAACAAGTTATAAGGCAAGGGAAAAACATCTGAGAGAAATTATAACAGTATAACACTAGCAAGAAATAACTTAGTTGCAGGAATTAACAATCAAATATACTGTTTATTAATAAAACAAAAAAAAACAATATTTCTCTCAACAATTTGGTTTTGCAATTGCTTAAAAATAGAGTCCATGCTATTTTTTTTTTTTTTTTAAGTTATGAATCATTACAAAATACAACTGGGATACAATTATAATACTGGTGTATTATCCTGGAAAAGCCTATCTGAACCATTTGCAAACCACAACATTACCAGCAGTAGTAATGCAATAGATCTGAAACTGTTGAACTGCAATGGATTGACAGTGTGGTGGTATGTTAACATGAAAATGTTACTAATATGGTACTATTCTACATCATTGCAGCTGCTCTCCATAATGTCTATTAGCACTGCATTGTAAAACCAACAATGGTGCTCTCATGAAAGGTTAAAGTTGGGCAAGGTGCCAGCAGCGCTCTCATAGGTCTGAAAGTGCAACTCAATCCCGACCTGTATACTCCCTTTCCTGTCATACCTTGTATTTTCTCAGGCAAGGCTGCCAGGCTTGAATTGTACTGAATGCATTGTGTTGGTTTTATAAAGTGAAAGGCAAAGACCAATTAATTAGCTTGCTGAGCAACCAAGCCCCCAAATCGTTTCTGTTGCTCCTATCACTGCTTCAGGCTGAGAAGCCCATTTTGGTTTTCCCTTTTGATTTATAATGTAGTTTCTAAACAGCAGCATTTAAAAAAAATAAATAAATAAACAACCTAAATTGAGGTACTTGTTTTATATAATTTTGGGGGCAAAACTACATACACACCAATATGTAAATTAAAAGCTACATTTGTTTTTTTTATTTTACAAAATATACACAGATACCCAGAAGCTACACTGTCCAATACTAAACCACATTATGAGGCAATTACAGTAATGGCCTATTGTTGTCTCTGTACTAACTTGTCTTCTGTCCTACTCCTCACTATCTAGACTGAAGGATGAGCACTGTCTCCTCCATACCTGCACCCATCAACAACATTGCATTGCCATCCACAGTTATTTTACAGTGGTGTTAAATAACATTAGAAATAGTAACGGGTATTAAGGAATGTAAAACATCATGTAATTAGCCATGAATGTAATAATATATAATAAACATCATGTAATTAGCCATGAATGTAATAATATATAATAAACATCATGTAATTAGCCACGAATGTAATAATATATATTGTGCATCCTGTAACAATTCTAAGAGATGGTCATCTGTTCAATTGATCTAAACAGTGGCGGATCTATCTCCTCTTGTTACCAACATTATGCAACTCAAACTGACAGTGGATTTTAAGTCTCTCTAGTGTATTTATATCTGTTAAAATACGGAAAAAATCAGTACGGTTCCTATTCAGTACTGGGATGTCACCAATTAGATCATTTGAAAAGACCCCGTCCGTAAACCATTTCTTTAAACAAGTTCGGTAACCAGAATCCTTCATAGGGTTTAAAGCACAGTTAAGCACTGACATCTTGTTATTTTAATAGGTATGCTATATAAAATAGATGCCATAGGGTGTACTTTAGTGATCTCAACAGTGATGGCTCTTAATACTGCCACCCTAAAATTGATAAAACAACTCGGAGGAAAAACCCCACAGGGTTATTATAGAGCTAAAGAGTGGTGGTATTTAGACCTGCCACTTTTTCAATCTATAATATTCCCTCAATGTCATTCATTCATTATGTGCAGGGTGTAGTGGGGCTGGACAGCACCTGAGCAGTGCTCCACTTCTTGTTCTGTGGGTAGGCGCCGCTCTGCCACTTAGGTATTTTTAAATTTGTATTTTATTGATACAGACACCTTTATTATCATACATTGACATGCTCAAAGGCTATGAAGAATCATTTAATTCATCACACCTCCATGTTGTTTTGATCCAATGATAGGATATGAAGAACTTACTGTGCTTGTACAGTATCATAGCTGATTTTACTGCGAGCCAACGTTAGTTAGTTTATTTTGACTCAGTTAGTATTTAATTTGATTAAATCTTTTTTTTTTTTGGTTTTACGTACCGTTATATCGTTATTTATTTTAGGACTGCTCCAGTACTTTTTTGCCACTGTACCCCTGATTATTTGGGATTATTTGGGATAACTAATGTCTTTACCAATTTCATCAGATTTTATCAATACTGTATTTTCCTCATCATTAGCCCATTCAATCTGAGGTCAGATTTCACGTATATCACCAACAATTCGATTTGGAAACACTAACACGTTGTACTACAAATGTCCATATCATCACAATTAGATAAATGGTTCTCAAAATATAAGTACAAATGCATGAGGGGCCACCATACAAGAGAGATATGTCTCCGCAGCATAATAATCAGAGGCCAAGTGTTTATATCACTGTGGCAATGTGCCCCGCCCCGTGTGCATTTGTGTTTTATGTTGTGTGTGTTAATGTTGGTGTATTGTAGTTGGTACACGGGATATAATGTGGGTAATGAGCACGAGTGTTTAAAATGTATAATTGTATTTTGGCACAGGGATTGCACTTCACGTGCATTTAAAGTATGTAATAATATGCGAGCACGGGGTTGCACAGAATTGGTTCACGTGCTGGAATTCAAGTGAATAATTAATTAGTAATTGAATTCCGTCACAACAGTGTATATAGATGCACAAAGAACTCACTCGGGCTTGTTTGTTCGGTGAGTGTAGAACATGTGTGGAGAGAAAATATAGTAAACTAAAATAATAATTGTTATAAGTATTTGTACTCACCGTGTTTGTTTGTCTGTTCATCCTGTTTGTTTAGTGTTAATCTGTTTTGTTTGTCTATTTATTTTGGCCTCAAGTGCCGTATCCTGTCTTTTGTTCAACCATTTATTTTTGTTTGTTTAATAAACATACTGAGTGCCGCAGCGACTCAGTTTCAACACAAGTACTGCCTGTCTGTGTGTGATTCTTTCTGGCCTGACGTCATCCACTACAGCCTGCTTGTCACAATCACACGCATTTTAAATGTGCAGGTATACTGCTGTACATTATATCTAATGAGCTAAACCCACATAGCAGGTTCTAACATGCAGATATACTGCATGAAACTAAGATGATTAGTATTATACTCATATATATATATATATATATATATATATATATATATATATATATATATACAGTGCCTTGCGAAAGTATTCGGCCCCCTTGAACTTTGCGACCTTTTGCCACATTTCAGGCTTCAAACATAAAGATATGAAACTGTAATTTTTTGTGAAGAATCAACAACAAGTGGGACACAATCATGAAGTGGAACGAAATTTATTGGATATTTCAAACTTTTTTAACAAATAAAAAACTGAAAAATTGGGCGTGCAAAATTATTCAGCCCCTTTACTTTCAGTGCAGCAAACTCTCTCCAGAAGTTCAGTGAGGATCTCTGAATGATCCAATGTTGACCTAAATGACTAATGATGATAAATAGAATCCACCTGTGTGTAATCAAGTCTCCGTATAAATGCACCTGCACTGTGATAGTCTCAGAGGTCCGTTTAAAGCGCAGAGAGCATCATGAAGAACAAGGAACACACCAGGCAGGTCCGAGATACTGTTGTGGAGAAGTTTAAAGCCGGATTTGGATACAAAAAGATTTCCCAAGCTTTAAACATCCCAAGGAGCACTGTGCAAGCGATAATATTGAAATGGAAGGAGTATCAGACCACTGCAAATCTACCAAGACCTGGCCGTCCCTCTAAACTTTCAGCTCATACAAGGAGAAGACTGATCAGAGATGCAGCCAAGAGGCCCATGATCACTCTGGATGAACTGCAGAGATCTACAGCTGAGGTGGGAGACTCTGTCCATAGGACAACAATCAGTCGTATACTGCACAAATCTGGCCTTTATGGAAGAGTGGCAAGAAGAAAGCCATTTCTTAAAGATATCCATAAAAAGTGTTGTTTACAGTTTGCCACAAGCCACCTGGGAGACACACCAAACATGTGGAGAAGGTGCTCTGGTCAGATGAAACCAAAATCGAACTTTTTGGCAACAATGCAAAACGTTATGTTTGGCGTAAAAGCAACACAGCTCATCACCCTGAACACACCATCCCCACTGTCAAACATGGTGGTGGCAGCATCATGGTTTGGGCCTGCTTTTCTTCAGCAGGGACAGGGAAGATGGTTAAAATTGATGGGAAGATGGTGGAGCCAAATACAGGACCATTCTGGAAGAAAACCTAATGGAGTCTGCAAAAGACCTGAGACTGGGACGGAGATTTGTCTTCCAACAAGACAATGATCCAAAACATAAAGCAAAATCTACAATGGAATGGTTCACAAATAAACATATCCAGGTGTTAGAATGGCCAAGTCAAAGTCCAGACCTGAATCCAATCGAGAATCTGTGGAAAGAACTGAAAACTGTTCACAAATGCTCTCCATCCAACCTCACTGAGCTCGAGCTGTTTTGCAAGGAGGAATGGGCAAAAATGTCAGTCTCTCGATGTGCAAAACTGATAGAGACATACCCCAAGCGACTTACAGCTGTAATCGCAGCAAAAGGTGGCGCTACAAAGTATTAACTTAAGGGGGCTGAATAATTTTGCACGCCCAATTTTTCAGTTTTTTATTTGTTAAAAAAGTTTGAAATATCCAATAAATTTCGTTCCACTTCATGATTGTGTCCCACTTGTTGTTGATTCTTCACAAAAAATTACAGTTTCATATCTTTATGTTTGAAGCCTGAAATGTGGCAAAAGGTCGCAAAGTTCAAGGGGGCCGAATACTTTCGCAAGGCACTGTATATATAGTAACAAAACTGGTAGCGTGACGCTGTTCGTCACTGGTTTTTCGCTCCCACCGACTGGCACGGACTCATTGAGTTTTCAGGCAAGTATATTTTTGTGACAGGATGGACCGAGGTTTGAGACTCAGAGACAGTTGAAAGTTCAAAAATAAAGTTTTTAATAAACAAAAAATACAAAATAAATAGGCACAAGGGCCAAACAAAAAGGTTTTAAACATAAAATACACACAAAGCAAAAAACAAAACTTACAAAAATAAAGGTTTCCAGGCTGGGCGTTGCCTTCACTGGAACAGAAAAACATACAAACACACTCCTGCTTCTAGAATTCTCCTTCAACTCTCTCCTAGCCAGGGCCTCTCCCCTGGCTTTTATTCCCTGTGGCTGGAGCCCAATTATTCAATAATTGCTAATTAGTCCATCAGCCACATTCTCACATGTTTTTCTGGCAGGGAGGAATTTTAACCCCCTCCCTGCCAGTCCCAACATTGATCATAAAGACGGGGCAGTACCCCGTCACATATCCCCCCCCTTGTGCCAAGCACAACATGGCCTAAATGGCCACCTCCCCCCTCAGTCTCAGTCCCGGAAGAGGGGGAAGCACAGTGTCCATGGGGGTGGCCATGGTGGGACGTCCGGCACCACCCAATTCTTCGTGGCCAGCAGCTCCCTCTTCCGGGGCTCCGGCCACACACCATCTTGCCGCGAAAGTGCAGCTGGGGGAGCTGGTCTCCTGACCTCCCTCCCCCTCTTCATGGTCAGCAACTCCCCTCCGTGGGGCTCCGGCCACAGTGTAGCGACCCCAGGTGAAGCAGGATCCCCGAAGACCCCAAGCGACGGCAGCAGCAGCGGACCCTCGGGAGGCGACGGCAGCAGCAGCGGACCCTCGGGAGGCGACGACAGCAGCAGCGGACCCTCGGGAGGCGACGGCAGCAGCAGCGGACCCTCGGGAGGCGACGGCAGCAGCAGCGGACCCTCGGGAGGCGGAGACGGGAATGGCGGCCCGGCTCCCTCTGGTGGCGGAGGCGGGAACGGCAGCCCGTCTCCCTCTGGTGGCAGAGGCGGAAACGACGGCCCGGCTCCCTCTGGTGGCGGAGGCGGGAACGGCGGCCCGGCTCCCTCTGCTGGCGGAGGCGGGAACGGCAACTCGTCTCCCTCTGCTGGCGGAGGCGGGAACAACGGCTCGTCTCCCTCTGCTGGCGGAGGCGGGAACAACGGCTCGTCTCCCTCTGCTGGCGGAGGCGGGAACGGAGGCCCGTCTCCCTCTGCTGGCGGAGGCGGGAACAACAACTTGTCTCCCTCTGCTGGCGGAGGCGGAAACAACAGCAACTCGTCTCCCTCTGCTGGCGGAGGCGGGAACAGCAACTCGTCTCCCTCTGCTGGCGGAGGCGGGAACAGCAACTCGTCTCCCTCTGCTGGCGGAGGCGGGAACAGCAACTCGTCTCCCTCTGCTGGCGGAGGCGGGAACAGCAACTCGTCTCCCTCTGCTGGCGGAGGCGGGAACGGCAACTCGTCTCCCTCTGCTGGCGGAGGCGGGAACGGCAGCTCGTCTCCCTCTGCTGGCGGAGGCGGGAACGGCAGCTCGTCTCCCTCTGCTGGCGGAGGCGGGAACGACGACAGCAGGGGAACCAGCAGGCATGCTCCTTCTGCTGGTGACGGTGATGGAGGCAAAACCAGCAGGAACTCTCCCTCTGCTGGTGGACACCTGGACCGTGGACGTTGGGCCTTCCCCCTCTTGGGCTCTGGACGCACCGACTTCCCCCTCTTGGGCACTGGACGCACCGACTCCCCCCTCTTGGGCACTGGACGCACCGACTCCCCCCTCTTGGGCGCAGGACGCACCGACTCCCCCCTCTTGGGCGCAGGACGTTCGGGCTCCTCCCACTCAGGCGCAGGACATTCGGGCTCCTCCCACTCAGGCGCAGGACGTTCGGGCTCCTCCCACTCCAGGTCTGTGTCCGGTAACACCTCCGGGCAGTGGTGCTCCTCATGCCCGTACTGCATGCACTGGGTGCACCACTCCTCTTCCTCCCATGTCTTCCTTCCTCTCTGCCTCCTTCTTCTCCCCTCTGTTTGCGTGGGGCAGATGGCCACTGTGTGCCCATATGCCCCACAGCCAGTGCACAACTCTGCCGCGAGACTTTTTAAAAACAACTCCCCGTCGTCATCTGCCTCCTCCTGGGCCAGGGCGTAGGGGCGTCCTGCCCAGTTGTGGCCATAAACTTCACCGCGCCCACACCAGTCCGCTGGTAGCACTTCTGGGCAGGATCTCCATCGATGGTCCAGCATCCCGCACCATGAGCACCAGGGGAAAAGACTGGCTGGGTCCTCCAGCTGGGGTGGCTGTTGTTGCAGCAGCCTACATTTCTTCGGCTGCTGCATCTCCTGCCTTTGCCGCTGTCTGCTCTTCCCCATTTTCCAAAAAAAAAAACTCCCAAAATTCAAGAAAAAAAAAAAAATAATTACTGCTCTGAGCCTCCAGGTGGCGCTATCCCACTTCTGACACCAAATGTGACAGGATGGACCGAGGTTTGAGACTCAGAGACAGTTGAAAGTTCAAAAATAAAGTTTTTAATAAACAAAAAATACAAAATAAATAGGCACAAGGGCCAAACAAAAAGGTTTTAAACATAAAATACACACAAAGCAAAAAACAAAACTTACAAAAATAAAGGTTTCCAGGCTGGGCGTTGCCTTCACTGGAACAGAAAAACATACAAACACACTCCTGCTTCTAGAATTCTCCTTCAACT
Organism: Acipenser ruthenus; assembly: GCF_902713425.1. Classification (NCBI taxonomy): domain Eukaryota; kingdom Metazoa; phylum Chordata; class Actinopteri; order Acipenseriformes; family Acipenseridae; genus Acipenser; species Acipenser ruthenus. The sequence goes on from NC_081196.1 coordinate 27,350,453, forward strand.
CTCTCCTAGCCAGGGCCTCTCCCCTGGCTTTTATTCCCTGTGGCTGGAGCCCAATTATTCAATAATTGCTAATTAGTCCATCAGCCACATTCTCACATGTTTTCCTGGCAGGGAGGAATTTTAACCCCCTCCCTGCCAGTCCCAACATTGATCATAAAGACGGGGCAGTACCCCGTCACAATTTTATTTGCAATATTTACACAATAAAACAGTTCTGCTATACACTATTGCCCTGTACGGGCCACTGACTGACTCACTTCTTCGACCCTCTCCAAGCTACTTCAAGACTACCACAATTCTACAGGCTTTGGCCTGTGCAAGATCCAACTAGATGGTACCAAGTCCGCAGGAGCGAGCTTCACTGGTCAATGTAGACGTGGAGACAGGTAAGTAGTAAAGAGATTCCTTCTGCCGGAGTGAGTCAGTTTGCAGGTAAGTACAGGACAGGCTCCCTCTGCTGGAGTGGTCCTGTAACACCGGTAAGCGCAGAGCTGGCTCCCTCTGCTGGAGTAGTTCTGTAACACAGGTAAGCTCAGGACAGGCTCCCTCTGCTGGAGTGGTCCTGTAACACAGGTAAGCGCAGAACTGGCTCCCTCTGCTGGAGTAGTTCTGCAACACAGGTAAGTACAGGATGGGCCTCCTCTGAAGAAGGGATCCAGGAACACGGTTAAGGTGACCCCGGACGCCAAGAAAAGTGAACAAGGATTGTGTTAAATTTTATCCGGGCTGTGGGGAAGGACCCCTGCAGCTAACTCCCCAGTCGTCCACGGATGCGAGTCATGTCCTTAAGCAGAAGCAAAGCACCCGCACTTCCCATGCAAACTATATGCAATTTGACTCATTTCTGTCCCACAATAAACAGTGTTTTGAAACTCCTGTTGTGATAGCGCACAACCACACACCACGGGACCCTTTTTAAATTAAATACAAACTCCAACTAGAAACACTTCAGAAAATAAATAAACTTAACAAAACAAAAGACCTCACCAAGAGGAAAAACGCACTCGGTTTTGAACTGAATACTGAACTATTATTGAAATGCACACGTTCACTTTACCTTACGATATTTTCTGATACCCAACGGGGTTTGCAGGCTTTTTTGAGCAGGATAATCAGGCGGTGTTCCCCACGACCACACATCACCCCGATTGTTCTGCCCTGCTTCCTTATAAACCCAGTAACCCCTCCCTACCAATTGGTGCTCGGGTTTCTGAGTTGTGTAGTTTCCCCAATGGCACCGCCATTTAAGTTAAAGGCGCCACCGCCCTTTCCTCACAATATATATATATATATATATATATATATATATATATATATATATATATATATATATATATATATATACAGTATATATATATATATATAATCTCAAAGAGCCAGCTGGCCAACGTTTCAATATGTGGTACATATCGTTCTCAAGGTATGTGTTTGACTCAAAACATTGGAGGTATTTATCAGGTTTTTTACATGACTTATTATTTATATTCAAATCCATGATTTATTCTTACATGATGTAATGGTGTTTTATATAGGGCAGCAGTGTGGAGTAGTGGTTAGGGCTCTGGACTTTTGAGCGGAGGGTCGTGGGTTCAATCCCAGGCGGGGGACACTGCTGCTGTACCCTTGAGCGAGAGCAGTCGCGCGTGAGGAGAGCTCCTGCTAAAAATCAATAAAACAGTGCTTTAAACTTTTTATTTTCCAAATCTTTTGATTTATCCTTATTTCTGAAGCAGCAGGGCACCGTTTTTGTTTATAAAAAACTTTTATTTAGTGTTTTAAAGCACATTTTATTTCTTTTTTCTTTTGTTCTCCTACACTTGCTTGTTTGCAAGTGTAGGAGGGCAGCCATTTTGGCTTGTTTTTTCCTTTGTTTGTTTTGTTCTTTTAATTTTTATTTTATTTAAACTAGTTTCTTTTCTTTGCTTTTTAATTTTTTATTAAAGAGCACTTTCTTTAGTTTATTTTAAAATCATTTTTAATAATCACACTGTTTTAGTTTGTGTTTTAAAAATCATTTTGTTTTAATCCCCTGCTTCTGCCTTGTGCAGAGTGGGGGAAGGGCAGGCAAGGAGCACAGGCCATGTGCTCCTTTGTTTGCCCTTAGTTTGGTTCTTTGATTCTTTTTTTAGTTTAAAACAATTCTTTAGTTTGAAACTTTGATTTATTTTTGAATTTTTCTTTTACCCCTGCACTATTGGAGTGCAGGGGTGTGTGATTTTGTATTTGTTTATTTATTAAAAAAATAAACAAATACGTTTGTTTGTTATAAAAAAAAACAAAAAAAAAAAACAAAAAAAAAAACCTTTGTGTTCTGTGTGCCCCTGCACTATTGGAGTGCAGGGGTGTGTGATTTGTATTTGTTTATTTGTTTTATAAACAAATACATTTGTTTGTTAAAAAAAAAAAAAAAAAAAAAAAAAAAAAAAAAACAACTTTGTGTTTTTGATTATTTTATTTTTCTTTTTGTATGTGTGAGTGCCCCTGCACTATTGGAGTGCAGGGTGGTGTGTGAATTTTTATTTTTGTTGTTTTAAAAATAAATAAATAATTTTTGTTTGTTAACTCTATTTTTTGTTTATTTAATTATTAAAAAAACCTTTGTGTTCTGTGCGCCCCTGCACTATTGGAGTGCAGGGGTGTGCAATTGTGTTTGTTTTATTTTGATTTATTGTTTGTTTGTTTTTTTATAAACAAATAAAAATTAAAATGAGTGGGCAAGCTCCACAGGCCCCAAAAAAGTGGGCACAGGTGGCTGCAGGGGAGGCTGCAGCCCCCTTTAAAAATATGACCAGGAGGCACGGGGTCAGGTGCCTCCTCCGAGATACCCTCTCGATAGAGGCCATGGTGAAAGCCATGGCCAAGGTGGTCGGGCCATCGACCATCGTGGCGGCCTCAAAGATGTACGGCAAGGCCGTCTTCTTTTTAAAATCTGAGGCCGCCACGCACACCGCTATCGAGAGGGGTCTCGCGGTCGGGGGAATATATATCCCCATTGAACCCTTGGAGGGGTTGGGCAGCAGGGTCGTCCTCTCTAACGTCCCGCCATTCTTGAAGGACGACCTCCTGAAGCCCCATCTTCAGGCCCTAGGGGAGTTAAAAACAGGCATCCACCCCATCCCCCTAGGGTGCAAGGACCAACCCCTCCGCCACGTGCTGTCCTTCCGACGCCAGGTGACCATCCACCTGGCGGGGAGGGACGCCGTGGAGGGCAGTTTTGTGGTCCCCTTTCAGGGGACCAACTATGTAATCTTTTATTCCTCGAAGGAGGTGCGGTGTTATCACTGCAAGGAGCTGGGGCACCAGAAAAAGAGGTGCCCCAAGCTCCAGCAGGGCGCAAAGACACCCGCGCCAGCACCGCGCCCCTCCGAGTCCACCTCGCCCCCGGGGCCCTCAAAAAGGCCCACAGAGGGGGGTAAAAAAGCACCCGCCCCCCTCCCAGGAACATCTGAGGGGGGAAAGGGAGAGAAGGCCCCCGAGGTGGCCCGACCCTCCGCGCCTCCGGGAAGCGCGCCGGGGGAGAAGGCCACCGACTGGACCTTGGTCGCCCGCCGCAAAATGAAGGTGGCGGCCAGGTCCACGGGGGAGGCCAAGCGGGGGGAGACGAAGCCCGCCGCCGCACCATCTGGCGGTGGGTCTGGGGGAGTCCCTGATAAGGAGAATCCCCCCACGGCACCCCCCGCGAGGCAGGGCGGCAAAGCCGCCCGTAAAACCAAACACCTCCTCCCCCCAGAGGGCGAGGAGAGAAGCGCTGCCGGAGGTGAGCTCCCCGTCGCCGTGGCAGGGCAGGGGACAGCCTCCGGCAGCCTCAGGGGGAAGAGGAGGGCACAAGCGCGTCTTCCTACGTGTGCACGCAAGTGCACACGTCTCGGCCTCATGGTGGGGGTCCCCGGGGGGGCGAAAGAGGGCCCCCCAAAACCAAAGCGACCGCCTCGGCGTCTCCCCTCTGCCGGCAATGAGGGCCCCGGCCCTCGTAATGCCACAGAGGGGGAGAAGGATCCATCCCCCGAGGCGGTCCGGGGCTCCGCAGAATCTGCGGAGCCCATGGAAGAGGCCCCCGCCGAGAGGCCAAAGGGGAGGGAGGAACCCGTGAGGGCAGATGGAGCCCTTCGGGCAGATCCCCTCCCCGTCACAAAAGAGACCTCGGAAGCCGGCCCCGACTCTACCACCGAGGGGCCGGCCGCAGCGGAGGTCGCCGAGGGGGCGCAGGAGGGGCCCCCGACACAACACCTGCCTCGGGCACCGCCTACCTCCGGAGGCGACACGGGTCCTAAAACCTGTGTTGCCGAGGAGGGGGCGGCGGAAACAGCTCCCGAGGCAGGCATGGGCTCCGCGGATAACGCGGAGCCCATGCAGGCGACCTCCGCCGAGGGGCCGGAGGGGGGGGGAGAACCACCCCTCCCAGAACAAGAGCTGCCTCGGGCTCCCGAGACAGGCGTGGGCTCCGCAGACAACGCGGAGCCCATGCAAGCGACCCCTGCCGAGGGGTCGGAGGGGGGGGAAGAACAGCCCCCCCAAGAACAAGAGCTGCCTCAGGCTTCCCTCTCTAGCGGCGACGGGGGTTTCGGCCCTCGTGCTGCCGCGGAGGGGGAGAAGGAAACACCCCCTGAGGCAGCGGCGGGCTCTGCGGAGCCCGCGCTTCCATTGGTCTCCGGAGCGCGGAAGGGAGGGGAAGAACCAGAGAGGGTAGAAGGTGGTGCCCTCGAGGTAGATCCCCTCCCCGAAGTGCAACGGGGCCAAGAAACCGGTCCCCGACCCAACACCGAGGGACCGGTTCCAGTCACCGAGGGGGCGCGGGAGGAGCCCCTTAAACAACAACCGCCTCGGGCTTCCCTTTCCGGCGGCGACGAGGGCTCCGGCCCTCGCGCGTCCGTCGGGGGGGAAACATCGTCCGAGGCGGTCCCGGTGACTGATGCGGAGGAAGGGGAAGGACCCGAAAGGGTGTATCCCCTTTCTCTAGGGGAGGGAGGGGAAGGACCCGAGAGGGTGGATCCCCTTCCTTCGAGGGAAGAGGACGGGCCTGAGACCGTGCCTCGGACCTCAAAGGAGGGACCCAGAGTGGGGACCAAACCATCTGGCTCGGCGGCGTACGCCGAGCGCCCGTCTGCGCCCCCGAAATCGAGGGTGCAGACGGTCCCCGCGAGGGTCCCTCCGCCGGTCTCTCCCATCGCGTCCCCTGGGGGTGGGGCGCAGGGAGGACCGGTGAAGCTCAAGATAAGGCGCAACGCGCTCACCCACCAACGTGAGTGCGTTGTGCTTTACCATCGCGAGGGGGGCGATGGAGAGCTGAGGGAGAGGGAGGAGGATACCGAGTCCACGGGCAGCGTGGGCTCGGAGGTTCCGTCCGTCTCTCTCCCTGACATCCCTGCGGCGGATCTCCTGGAGTTCTTGGAGGCCACCATCCACCGCAGGGACAAGGTACAGCTGGCCCTGGACAAATGGGGGGACTTCCAGAGGATCCTAACCTCTGTGAGGTCCTTCCTCAGGGCCAGCCACGCCAACAAAACTTCGGGCTCGAACGTGCACATTCGGGCCCGAAAGTTACACGACCAGTTGGTGAGCTTCGGGAGAACTCAGGATCTCCCGTGAGCGTCACCAACAACTCCTGACAGAAGATCATGTATCACATCGGTACCGTGAACGTCAACGGGTGTAGGGACCCTTTCCGCAGGGCCCAGGTAATCTCCTTCCTGAAAAAAGGGGGTTACTCTGTGTGCTTCCTGCAGGAAACCCACACGACTCCAGAGACGGAAGCCAACTGGCTTCTGGAGTGGGGGGGGAGGGTGTCGTTCAGCCATCTCACCGGCACCTCCTGTGGGGTGGCGACGCTCTTCTCCGGGTCCTTTCTTCCCACGGTACTCGATGTGGTAGACGTCGAGCCGGGCCGTCTGTTACACCACCGGATCCGGGACGGCGACAGTATCGTTCACCTGGTGAACGTGTACGCGCCGTCCACGGGTCCGGCGAGGGTCCAGTTCTTTCGCCGGATGTCGACCTACATGAACAACATCGGCGCCGACGAGTGCGTGGTCCTCGGGGGTGATTTCAACTGCACCCTCGAGGCCGCGGACAGGGTGGGGGCGCAAGAGCACTACCCTCTCTCGTCGGCAGCTCTGAGAGAGCTGACCGCTCAGCTCTCTCTGGTCGACATCTGGCGTTGGCAGCATCCGGACGTCCCCGCCTTCACCTTCACCAGGGTGAGGGAGGGGCGGGTGTCTCAGTCCCGGATCGACAGGTTCTATGTCACCAGGAACCACGCTCACTGCGTTCGCTCCTCCGACATCAGGCCGGCGCCGTTCACGGACCACAACCTGGTGGCCGTGGCGGTGGCCCTGGTGCCAGTCGGGCACGCCTCCGCCTACTGGCACTTTAACAACGCCTTGTTGGAGGACGAGTGCTTTGAGCGGTCTTTCCGGGACTTTTGGACGGTCTGGCACGGCAAACGATCTCGCTTCCCCACGTGGCGTCAGTGGTGGGACGTGGGGAAAGCGCAGATCAAGATCTTCTGTCAGGAGTACACGAGGGGCGCGAGCAGGCGGAGGGACTCACGGATCGAGCGGCTGGAAAGGGAGCTGCTCGATCTGGAGAGCCGCCTGGCTCGCGGGGACCCACTCGAGCAGAGCGCGTACGAAGAGAAGAAGAGCACCCTGCGGGACCTGCAGCTCCAGCGGTCCCGGGGGGCGTTTGTGCGCTCGCGGATCCAGTTCCTCCGGGAGATGGACCGCGGCTCACACTTCTTCTACGCGTTGGAGAAAAAGAAGGGGGACCGCAGGAACATCACCTGCCTTCTGGCAGACGACGGCTCCCTTCTGACGGATCCGGAGAGCGTGAACGAGAGGGCCAGAGCCTTTTACTCTGACCTCTTCTCTCCGGATCCCGTCGACTCCGACGCGTGCAGGGTTCTGTGGGATGGGCTTCCCACGGTCGGCGAGGGCGTGCGGGACGAGTTTGAGGGCCAGCTGACCCTGGCCGAGCTCTCCGACGCCCTCAGTCGGATGCCCTATAACAAATCGCCGGGCATCGACGGGCTGACCGTGGAGTTCTTCAAAAAGTTTTGGGACTTGCTGGGGCCCGCCTTTGCGCGGGTCCTGGCGGAAGCCTACGAGACCGGGGAGATGCCCCTTTCGATGAGGCGGGCGGTGATCACGCTCCTGCCCAAGAAGGGGGATCTCCGCTGCCTTAAGAACTGGCGCCCGGTCTCGCTGCTATGCACGGACTATAAAATCGTGGCCAAGGCCGCCTCCTTGAGGCTCAAGTCCGTGCTGGCAGACGTGATCCACCCCGACCAGTCCTACACGGTCCCGAACCGGACGATTTTTGATAACATCTTCCTGGTTCGGGACCTGCTGCACTACTGCAGGAGGACCGGTCGGTCGGTCGCCTTCTTGTCTCTCGACCAAGAGAAGGCGTTCGACCGGGTGGATCACGGGTATCTCTTCGGAACCCTGCGGGCATTCGGATTCGGGCCGCGTTTCGTCGGCCTGTTCCGGATGCTGTACGCCTCTGCCGAGTGCCTGTTGAAGGTCAACTGGTCCCTGACCGCGCCCCTCGCGTTTGGGAGAGGAGTGCGTCAGGGCTGCCCTCTGTCCGGACAACTGTACGCGCTGTGCATCGAGCCCTTCCTCTGCCTCCTTCGCAGGAGGCTCACGGGGTTGGCGCTCGGCGCGTCGGACACGAGGGTGGTCCTGTCGGCATATGCCGACGACGTGCTCCTGGTGGCCTCCGACCCGGTTGACCTGGAGAGGATGCGGAGCTGCCAGAGTGTATACTCTGCCGCTTCCTCTGCCAGGATCAACTGGGACAAGTGCTCCGGGTTACTAGTAGGTCAATGGCGGGTGGACTCCCTTCCCGTCGCGCTCCAGCAGTTCAAGTGGAGCGCGGACGGCTTCAAATATCTGGGAGTCCACCTGAGCCCCGCGGAGACCTCGGTCGCAGCCAACTGGGTGGAGTTGGAGGACAAGGTGGCTGCGAGGCTGAGGTCGTGGTCGGGTTTGCTGAAACTGCTTTCCTTCAGGGGACGGGCTTTAGTGATAAACCAACTGGTGGCGTCGATGCTTTGGCATCGACTCACCGTCCTGAGCCCGCCCCCTGAGTTTGTGTCCAGGGTCCAGAGGAAGCTGACGGACTTCTTCTGGGCCGGAAAGCACTGGGTCTCTGCGGCGGTTCTGAGCCTCCCTCTTGCCGAGGGAGGGCAAGGGTTGGTGTGCATCAAGAGCCAGGTGCACACCTTCCGCCTCCAGACGCTGCAGAGATTCCTGTACGCAGACCCGGCCCCGCAGTGGTGCACGCTGGCGTCCCTCCTGTTGCGCCAGCTGCACGACCTGGGCTACGACCGGCAGCTCTTTTGGATCGATCTCCGGGGAATCCGTCTCCCCGAGCTGCCGGTCTTTTACCAGGATCTGCTCAGGACCCGGAGCATGTTTGACATCGGCCGAGACGCGGTTCCGACCGAGGGGGAGGAATTCCTTCTGGAGCCCCTGCTGCACAACCCCCATCTAGGTGCGCAGGCGTTGGAATCCCCCGCGGTGCGGAGCCTGTTGATCTCGGCCAAGGTGACCAGAGTCTGGGATCTCCTGGATCACCAACGCTCGGCGTGGCTGACTCCTGGGTCGCTGGTCGCCAGGGCGACTCGGGGGACCCTCAGAACGGCCCGCCGAGCGATCCGGGAGTGCAAAGCAGCTTTGCACCCAGACTCTGTCGGGTATCTCGAGGGGGTCCTCAGGACCGGGGAGCCATCGTCCCTCCCTACCCCCGGCTCTCCGGTCCTGCTGATCAAACCAAAGGATCGGGCTCCCCCTCAGCCTCCCCTCGAGAATCACCTGAGCAGGACCTCGCAGTTCTCCTCGACCCCCCTTCGTTCCGTGTCGAGGAGGACCCTGTACGCGATGGCGCTCCACACCCTCCACTTCCTCGCCCTCGTCTCCCGCCGAGACACCGCTTGGCGGGAGCCCCTCCAACCCCCGGAGGGCGAGAGGCCCCAGTGGGAGGCTTTGTACTCCCCGCTGGTCCCCAGAGGTGCTGGGGACCTGGGCTGGAGGGTGCTACACGGAGCGCTCGCGTCAGGAGAGGTCCTGCGTCACTTCACCGACTCGGACCCCGCATGCCCTTTCTGCGGCGAGTCCGAGTCGGTTTTCCACATTTATTTCCTTTGCGCCAGGCTGCAGCCGTTCTTTTTGTTCTTGAAGAACCTCCTGCTGCAGTTCTGGCTGCATTTTTCCCCCACCCTTTTTATTTTCGGGCACCCTGTTCGTGGCTGCACCAGGAAGAGGGACCTCCTGGTGAATCTGCTCCTGGCTCTTGGAAAACTTACCATCTACAAGACCAGGAAGCGTAAGATCACCGGGGAAGGTCTCTTTGACTGTGGGGCCATGTTCAGGGCCCTCCTTCGTTCCCGGGTGGCGTTGGAGCACGTCTACGCGGAGTCCACTGGCGACATGACGTCTTTTGTCGACCAGTGGGCTCTGGGTGGCGTGCTCTGCACCACCCCCCCCTTTGTTTTGAATATTTAATTTAAAAACTGGCTTAGTTAACGGCCGTTTTTTGTTGGCACCCCCTTTTTGATTAGGGGGTGCCAAACTGAATCTTTTCACCGGCTGCCTTCGGGCAGCTGGTGCGCCGGCTGCCAGTAGGCAGCCGACGCAGTTTCTTACCAGCCATTAAATAGGCTGTACCCTTGAGCGAGAGCAGTCGCGCGTGAGGAGAGCTCCTGCTCTGAGTTCATAAAACAGTGTGTTCATCTTTTTATTTTCAAAATCTTTTTAATTATTCTTATTTCTAAAGCAGCAGAGCACCTTTTTTGTTAATTAAAACTTTTATTTAGTGTTTTAAAAACACATTTTATTTCTTTTTTCTTTTGTTCTCCTACACTTGCTTGTTTGCAAGTGTAGGAGGGCGGCCATTTTGGCTTGTTTTTTCTTTTGTTTGTTGTGTTCTTTTAATTTTTATTTCATTTAAACTTGTTTCTTTTCTTTGCTTTTTAATTTTATATTAAAGAGCACTTTCTTTAGTTTGTTTTAAAATCATTTTTAATAATCACACTGTTTTAGTTTTAGTTTTAAAAATACTTTTGTTTTAATCCCCTGCTTCTGCCTTGTGCAGAGTGGGGGAAGGGCAGGCAAGGAGCACAGGCCATGTGCTCCTTTGTTTGCCCTTAGTTTAGTTTTTGATTTTCTTTTAAGTTTAAAACAATTTTTTAGTTTTAGACTTTGATTTATTTTTTAATTTTTATTTTACCCCTGCACTATTGGAGTGCAGGGTGTGCAAATTCGTATTTATTTATTTATCAAAAAATAAATAAAGAACGTTTGTTTGTTTATTTAAAAAAAAAAAAAACCTTTGTGTTTTTCATTGTTTTATTTTTATTTTTTTGTTTTAAAAAACAAATAAATAATTTTTGTTTGTTTGTTTTATTTTTTAATGTTTATTTAATTATTTAAAAAAAAAAAACAAACTTTGTGTTCTGTGTGCCCCTGCACTATTGGAGTGCAGGGGTGTGCAATTGGGTTTGTTTTATTTTGATTTATTGTTTGTTTGTTTTTTAATAAATAAATAAAATTTAATCATGAGTGGGCAAGCGCCACAGGCCCCAAAAAAGTGGGCACAGGTGGCTGCAGGGGAGGCTGCAGCCCCCTTTAAAAACTTGACCAGGAGGCACGGGGTCAGGTGCCTCCTCCGAGATACCCTCTCGATAGAGGCCATGGTGAAAGCCATGGCCAAGGTGGTCGGGCCATCGACCATCGTGGCGGCCTCAAAGATGTACGGCAAGGCCGTCTTCTTTTTAAAATCTGAGGCCGCCACGCACACCACTATCGAGAGGGGTCTCGCGGTCGGGGGGATATACATCCCCATTGAACCCTTGGAGGGGTTGGGCAGCAGGGTCGTCCTTTCAAACGTCCCGCCTTTCTTGAAGGACGACCTCCTGAAGCCCCATCTTCAGGCCCTAGGGGAGCTAAAAACGGGCATCCACCCCATCCCCCTAGGGTGCAAGGACCAACCCCTCCGCCACGTGTTGTCCTTCCGACGCCAGGTGACCATCCACCTGGCGGGGAGGGACGCCGTGGAGGGCAACTTTGTGGTCCCCTTTCAGGGGACCAATTATGTCATTTTTTACTCCTCGGAGGAGGTGCGGTGCTTTCACTGCAAGGAGCTGGGGCACCAGAAAAAGAGGTGCCCCAAGCTCCAGAAAAGCGCAAAGCCACCTGCGCAAGCACCGTGCACCTCCGAGTCCACCTCGCCCCCGGGGCCCTCAAAAAGGCCCACAGAGGGGGGCAAAAAGGCACCCGCCCCCCTCCCAGAAACATCTGAGGGGGGAAAGGGAGAGAAGGCCCCCGAGGTGGCCGGACCCTCCGCGCCTCTTGAAAGCGCGTCGGGGGAGAAGGCCGCCAAATGGACCTTGGTCGCCCGCCGCAAAAAGAAGGTGGCGGCCAGGTCCACGGGGGAGGCCAAGCGGGGGGAGACGAAACCAGCCGCCGCACCATCTGGCGGTGGGTCAGGGGGAGTCCCTGATAAGGAGACTCCCCCCACGGCACCCCCCGCGAGGCAGGGCGGCAAGGCCGCCCGAAAAACCAAGCACCTCAACCACCCAGAGGGTGAGGAGAGAAGTGCTGCCGGAGGTGGGCTCCCCGTTGCCGTGGCAGGGCAGGGGACAGCCTCCGGCAACCTCAGAGGGAAGAGGAAGGCGCAGGCGCGTCTTCCCACGTGTGCACTTAAGTGCACACGTCTCGGCCTCATGGTGGGGGTCCCCGGGGGGGCGAAAGAGGGCCCCCCAAAACCAAAGCGACCGCCTCGGCGTCCCCCCTCTGCCGGCAATGAGGGCCCCGACCCTCGTAATGCCGCGGAGGGGGAGAAGGAACCACCCCCCGAGGCGGTCCGGGGCTCCGCAGAATCTGCGGAGCCCATGGAAGAGGCCCCCGCCGAGAGGCCAAAGGGGAGGGAGGAACCCACGAGGGCAAAAGAAGCCCGTCGGGTAGATCCCCTCCCCGTCACTACAGAGACCTCGGAAGCCGGCCCCGATTCCACCATCGAGGGGCCGGCCGCAGGGGAGGTTGCCGAGGGGGCGCAGGAGGGGCCCCCGACACAACACCTGCCTCGGGCACCGCCTACCTCTGGAGGCAGCACGGGTCCTGAAACCTGTGTTGCCGAGGAGGGGGCGGCGGAACCAGCTCCCGAGGCAGGCATGGGCTCCGCGGATAAAGCCTCTGTAGACGTCGAGCCGGGCCGTCTGTTACACCACCGGATCCGGGACGGCGACAGTATCGTTCACCTGGTGAACGTGTACGCGCCGTCCACGGGTCCGGCGAGGGTCCAGTTCTTTCGCCGGATGTCGACCTACATGAACAACATCGGCGCCGACGAGTGCGTGGTCCTCGGGGGTGATTTCAACTGCACCCTCGAGGCCGCGGACAGGGTGGGGGCGCAAGAGCACTACCCTCTCTCGTCGGCAGCCCTGAGAGAGCTGACCGCTCAGCTCTCTCTGGTCGACATCTGGCGTTGGCAGCATCCGGACGTCCCCGCCTTCACCTTCACCAGGGTGAGGGAGGGGCGGGTGTCTCAGTCCCGGATCGACAGGTTCTATGTCACCAGGAACCACGCTCACTGCGTTCGCTCCTCCGACATCAGGCCGGCGCCGTTCACGGACCACAACCTGGTGGCCGTGGCGGTGGCCCTGGTGCCAGTCGGGCACGCCTCCGCCTACTGGCACTTTAACAACGCCTTGTTGGAGGACGAGCGCTTTGAGCGGTCTTTCCGGGACTTTTGGACGGTCTGGCACGGCAGACGATCTCGCTTCCCCACGTGGCGTCTGTGGTGGGACGTGGGGAAAGCGCAGATCAAGATCTTCTGTCAGGAGTACACGAGGGGCGCGAGCAGGCGGAGGGACTCACGGATCGAGCGGCTGGAAAGGGAGCTGCTCGATCTGGAGAGCCGCCTGGCTCGCGGGGACCCGCTCGAGCAGAGCGCGTACGTAGAGAAGAAGAGCACCCTGCGGGACCTGCAGCTCCAGCGGTCCCGGGGGGCGTTTGTGCGCTCGCGGATCCAGTTCCTCCGGGAGATGGACCGCGGCTCACACTTCTTCTACGCGTTGGAGAGAAAGAAGGGAGACCGCAGGAACATCACCTGCCTTCTGGCAGATGACGGCTCCCTTCTGACGGATCCGGAGAGCGTGAACGAGAGGGCCAGAGCCTTTTACTCTGATCCCGTCGACTCCGACGCGTGCAGGGTTCTGTGGGATGGGCTTCCCACGGTCGGCGAGGGCGTCAGGGACGAGTTCGAGGGCCAGCTGACCCTGGCCGAGCTCTCCGACGCCCTCAGTCGGATGCCCTATAACAAATCGCCGGGCATCGACGGGCTGACCGTGGAGTTCTTCAAGAAGTTCTGGGACTTGCTGGGGCCCGCCTTTGCGCGGGTCCTGGCGGAAGCCTACGAGACCGGGGAGATGCCCCTTTCGATGAGGCGGGCGGTGATCACGCTGCTGCCCAAGAAAGGGGATCTCCGCTGCCTTAAGAACTGGCGCCCGGTCTCGCTGCTGTGCACGGACTATAAAATCGTGGCCAAGGCCGCCTCCTTGAGGCTCAAGTCCGTGCTGGCAGACGTGATCCACCCCGACCAGTCCTACACGGTCCCGAACCGGACGATCTTTGATAACATCTTCCTGGTTCGGGACCTGCTGCACTACTGCAGGAGGACCGGTCGGTCGGTCGCCTTCTTGTCTCTCGACCAAGAGAAGGCGTTCGACCGGGTGGATCACGAGTATCTCTTCGGAACCCTGCGGGCATTCGGATTCGGGCCGCGTTTTGTCGGCCTTTTCCGAATGCTGTACGCCTCTGCCGAGTGCCTGTTGAAGGTCAACTGGTCCCTGACCGCGCCCCTCGCGTTTGGGAGAGGAGTGCGTCAGGGCTGCCCTCTGTCCGGACAACTGTACGCGCTGTGCATCGAGCCCTTCCTCTGCCTCCTTCGCAGGAGGCTCACGGGGATGGCGCTCGGCGCGCCGGACACGAGGGTGGTCCTGTCGGCTTACGCCGACGACGTGCTCCTGGTGGCCTCCGATCCGGTCGACCTGGAGAGGATGCGGAGCTGCCAGAGCGTTTACTCTGCCGCGTCCTCTGCCAGGATCAACTGGACCAAATGCTCCGGGTTGTTGGTAGGCCCCTGGCGGGTGGACTCCCTCCCTGCCGCGCTCCAGCAGTTCCAGTGGAGCGCGGACAGCTTCAAATACCTGGGAGTCCACCTGAGCCCCGCGGAGACCTCGGTCGCAGCCAACTGGGTGGAGTTGGAGGACAAGGTGGCTGCGAGACTGAGGTCGTGGTCGGGTCTGCTGAAAGTGCTTTCCTTCAGGGGACGGGCTTTAGTGATTAACCAACTGGTGGCGTCGATGCTCTGGCATCGACTCACCGTCCTGAGCCCACCCCCTGAGTTTGTGGCCAGGGTCCAGAGGAAGCTGACGGACTTCTTCTGGGCCGGAAAGCATTGGGTCTCTGCGGGGGTGCTGAGCCTCCCTCTGGCTGAGGGAGGACAGGGGTTGGTGTGCATCAGGACCCAGGTGCACACCTTCCGCCTCCAGACCCTGCAGAGATTCCTGTACGCGGACCCGGCCCCGCAGTGGTGCGCGCTGGCCTCCCTCTTCCTGCGCCAGCTGCACCGCTTGGGCTACGACCGGCAGCTGTTCTGGCTCGACCTCCCGGGGATCCGTCTCCCCGAGCTGCCGGTCTTTTACAGGGACCTGCTCAAGACCCGGAGCATGTTCGACATCGGCCGAGACGCGGTTCCGACCGAGGGGGAGGAATTCCTTCTGGAGCCCCTGCTGCACAACCCCCATCTAGGTGCGCAGGCGTTGGAATCCCCCGCGGTGCGGAGCCTGTTGATCTCGGCCAAGGTGACCAGAGTCTGGGATCTCCTGGACCACCAACGCTCGGCGTGGCTGACTCCCGAGTCGCTGGTCGCCAGGGCGACTCAGGGGCGCCAAACCGAATCTTTTCACCGGCTGCCTTCGGGCAGCTGGTGCGCCGGCTGCCAATGGGCAGCCGACGCAGTTTCTTACCGGCCCTTAAATAGGCTGTACCCTTGAGCGAGAGCAGTCGCGCGTGAGGAGAGCTCCTGCTCTGAGTTCATAAAACAGTGTGTTCATCTTTTTATTTTCAAAATCTTTTTAATTATTCTTATTTCTAAAGCAGCAGAGCACCTTTTTTGTTAATTAAAACTTTTATTTAGTGTTTTAAAAACACATTTTATTTCTTTTTTCTTTTGTTCTCCTACACTTGCTTGTTTGCAAGTGTAGGAGGGCGGCCATTTTGGCTTGTTTTTTCTTTTGTTTGTTGTGTTCTTTTAATTTTTATTTCATTTAAACTTGTTTCTTTTCTTTGCTTTTTAATTTTATATTAAAGAGCACTTTCTTTAGTTTGTTTTAAAATCATTTTTAATAATCACACTGTTTTAGTTTTTGTTTTAAAAATACTTTTGTTTTAATCCCCTGCTTCTGCCTTGTGCAGAGTGGGGGAAGGGCAGGCAAGGAGCACAGGCCATGTGCTCCTTTGTTTGCCCTTAGTTTAGTTTTTGATTTTCTTTTAAGTTTAAAACTATTTTTTAGTTTTAGACTTTGATTTATTTTTTAATTTTTATTTTACCCCTGCACTATTGGAGTGCAGGGTGTGCAAATTCGTATTTATTTATTTATCAAAAAATAAATAAAGAACGTTTGTTTGTTTATTTAAAAAAAAAAAAACCTTTGTGTTTTTCATTGTTTTATTTTTATTTTTTTGTTTTAAAAAACAAATAAATAATTTTTGTTTGTTTGTTTTATTTTTTAATGTTTATTTAATTATTTAAAAAAAAAAAAACTTTGTGTTCTGTGTGCCCCTGCACTATTGGAGTGCAGGGGTGTGCAATTGGGTTTGTTTTATTTTGATTTATTGTTTGTTTGTTTTTTAATAAATAAATAAAATTTAATCATGAGTGGGCAAGCGCCACAGGCCCCAAAAAAGTGGGCACAGGTGGCTGCAGGGGAGGCTGCAGCCCCCTTTAAAAACTTGACCAGGAGGCACGGGGTCAGGTGCCTCCTCCGAGATACCCTCTCGATAGAGGCCATGGTGAAAGCCATGGCCAAGGTGGTCGGGCCATCGACCATCGTGGCGGCCTCAAAGATGTACGGCAAGGCCGTCTTCTTTTTAAAATCTGAGGCCGCCACGCACACCGCTATCGAGAGGGGTCTCGCGGTCGGGGGGATATACATCCCCATTGAACCCTTGGAGGGGTTGGGCAGCAGGGTCGTCCTTTCAAACGTCCCGCCATTCTTGAAGGACGACCTCCTGAAGCCCCATCTTCAGGCCCTAGGGGAGCTAAAAACGGGCATCCACCCCATCCCCCTAGGGTGCAAGGACCAACCCCTCCGCCACGTGTTGTCCTTCCGACGCCAGGTGACCATCCACCTGGCGGGGAGGGACGCCGTGGAGGGCAACTTTGTGGTCCCCTTTCAGGGGACCAATTATGTCATTTTTTACTCCTCGGAGGAGGTGCGGTGCTTTCACTGCAAGGAGCTGGGGCACCAGAAAAAGAGGTGCCCCAAGCTCCAGAAAAGCGCAAAGCCACCCGCGCAAGCACCGTGCCCCTCTGAGTCCACCTCGCCCCCGGGGCCCTCAAAAAGGCCCACAGAGGGGGGCAAAAAGGCACCCGCCCCCCTCCCAGAAACATCTGAGGGGGGAAAGGGAGAGAAGGCCCCCGAGGTGGCCGGACCCTCCGCGCCTCTTGAAAGCGCGTCGGGGGAGAAGGCCGCCAAATGGACCTTGGTCGCCCGCCGCAAAAAGAAGGTGGCGGCCAGGTCCACGGGGGAGGCCAAGCGGGGGGAGACGAAACCAGCCGCCGCACCATCTGGCGGTGGGTCGGGGGAGTCCCTGATAAGGAGACTCCCCCCACGGCACCCCCCGTGAGGCAGGGCGGCAAGGCCGCCCGAAAAACCAAGCACCTCAACCACCCAGAGGGTGAGGAGAGAAGTGCTGCCGGAGGTGGGCTCCCCGTTGCCGTGGCAGGGCAGGGGACAGCCTCCGGCAACCTCAGAGGGAAGAGGAAGGCGCAGGCGCGTCTTCCCACGTGTGCACTTAAGTGCACACGTCTCGGCCTCATGGTGGGGGTCCCCGGGGGGGCGAAAGAGGGCCCCCCAAAACCAAAGCGACCGCCTCGGCGTCCCCCCTCTGCCGGCAATGAGGGCCCCGACCCTCGTAATGCCGCGGAGGGGGAGAAGGAACCACCCCCCGAGGCGGTCCGGGGCTCCGCAGAATCTGCGGAGCCCATGGAAGAGGCCCCCGCCGAGAGGCCAAAGGGGAGGGAGGAACCCGCGAGGGCAAAAGAAGCCCGTCGGGTAGATCCCCTCCCCGTCACTACAGAGACCTCGGAAGCCGGCCCCGATTCCACCATCGAGGGGCCGGCCGCAGGGGAGGTCGCCGAGGGGGCGCAGGAGGGGCCCCCGACACAACACCTGCCTCGGGCACCGCCTACCTCTGGAGGCAGCACGGGTCCTGAAACCTGTGTTGCCGAGAAGGGGGCGGCGGAACCAGCTCCCGAGGCAGGCATGGGCTCCGCGGATAAAGCGGAGCCCATGCAGGCGACCTCCGCCGAGGGGCCGGAGGGGGGGGGAGAACTACCCCTCCCAGAACAAGAGCTGCCTCGGGCTCCCGAGACAGGCGTGGGCTCCGCAGACAACGCGGAGCCCATGCAAGCGACCCCTGCCGTGGGGTCGGAGGAGGGGGAAGAACAGCCCCCCCAAGAACTAGAGCTGCCTCAGGCTTCCCTCTCTTGCGGTGACGGGGGTTTCGGCCCTCGTGCTGCCGCGGAGGGGGAGGAGGAAACACCCCCTGAGGCAGCGGCGGGCTCTGCGGAGCCCGCGCTTACATTGGTCTCCGGAGCGCGGAAGGGAGGGGAAGAACCAGAGAGGGCAGAAGGTGGTGCCTTCATGGTAGATCCCCTCCCCGAAGTGCAACGGGGCCAAGAAACCGGTCCCCGACCTTGCATCGAGGGACCGGTTCCAGTCACCGAGGGGGCGCGGGAGGAGCCCCTGAAACAACAACCGCCTCGGGCTTCCCTTTCCGGCGGCGACGAGGGCTCCGGCCCTCGCGCGTCCGTCGGGGGGGAAACATCGCCCGAGGCGGTCCCGGTGACTGATGCGGGGGAAGGGGAAGGACCCGAAAGGGTGTATCCCCTTTCTCTAGGGGAGGGAGGGGAAGGACCCGAGAGGGTGGATCCCCTTCCTTCGAAAGAAGAGGACGGGCCTGAGACCGTGCCTCGGACCTCAAAGGAGGGACCCAGAGCGGGGTCGAAACCATCTGGCTCGGCGGCGTACGCCGAGCGCCCGTCTGCGCCCCCGAAATCGAGGGTGCAGACGGTCCCCGCGAGGGTCCCTCCGCCGGTCTCTCCCGTCGCGTCCCCTGGGGGTGGGGCGCTGGGAGGACCGGTGAAGCTCAAGATAAGGCGCAACGCGCTCACCCACCAACGTGAGTGCGTTGTGCTTTACCATCGCGAGGGGGGCGATGGAGAGCTGAGGGAGAGGGAGGAGGATACCGAGTCCACGGGCAGCGTGGGCTCGGAGGTTCCGTCCGTCTCTCTCCCTGACATCCCTGCGGCGGATCTCCTGGAGTTCTTGAAGGCCACCATCCACCGCAGGGACAAGGTACAGCTGGCCCTGGACAAATGGGGGGACTTCCAGAGGATCCTAACCTCTGTGAGGTCCTTCCTCAGGGCCAGCCACGCCAACAAAACTTCGGGCTCGAACGTGCACATTCGGGCCCGAAAGTTACACGACCAGTTGGTGAGCTTCGGGAGAACTCAGGATCTCCCGTGAGCGTCACCGACAACTCCTGACAGAGGATCATGTATCACATCGGTACCGTGAACGTCAACGGGTGTAGGGACCCTTTCCGCAGGGCCCAGGTAATCTCCTTCCTGAAAAAAGGGGGTTACTCTGTGTGCTTCCTGCAGAAAACCCACACGACTCCAGAGACGGAAGCCAACTGGCTTCTGGAGTGGGGGGGGAGAGTGTCGTTCAGCCATCTCACCGGCACCTCCTGTGGGGTGGCGACGCTCTTCTCCGGGTCCTTTCTTCCCACGGTACTCGATGTGGTAGACGTCGAGCCGGGCCGTCTGTTACACCACCGGATCCGGGACGGCGACAGTATCGTTCACCTGGTGAACGTGTACGCGCCGTCCACGGGTCCGGCGAGGGTCCAGTTCTTTCGCCGGATGTCGACCTACATGAACAACATCGGCGCCGACGAGTGCGTGGTCCTCGGGGGTGATTTCAACTGCACCCTCGAGGCCGCGGACAGGGTGGGGGCGCAAGAGCACTACCCTCTCTCGTCGGCAGCTCTGAGAGAGCTGACCGCTCAGCTCTCTCTGGTCGACATCTGGCGTTGGCAGCATCCGGACGTCCCCGCCTTCACCTTCACCAGGGTGAGGGAGGGGCGGGTGTCTCAGTCCCGGATCGACAGGTTCTATGTCACCAGGAACCACGCTCACTGCGTTCGCTCCTCCGACATCAGGCCGGCGCCGTTCACGGACCACAACCTGGTGGCCGTGGCGGTGGCCCTGGTGCCAGTCGGGCACGCCTCCGCCTACTGGCACTTTAACAACGCCTTGTTGGAGGACGAGCGCTTTGAGCGGTCTTTCCGGGACTTTTGGACGGTCTGGCACGGCAAACGATCTCGCTTCCCCACGTGGCGTCAGTGGTGGGACGTGGGGAAAGCGCAGATCAAGATCTTCTGTCAGGAGTACACGAGGGGCGCGAGCAGGCGGAGGGACTCACGGATCGAGCGGCTGGAAAGGGAGCTGCTCGATCTGGAGAGCCGCCTGGCTCGCGGGGACCCGCTCGAGCAGAGCGCGTACGTAGAGAAGAAGAGCACCCTGCGGGACCTGCAGCTCCAGCGGTCCCGGGGGGCGTTTGTGCGCTCGCGGATCCAGTTCCTCCGGGAGATGGACCGCGGCTCACACTTCTTCTACGCGTTGGAGAGAAAGAAGGGAGACCGCAGGAACATCACCTGCCTCCTGGCAGACGACGGCTCCCTTCTGACGGATCCGGAGAGCGTGAACGAGAGGGCCAGAGCCTTTTACTCTGACCTCTTCTCTCCGGATCCCGTCGACTCCGACGCGTGCAGGGTTCTGTGGGATGGGCTTCCCACGGTCGGCGAGGGCGTCAGGGAAGAGTTCGAGGGCCAGCTGACCCTGGCCGAGCTCTCCGACGCCCTCAGTCGGATGCCCTATAACAAATTGCCGGGCATCGACGGGCTGACCGTGGAGTTCTTCAAGAAGTTCTGGGACTTGCTGGGGCCCGCCTTTGCGCGGGTCCTGGCGGAAGCCTACGAGACCGGGGAGATGCCCCTTTCGATGAGGCGGGCGGTGATCACGCTCCTGCCCAAGAAAGGGGATCTCCGCTGCCTGAAGAACTGGCGCCCGGTCTCGCTGCTGTGCACGGACTATAAAATCGTGGCCAAGGCCGCCTCCTTGAGGCTCAAGTCCGTGCTGGCAGACGTGATCCACCCCGACCAGTCCTACACGGTCCCGAACCGGACGATTTTCGATAACATCTTCCTGGTTCGGGACCTCCTGCACTACTGCAGGAGGACCGGTCGGTCGGTCGCCTTCCTGTCGCTGGATCAGGAGAAGGCGTTCGACCGGGTGGATCACGAATATCTCTTCGGAACCCTGCGAGCGTTCGGATTCGGGCCGCGTTTCATCGGCCTGTTCCGGATGCTGTACGCCTCTGCCGAGTGCCTGTTGAAGGTCAACTGGTCCCTGACCGCGCCCCTCGCGTTCAGGAGAGGAGTACGTCAGGGCTGCCCTCTGTCCGGACAACTGTACGCGCTGTGCATCGAGCCCTTCCTCTGCCTCCTTCGCAGGAGGCTCACGGGGTTGGCGCTCGGCGCGTCGGACACGAGGGTGGTCCTGTCGGCCAACGCCGACGACGTGCTTCTGGTGGCCTCCGACCCGGTTGACCTGGAGAGGATGCGGAGCTGCCAGAATGTATACTCTGCCGCTTCCTCTGCCAGGATCAACTGGGACAAGTGCTCCGGGTTACTGGTAGGTCCCTGGCGGGTGGACTCCCTCCCTGTCGCGCTCCAACAGTTCAAGTGGAGCGCGGACAATTTTAAATATCTGGGAGTCCACCTGAGCCCCGCGGAGACCTCAGTCGCAGCCAACTGGGTGGAGTTGGAGGACAAGGTGGCTGCTAGGCTGAGGTCGTGGTCGGGTCTGCTGAAACTGCTTTCCTTCAGGGGACGGGCTTTAGTGATAAACCAACTGGTGGCGTCGATGCTCTGGCATCGACTCACCGTCCTGAGCCCGCCCCCTGAGTTTGTGGCCAGGGTCCAGAGGAAGCTGACGGACTTCTTCTGGGCCGGAAAGCACTGGGTCTCTGCGGCGGTTCTGAGCCTCCCTCTGGCCGAGGGAGGGCAAGGGTTGGTGTGCATCAAGAGCCAGGTGCACACCTTCCGCCTCCAGACGCTGCAGAGATTCCTGTACGCAGACCCGGCCCCGCAGTGGTGCACGCTGGCGTCCCTTCTGTTGCGCCAGCTGCACGACCTGGGCTACGACCGGCAGCTCTTTTGGATCGATCTCCGGGGAATCCGTCTCCCCGAGCTGCCGGTCTTTTACCAGGACCTGCTCAGGACCCGGAGCATGTTTGACATCGGCCGAGACGCGGTTCCGACCGAGGGGGAGGAATTCCTTCTGGAGCCCCTGCTGCACAACCCCCATCTAGGTGTGCAGGCGTTGGAATCCCCCGCGGTGCGGAGCCTGTTGATCTCGGCCAAGGTGACCAGAGTCTGGGATCTCCTGGATCACCAACGCTCGGCGTGGCTGACTCCCGAGTCGCTGGTCGCCAGGGCGACTCGGGGGACCCTCAGAACGGCCCGCCGAGCGATCCGGGAGTGCAAGGCAGCTTTGCACCCAGACTCTGTCGGGTATCTCGAGGGGGTCCTCAGGACCGGGGAGCCATCGTCCCTCCCTACCCCCGGCTCTCCGGTCCTGCTGATCAAACCAAAGGATCGGGCTCCCCCTCAGCCTCCCCTCGAGAATCACCTGAGCAGGACCTCGCAGTTCTCCTCGACCCCCCTTCGTTCTGTGTCGAGGGGGACCCTGTACGCGATGGCGCTCCACACCCTCCACTTCCTCGCCCTCGTCTCCCGCCGAGACACCGCTTGGCGGGAGCCCCTCCAACCCCCGGAGGGCGAGAGTCCCCAGTGGGAGGCTTTGTACTCCCCGCTGGTCCCCAGAGGTGCTGGGGACCTGGGATGGAGGGTGTTACACGGAGCGCTCGCGTCAGGAGAGGTCCTGCGTCACTTCACCGACTCGGACCCCGCATGCCCTTTCTGCGGCGAGTCTGAGTCGGTTTTCCACATCTACCTCCTCTGCGCCAGGCTGCAGCCGTTCTTTTTGTTCTTGAAGAACCTTCTGCTGCAGTTCTGGCTGCATTTTTCCCCCACCCTTTTTATTTTCGGGCACCCTGTTCGTGGCTCCACCAGGAAGAGGGACCTCCTGGTGAATCTGCTCCTGGCTCTTGGAAAACTTACCATCTACAAGACCAGGAAGCGTAAGATCACCGGGGAGGGTCTCTTTGACTGTGGGGCCATGTTCAGGGCCCTCCTTCGTTCCCGGGTGGCGTTGGAGCACGCCGACGCGGAGTCCACTGGCGACATGACGTCTTTTGTCGACCAGTGGGCTCTGGGTGGCGTGCTCTGCACCCCCCCCCCCCCCCTTTGTTTTGAATATTTAATTTAAAAACTGGCTTAGTTAACGGCCGTTTTTTGTTGGCACCCCCTTTTTGATTAGGGGGTGCCAAACTGAATCTTTTCACCGGCTGCCTTCGGGCAGCTGGTGCGCCGGCTGCCAGTAGGCAGCCGACGCAGTTTCTTACCGGCCATTAAATAGGCTGTACCCTTGAGCAAGGTACTTTACCTAGATTGCTCCAGTAAAAACCCAACTGTATAAATGTATGTACAAATAATGCAATATCTTGTAACAATTGTAAGTTGCCCTGGATAAGGGCGTCTGCTAAGAAATAAATAATAATAATATATTGTGACATCATTTTTACTTCTATCTTTAAATCTGTATTAATTCTAATTAACATTATTTTATATAAATTTATATTTATATTATCATGCAATGCTGGCTGTGAGGATCAGCCTTGATTGGGCCTCCCCAGCGCATCAGCATGTGCAACTTTTGAATGAATTTTGTTTATTTATTTATTTATTTATTTATTTATTTATTTATTTAAATGTTATATATTTATTATTAGTTAATTTGTTCATTCTTTACTGTTTCCCGATGTCACAATCGGGTTCATTCTATTTATCCATTTGCTTTTTTTTATTCTTCTGTATGTCACATTATCTAATTTCAACACATCTTTATGAAGTCCTACCCAATAAAATCGAGCCAATATTCGCTCCCTTGTCTTGACAGCTCTGAGGTGCCCTGGAAAAGGGATATCATGCGCCAGCCTTATCATTTAAATCATGTCCTTACATCATTTATATCATGTCCTTGACTGGTGAAGTGCTGCACTATTGGTTCATTCATTTTCTTATTTCTAATTAATGAAAGGTGGTTCTGAATTATTTTATATAAAGTTGCTCCAGTCTCTCCAACATATTTTATTTCATCACATTTTTCACAGGCTATTCCATAAACAGCATTGCTATTTTTACAGTAGGTATTAGATTTAGTCGACATGTGTTGTTCTTATGTTTAATTATATTTTTACTTTGTCCATGTATTTACACACTTTACATGTACTAGTGCAAGTATTTGTAGAACCTATTCTGTCAATTATTTTTTTATGTTTACTGTGAAGTAAACTATCACCTAAATTAGCTTCTCTTTTGAATGCTACAACGGGGCCTTAAGAAATACTTTTTAATTTTTTTCTGAATTATGTAGAATCTTTTGACCTTTTTACATCTATTTTTATAATCTAGTAGATCATCTCTTTTTAGTTTATCCACTTTTCTTAACTCCGTCTCTATAATTCTTTCTTTGTATCCTATTTTTTAAAGATTTGTTTTTAATACATTTCTTTGTTTTACATAGTCACTTTCTTTTGAGCATATTCTTCGTATTCTTATTCCTGGACCCTTCAGGATTGCCCTTTTAGTGTTTATCAGATGTGCAGAGGACATGTGTAAATACTGGTGCATGTCAGTAGGTTTACAGAAGAGGTCAGTCTCAATTGAACTTTCTTCAAGTTTTAGCATGGTATCTAAAAATGTTATATTTCTTTTCTTGTTCATGGTAGGTCCACCTTAATATTACTGTGTATTTCATTTGCGATTTTATGAAACTGGAAAAGAGAATCTTCTCTATGTGTCCAAACCCCAAAATTATCATCTCCAAACTGAATGTATTCTAAAGGTTCTCGTTTTGATTTGTTCTTCCCATTTCCCCATGTATGTACTGGCAAAATGCATTCCTAATTTAGATCCTATTGCTGTACCATAGTTTTGTTTGTAATTCTTATCAACAAATGTAAATTAACTGTTTTCTAAAACTACGTTGACCATGTTCAGCACCTCTGCTGTTGGTATTGATTTATCTAGTCTATTATCTAGTGCTTTTTGACAAGCTTCTAAAATTTCTTTACAAGGGTGTAACAGGGGAGATCTGGACTGACTGTCTGGCACATCCGTATTACTGCAGGTAGAGGGCAGCAGTCTCGTGGGATCCGCCTGTCGGCCATGGTGATGACACGGAGAGGTGGGGAAGAGGGTGTGTGTGCTTTCCCTCTCTCTGAGTGGCTGAGGGGCGGGCCTTGGGGAGACTGCTCGGCCCATAAGAACTGGCTTGGTTATGCACTCGGGTGGCCGGGTTGGGGAAAGTACAGTGTCGCTGGCAGAAGAGGCCAGCGTGAAATAAGGAGCAGGCGAGCCCGACTGAGGGGACAGCCTTCTGAAAAAAAAAAGAATAAATAAATAATAATAATTTAAAAAACAAAAGAAATAATTACCTACCCGAGGGGACGTGTATAGATAGATACGGGGAACCCTGGCCAACCCCAGTGTATAAGCACAGCGGAGTGTAGGACGGAGACCCGTGCTGACCGGCTTAGCCGCAGTGGGGGCACTGCATAAGCAGCACTTTTGTTTGTAGTTTTATTACTGTGTTTTATTTTCCCTTTTTCTTTCGCCTTCTGTTTTCATTATTACTTTTGAGCACCTGAAGGTGCACAGAGTTGGATACCTGTGTTGGTAACCCCGTGGTCCTGGTTTACTGTCGACAGTATCCAGACCACGGATACCAGCGCCCTCTGCGGGCTAAAGTAAACAAAACAATTACTAAGAAAAATAAATAAATCTGGGCACCTGTGCGGTGTTTCCAAATACAATCTTCTGTCTCCTGTGTCAGTGAATACCCTCACCCTTCCACAGAGGGACACTTGGGTACAAGGATTTTACATCCATGCAAAATAAAATGGTATTCTCTGGAAGGTTGTGCTTTAGTGATTCGAGTCTTTTTAAAAATGGTGTTGTATCCTTAACATAGCTTGGTAATTTCTCATCGTGTGACCCAAGTTGTTTTTCCACTATTATGTGTTGTGACAGAGTGTGACAGAGATCGAATGGTGCTTGGTGTTAGATCTCCCTCTCAACCTGTGAGGGCACTGAGTAACGGGAACAGAGTACCCTTAACTAAATGGCACGACAATTTATTCGGTAGGGTAGGTGGAAGTTGGTCATTTAGGAAAGGGGCACAGCTACGGTATCCAAAATCAATGACCCAGATGGTAAACGGTGTGGCATCTGAGGATTGGAGGAGCGGATGCGCTCGTTAACCTAGGGGTCATGAGCGAGGATATAAATAGGGGACTTAGCATACATGATCTGTTCCTTAGTAAATGGTTAGTGTTGGAAACCTACAAGGAGTCTGTGTGCTGTTTCGTGAACCGTGAGTTTTGTCTTGTGTTTGTTAGTGTTTTGTCAACTGTCGTCTGTTTTTTAATAGACTACCAGTTGCACGATCCGGAGCTATAGCGAAAGCCAGCATAAACCCGGACATCACTTTCACCCCTGCATTTCACGGAGAACTGTATTACACCACTTGCACATATTCACTATCACTAAGAACTGTGTTTGTGTTTTGTGTTTAGTGTTGGTGTGTAAAACTGGACTTTTTGGTTACGGGTCAAACCCAGGGAATTACAAATACCGAGTAATACACGCCGCTGTATCACTCCAACATTATTATTTGCCATAAGGCTCTGGACATTGTTAATTAAATCCATAAACACCCTTGCACCTGGAAATCATTTTCTGTCTGTTTTGTATCCGCTCTGCACTGCACTCACCTGTATTCAATCACCACTTTGCCACACGTGGTTGTCAAAAGAGGGATGGACTACGCAGCACTGTCGGCGCTGCTGGAGCAGCTGGAGAGAGGAGAGGTACATGGCGCTAATTGAGAGGGTCGGACTGGGAGCACAGACAGCAGTGGTACCCGTCATGACGGCCCCAAAGGCGAAGACTCAGAAGATGACGGTGGAGGATGACCCAGAAGCCTACTTGGTGGCATTTGAGCGGTTGGCTAACACCGCGTCATGGCCCAGAGAGTTCTGGGCAAGCCAATTGGGACCCTGCCTGATTGGAGAGGCACAGGCAGCTTACCAGGCTAAGTCGGATGACGACGCTGCTCAATATGACCTGGTGAAGCTAGCCATCCTCCGCCGTATGAATATTACGGAGGAAACCCACCGAGTGAGGCTCAGGAAGTACAAGAGGTCCCAGAATACATGCCCCAGGGTGGTGGCGCAAAAGCTCTGTGACCACATGGTACACTGGCTCATCCCGGCAGTGAAAACAAGTGCGCAGGTGGATGAAGCCATTGTTATCGAGCAGTTTTGCCATGTGGTCGGCGCCGAGACCCAAGCATGGATACGGCCACGCTTGGGTCTCGGCCACAACCCCAACACCCTGGACCAAGCAGTCAAACTCGCAGAGGACTTCAAGGACACCCTGGTGTCAGCCCAGTCCGGGCTACTTACCGCTCCAACACCGCGAAGCATCCGAGCACCACCCCCTCTCTCTGTTACTCCCGCCCCTCTCAATATACCGGACATGTGGCACTCAAGCGCGGATATAGTGTGGGGCCAAAATAACGACCCCTCACTAGTGCACACTTGGGTACAGGTCCGGTCTATTGAAGGTAAGGATGTTGAAGGCGCTGGGGCACAAGTATTTCCACATTTCATTATCAAGGGGCAATTACTGTATAGAGTAAACCTTGCCACGGGCACAGGACAGCCTGTAACACAATTATTGGTTCCCCCGTCTTGTCGACTGGAGGTCATGAGGCTGGTGCATGATATCCCTTTGTGTCGAAATATGTAGCCACATGCCAGCGAGTAGCGACGGGTCGAGTGCACCCCGCCCCTTTCGTCCCACTGCCGATTATTTCCACCCCCTTTGAATGCATTGCAATGGACATAGTCGGCCCATTGCTACCTTCTGGCTCCGGAAATACGCATATATTAGTGATGGTAGATTACGCAACACGATACCCGGAGGCAGTTCCATTGAGGTCCACTAGTGCCGCTGCTATAGCCAAAGAGCTAGTGCAGATTATGGCTAGAGTAGGGATCTTGGAACTAACTTCTTATCTAATACGTTACAGCAAGTATACAAAATATTAAAAATACGTCCCATCAGGACGTCTGTTTATCATCCTCCGCAGAGTTCGACAGGGTTCTCCCCCTTTGAGCTCTTGTACGGCTGACAGCCTCGCGGCATTCTCGATATGTTGAGAGAGGGGTGGGAAGAGCACAAAGGCTCGTCCAAAAATGTAGTGCCTAGATTTGGTCGGTCGTTTGGCCCAGGACAATCTCAAATCGGCTCAGCACCAACAACAGCAGCATTACAATCAAAATGCATTAATTCAAACCTGGAGACCTGGAGACAAGGTAATGCTGCTGCTTCCCTCCTCAGAATCAAAACTATGTGCTAAATGGCAGGGGCCATATGAAGTGATTGAGGCTAAAGGAAAGGTGAATTATGAAATTAGACAGCACGATCGCCGTAATGAAAAATACATTTATCATATAAATTTATTAAAGCCCTGGCAGGCAAGGGAGGCCTTATTTATAGCCCCAGGCAATATAGAGGATGATTTGGGCCCCGAGCTAGAGACCTCTAGCACAAAGGACATTTCGATGGGGGAACAGTTACTTCCTGATCAGCAACATGTTAATTGAGGAATTCAACAATGTTTTTTCTGACGTGCCCGGTAGAAGTAACCTTGTTGAATATGCCATTGTCTCTCCCCCAGGTGTCACAGTGCGAGAGAGACCTTATCGGATTCCAGAAAGTCGACGAGGTGGCATTCGCAGAGAGGTATGGGACATGCTCGAACTTGGGGTGATTGAGCCTTCCAGGAGCGAGTGGTGCAGTCCAATTGTGATAGTGGCCAAAAAGGACGGCACCAACCGCTTCTGCATTGATTTCCACAAGGTAAACGCTATTGCCAAGTTTGATGCGTATCCCATGCTCGGGTCGACGAGCTTCTAGATAGACTGTGGACGGCAAGGTTTATCTCCACTCTGGACCTGACAAAGGGATACTGGCAGATCCCATTAACTCGTAGTTCTAGAGAGAAAACCGCATTTTCAACACCAGAGGGGCTGTTTCATTTCACAACCATGCCGTTTGGGCTTCATGGTGCGCCTGCTGCCTTCCAGAGACCGATGGACCAGGTTTTACATCCACATCATGAATATGCGTCAGTGTATATTGATGATGTGGTGATTTACAGCTCCACCTGGCGAGAGCATTTGGCTAGGATCACAGCCGTCCTTCAGTCTCTAAGGACAGACCGGCTGACAGCTAACTTGCGAAAATGTGCGTTTACCAAAAAAGAGACACAATACTTGGGATTTATAATGGGGAATGGCAGGGTGAAATCCGTTGTCACCAAGGTCCAGGACTACTCCGTTGTCAAAAAAGAGTGTTTGGCCATCAAATGGGCTACTCACTATTTGAGATACTACCTGCTGGGGCACTCATTTGATCTCGTCACTGACCACGCCCCACTCAAGTGGTTAAGCACAATGAAGGAAGCAATGCCCGGATAACTCGGTGGTATCTGGCATTGCAGCCCTTCATCTACCACATGGTACACCGTGCGGGGAAAGACCACAAAAATGTGGATTATTTTTCCCAAGAGGGGGGAGTAATGGGAAAGGTAGATTTTGGTGGTTGCTTTCCTGGGCAGAGGGATGTTGTCTTTTGTATGTAATGTTTTGATGGAACTGGTGGCAATTTATTGGTCATGTTGCGCTTGTCTTCCAATGCTAAGGACAGACATCGCAGCACCTGGTCATGGCGCCAAGTAAACTGTCCTTGGCTAAGAGACACCTTACATCCTGTTAAAATGTGCCTTAATGTTGCAGGTGATGAACACAAAGGACATGAGGGATCCTCTCCTACCCAGAGGTTTAGGTTCTGTGGTGACGGGAGAACATCATATGCTGACCGGATGAGGAAACTGATCCTACTCTGTTCCATTGACCATAGGTCTTGCCAGCCAATCTTGCATTGTTCCACACTCTCCCATCTCATCTATTCTCCCTGCTTGGCCCAGGAAATGGCCATTACACACCTCATCCTCTCCTCCTGCTTTTGCACCTCGTTGACTACCAGCTTCCTCCGTTGAGCTGGGGCTGCCTTGTGCCATGTAGGAGGAGCTGAACTGAGACCCCCTCTTTCATGCTGAACTTGCCCCATGATATCACCAATTCGAAGGGCAGCCTTTGCATCTTCCACAGCTTTCTTTGCTGCCCACTTTCTTCCAGTTTTCAACACAGGTGCTGCCTGAGGGAGGGTATAAAATAGGGGCGTAGCAAAGTAATCTGTTCCTTTGTAAATGGTTGGATTTGACCTTGAAGGAATACCGTGCTGTACTAAAAACCATGAGTGTTTGTTTTGTGTTGTTAAGTGTCAGTTGTAACTGTTGTTTGTCTTTGTAGACTACCAGTAACATGATCCGGAGCTGTAGTGTAAGCCAACATTAACCCGGACATCACTTTTGACACCTGCATTTCAAGGAGTACTGTAAATCACATCACTAGCACCTAATTTCACTCACTGCCTTGTGTTTGTGTTTAGTGTTGGGTGATTTTCTTTGTGCATTTTAAGATTTCCTCTTGCTCGGCCTGTTCTTGCATTATGTGGCTGCATGTATGTTTATAATTCTTTTGATATAATGCCTTTATTGTATAGTCTCTCCGCAATTTCCTTAACCTCTTTTACCGATTTATTGATCTTATTGCTTTTAACTTCTTCATATGTATCTGTATTATTTAATTCATATGCTACATATTTCATATAGTCATCTGTGTTCATTATCACTATTCCCGAACCTTTATCTGCTGGTCTTATACTTGTATCATCATCATTTAACAACTCAGTCATAGCTTGTTTTTCAATATTGGTTAAATTGAGTTTTCATTTTTTCTTTAGTCCTACTATTATTTCTTGTTTAACTACTTCAATATACATATATAACCATTTATCTATTTCATACAGAGGAGTCCAAGTGCTTGTATTATTCACATAATTACCCTCTAAATCTGAATAAAGGTGTCTGAGATATTTTCATTGAAAAAATATTCTGCTAATCTCATGCATCTCTCCCACTCCTTTAATTCGGTGGCCAGTTTATCTTTATCAATGTATTTTTTAGTCTGTATAAATTTAAGTCCTTTACACAATACTGCATTTTGGGATGTGGTTAAAGTTGTACTTGATAAATAAAAACTATGTCTTTCTTAATTTATATATAAACATTCAGAGTGTTACTAAGTTCTTAAGTCAAAAAGTTGTATTTTGGACACTTTGCTTGACAAAAGTAGATTATAAGTATCCTTCTAGCTCAGCGACTGATAGCTAATTATTAATCCACCGACATAAAAACGAGCACTCCCCTTTAATTTAACACACCCTTTAATGTTGTTATGTCTGTTAACATAAAATTGTACACACTCTGAGATCCTGCTGTAAACTGCAACGATGAACAGTTTTAAAGGAAATACTATTGCTGTTATCGGGAGGTAAGTTTAAAAAAAAAAAAAAGTTATTTAAACTGTCAGCTTTTTGGTGTTGCATACATATCCATGTCAAGACTTTGGTATTCTGCTCGCTAAAAAACAAGTATATTGAGTTTATACCTACTGGTGCAAGTTTTCAGTTGGGTTTTAATTTACAGGGTACTGTTAAGATGTGATATTTTAGTGCAATAGTACAGTATAATATTATTTTAGTGCAATATTATTTATATATTTTGACGACAGACTTGAACAAACCCAGAACTTTAATTTCAATGCGTGTATTCTACTAAAATCAAATCAGCTTCTAACTGTTCAAATAGTACGGAAAGAAACGCGCATGGTGTGAATTTAAAAAAAAAAGAAAGAAAAAAAAGAAAGTTAGTGTCTCATCAGCACGACATATCGTGAGCACGATGTAGTCACCAGGTCAATTATCAGTAAACCATTTATGCGATCCCGGCCATAGTTCTCAAAAAACGTTTTAAATGTCGTTCACTTAATTCATAATTATGACAGGTGTGAAGTACAAGATAATATATTCATATTTTATCCCGCAATAAATTGGTTAGGCATACCTGTAGGGTTGCCACCCGTTCTGGTTTTGCCTGGATTGTTCTCTTTTTGAGGCAGCTGTCCTCGGAAATCTGTAAGACTTCCCGGGACCTTAAATGTCAAAGTATATGATTTATCTATTTATTTATTTATTTTTGTACGAAATGACTCTGGTATCCCGGTTTTTTGTAAGTCAGAGGTGGGAACCCTACATTCCTGCGTGCTCTGTTACCACAGTTTCTGAGGATTAAGCACTAACTCGTGCTCACAAGTTACTAACCATTTTAATTCACAACATGTCCCTTTAGAGGTTCCGTAAAATAGCTTTTAAAAAAAAAAAACTTCGCTCTCAACTCAATCCACACTTAAAGGGTACATAATGACCTTTTTATTTCATTGTGTTACATATTCCCATGTGTTGCTACAACGGTTTACGTAAGGTGTGTGTTGTTTTAATTATTATTATTTTTTTTACATTTTTACCACTTTTTTTAAACTTTTAAATTGCATTCCCTGCCTCAAGATGGCTTCCCATGTACCCGCATGGACCTCACAGAACCACATTTCCCATCATCCTCCTGCTCACATGTAACAGGGTTTACCAGTGAACAAGAGGATGATGGGAAATGTAGTTAAAGTGGTCAAAAAAAATGAAAACAATACTCACACCTTACATAAACAGTTGTAGCAACACATGAAAACATGTAACACAATAAAATAAAAAGGTCCTTATGTACCCTTTTAATCATGATGAATTCAGTATTATTCCCGCTGGGTTTGAAATCCCCCACTAAATTGTGAAATCCCCTTTGAAGGGGATATAGTGCAGGTAGTCATACATACATGAAGTCACACTTAACATTTTTCCATATATATGCAGAACAGTTATCCAGTTGGTATTAACGTTATTTAGTTACATTTATTGACAATGTTAGATTCTGGAGATATAGGGGGTGTCTGTCTGTCCGTACATTTGTCCATTTGCTTACCGTTCATTATTGCTTATACCTGGAGAATTGCTTGTCAGATTGTGATTAAACATTTCATTGTGGTCAAGTGGTTAAAGAAAAGGTCTTATAACCAAGAGGTCCCCGGTTCAAATCCCAGCTCACTCACTGACTCACTGTGTGACCCTGAGCAAGTCACTTAACCTCCTTGTGCTCTGTCTTGTGGGTGAGACATTGTTGTAAGTGACTCTGCAGCTGATGCATAGTTCAGTCAATCAATCAATCTCTATTTGATATAGCGCCTTTCATAGTGGACCACCTAGTCTCTAAGTCGCCTTGAATAAAGGTGTCTGCTAAATAAATAAATAAATAATAATAATAATAATAATAATAATAATAATAAATAATATACCAGGGCTGTCAAACTTGTTTTGTATGGCCTGATCCGATACCCTGGCGCTTGGTACGGGCTGAGTGACAGTTATAAAAATACAAAGACGAACCCAGAACTTATGGTATTTAACAAAAATGATCATACACAGCACATTTACATTCCCCTAGATGGCACATATTGATTATTTTACTCACCGTCACCTCTTCGAAAACGTGTGCAACCATGCCGCCAGTGAGTTCCTTCGCATTAGCAACACAAATTGTCATGTTGCTGTGATTGCTGTCAATCGCCGACTACGTGGGTGAGACGGCAGTGCGTCAGCGATACCAGAAAAAGGTTTTTAGTTCTGATTTGTAAGTTCTGTATTGACAAGTGTTATCATGTCTTTATCCGTGAAGAGAAAGGTGGACCAAGAGTGCTGTGTGTTTCAAGAGCAATGGGGAATGTTGTATTTCTTTGTGAACATGAATGGAAAGCCAACGTGCTTAATTTGTGAGCACTATGGCTGTTGAGAAAGAATACAACATTACAAAAAACAAACAAAAAAATGTATTTGTGTCCTATTGGATTAAAAAAAAATACAATATTGCGTGATATCCCGTGGGCTGGATCACATCGCTCCGGGAGCCGTATGTTTGACACCCCTGCTCTGTACCATTCTGTACACACTGTTGATATGTATCTCATGGTCGTTCATTTTTTCATCAATTCTGAATTTACAGCCATGGCGCAAGATGCATGCTACTGACATACTTGTTTTCGGTAGAGCATCCTAGTCCCTACACTCATTCCACTGATCTCTGACCCTCCACTTTCCCTGTCACTCTGCCTCTAACCAATCCCTGCCCTGTTTTCAAACTGTTTACTCATCACTATAAAAACACATTCTGTAAGCTATTATTTCAATAGCTAGTCGCATTCAGTCCATTGAATGTGGCTGAATGTGGCAAGGACCATTTTTACCATGTACTTTATAAGGCCTACTACTGTACAAAGAGAAATCTGCTTGGCTTTAATCTGGGGACAAACATATGCTTCAAATACAATATAGCTCCTATACAATATCTTACTGTATTGCATGCCTTTCCCATGACTGTGCATTCACTTACATTTTCTACAAGCTTAATAATACTTTTCTCAGCTTTAATAATGTTGTGACTTGAAGCTTTTGAAATCACCTGCATAGAAATTGCTGTAGTTAATGATACTTGAAGCATTTACAGTGTTTTTCATGTTTTCTTCTTATTAGTCTGGGGTTCATCTTTGTTAAACTGGTTTATATAATCATAGTATTGTTAGAACATGTCCTAGTCTAGTCTATCTTAGGAATCTTTGCTTTCCCCATGCTAATGATGTAAGAATAACATAAAAGGGAACATTTTCCTTCCTCTGTACCTTGAAGCCTCATCGTTAAAGGCACATTGTGGGGTTAACCTGTCGGATACAACCTCTGCAACTTCAAGTCAGTCTTCAGACACAAAATGGCACAACATGCCATTAGTATTTTGAGCATGCCAATTATGAATTAATTTGAATGTATTTACATGATAAAATGGAGAAGTCTCCTAAACTTAATGTTATGGTTTAAATTGTCAGCTCCACTTAACACTATGGTACAGCAAATCATAATATGTATCATTTATCTAGTCTTTGGACATGTTTATCATTTTATATCCTTGACCTAACACAGCATTTCAAATGAAATATTTTTTGTTTTACTAATAAAGTGTAATTCTAAAACTCAACCATCTTTCCTGATGTAATGACTTTTTTGTTACAAATAAACAAAGCATTTGAATTCCTCTCCTCCCGTTAGTGGCCTCATCGGTCGAAGCTGGACCATGGTGTTTATCAGTGCAGGATACAGAGTTAAGATTTATGATGTACAGACTGGTCAAGCCACACGTGCCATTGAAGAAATAAGGTTTGTAGAAACTTCTACTTCATATTTCCCCTTGCATTATGAATTTAAGACAAGGGTTTTAAGCATTGTACTTAATAGTGAGGTACATTTCATTGCTCACTATTAATGAAATCCTATTGAAAATGCACTTTTATGTTCTGTGTAAGAGGCACATGCACTATATCCAGAGACATCTTTCTTCTAAAATAAATTATTAATTACACTTCTTCTCCACAATAATCACAACATGATCAGGGGTATAAATGGCACTAAAGCAAATTATTGCCATTCAACAGCTGTTTAAAATCCTACCAAGGAACGCTGCAGTCTTACATTTTGATGTGATCATTAATTGATTGTCTACCTGTGAAAATAACCTTTTTGCTGGATGCTCCTGATAGGCTGGATGTTACTAAAACTTTTTTAGAAAATGATTTATTGAGCAGTCACTTAAGGCCAAGCTTTGGTCTAAGGAGCTGTGTTTAAAGTTTTCATTAAGATTAAGAGCAGTGCTCAATGGCTGTTTTGATGCCTATAATTAACTGCATGGCTGTTGGGGCACATGGATGGAATTAAACCAGGGGTAGTTAGGGGTGGCTGTATGTGGTGTATCTTTATAGGGCTGAGCCTCTGGTACATTACAAGTATATAACAATAAACGATCTATGAATTGGATCACTGTATGCCTTCTTCCTGTATCACGGCTATGTTATGATAGGGACCAGGTTTCTCATTAACAGTTACTTGCCTTTTTAAGTACTGTAAAGTGTGAAATCAAGACTTTTGTAAACAATATTTTAAAAAATAAAATGCATCATAATGTATTGCACTGTCCTCATTCCCTCGTTCTCATTCCCTGTTAGACTGCAGAACAACTGGTAAAGTAGCTCCCTTAGGTCATTCTACTAGTGGTGCTTCAGTGAACATGACTACTGTGCTGTTTTCATAGTGCCCTGACCTTTTGATGCAGCTGAGTTATTTCACACATACTATGCATGCATCAGATGCTGGCTAATGTCTGTTTTTGTTATGGGGAGGCTTGTTTTTTTTTGTCACCAGCTACTAACAACAACAGCACTTAGAAATATGGCTTTATATTAATCAGCTCTTCAAGGGGTGAAAGTTAGTTCTCGGTGGTGTTTAACTAGGAATTTGTGTTGCTCAATAAATGGAAAAACACCCGTGGCTTACATCACTCCAACTGAGAGATCAGAGGCTGTTTGTTTTGTGATCCCCCAGCAGGAATTGATAGTGGAAGCGGGTGCACACTGCAGTAATACTTCCAAATATGTCACACTTACCAGTTTTGCATCTATCTAGAGCAGTGGTCTCAACCTTTTCTGATTACTGTACCCCTTTCTTTTGTCTGGTTCACCTTGAGTACCCCTAAATTACCACACACAAAACAACTTGCTAATGTGAATAGATACACAAGTACAGCAACATATTAATACTAACATTGTTTTTCATATAGTCCCTGATCTATGTGATTGAAAAATACAATATACTTACAGTTCAGAGCGAAACTTGACCCTGTCTTTTGCTGATGAGCTTTGTCATCCTGGGGTGCAATGAGGCAACAGCAGTTATTAGCTTTTTTCCAAATTTAGTCTGTTCCTGTGTTTTGTGTTGATTTGGGTCATTGCAGAAAATGACACTTCACACAAGTAAGTTGATCCAAATGGTAGCAGTTGATCCAAAGCATGCTTTCCCAGGTCAGAGTATTCTTTCTGGACTAAACACCAGAACTGTGTTAGTGTGGAGTCAGCAAACCTCATTTGCAGGCCACGGTCTGAGGACAGCTCCAGAAGTTTTTCCTGCAGGCTGGCAGGTAAGTTACTGCTGCTGGTGTCTGACAAAAGGAAGGGGTTTCGGACCCAGTCCAGTTGGGCAGATCTTTTCTCAATGTCAGGAAAGTATGACTTGAACTCACAAGTCAGTTAGGCCAAATGTCCTTCTACAATTGTTTTAATTTTTGCTCTCTCGATTTCCCCATCGCAGAGATAAGCATCAAGCTGAGGAAAACAGCTAAAATTTCCTTCTCCACATTTTGTCTTCCAGAATTCAGTTTTCTTAATAAAACCACACAATGCAATGATGAAGTTGATTATTTTTATGGCGTCATTTAACACTTCGTGAAGCTCAGTACTCCTCTTTTTAGAAGCCAGTGCTTCTCTGTGTATAACGCAGTGCAACCACTGCACAGAAGGATTTTCTTTTCTGAACCGAGCTATGACACCGTTCACTCTCCCTGTCATCGCTGTGGCCCCGTCAGAGCAGACATATTTCAACGAATTCCAACTTAAACTGTGTTCAGAGAAAAAATCATTAATCAGGTTAAAAATTTCCTCTCCAGTCGCTTTTGCTTTTAAACTTTTGCAGAACAGTATATGCTCCTCAGTGTCGGCACTTGTACTGTCCATGTATCGAATGAAAGCTATAAGCTCTGCTTCCCCACTAACATCTATAGATTCATCAAGTTGGAGGGCAAATGCAGTAGCCATTTTGAGTTTTTAAAGAAAATCTCCTCAGCCATGTCGTCGATCCTACGACAAATGGTGTCATTTGACAAGGGTACTTTCTTGAAAGTGTCTGCCGCTTTTTTATCAAGCATGTTCTCTGCTAGCGCCACAGCGGCGGGCAAAATTAATTCCTCTGCAATTGTGTATGGCTACTTCAATTTTGCAACAAGCAGCGAGACCGCAAATCCAAATTTGATGTAATTCTCACGAAACTGACGGTGTTTTGTTTCTGTTCTCACTTTTTTGGGGTTTGGTATTGTATTGGTTTCACTGCTACTGCTCCCAGCACCACATTTTAAAAACGTATCCATTTCGCCATAAGCTAGCTAGCTAATTAGCTTCAAGTATTCAAAAGCACAATTGGAAACATGTACACAGCATGTGACAAACTAGCTAACTGACGTCGCCTCACCAGTTACCCTGGTTACAAACAACTACGTAAGCCGTAAGGTACGTTACCCTAAAATATTGTACATACCGATCTACTTAATAGAAGCGCCAAACGTTTTGGCAAAGTTTCGTTTATATTTTTGATAGTCACATGCCGAACTTGACAAATATGTAGGTTAGCTCGCGTACCCCCTAGGAGACGATCACGTACCCCCAGGCGTACGCGTACCCCATTGTGAGAACCACTGATCTAGAGAACTGCTTGACTATCTAGAGAACTGCTTGACTATCTAGAGCTCCTGTCTATGGACTACATTGCTATACGCTTCTCCAATTGTAATGAAACTAGCTATTGCATTCTTTAGCACAAGCTATTGAGTTTCATGATCTGGGGGTGTATGGAAGCAGTCGTTCTGCCTATATGACTGGCTGCCCGTATGTCATACTAATTGGCCTTTTAGAAACTTGAGAAGGACAATCCTTAGCACAAGTTGTTTAGATTATCTGTTAACCTTAAAAAAAAATCTGTCAGAGAGAAATGCCATCTTGGAATGATGCAAAAAACTAGGTTACATCACAGAGCTCTAGAAAAATTGCCAGCGAGACAGACCCTCTCTGATGCTTTCGACAGGGTAGCCAGCATTTATGCTCAACATTTTACACAAGTGATACATTTCAGTGGCTAATTGAATACTGGCTAATACTGGCCTATGGGCATGAATACTCCTCAAAGCCCAATAAAATAGATAGTCAGGAAGAAATGTGCACCCTGCATGTTTTTTACCAGTTACTGCATTCATAATATTTTGTACTTGTTTTCATCATTAAAGGGTACATCCTGGCATGGGCAGGCGTAACCTCAGCAATGCATGGAAATATCAGGAAGGACAGGTGCCGGATTCTCAGATGTACGACCTGATACATTTAACCAGGAGCTACAACTCGAGCTCCACACCTCTACCAGAATTGTAGAAATTCTGGTAATGGATTATTCTTGCGTGCATTGCCACCAACACTGAGAAAATGGGTATCTTTGAGATCCAGGTTGGAGTGGTACCTAGGCTCCCTCACTCGGTAATACTGGGACGTGATTTAACACCCTGGTTGAAATGAAAGGGAAATTGGCTGTCCCTGATTGCAAAATGGAACCGGAGAGAAATAAACTGGAAAGGGGTATGGGGAAATGATTCCAGTTTACTGAACCTGACTTGTTTACTGAAAAGTCTAAACTATGGGAAAACAAAAAGGGAGCATAGATTGGAAAAAGCTATGGGTCTGTCACAAAGACAGCCAGAGTGGGTTGCGTCAGACCAGAAAGGAATTCAAACACAGAGACGGTGGTGATGATGAGCTGAGTGCAATGGCTGCACTCAGCGTTTATTAACAAATAAAAGGGTTGAAAACAGCACAAAAACACAGGACACGGCACTGGAGCCAAAATAAACAGACATACAAAACGACTAACACTAAACAAACGGTGCACGGACAGACAAACACGGTGAGAACAAACACTTATATTTACGCTTTCTATTTACTTTACTTTTACTCCTCTCTCTCTCACCCGTTCTCCTCTTCCGAACACCCATCCCCGAGTGAATGAAACGTGCATCTATATATACTGTTGTGCTGGGATTCAATTACTAATTAATTATTCACTTGAATCCCAGCACGTGAATTAATTCTGTGCAACCCCGTGCTCACATATTACATTTAACCAGCACGTGAAGTGATTTGTGCTCTCCTCGTGCCTAAATACAAATCTACACTTTTTAAATACACGTGAAACACAGACCTACATTAACATACGCACCATACATACACAGAACACACAAATGCACACAGGGGCGGGGCACTTTGCCACAGGGTCCTAGAAGGGAAATGAAACAAAACACTGAGACACTAATAGGGGAGACTTCAAAAAGGGTTTCTAAAGGCATAGCGGTACAATGTAACAAGTAGGGATGTGTACCAGACCGGACACCATGAGTGGTCCAATCCAAATCTAAGGAAGACCGGTCCAAACAGTGGACCGGTATATGGCTGGTCTACCTTCTATATTGTATACAAACACTGAGCCCACTGGCTTTTTTGTCACAATGTGTAAAACACTGCATACTCCTAAGACCTAAGCATTCACTTTTTAAAAAGCTCTACAGTAAAAATAAACATACAGAATACATAAAACGCCTTTAATGACTTTAATGGGAAGACATTATACAACAGAACAAAAATCAACATAATGCTTCTACAACAAAACCCCATAATGTGTTTACTTTGTATTCCCAAATGTGTTTTTACTGCAGACTCTCATTACACTTCCTCAATTCCATTTTCTTCCGAGAAGTATTTTGCAGTGGCAACAATGGCAATGTATGCTCATATAGTGCTGTTTTGTTATAAAGCAAACTCTTACACTATGGAAATAGTATGGTAATGGATTTCACTTTCCCAACAATGCCATTTCACTAACATTTGCAGCTCTCAACAAAATATGCATGTGTATTATTTTGTATTTATATTTGTTGTATAACTATTTAAAACATATTGTTTAGTTTGTAAAAACACAATGTTTGGTTAATTATTGTTTGACAGCCTGGATGGGGTAAAAATGCGTGGTCAACAGTGAGTCATTATTGACAAACTGTCTGTTGACCACGTGTATGAGAAACCCTGTTCTGAATGTGTTGGGGGATAAATTAGGTAATTAATAGCCAGTTAATCCCTTGGCCACAATATAAAAACAAGCAGCTTTGGCCGAGAGATGTTGGGTTCTCCAGAGGAGGAAAGAGACAAGCAAGAACAGATACTAAACATACAATTGCTACCCATGCTTCTTCACTCTGTGTTGTCTGTTTGTTTTGGCCATCATGCCGTTTATTTTGTATCAGTGTGTGGTTTTGTTTTGTTTAAGCAGAGCAAATAAATAAATATCTTGCTTCTCATCTGATGTTTCATTTTTTTTGTGTGTATTTATGTAACCTAAAGTAGTAAATACACGGTCGTCATTTATTTTCACTTACCGTGCAGTTGTGTGCACGGTTTTAAATAAAGATCAACTGCAAGACAATACACTTACGTACGTCAAATGAAAACCCACTTACAGTAACATGCCATATCTGCATACGTCAAGTTTCCCATTCTATTCTATGATCGGTTTCTCAGTCTAGCGTTTCAGGTTTCATTCTCTAAGGCAGTGCTAGTACTGTGGAATGTGCAATGAAAGTCGGGGGAGGGTCAGGTGACATTTGTATCCAATTGCGTGTCATGTAGCGATTCCAATCTAGCTGTGGGCGTTTAGAAGACAGATATATTGCGGGAAGCCATTCAACTTTTACAAGTGTGTATATATACACTGAGTGTACAGAACATTAGGAACACCTTCCTAATATTGAGTTGCACCCCCTTTTGCCCTCAGATCAGCCTCAATTCGTCGGGACATGGACTCTACAAGGTGTCTCAAGCGTTCCACAGGGATGCTGGCCCATGTTGACTCCAACTAGTGTCAAGTTGGCTGGTAGTGGATCTCTACTCCGAATAGTTTGTTCCATCTCATCCCACAGATGCTCAATTGGATTGAGATCTGGTGACTGGGCAGGCCACTGCAGTAATCTGAATTCACTGTCATGTTCGTGGAACCATTCCTGGACAATCCTGGCCTTGTGGCATGGGGCATTATCCTGTTGAAAAAATCCATTAGCAGATGGATACACTGCTGCCATGAAGGGATGCACCTGATTGGCAGTGATGTTCAGATATCCTGTGGCATTCAAACATTGCTCCACTTTTATCAAGGGGCCCAATGTGTGCCATGAAAACACACCCCACACCATCACACCACCACCACCAGCCTGCAATGTTGACACACGGCATGATGGATGGATGTACTCGTGTTTTTCTCCATACTCTAGTCCTCCCATCAGCGTGAAATAGCAGGAACTGGGATTCATCAGACCAGGCAATGTTTTTCCAATCCTCCAGTGTACAGTGTTTTCGTTCCTTAGCCCACTGCAACCGCAGTTTCTTGTGTTTTGCTGAAAGAAGTGGAACGCTGTTAGGTCGTCAGCTGCTATACCCCATTCGTGTCAAGGTACGATGAGTTGTGCATTCTTTCGGCACTAATGTTGTACTGGACTGTCAGTTGACTAACTGTAGCCCGTCTGTTGCTCTGCACAATTTGTGTCGGCGTCCTTTGGCCTCTTTCGTCAATGAGCCGTTTTCGACCACTGGCCTGCCGTTGGCTGGATGTCCTTTGGGTGGTGGACCATCCTTGATACACACGGGAAACTGTTGAGCGTGAAAAACCCAGCAGCGTTGCAGTTCTTGACACACTCAAACCGGCGTGCCTGGCACCTACTACCATACCCCGTTCAAAGGCACTTACTGTAAATCTTTTGTCTTGCCCATTTACCCTCTGAATGGCACACATACACAATCCATGTCTCAATTGTGTCAAGGCTTAAAAATCCTTCTTTAACCTGTCTCCCCTTCATCTACACTGATTGAAGTGGATTTAACAGGTTACATCAATAAGGGATCATAGCTTTCACCTGGATTCACCTCCTCAGTCTATTTCATGGAAAGAGCAGGTGTTCCTAATGTTTTGTACACTCAGTGTATATGTAGTGTTTAAAATTATTATTTTTTGTTTTATTATTAGTTTTACTTGTTTAGTTGTAGTTTATATCGGTTTTAGTGAAAGCTAAACATGGCAACGTACGTGGTCTTTCTGAAATGAGCAACGGGAGTGAAGTTGGTTTGGAGGATTTCCAGCGATTTAAAGATACCAGCGTCAGTGATGCTGACTTATCACTCAGCGAGGATGATGAAGAGGATGTGGAGCCATGAACAGTACAAACTGTACAAACAGAAGAGCATGCAGCTACTTTACAGGTAAGCCAGTTGCAAACGGGAAGCTGTCTAGTTTGAAATGGCAGTGCTGTGACGAAATACTATCAAAACCCAGCACTGGGTACAGGCAATGCGGCAGCCAGATCCATCACAATGCCTGCGCAAAGTAGCTGTGTACACGCATTTGTGACTATCCCTCCACACAAGGGAAGAAGAGACTGCAACAAAGGTGCAGGGTCTGCTACGAAATTGAAAACAAAAGAAAGGACACAAGAAAAATGTGCAGTGGTTGCGAAGGCAACCCCAGGTTCTGTTGTATTGAACATTTCAATAAATGGCACAGAGCAAGTCGATAATGGCACACTTTCTGATGTTGTTTGATTTTTATTTGATAATTACTGTTTACTGATTATTATTGTTATTAGCGTTTTTGTTTTCATTGGGGGGAAAAAAAATGTGTTTTTATCTCTATTGAATATGGGTATGTAGTACACAGCAGCATAAAGGGTTAATGAAAAACACAGTTTAGGTCATTTATTTGTGTTTTATTCATCATATGTTAACGTTTTATAGCAATTACAGGTTCGAAAACATTATTATTATTATTATTTTCAAAATCTGGTACCTGGGAAGGGGTTTCATTTTTACATCTGGAGTTGAAGTGGTTAAGGGCAGTAATTTGGCTTAAGAAATGAAAATAAAAATGCACTGTGAAATCACAAACTTTGCAGGACAAATTCCTTTGTGTATTCCATAAATAAACTAAAGGGTGTGATTGAAAAACGTAATTAAAACGTTTGTAGGCTACAGTAGTGTATAAAATACGCAATCCTTTTGTCTGGAAGACTGTTGACCCTGCAAGCTCGTTATTTTACACCGATAATGTGTAACAGATGAAAGTGGGTTGAAGTTTATAAAGGTGTGTGTGTGTGATCAACAAAATGATCAGAATGCAAAGTTAATTACAATATTAATATCAATGGGGCAGTCCCGCGAAGAAGTCTAGGATTCATTCAAAGCCATTCTCAATAATAAGAAAGGATTACTAGTTTTTAAGAGTAAATATGAAAAGGAAACAAAAAAACGACACTGATGAATAAAGCCCCTAGTCTTTATTGTCCCACTACAAATAAGGTGATAAGCAGACTGTTTAGTAAGTCACTGTGTTGGTTTCTCATATAAGACACACTTTTAACACACTCACTTGTTTTTTTGTAGCTCGAATAACCTGAGCACATAGAAATGTATGGAGATGTGAGCAGTGTGTTTTTGTTAAACTATTTTCTTTTTGTTTAAATAAACGGCGCCGCAGCGCCTTTGCACCGCAGTACTTGCCTGTTTGTTTTTTTTTCCTGCATCTGGCCTGATGTCACCACTCTGCCATCCCTGTCACAAGGGACAATGTACATAATTGTTGTTATAGCTAAACAAATGGAAATGGAAATTGGATCAACACATGACTCAGTGCATTAAACGATTAAGAAAATATTACAACTGAGTTCAAACAAAATAGATTTGAATTGAATTGAATTGAACGAGCGTGAACAATCAATTGATGTAAGAGAAGAACTCCAAACCACCACGTGCAGTTTAACACTGCTCTGACAAAATCAGATTGCTTCCTGATGTTTTGTTTAATGCGTTTTCTGCTCCCTTTTCCACCTTGTGGCAGGACTGAGGAAGTGCAGCTGATTTAAAGAAGTCATAAAAACAGGATTGCGAAGCTGCAACATATTTGCGTTGTCGCACGGCGACAGTATCGCAACAGATAAATAGCTGGCTGTGGCTACCACTGTACACAGGAAGGGATCTTGTAAGCCAAGTTTCAGACAGTGTTTCAATGTCAATGTTTCATTAAAGTAAACCAGACTTGTCCACTGTGGTAAGGGCTCTTGATGTTGACAGAAGAGAAGCCTCGTCTTTTTGTACCTACTGGTATTGAAAATAAGCT
Source organism: Acipenser ruthenus (assembly GCF_902713425.1). Classification (NCBI taxonomy): domain Eukaryota; kingdom Metazoa; phylum Chordata; class Actinopteri; order Acipenseriformes; family Acipenseridae; genus Acipenser; species Acipenser ruthenus. The sequence goes on from NC_081196.1 coordinate 27,395,023, forward strand.
TAAAAACTATTACTGCATAAATAGGGCTTTTTTATGGTAAAAATTGGTTGCTACTTTCCGATTTTAATCAGTAAAGCTGACCAGAACTGAACACAATCTGTAACTGTACTGTGATTCTTGAAATGTATTTGTTTACGACTAAGTCACCCTGGATAAGGGCGTCTGCTAAGAAATAAATAATAATAATAATAATCATTCAAAATGATTCTAGACAGCATTCAGAACTGGGCAGACACATGGCAAATGACATTTAATAGAGAAAAGTGTAAGGTACTGCACACAGGCAATACAAATGTGCATTATAAATATCATATGGTAGATACTGAAATTGAAGAAGGAATCTGTGAAAAAGACCTAGGAGTTTATGTTGACTCAGAAATGTCTTCATCTAGACAATGTGGAGAAGCTATAAAAAAAGGCTTACAAGATGCTCGGATATATTGGGAAAAGTGTTGAATTTAAATCAAGGGAAGTAATGTTAACACTTTACAATGCATTAGTAAGACCTCATCTAGAATATTGTGTTCAGTTCTGGTCACCTCGTTACAAAAAGGATATTGCTGCTCTAGAAAGAGTGCAAAGAAGAGAAACCAGAATTATCCCGGGTTTAAAAGGCATGTCGTATTCAGACTAAAATATTTGAATCTATTCAGTCTTGAACAAAGAAGACTACGCGGCGATCTGATTTCAAACATTCAAAATCCCAAAAGGTATAGACAATGTCGACCCAGGGGACTTTTTCGACCTGAAAAAAGAAACAAGGACCAGGGGTCACAAATGGAGATTAGATAAAGGGGCATTCAGAACAGAAAATAGGAGGCACTTTTTTACACCTCTCATTTGTAAACATTCTTATGTTCTTAAGATAATCCACGTAACGGCACTCGAAACAGTGATTATTTTTTCAACAGTTATCGTTGCTTATCTCTTACAGAGGAAACTGTAGAAATAGTAAATAGAAGTAAAATAGTGACTAAACGTTTTTTTAAATCAATCAACCAACGAGAGCATTTAAAGTATGGTTAAATTATAGGTCAATACTTTGTGGCGAAGAAGAAACCACAATTCTAGAAAAGTTTCATATCCACAAACCTCATTCAGTTAATTAAAACAGACATACTGTATACAAAACAAAACTTTGTGAACTGAGCCCACTATTTGATCCTTCATTGTGAATAGCTGAAATAGGTCTCTTTATTCGAAGTGGGAAATTTATGGCACTTTTTTTTTTTGGCCCAAAAATATACTCCCTTTTCATAAATGGTTTTAGTGATATTTCAAAGTGATAAAGAAAGCCTACAATGTTGACATCACAAAACATTCTGACTCACCCGCTTAGACTACTGCAACTCCCTCCTGGCTGGTCTCCCTGCATCCGCCACACGTCCGCTCCAGCTCATCCAGAACTCCGCTGCTCGCCTGTTCATCCAGTTCAAGACTCTTGTACTAGCCTACAGATGCTTTGACCAGTCTGCACCCAGCTACCTCCAGACCCTCATCTCTCCCTACACCCCCACTCGACCTCTCCGTTCCGCCTGCACTAGAAGACTGGCTCTACCTCCGCTACGCTCCCCTGCCTCCAGAGCCCGCTCCTTTTCCACCCTTGCCCCGCAGTGGTGGAATGACCTTCCTACAGATGTCAGGACTGCCCAGTCCCTGACCACATTCCGGGGCCTCCTCAAGACTCACCTCTTCAGAAAGCACCTGTAGAACTCCTCTGTTCTGCCCCTGGGACACTTATCACCCTTCCTTAAATGCGCTTTACTTGCTCTTATCTGCCCCCTATTTTACTGCATTTAATCCTGTACTTCAGAGTAGTACTGAGTACTGTAATCTGCCAAGTGTTTAATCTGTAGTTTTTTGTATTTAATCACATCCTGATGTAACTATCACTGACACTGTTATTATTATTATTATTATTATTATTATTATTATTATTATTATTATTATTCATTTCTTTGCAGACGCCCTTATCCAGGGCGACTTACAATTGTTACAAGATATCACATTATACATTATTTCACATTATACAGATATCACATTATTTTTACATACAATTACCCATTTATACAGTTGGGTTTTTACTGGAGCAATCTAGGTAAAGTACCTTGCTCAAGGGTACAACAGCAGTGTCCCCCACTGGGGATTGAACCCACAACCCTCCGGTCAAGAGTCCAGAGCCCTAACCACTACTCCACACTGCTGCCCCGCTGTATCTGCTGTATTATTGATTCGTATTTTGTCACACTTGTACTTGCTTGAACCAAAGTCATTGTATTTATCTTGCTCTTAATTGTATTATCACTTGTACTGTGATACTTGAAATGTATTTGCTTACGATTGTAAGTCGCCCTGGATAAGGGCGTCTGCTAAGAAATAAATAATAATAATAATAATAATAATAATAATAATAATAATAATAATAATAAAAAATCAGTAAATAAACATTTGAAATTAGGCCTGTCAGTTTGTAGCAGTTACTTTTCTGCATCCCTGTGATGGTGTGTCTTTGTTATCTAAGCAATACCTTGCTCTTTGTGGTTCCCTTTTTTTGGAGGGGGAGGGGTAAACACATATTAGGAACAAGTCCCAAATAATTTGAAACATACATTTGGATACATGATGTTTCTGTATGTATTGTTTAGCAAACAGCTGAAGGAGCTGCAAGAGGCTGGAATGCTGAGAGGATCCTTGAGTGCTCAAGAGCAGACGTCACTCATCAGCTCCCAGGAGGACCTGAAACAGGCACTAGAGGGAGCTTTCTTCATTCAGGTTGGATTTTGATATTGACAGACAGTTTGCTACTACTAACGCTATGAAATTGTAAGTACACATTTCTTGACTGGCTGATGTATTTGTAAAGAAAACCACACACTCAGTACAGTAGAAAAATACAGCTACATTTTTAAAGCTACAGTACATACTTTTTTTCACAGTTTTTCAGAAGGGTACAAATTCACCCAAGTACAAACCAGGCATAAACAACTGATTGATAGTCGTGTAAGTAGTTTTAGGATGTTTCTAAGTACTTGTTTTTTTTCTTTCCTTGATATTTTTTCACACAACAACAGTTACCTGGTTTATCTAGGAGTGTGTTTTAATTATAGGGTCGAAATCAGTAACAAACTCATTTAAAGTGCATGCCGGAAGCCTTCTAGGAAACATACAGTGGAAATGATGCTTGAAATAATGCCGGTACAGTCAGTATACTTCTAGTACCTCGGCACTGTTGTCTGTGGTTTCCAGTAAAAGTAACTGTTGCTTCTCTGATTACTTTGAATTTCCATTGTGAATGCTTGGGTCCTATTCACAAAGCTTTATCTTGTTGTTTTTATTAGTCTATTGGACAGATTAAATGATGAAACGGTTATTGTGTGTTTTTGGTTTCTTTAACACCAGTCTAGACACGTTTCATCCTCCAACAAAACATATTATAGAATATTTTGTGTTTGTCTATCCATGTCGGTCTTCTCCATCGTACACTTTCTGGGCACACGATAACGCATAAATGGGATGATGAAATGAAATGCCCAGTTGCATGTGGGTTTGGTGCACTAACATTGCATGTGGGTTTGGTGCTGTAACACCTGTATCAAGTTTTGAGGGTTGTAGCCTTGGGGGGTTATACCACTATAGAGCAACACAGTACATTTATATCAATAAGTAGTGCTATTGCAGCAGATGAAGAAGTGGAATCTGTTTCCATTGCTGAGATATTACAAGGTTTGTATGCATGATCTAGATTTCTCTCTGATGCTGTTTTTGCTTAGATCATTATTTACCAGGCCTTACTAATTACATTTTTCAATGACTGTGTCTGCTTCTACAAGCTGATATTCTGAAGTGAGACAGTTTGAAAAATTACCACTAGTAGTGTGCAACTGTAATTTCTCCCCCCACTGCAACTGTGATAACTGGGAGTTAGTAAATGGAAAATCACAGTTTCAGTGGGGACAGAGATTTTAGCTGCAAAACCCTAGTGGTAACTTTTCAAACCACCTAATTTCTGAAATTATTAAGAAGCAGACCCGTGGTTGAAAAAGGGCTTTAGTTAGTAAGCCTGGTAGTGTAAATAACAGAGACTATAAAGTAGATGTTGCTGTGTTTGCTAATGCTTAGATGTACAGACGTGCTCAAATTTGTTGGTACCCTTACAGCTCATTGAAATAATGCTTCATTCCTCTTGAAAAGTGATGAAATTAAAAGCTATTTTATCATGTATACTTGCATGCCTTTGGTATGTCATAGAATAAAGCAAAGAAGCTATGAAAAGAGATGAATTATTGCTTATTCTACAAAGATATTCTAAAATGGCCTGGACACATTTGTTGGTACCCCTCAGAAAAGATAATAAATAATTGGATTTTAGTGATATTTCAAACTAATTAGTTTCTTTAATTAGTAAAACACATGTCTCCAATCTTGTAATCAGTCATTCAGCCTATTTAAATGGAGAAAAGTAGTCACTGTGCTGTTTGGTATCATTGTGTGCACCACACTGAACATGGACCAGAGAAAGCAAAGGAGAGAGTTGTCTGAGGAGATCAGAAAGAAAATAATAGACAAGCATGGTAAAGGTAAAGGCTACAAGACCATCTCCAAGCAGCTTGATGTTCCTGTGACAACAGTTGCAAATATTATTAAGAAGTTTAAGGTCCATGGAACTGTAGCCAACCTCCCTGGGCGCGGCCGCAAGAGGAAAATCGACCCCAGATTGAACAGAAGGATAGTCCGAATGGTAGAAAAAGAACCAAGGATAACTGCCAAAGAGATACAAGCTGAACTCCAAGGTGAAGGTACGACAGTTTCTGATCTCACCATCCGTCACTTTTTGAGCGAAAGTGGGCTCCATGGAAGAAGACCCAGGATGACTCCACTTTTGACAGAAAAACATAAAAAAGCCAGACTGGAATTTGCTAAAATGCATATTGACAAGCCACAATCCTTCTGGGAGAATGTCCTTTGGACAGATGAGTCAAAACTGGAGCTTTTTGGCAAGTCACATCAGCTCTATGTTCACAGATGAAAAAATGAAGCTTTCAAAGAAAAGAACACCATACCTACAGTGAAACATGGAGGAGGCTCGGTTATGTTTTGGGGCTGCTTTGCTGTGCCTGGCACAGGGTGCCTTGAACCTGTGCAGGGCACAATGAAATTTCAAGACTATCAAGGCATTCTGGAGCGAAACGTACTGCCCAGTGTCAGAAAGCTCTGTCTCAGTCGCAGGTCATGGGTCCTCCAACAGGATAATGACCCAAAACACACAGCTAAAAGCACTCAAGAATGGATAAGAACAAAACATTGGACTATTCTGAAGTGGCCTTCTATGAGTCCTGATCTGAATCCTATCGAACATCTATGGAAAGAGCTGAAACTTGCAGTCTGGAGAAGGCACCCATCAAACCTGAGAAAACTGGAGCAATTTGCTCAGGAAGAGTGGGCCAAACTACCTGTTAACAGGTGCAGAAGTCTCATTGAGAGCTACAGAAAACATTTGATTGCAGTGATTGCCTCTAAAGGTTGTGCAACAAAATATTAGGTTAGCGGTCCCATCATTTTTGTCCATGCCATTTTCATTTGTTTTATTATTTACAATATTATGTTGAATAAAAAATCAAAAGCAAAGTCTGATTTCTATTAAATATGGAATAAACAATGGTGGATGCCAATTGCTTTTGTCAGTTTCAAGTTATTTCAGAGAAAATTGTGCATTCTTCGTTTTTTGTGGAGGGGTACCAACAAATTTGAGCACGTCTGTAAGTGGTGTTATCTTGAAGCAGTGATTAGGTGACCATTCCTAGGTTTCGTACAGTCCATTGTATATTCATACAGCTCATAAGTTATTTTACATTCTTCATTGTCAAACTCAGATGAAGGTGTATTTGCACGGGTAATACATCCCTGAATTTAGTCAATACACCATTCTCAGTTTCTATTCACAAAATCGCAGTAGCTTTTCTACTGTCTGTCATAGCTGCCATGCATTGAAAAGCTATTTCTTTTTTTTTTCTCTGTGCCTTTGGCGAACATCTGTAGCACAATAATACACACAACAAGGAAATGTTACAATATTCAAAGGATGAGTCAGCTCCAGGTACGTCTCATCAGTACCTCTTTTTAAAAGGCAGAAAAAATGAAAGGGTTTTGGTGAAGACATTTCTGTGGTGTCTGTTGCCTGCAATCCTGCCTGCTTCACCAGACTTGCTGCTGCCTGTGACTGGTGGCTTCTACCTGTCTGTGTTTGCCTGGGTTCCTGCCTGCCTCACTGGACTTGCTGCTGCCTGTGACTGGTGGCTTCTACCTGTCTGTGTTGCCTGGGTTCCTGCCTGCCTCACTGGACTTGCTGCTGCCTGTGACTGGTGGCTTCTACCTGTCTGTGTTGCCTGGGTTCCTGCCTGCCTCACTGGACTTGCTGCTGCCTGTGACTGGTGGCTTCTACCTGTCTGTGTTGCCTGGGTTCCTGCCTGCCTCACTGGACTTGCTGCTGCCTGTGACTGGTGGCTTCTACCTGTCTGTGTTGCCTGGGTTCCTGCCTGCCTCACTGGACTTGCTGCTGCCTGTGACTGGTGGCTTCTACCTGTCCGTGTTTGCCTGCTGGCCTCACCAGATTTACTGCTATTTATTGCTGTTTCTGCCTGGCCTGTTTGCTGCTGGACTGTGACTGTTGTCTGCTGTATCGGTTTGCTACTGCTTCCCTGTCGGTGACTGCTGTGTCTTGCCTGCTTTATGATTTGGACCTGCCTGTTACGGGGCTGCTGCTACATTTTTTGTCTGAGTGCCTTTTCTGACTTCTGATATTCCATTTTACAATTATTGTTTTTACAATGTAATTGTTAGGGGTGCACCGATAAAGATTTTCTTGGCCGATGCCGATAGCTGATGGTTATCTACCTATATCGGCCTATACCGATTGGATACTAATAATAATAGATAGTGCAGGTAAGATATTGTAAACTATTAATACAAGGCATAGGGCCTATATTTAAACTGTTTTATAATTATACATGTAAGCAGATATTGTTTACATGTTGCATTTACTTCAGAAAATAAAGAATAATGTAGTATTATATTGTGTGCTTGACAGCAATTTATACATTTGTTTTACAACAGACACACAAAAGTAACATTTTGCATTTGTACATGCTGTCAAACATTGCGTATTATAACTTCTACCTTTACTGTACAGTAGAAAAGAAATCTAGCCTACGCAATGTCAACTACAACAGCTTTTGTTAAATTCTTATTTTAAGCATATACTGCTTAAAAATGCAGCACAACATAAATTGTTCAGTTAATAAAAAATAAAAAAAGATGATAATTACATTTACGGTTACAAAATTCAGTCAAACTTTAATTTGTTACTTAAGACGGCACAGTAATCAATTTCTGCAGAATATCACCGAATACACCCACAACCAATGCAGATTAAACAAGATAAACAAAAATTACAAAAGGTCATTTTGAAGTACATTGTATAATAATAATAATAATAATAATAATAATAATAATAATAATAATAATAAACAAATGTTATTTAGGATTCAAACCTACATTTTTTTTTAAAATGTTTTTTTAAAAGCATCAAATAATATTCTACTCACAGTTCATCGTTGGATTTAATGTAGCATCAAGTCTGTTCTGGTGCATGCAACTTGGTTATCCTATTGCTGTCTTCTGATATTAAAAAAAAAATAATAAAATACAGCTCTTTTGAGACACATTTACTGCATTTTGGTTGCACGTTACACAGCACTGCAAGGAAAATGACTGTCTCAGTGTTATTGCGTCATTAGTAAACGCGCCTGACCAAACATTTAATTCTGTGCTGGATTTTATGGGATAAAATTACAAAAACTGCAGGTAGCCGATTGTGTTTTTTTAACCAGGCACATTGGTGTTGATTTGTGGTTGTCTATGCAGTTTTCCGAAAGCTACATCTGATTCAATACATATTAGGCAAGCACTGTTACCTAGGTCTGCCAAAGTAGTTCTAGTATTCAGATGGCCGTACTAAATGTAAGATCTATATCTGTTATGTCACTGTTATTGAGTGATTTAATCACTGATGCACATATGTATAACAGAAACTTGGCTGGGTCATGATGGCACTTTCTCTTTAAATGCTTTAAAGCATATTTATATTCTCCTAAATAACACACATTGATTATTCACACGTAACCTCTCGGGAAACATGTGCAAACATGCCTCCAGCAAGTTCCTTCTCATGAGTAACAAATTGTCATCTTGCTGTGATTGCTGTCAATCGCCGACCACATGAGTGAGATGGCAGTGGATCAGCTGATTCGAGTAGATTACACCAGATAAATATTTTCAGTTCTGATTTGTAAGTTCTGTAGTGACAAGTGTCATCGTGTCTTTATCCGTGAAGAGAAAGGTGGGACAAGAGAAATGGGGAATTTCGTATTTCTTTGTGAGCATGAATGGAAAGCCAATGTACTTAATTTGTAAACAACGTGTCTGTTGTGAAATAATGCAGCATTAAAAGGCGCTACGAAGCAAACCATGGCAAGAAATATGATAAATATACAGGAAAGTTACTTGAAGATTGTAACAGAAATACAATGATTCTTGATAGTAAATCTCCCTCCCGACCTGTGAGGGCGCTAAGCAGCGAGAACAGAGTTCTCCTAGAAAGGGGGCGGAACTCCGTTGCATTAACGCATTGACCCGGAAGGGAAACGACGTGGCAGTCGCAGATTGGAGGGGCATCTGCACTTGTTTACCAAGGGGTCATGTGTGACTACATAAAAGGGGACAGAGAGACGCAATCTGTTCCTTCGCTTTGGTTTGTGTTTTGAAACCTGAAAGGACCTTGAGAGACCCTGTGAAATTATATGTATCGTGAGTGTTTTGTTTGTCTATAATTGTCTTGTTTATAATTATTAGACGGCTAACACGTTCTGGAACTGTTGCCAAGGGCCTGCACCAAAGCCGGAACAGCACTGCACTACTGTCACTAATAAACTTGTATCACTCACCACAAGAACTACTGCACGCACCCAGGACTGGTGACTGTGTTGGTATATTGTGGAGCGGATATATTGTGTTTATTATTTGGAACTGCAACCCCGTTGTTATTTACTCTGTGCAATACACATTGTTGTGTATTGCCGGGGGATTATTGTTTGGTCACCAGACCTGGATATAGGGCAGCAGTGTGGAGTAGTGGTTAGGGCTCTGGACTCTTGACTGGGGGGTTGTTGGTTCAATCCCAGGTGGGGGACACTGCTGCTGTACCCTTGAGCAAGGTACTTTACCTAGATTGCTCCAGTAGAAACCCAACTGTAGAAATGGGTAATTGTATGTAAAAAATAATGTGTAAAAAAATAATGTAATTGTATGTAAAAATAATGTGATATCTTGTAACAATTGTAAGTCGCCCTGGATAAGGGCGTCTGCTAATAAATAAATAAATAAATAAATAATAATATAAAAACAACAATAAAACCTTTTTCCAAAATGGATTATGAACATCTCTGTCTGCTTCATTAACACACTGCCTCACCCCTGCACCTGTATCCACTCAGCCACTTTGCCAAAAAGATAAATAATCTGAATTAACAGTCATTGAAAAAGCAGCAATTGATATTTAGTAATGCTCGTAGCATAGGTGATGCTGCTGTTAAGGCAATCTATGTGATTGCACAAAATAGCTGTTTCTTCAAAACCATTTTCTGATGGAGAGTTTTTAAAGTAATGCTGCTAAAAGCTGCTGAAATAGTGTGTCCCTGTGTTGAAAAATATCCCAGAAATAAGAAAGGCCTTACTTTACTCTAGCGTTATGGTTATTATGGAACACATATAAGAACCCATATGTGCTGGATCAAAAAATTGCCTTGACCCTGACCTTTGACTTTTCCTTAAGGTCAAATGCAAAACTAGCTTATAACTCCTACAGAGTGTAGATATGGTAATTGTTACTATGGAACTTATATATGAAACCATTAGGGTGCCATCCAACTGCATTGGTGGCCATATTGGGTTTGTCAAATATTAAAAATCTTCTCTGAAACTGTTTTTGTCAATTGAAGTGCAACTTTGCATGCTTAAACTCAGTGAGGTTGTCTGTGAAGTTTGTTAAAAGTAAAGTTGTTGCATCAAAAAACATGGAGGCCTCAAGCAAATCATATTTCAGCATATATTATACTATTAATCTGTGGTACAGTATAGTTCAAAGACTAGTAGAGGCCAATGGGCTACTATGCCAGATGTGAAATATGGTCATAGGTCACATGGTCTGCTGCAATGATGTCTACAACTGAGTGAATGGCAGCCAGTCAGAATGCTTAACCCTTTGCAGTCCGTTTATTAAGTGCGTGTCAGGCGCATCAGGTCCAATTTATTTTCACACGCGCAGTTAATTTTAGACGCGCTGTTTAAAAGTATTTTTTTTCCACAGTCAAACGGGTTTAAAAGGCCCTGCATATCAACAAAGCACTCACTAGGCATCTCCAGCCCCGCCCCACCCTTTCGTTCGCTATAGCTTTCACATATGCTAAGAAATAAATAATGATAATAGTCGTACATACCGATCAATCATCTCCTGATCACTCGTTTTATCACCACACGCCTCAATAATGCGATCCAAGTCATTTTTTTATTACTATAACAGCTGAAAAAAGCGCTGCAAATGTCTGTGATATTCTCTGAGCGCTGATGCAGTATCAGCCAGCTTGTTTCCTTATGGCCGCTGTTATCTGATGCCAGGGGCAAGTATGACTATTCATGAGATACGCCCTTTTTTTTCGTCTTGTCTCGGCTCCTGTCGCTCCCACTCGGCCATTGAATGGTTTTCTCGGCTTTTTTGATGATGTAGGACAGGGTCCGACATTGGACCGGATAGCAATAATTGCAATGTCGGACCAGGTCCGACATAGGACCGCAAAGGGTTACATTTCACAATAATTCCTTGGAAGCCATAAAGTTGCTTGCAACTTTTAGCTATTATTATTATTATTATTATAATTATTATTATTATTAATTAATTAATAGACACCCTTACCTAGAGCGACTGTCGTAAACAAAAAAATAATACAATTAATTGTATTATTACAATTATTATTAGGAGGCTGTGTGGTCCAGTGGTTAAAGAAATGGGCTGATAACCAGGAGGTCCCAGGTTCAAATCCCACCTCAGCCACTGACTCATTGTGTGACCCTGAGCAAGTCACTTAACCTCCTTGTGCGCCGTCTTTCGGGTGAGACGTAGTTGTAAGTGACTCTGCAGCTGATGCGTAGTTCACATGCCCTAGTCTCTGTAAGTCGCCTTGGATAAAGGCGTCTGCTAAATAAACAAATAATAATAATTATTGTCTGCGTTGTAAAATGCAAACATTGTTTTCTCTCGGTTTCTTTATTGTTATTACTATTATTGTTGTTGTTATTATTCTTCTCGTTTCTGACACGTGTTTCTCAACGCATCTCCTCCTACAGCTTTCAACTGATCAACTCGATATTCGGCACAGCTATTGCACTATATCTGTATATTTATGCTATTCTTTTTATTACCAATCGGAGTTACGGATTTGGGGGTCTCTGGCTGAGACCTCTTAAAAAAACAAGATCTCTTTCTTGAGGTGTTAGGAAACTACCGTCCTATTTCCAACATACCGTTTTTAGTCAAAAAAACGGTATGTTAGTAATTGAAAACAGTTGTTGCTCACCAACTTTATGACCATCACAGCAGTAATGATTTGGTGGAGAAATGTCAAACTTATTGAGAGTTTGCAATGGTCTTCATATGGCTACAGGTCGGTATGCTTTCAATTCTTGTTTTGTTAGATCTCTCCGCTGGATTTGATACCGTTGATCATGAGATTCTATAAAATCGTCTACAGTCTCATGTTGGTCTTTCTGGTAAAGTTTTAGCTGGGTTTGTTTAATATTTCTCTCACCAACGCCAGTTTATCTCACTGGCAGCTGCACTTCTGAAATAGGTACTGTACAGTTTGGCGTTCCTCAGGGCTGTTTTGGGAACTTTATTGTTCAGTGTGTATATGTTACCTCTTGGGGACGTTATTAGGCAATACATTATGGTCTTTCATTTTTATGCTGACGATACACAAATCTGTGCATCATTTCCTACGCAGGCAGATATGGCAATAAATACATAAATAAAGTGTTTAACTGAGATATGATCATGGATGGCTACAAACTGGTTGAAAGTAAACCCAGATAAAACTGGGTTTAATGAAATGTAATCCAATCAATATTATTTTTGAAGGCAATTCCATTTTACCTTTCACTAGAGTGAGGAATCTGGGTGTTATCTTGGAAACTGAGCTTTCTTTTGATTTCTATATTAATTCTGTTATATGAATAGTTTTTTATCATTTGAGAAATGTTGCCAAATTAAAGTCTGGATATGAGGGATGCAGAGATGTTGATATATGCATTTATAACTTTGCGTCTTGATTACTGCAATTCTTTGTTTGTTGTTATACCTGCCACTAAAAGAAGGCTTCAGCTTGTCCAGAACGCAGCTGCCAGACTGCTTTCTCATTCTCGTCGTTCTCAACACATTACTCCAGTGCTTAGGTCCTTACATTGGTTACCAGTGAGCTACCGAATTGATTTTGAAGTTGCTGTAATAACTTACAAGGTCCTGCATGGATTAGGACCATCCTATCTCCAAGATCTACTAACTCTGTATATTCCGACTCGTTCTTTTGAGATCAGAAAATGAAGAACTTTTAATTGCTCCAAAAAATCCTTTTAAATCAGCTGGATCCAGAGCTTTCTGCTGTTCTGCACCTCGGTTGTGGAACTCTATGTCGGTTAACATTAGGCAGGTTGAGCCTAAATTGAGAACTTTGTACAGTGCTCTTGGATGCCATGGCATGAAGGGCACTATATACATTTTTATTTATATTGTATTGTATTGACAGATTGGTGCTTCCCTCAGTGAAAGACAAATTCAAGGGTTTTCAAGCCTTGTACAAGAAATACTGTTACAGGAATGGGTTATAAGATAGCCATCATCTTAAATATGCAAAAATAACTAAATGGTATGTGCACAAGGGTAAAATAGCCTCTAAGGAAACTGAGCCTAAAATGCAACTTAATAAAACACTCAATATAAGATAATCACAAGATTGTGAGGTCTCAAACCTAATTGTTGAAACCATTTAACTTGATTCCACAAACTATTCCCAGGTGGGACTGAGAGACCAAGCCAAGATTCATATAACAAAACACCCATTAACTAGCTCTCTTTGCTTCGTGACCCGGTCAGTGCTAGAAGTAGGTTTCCATAAATTTCAAATATGTAAATTGTGTAGGATAGAGAACACTTACCCTGAGCTGGTTGACTATCACATGTTACACAACACAAAGATGTTATATTGCCTTTACTACTTCTGGGTGAAACATCTAACATTAGTTCGATTGTTCTTTATTGGCTTACAATGCAGTATTATTTTAAGAAACAATACACACCATTTTAATAGGAACAGTCAAGATCAGAATGAGCCAAAATCTAACATGCATAATTTGAAAGAAACTTTAGTCACATATTTTACAGAAGGATACTGATTTTACAATGAAGGCCAAGTACTAAACTCCATTGAAATTAATATTCCCAGGGCTTTGTTAGTTAAGCTGACTAATGTTTTGGCTAATGCCTATGCCCTGTGAAATACATAACAGTTTTTGACCCAGCTGAAGCAAGGGAGTAACACTGCACATATGAGAAAAGGCAGGCAACCCAGCCTTTCCATCAGAAGACCCTGCAGTTCACTTTCTCTTTATGCTTTGTCTGTATAACCTTTTGATTATCTGCATTAGCTTGGTAGATGACCTTGTATGTAAGCGACAAACTCTTACCTTTCCAATGTGGTTAACTACCATACATTAGAAAAATGATTCAGTATCACCAACCAATCAGCTTCCAGCTATAGCGTGCATTAATACGCATTAGATGCCCACTGGAACATTACCTGTGACCTGTGAATCAAATTTAAAATCAATCTGCGCAAGTAGCAGCTTTTTCATTTTTCATCTATTGGACAGTACATACTAAACAGACACAATTGGTCCACATTTATTTTATTATCTACCAAAACCAGCCCACCAATATTTTGCACCGACAAAAGAAACCATTCCCATACCTGCAACTGCCGAGTCAGCCAATTACAGCCTGTCAGCTCGACTGGAGGTAAGACGGCATCTTTCAAAAACAACAAACCGAGACAAGGACAGTTCAGTACTATTACTCTATTCAGATATCTGGCACTGTAGATAAACTATAAGTGGCTCTGACAAGTACAAAAGTTATTGGTTTAATAAAGTATTTTTTTTTTCTCTAATTATGTGTGTTATCCTTTATGAACATTTTTGGGACTATTTTCCTAAAACTTTTCTCACTGGAAGGATACCCGACAAATCATTATAAGTACAAGGTCAATGTCAGTTTTAGAGTGTTTTTTTGAAAGAAAATAATGAGAAAAATAGTATTCTAATAGCGATGGTGCCCTCTCGATGAAGGTATCTACCATGTAGTAGTTGACCTTGACTTTAATTTTTAAATATTTGTAGGATTCCAATGTGAACGGTTCTAGCTATGCTATTGATTCCCCATAAAGTTTGGTCCTGTATATACTGTAGGGCCAATGTATTTCTTCTACACTACTGTAGTATGTTACAATGCAAGATGAAGGTAAGTGTTGTATCTTCTTAAAGGAAGATGGATCTAGTATGTACATGGTAATTTTAAGGGTTATTATGTTATTTCATTATTTTGTTTGTGGTGGTTGAATTTCTCATTTTCTGAAGCATGTCAGTTTATTAAGATGGGTACTGACCAGCATGCTATGTAGCTCACAATCAATTGAAAAAAGCGTTGTCTTGTAGCAAGAAGGTCTTCAAATGTGTTAACTACTGTGTTTCATCAATTAGGTTTGAGTTGGTGTTGGTGCTGGATACTCTTCAGCAGGATCAAATAAATAATTAAAGAACTGTTTGGAATAAAGTCCTGCAATGGAATGGACTGGAAGAGTCTACCCATATATTTTACGAACTTCATTAAGCAGCATTTTTTAAATTGTTTTTTTTTTAACTGTATACCAATGTTTGCATCATGCCTTTCAGAACCTTAAAATAGAGTCTGAAGAAATGGTATGGCTCTGGTGACAGGAGTGGGTGGTAGTGGTCACCTGTGGATCCGGTGAAGGTACATCAAACAACATCATCACACAATTTCATTTCATTATGATTTTCAAAATCTATCATTAAAATGGCTAACGACTTAGGAAAGGAAACGGACATGAGAACGGAGAGTACTTTGCAAAGGACTAGCTCAAGATTTGCAGTAAGCAAAGACATGGAGCTCCAGGTTTGTGTCTGTGGCTGGAGCAAAGTGGCAACAGTTAGCAAATTTAAACAGCTAAAAAGGAGAAGAAGGAGCTCCATGTGACATTCCTGGATGTAACTAATGCATGCGGTTCAGTACCACATGAGCTTTGGGCAGCATTTGATTTTTTCAGTGTACCGTAGACAATAACAAACTTAGTGAAAGCTCGGAGATTTGCAATTTTGTTTTTCAACTTCAGAATTCACCACTACATGGCAATGTCTAGAAATTGGAATAATGGCAGGATGCACCATTTCTCCACTGGCTTTTACCATGGCAGTACATACATGGATGACATGACAATCATGACTACAGCAGTAGCCTGCGCTAATCGGTTATTGGGCAAATTAACCAATAACATTGAATCGGCACAAATGCAATTCAAGCCCACTAAGTCAAGGAGCATCTCTATAATTAAAGGTAAAGTAGTGGATAAGAGGTTCTAAATTAATGGTGAGGCAATACCAACAGTGTCTGAGAATCCTGTGAAAAGTCTTGGGAGATGGTGTGATGGGGACCTAAAGGACACAGTTAGTGTGGGAGAAGTGAGACAACAAGCAGTGCAAGGGTTGAAGAGCATAAACAGCAGCGCTTTACCGGGCAAACTTAAAACTCTGGTACTTTCAGTTTGGTCTACTGCCAAGGCTGCTGTGGCCACTGACTGTGTACGAGTTTTCCTTGACAACAATAGAGAAGCTGGAAGCATTAATCAGTTCATACGTCAGGAAATGGTTAGGAGTTTCACGCTGCTTCAGCAGAGTGGGACTGTATGGTAAAGGGATACTGCAGCTGCCAGTCTCAGCTCTAACCGAGGAGCTTAAGTGTGCCAAGGTTCGATTGGAAATGACATTGGTAGAGTCACATGACGAACGTGTGAGGGAGGCAGCACCTGTGTTGAAAACTGGAAGAAAGTGGGCGGCAAAGGAAGTGTGGAAGATGCAAAGGCTGCCCTTAATATCATTGATCTCATGGGGCAAGTACAGCATGGAAGAGAAGGCCTTGGTCTCAGTTCAGCTCCTCCTGCATGGCACAAAGCAGCCCCAGCTCAACGGAGGAAGCTGGTAGTCAATGAGGTGCAAAAGCAGGAGGAGAGGATGAGGTTTTGTAAAGGCAGTTTCCCAGGCCAAGGAGGGAGAATGGACGAGATGGGAGAGTGTGGAACAACGATCAGCTGGCGAGATCTGTCAACAATGGAACAGAGCAGGATCAGTTTCCTCATCAGGTCAACATATGATGTTCTCCCATCACCACAAAACCTTAATCTATGGGTAGGAGAGGATCCGTGGTGTCCTTTGTGTTCATCGCCAGCTACATTGACACATTTTGGCAGGAAGTAAGGTGGGTCTTAGCCAAGGACGGTTGACTAGGTGCTGCGATGTTTGGCCTTAGCATTGGAAGACAAGTGCAGCATGACCAACAGGTTGCCACAAATGCCAGCAATATATGACACATGAAGAACAACATTCCTCCGTCCAGGGGATCAACCTCCAAGAAAAGGTATTAAAACCAAAATTCATCAAGGATAACTAGAAGCTGCTAGAGACTGGAAAATGCTGGCAGATGTTGGACAACGGCTTATTTTCCCACCTGAAATTGCCACCATTAACCTTCGACCTGATATTGTCTTGTGGTCTGGATCAGCACGCCTTGTTCAGCTGGTAGAGTTAACAGTGCTATGGGAGGATACTGTGGATGAGGCGTACGAGAGGAAGAAACTTCAGTACGCTCAAATAGCTGCTGAAGCAGAACAGCGAGGATGGAAATTCCAGGTTTAACCAGTGGAGGTGGTTTGTCAAGGATTTGTGCCACACTCCACAACCCGGTTTCTAGAGACATTGGATTCAGTGGTCAAGAGTTGCGACGCATAGTGAAGGACTTATCTGAAGCAGCAGAGAGGAGCAGCAACTGGCTTTGGTTGGGGACCTCAAGCACAGTAGAAATAAAAAAAAAAACATTGATGTAAAGGAAGGTAAGTAAGCTAGGCTTAGCTGAGTGGGGGACGGAGGGGGTGATGCTGGGATGCCATAATCACTGTCGAGCCCTCTTAAGGTGTCATGGGTTCGTCGACGAAACACCAAGGATGGAAGGTGCCCACTTGAAGACCCCAGAGAAGTACCCTACTCAGCTCAGTCCAGACG
Organism: Acipenser ruthenus; assembly: GCF_902713425.1. Taxonomy (NCBI): domain Eukaryota; kingdom Metazoa; phylum Chordata; class Actinopteri; order Acipenseriformes; family Acipenseridae; genus Acipenser; species Acipenser ruthenus. Next base: position 27,412,531 of record NC_081196.1, read on the forward strand.
GTTGTCATGCTGATGTGCTAGGGAGGCCGCACTGTGGTTGATCCCTGGAGCCAGCTTTACACTTCAGCCATCAACCAGGCAGAAGGATATCTACATCATCAGATGGAAAGAAACGCAGATGGATCACATTAGTTTACAGTAAAATAAGCTGTGTCTTAGTTGGTGCTTATCTTGGCGAGAGCTAAGTCCAATATCAACATGAAGTTTTAACACCTACTCTGATGTAATGGAAATCATAAAAATCTTGTACTCATCGAACGTGTGCATTCTTGAAAGGGTAACGTTACAGTCATTGATTTCAGCATCATTTGAATGATATGATGTGTCACCATTCTAAAACAATGTTTTTAAATACTTCATGACCATGATGATTTAAATGGTTTGTGGTTGTGAATTTACTAACCAGATCAAAACATTATGTTTTTGTAGAAGCTCTTGCCTCTATCCACTTTCTTTATCAGAAGTAAAACTATGACACTGTTAGGTGACCAAATCAAGTAGAAAGATTTTAAACAACACATTTTGACACTTGAACATCAGGGAGTAAAACTAATTTCCTTTTAATATTAAAAAAGGAAATGCAACTAAAATGTAGCAACTTATTACAAAATCCCATCAAGGAAAATGCCATGTTCCGCATAAAAATACACATTATGTTAAATTGTTTTTTCCAACTAAAACAAATAAAAATGGAACACACACTGTAAAATTAAGTAACTCGTACATTGGTCTCATGATTAAACCCAGGGTTTAAAATGTATCTTGTAGTATAAAAGGGCAGCAGTGTGGAGTAGTGGTTAGGGCTCTGGACTCTTAACCGGAGGGTCGTGGGTTCAATCCCTGGTAGGGGACACTGCTGCTGTACCCTTGAGCAAGGTACTTTACCTAGATTGCTCCAGTAAAAACCCAACTGTATAAATGGGTAATTGTATGTAAAAAATAATGTGATATCTTGTAACAATTGTAAGTCGCCCTGGATAAGGGCGTCTGCTAAGAAATAAATAATAATAATAATAATAATAATAAAAGAAACATTTGAATATTGTGCCTTTTTATTTTTCAGGAAGGATTAGTCTATTTAGGATTGTTAGCTTCTGATGAATAAGTGCTCCTGAAGTTCGTTTTTAGAATGTATTTTTGTGATAAAACAAAAATACATTCTTGAGAATATTTATTTATTTATTTATTTATTTATTTATTTATTTACTTACTTACTTACTTACTTACTTACTTACTTACTTACTTACATTTTTATAGTGCTTTTATACAGTAGTATCTCAAAGCACTGTAGAAGACAGCAGGTTAGTATTTTCTTCCTCTCAATGAATAAAGTCCTTCATCTAGATCATAATTGTTGAGATGTGCGAAGAATCTAATAAAGGCACAAGCCAAATTGACAGATGAAGTGACCAACCCTTGAATTCACCATTCTGGGATTAGGTCTTTAGATACTACAATAAAGCCCAAATGATTTGATTGCCTTTGAATTTGAACAGGTTGTATGTGAACCTTTTCAAGTACTTTTTTGTGTGTTTACGTTTGTAAAGTATTTTGTGGATGGGTGTTTATTTGAAGGAACGCAAAATGTTACTTTAAAAAAAAGTGGCCTTTTCTGTATTACAGAGTATTAGATCACAGTTGAATTGCCTGACAAGTCATTATGACATGCAACAGTACAGCAGACCGAATGGACAGGGTTTTCTATTGAAACAAAAACATTTAAATAATAAAATTGAAATATACTTTAATTGACACCTCGACCAGATTCTGTATGCTGTGTCCATGGCGATTTAACTTGTATGCCCATCAAGACAAAAAGACACAAAATAACACAATGTGACTATTTATACTGTATAGTGATATGATCAACAAAATTTTGATCTGCTCGATTTATCAATGTGTTGTCTGCAATTCCAATAACTAAGCCTTCATGCCTTTCCATATCTGCCTTTCTACTCCATTGTGTTTCTGGAACTATATTATTTTGAGAGATCAACCACAAGAACCAGCAGTGTGGAGTAGTGGTTAGGGCTCTGGACTCTTGACTGGAGGGTTGTGGGTTCAATCCCCAGTGGGGGACACTGCTGTTGTACCCTTGAGCAAGGTACTTTACCTAGATTGCTCTAGTAAAAACCCAACTGTATAAATGGGTAATTGTATGTAAAAATAATGTGAAATAATGTATAATGTGATATCTTGTAACAATTGTAAGTCGCCCTGGATAAGGGCATCTGCTGAGAAATACATAATAATAATAAGAACCATACACAACTAGAATTGTGTCATCTGGTTCCCAATAAAAATAATTACAATCCAAGTTTTACATCGCAGTCTATGTTTATTAGCCAGAGAGTCTGAACTGGTAACTGTGGAGTGGTGGCTTGTGCCTGACACGTGATGTGCATGATGGTGAATCCTACAGCAAGTGTCATCATAGGAGCCCTATTTGGGGTTTTATTCAATAAGCTGAATAGGCAGACGTGAATTTTATTTGGTTAATGTTTTCTTTGGAAATAGTAGATGTATCATTTTCAGTAAACTGTACTTATATCCAAAATGACAGCCCTGTTTTCAAATTGGCCACTGCATTTATTGCACCAGTCACAGTCATACAGTTTGCAGTATGGTTAACCATATTAAAAATTAATCAGTTAATATACGGACATCTTGAGGTTTAGGACCAAATTGCAGGTGAATCCGTTTGTGCAGATTCAGCCATGAATTTCTCAAGTGCCTAGTTATACAGGATGTTTCCTATAACTTGTTTGAATGATCACATCCAACATTGCTTTGGTGACTGTTGCATAGCCACAACATACTAATGTAAGTATGTGCATTACACCTTTTCTTTAAGCTTGGTAAAGTAGTGTGCCTTTAATATTTAAACAGATCAAAAGACATCAAAGGACATACAATATCATTCTCTTAAATAACTTCATGCTGTTGTTCAGTATTTAAATCATTCTCTCTTAGAATTTGCTGCCAACAAAGGGAATGACAGCTGTTTACAGCCACATAATAGCAAAGAGCCTTTGTAGGGCAGACCGGATGTGTAGACATATGATCACTCGAAGACTGTCACAAGTGAGCACACTGTAGGTCGCTGCCAGGCAGTGCCAGAGATTGCAGAGAAAAAGGGAAGAGTTAATTCAGAAGCTGACTCATGCAGGGGTGTATAATGTCATTGCTGCATGTGTTTGTCACAATTCTGTATTCTGTCGAAATGAACAAATAATATTAACTTTTTACTGTCAGTGAAAATGTGCTCACATACTAGTGTTAAAATGCTGCCAAATGTAGGTTTATGAATGGAAAATGCAAGTTAGGCCCAATTGTGTATTGTTTAACTTTTTAACATTTTAAAAGTAATAATAACCATGACTTTAAAAACATTTCTACAAGTCCCTTATTATTTTGCTGTTTATTTTACAGCATTATTAGGATCCTGTCTGATCCTTGCTCTTACTTTTTGTTTGTGCTCACATGGTTGCCAGTAATTGGGCTTGCCCGTTTGCAGGCAGTTGCTTACAATTTTTTTTTGTCGCTTACAGCACATATTTTGGGCTTTTCTTGTTCCTTGTGGTCAATACGTGCATAAAAACTGTAGGTTTCCGGTCTCAGTGAGCAGCACAAGACTATTATCTTCCATGTCTGCACGCTTATCAGCCTCAGAATAGCAGAACGGAAGCAATTGTGCTGTGTTGAGGGCTGTAGTAAAAAAAGAAACAAAAATCTGTTAAGTATCTCTATTATCTATTACAGTTCCCTAAATGTGAAGGAAGTCGAAAGGCCTGGTTTTGTTTGTTTTCTATAGCATTATATACTCTATTCAAAGTTTTGTAACATGGCTTTATTACATTTTTCCTGTAATTTCCATCCCATTTCAAAAAACAAAGTTAATTAAGAAAAGTCTGTATCAATTTATTTCAGAGGCCAGTGACGATACAAATAGCCGCACACATGAATGGGGTCCTGAATCTTCGAATTATGGAAAAAATAATAGCGTACAAGCATCCATTACATTTATGTGAACCACTGCAGAATGTTAAATTTCAAAGTGAAGGGATGTAGAACTGAAATATCATCATTATTATTTTTCAAAATGTTCACAATGTATAGCAGCATTTTGCAATCCTAAAGGTTGGGACACGCATATGCGGCACAATGCCGTCAGCTATCAGGTAACATTTTACCGGCAATATCGCTGGCAATGTTACTGAATGGTGCTGCACAGATCAGAGCGGTATAATACCGCAGTGTAGCGCGTATGTGTGTCCCGACCAAAGGGGTGTTCATACTGGTGCCATGTGGCGCCAGGGCGCACCACAAAAAAAGTAAAAGCTATTGTTTTCAATCAAGGTATTCACACCAAAGGTAGCACAGAAGAGATACATTTTTTTTTAACTTCTGCCACTCTGCTTCGTAACGTATACTACCAGCAGGAGCTGCTTTCCCAAGAGAAGACGCCCACACAGAATCAACAAACAAGATGGAAGAAAAAAAAGTGAATCTACTGTGTCTGAACATCTAGAGCTTTACAACACAACACTTGCTATTTCCCTGGATGCAGACCAAGAAGCCACTGCATGGAGGGCTGTCATATTTTATCAAAAAATATTTTGAAATAAATACGTTTTTAAAATGTATTCATACATATGTAATATAATAGTAAATACACAGCTTCATGCAGAGACAGGTGTCCTATCCTAATTCTCCACTCAGTCACCGCTGTACGTTCGAAGGAGACGGATGCATTCTTGTCCCCTCTGTCGTTAGGATTAGCATGTCTGTTAGCCAATCATATTCCAGATGTGTGCCGTCCCACATTGACGACTTTGGATGCTAATTCTGCCAGTTTACATTTTTTTTCTGCAAATTGTAATGTACCTTTCACCAGAATTAAAGTTTTACTGAATTGCTTCCTTTTTATTAAATAGATACGTTTCATATGTACAGAACGGTATATATTTATTTTGTTGGTCATTTAAGTTTAGCATATTAAGTTTTCTCCTGTTTTAACATCTTTGTTTAGAAATATTTTATGCAAAGTATGTTAAAGTGACATGGTCTTGGAATGTAAATGCTATTTTATTTTTGTATGCATTGCAATGTTTTGATACATGGCTGCATTCATTTGATCTTCAATCACATGAATGTCTCTAGTCCCTAAACTGCTAAAATCCACATGATCAAACCACCACCATGTTTAACTGTAGGTAAAAGGTTTTCTTCATTAAAGGCTTTTCCATTTTTTCTACAAACATACTACGGTCCATTTTTGGTCAAAAGTTATATTTTAGACTCATCAGACCAGAGAATTTTGTTGAAGAATGTTTGTGAACAGGATGGCTTTGCAGGGGTGACGTCAGCCCAAAAACACAGATTCAACACAAGGAATGGCGGGGCAAAACTGAAGTGCAATGGCGCTCAGCCTGTTTATTAAATAATAAAACAAACAAAAGATTTAAACAAACACAAAAGACACAAAACAAAAGGTGTGTTGGCCAAACGAATAAGCAAATAACAAATAAGTATCGTGCTGGTGTATAAACCAGCACGCTTAGCAATTATTATATTATTTTTACCAACTGTCTACTCTCGTTCTTTACTCCAAACACCCTTCCCTGAACAAAGAAAGCTGCAGGCTTTTATATTCTGGCCGAGGGGTTAACTAGCTAGCAATTATCTTATTACCCCTCGGCCATAGTCTACACAAGTTTAATAAAGATGCATGACTGTCAGCTAACTAAATAATCAGTACCTGATCAGTCACGCATCCTCACGAGGTTTTATTATTATTATTATTATTATTTTTCTTAGCAGACGCCCTTATCCAGGGCGACTTACAACTGTTACAAGATATCACATTATACATTATTTCACATTATACAGATATCACATTATTTTACATACAATTACCCATTTATACAGTTGGGTTTTTACTGGAGCAATCTAGGTAAAGTACCTTGCTCAAGGGTACAGCAGCAGTGTCCCCCACTGGGGATTGAACCCACAACCCTCCGGTCAAGAGTCCAGAGCCCTAACCACTACTCCACACTGATTTTAAAATCAGAAATTCAAAACAATAACAAATAATGGCGGCAGCTTTACATCTGCGCCGCAAACAATAATAATACAAATAATAATAAAACAGCGCACATATACACTCCGCCACACTCCTGTTCAGGTTTCTTAGCTTCTTTAAGACAGTTTGTTTTATGAATTTTCTTTAAGTGGTTTGCAGTGAGGTCTCTGTGTATACAGCTCTTCTGTGTTCAGGTGTCTTTGTACAGTTCTTTCATGTAGTATTATGCTTGATGCTTCTACATCTTTCTTTTTAATTCCTTGGCTTTTAATATTAGATTTTTTTTTAGCTGCTCTGGCGATTCTCCTACCTGCTGTGCCCATAATGTTTTTTGGACGTCCACTTTTTCAAGTGTTTCAGGTGAATTTGTTCTGTGGTACTTCTTGATTATTGCTCTGATTGTGGATTTTGGTATTCCCATACTTAATTGATACTGTTCTGTAGCCATTTCCTTTGTTATAGTTCGCTACAAGTGCTTTTCTCAAACATGAATCAAACTAATTTGTCTTGACCATCATCTGCTGTGTTCTTCTTCAACAGATGTTGGAAATAATTACCTCTTTTTCTGACTATTGACTTTATAATGTAGCATAGTAACTGTGTAATGGCTTTCAATAAATGAATATATTTTTTTTTATTAGTTCTACGAAATTTATTTTGAAAAGCCCAGTTCTTTAACAAAGTTGCAGGTCATTTCTCTTACACTTCATGATTCAGATTAGTGAATTTCCATGGCTTTCCATGATGCCTCACTCAACTCTGTAGTTTTTACAGTGGTTCTATTTAGGTAATACTATTATGTGTCAATAACACTTATGTTTATACAAAGTAATTTACTGTACAGTCCGCATTATAGCCTACTTGTTAGGTCAGATATGGGAATAACTGTCAGAATATAATTGTTTTGGATTTTAAGAACAAAGTTACTGAGGGTTCAAAGGACAGAAGATCAAGAAAAAAATGAAAGTTACAGGGCTTTTAAAGAGCGCTCACAAATGCTCACAAGATGCTAGAAGGCATGCAAAGATGCTCATGAGATTGTAAGTGGGGATCACAAGATACTAAGTAGTGCTCGTCAGTAGGGATGTGACGATTCATTGATTTGCACGGTGTACTGCAATATTTGACAGTTATCCATGGAGTGATGTTATTTATATAAATGACGAACAGCAAGTGTCCAAGTACAGACCCTTGTGGTACCCTGCTAAGTACATTCCCCCAAATCCGATTGTACACCTCTCACAGTTTTTTTTTTTTTTTTTGTTTTTTTTTATAAATTTAGTCGTCGCCAATTATTTTTACCCCGGTTTTCACCCCAATTTAGCATGCCCAATTATTATCTGTATCCCCGGCTCACCGCTCGCAACCCCCCCGCCGACTCAGGAAACGGAGGCTGAAACACGCGTCCTCCGAAACGTGCTCCTTCCAAGCCGTCATTTTTCGCACTGCAGATCCACAGCAATGCTACCAGACCTATAGTGCCGGAGGACAACACAGATCTGGCAGCTCCGCTGCAGAGCCACAGGCGCCCTATCGGCCACAGGGGTCGCTGATGCGCGGTGAGCCGTGGATTCCCCTGCCGACCTAAGCCCTCCCTACCCGGGCAGCGCTCAGCCAATTGTGCACCGCCCCCTAGGAACTCTCGGTCACGGTCAGCTGTGACATAGCCTGGATTCGAACCAGCGATCTCCAGGCTATAGGGCACATCCTGCGAGGAGTGCCTTTACTGGATGCGCCACTCGGGAGCCCCTTACTCACAGTTACTCTCTGCTTTCTTTTTTTAACCAGTTCTGTATTCAATTACATGTCCTCCCCTGTGTTGCCGTCATCTACATTAGCTGTAACATCCTCAAAAAAATCAAGTAGGTTAGTCAAGCATGGTCTTCCTCTTCTGAACCCATGCTGGTTATCCCCTATAATATTGTTGCTGTATAAATAGTCTTCAAGCTTACCTCTTAATATTGCTTCCATCATTGTGCATGTTACGGAAGTTAAACTAATAGGTCTGTAATTACATGGGTCTGTATAATAATGGCACAACATTTGCCAGATTCCAGTATTTGGGCTCCTAACATCCATTTTTTACCTGTTTAAGCAGACTCCTATATTCTTCTCTGTAAGTCTGTCACAAAGACGGCCGGAGTGGGTGGCGTCAGACCAGATCCAGGAAATAAACAACAGAGACTGTTGTCGCGCTCAGCATTTAATAATTAACAGACAGAAAATAAAAAGGTAAAACAGGGACGAACAAACACGGTGAGTAAAGCAAAAACAAACGTTACGATCTTTCTTTCTTTCTTTCTTTCTTTCTTTCTTTCTTTCTTTCTTTCTTTCTTTCTTTCTTTCTTTCTCCTCTCTCTCTCACCCGTTCTCCACTCACGAACACCCAACCCCGAGTGAATGAAATGTGCACCTATATATACTGTTGTGCTGGGATTCAATTACTAATTAATTATTCACTTGAATCCCAGCATGTGAATTAATTACGTGCAACCCCGTGCTCACATATTAATTACTTTAAATGCACGTGCAGTGATGTGCAATCCCGTGCCTAAATACAAATATACAATTTAAATACTCGTGCTGCACTCACCCATTTATATCCCGTGTACCAACTACAATACACCAACATTAACACACGCACGCAACATACAACACAGAAACGCACACAAGGGCAGGGCACATTGCCACAAAGTCATATACAGCTCTCTTTTTTTCTAATTTTAATTTTTATTGATCTGTTTAACCATCTTGGTGACTGCTTGTCTTGCATTATAACTTTAAATCAACTTCAACTGTCATATCTTCAATTTCCCTGCCCAGTCTATTTCCCTCAGTTCCAGTTCTATCCCTTCAAAGTTAGCCTTTTGCCTGGAATCCCAGATCATTTCTAATTGAATCCTGTCATGATCACTTGACCCAAGTGGCTCGACTGCTTCTACATCACACAGCATGTCCTGGTTGTTTGAACACCAGATCTAACATTGCTCTGTCCCTTGTTGGGTTTTTGACACACTGGGTCAGGAAGCACTCATTTACTGCATCAATCAGTTCAGATTCTACGTTACCACGTCCCTCTGGATTTTCCCAGTGTATATTGAAATCACCCATGATTAAGGCTATGATTTAGTCACAGAGGTCACAGAAATCTTGAAAATTTTGAATTTGAACAAAAGTTAGTGAATTCTTGGAAATGGATGTAAAAACACATTTGGTTAGGCACTGACTTTATTTCCTTTAAAAATGCAGTATGTCTTGCAGGGAAAATACAAATTTGCGTGTATCTGTAAATTGTTTGGTTGTGCACACAGCATTTACATGTAAGAACATTAGACTCAATAACTGGTTACGCCACCTTTAGCAGCAATAACTGCAACCAAATGCTTCCTGTAGTTATTGATTAGTCTCTCACAGCGCCATGGAGGAATTTTGGCCCACTCCTCGATGCAGAACTGCTTCAGCTCAGTGACATTTGTGGGTTTTTGAACTGCTCGTTTCAAGTCCTACCAAAACATCTCTGTGGGGTTTAGGTCTGGATTTTGACTAGGCCATTCCAAAACTTTAAATTTCTTGTTCTTCAACCATTCTGATGTAGACTTGCTTGTGTGTTTCGGATCATTGTCTTGCTGCATGACCCAGCTGCGCTTCAGCTTCAGCTCATGGACGGATGGCCTGACATTCTCCTGTAGAATTCTCTGATACAGAGCAGAATTCATGGTTCCTTCAATGATGGCAAGGCGTCCAGGACCTGATGCAGCAAAGCATCCCCAAACCATGACACTACCACCACCATGCTTGACCGTTGGTATGAGGTTCTTACTGTGTAATGCAGTGTTTGGTTTTCGCCAGACATAACGGGGCCCATGTTGGCCAAAAAGTTCCACTTTTGACTCATCTGTCCATAGAACATTGTTCCAGAACTCTTGAGGATCATCCAGGTGCTTTTTGGCAAACTTGAGATGAGCATTCATGTTATTCACCGCCTCTCCAATCTGCGGCTGCCACATCGTTTCCCTTCTGGGTCAATGCGTTATATCAACTGAGTCTCGCCCCCTTCCTGGCTGGCCGACTTCCCTTGAACCCAGGGAAAGAAATGTCAGGCCAGACCGTCCAAGGAACTCTGTTCTCGCTGCTTAGCACCCTCACAGGTCGGGAGGGTGATTTACAGCCAAGAATCATTGTATTTCTGTCACAGTAACGAATGTGAATGAAACTTTCAGGACATGTATAGAAAGTTTAGCTGCACTCAACAATGGCTTTTTTATGTCATTGCACTCCACCTTTAATTTAAAACAAAAGTAACATATGTCTTCTCTTGCGTGTGTTAGTCGGTACAGCACTGAATCCAGGTTGAGCTGCAGCAGCCTGCTGCTTTGCAGTTTTCTGATAAAATTGTTTCTGCCGAAGCTCTGTGGCTAGCTTCAAGATGAAATCTCTCCTACTGATGTTTTCCCCAGTGCATTCCTTGTACAAAATGAAGGAATTGATGGCTGCCAGCAGGTCCAGTAGAGATAACAACAGGCTTGTATATAAAAAAATAGAATATTGTAGGTTATATTCAAAATAAAAACATGTATTATAAAAGGCAGTCAAAATGACTGCATTGGCGGTTCTAGGTGGGCGGGATTATAACTTCCTTATTTTCGCAATCCTGCCTTTCAAATGCCATCAGGGTATTTAATACATGTATTTAGGAAAAGTCATAAACGGACAACCGCATAACTTTCAGATACGCACTGTAATTTAAATTTGAAAACCTCAAACCGTCAAAATGACTGCCGTGGCAGTTCTAGTGTTAACTGAGTTTTGTAAACTTGTCAGCAGTCAAAAGCAATAGTCTTTATATTATTGGTTTTGGTGTACTATTTAAATGCTCTTGTGTATGTTGATGTAGCTAAAGCTACATTATTTGGTGACCTTTCTGTGACCTGTTGAATTTTAGTTTTTTTTCCGCAACTCAACCGTGAAATGTACTAAAAATCACTGGGCCAAGATCACAGCCTTACCCCTGATTACAATATTCCTGCCCCTACCATGCATTTCTTTTTTTTTCAACTCTGTTTATTGGGTTTTGAGAAGAGCAAAATTAAGCAATCAATAAAACAATATACAGATAACAGGAGAATTGGTAATCACCCACCCACTCGCCCGCCATCCCACCAACCAAAATTGAATTATAAACAATAATAAGACAGATAAAGAAATAGTGTATATATATATATATATATATATATATATATATATAAGGGTAGTACAGTACAACCATGCCTAGATAGTACACCGCAGTCCAGCTAAGGTGGGGGTTGCGATTTCAGATTTTTCCAGTATACTAGAAAAGGATCCCAAGCAGCATGAAAATTATCCATACAGCCTCGAACAGTACGTTTGATTTTTTCCAGTTTTAAATGTTGCATCATATCCCTGATCCAGTGAGCGTGGCTGGGCAGGGCAGACTGCTTCCAGTTCAACAACATAAGCCGCCTGGCTAACAGGGTGCTAAAAGCAAGGGTATCAGATTGAAGTTTGGACATGGTCACATCTTGAGGTGAAATACCAAAGAGAGATATATCGGGAGAGGGTTTTAAGGGTTGTTGTAGGACATCAGTAAAGGTTTGAAAAATAGAACTCCAGAAAGTATGTAATCTTAGACATGTCCAAAACATGTGGACCATGGAGGCTGGAGCCTGGTGGCATTGATCACAAGCTGGATCTATCTTAGGGTAGATTTTAGCCAATTTGGTTTTAGACATATGAAGTCTATGAAGAATCTTAAATTGTATTAGGCCGTGTCTTGCACAGATAGATGAGGAGTACACTCAGGCAAGAACAGGTCCCGCTCATCATCTGAGAAGACCAGTCCAAGGTCCTTTTCCCACAGTGTCCTACATTTAGATAGAGAGATAGAGTATATTGCTGCAAATATTACCATAAATCTGAGACATACTTCCTTTAGAATTAGGGCTTGACACTATAATAGAATCTAGAGGGGATTTAGGAGGGATTGTCGGGAAATTAACTGTCGTTTATACACAAAGTGTCGCACTTGAAGGTATCGACAAAAAATCTCTTCTCGGCAGACCAAAGTTTTGGGAGAGCTGTTCAAAGGAGGAAAAGATTCCCTGAATATATCAATCACTCAACATTTTAATAGCATTACGGTGCCAAGTCCGAAATGCCGTGTCCAATGATGAAGGTGGGAATAAATGGTTAGCATCAACAGGAGCTAGGATTGAAGACAACTGCAGACCAAAGTGATTTCTAAACTGAGACCAAATCCATAGAGAATGCCAACTGACAGGGTAAGTAAAGCGAGGGGTGGAGCGAGGAAGGGAGGAGTAAAAAAGTGCAGGAAGTGAGTATGGTGCACAGGAAGATGTTTCAATGTGTAACCAAGCTGGTAGATCATTTTGAAGGTGGGAGTGCGGTCAGAAAGACAGGGTGCAAATGTTAGCAGCCCAGTAATACAGCCAAAAGTTAGACAAGGCCATACCTCCCTACATGCATTTCTAATTGTTTTGTATAATAATTTGCTATCATTTCTATTTTGTAACTTCAGTGCTTTTACCTAACAGCTCTACCCAAATTGACTTGCTTTGGTTTGTAGACAGATAAATGTATGTTTTTTTTACTTCTATCCCCTAAGGATCACATGAATAAATAGCACTTCTACCTTACTCTAGCGCATGATAACTTCTGTAGTCTTTCGGAGTGACTTTAAGTAAACACTTATACAGTAGGTATGAGATGTGTGGTTTTAATCTGTTATATATATAGTATGAGAACCACTACCATAAATATGCACACATTTGCTATTATTTTGATAATATACATTTTTGTCTCTGTCTTTTGCAGGAGTGTGGAGAGTCACGTTGGTGAAGATGTCATCCTCAGCAGCTCAACCTCCTGTCTCCTACCCACAGATGTATTCTTACAAGTGACGTACAAGAAGCGTTGCATCGTGTCACACCCTGTGAGTGTTCTTCATTCAGCACTTTTAAAAACACTACAGTACTAGGGGGATATAAAAATAGACGGACACTTTATGCTGCTCTTGCAATTTCTAACCAAATTAAAGAATGCCATTCATCAACAGGTGTTGTGCATCACACTGAAAATACTAATGCTACTGTATCTCCACATTCATCAATGAAGGAATGGTAGCCTGTGGTGGTCATCCTATTTGTTGCCCTTGGACTTACAGTACTGTGCAAAAGTTTTAGGCAGGTGTGAAAAAATGCTGTAAAGTAAGAATGCTTTCAAAAATAGACATGTTAATAGTTTATATGTATCAATTAACAAAATGCAAAGTGAGTGAACAGAAGAAAAATCTACATCAAATCAATATTTGGTGTGACCACCCTTTGCCTTAGAAACAGCATCAATTCTTCTAGGTACACTTGCACACAGTTTTTGAAGGAACTCGTCAGGTAGGTTGGCCCAAACATCTTGGAGAACTAACCACAGTTCTTCTGTGGATTTAGGCAGCCTCAGTTGCTTCTCTCTCTTCATGTAATCCCAGACAGACTCGATGATGTTGAGATCAGGGCTCTGTGGGGGCCATGCCATCACTTCCATGACTCCTTGTTCTTCTTTACACTGAAGATAGTTCTTAATGACTTTCGCTGTATGTTTGGGGTCGTTGTCATGCTGCAGAATAAATTTGGGGCCAATCAGATGCCTCCCTGATGGTATTGCATGATGGATAAGTATCTGCCTGTACTTCTCAGCATTGAGGAGACCATTAATTCTGACCAAATCCCCAACTCCATTTGCAGAAATGCAGCCCCAAACTTGCAAGGAACCTCCACCATGCTTCACTGTTGCCTGTAGACACTCATTCGTGTACCACTCTCCAGCCCTTCGGCGAACAAACTGCCTTCTGCTACAGCCAAATATTTCAAATTTTGACTCATCAGTCCAGAGCACCTGCTGCCATTTTTCTGCACCCCAGTTCCTGTGTTTTCGTGCATAGTTGAGTCGCTTGGCCTTGTTTCCACGTCGGACGTATGGCTTTTTGGCCGCAAGTCTTCCATGAAGGCCACTTCTGACCAGACTTCTCCGGACAGCAGATGGGTGTACCAGGGCCCCACTGTTTTCTGCCAATTCTGAGCTGATGGCACTGCTGGACATCTTCCGATTGTGAAGGGAAGTAAGCATGATGTGTCTTTCATCTGCTGCAGTAAGTTTCCTTGGCCGACCACTGCGTCTACGGTCCTCAACGTTGCCTGTTTCTTTGTGCTTCTTCAAAAGAGCTTGGACAGCACATCTGGAAACCCCTGTCTGCCTTGAAATTTCTGCCTGGGAGAGACCTTGCTGATGCAGTATAACTACCTTGTGTCTTGTTGCTGTGCTCAGTCTTGCCATGGTGTATGACTTTTGACAGTAAACTGCCTTCAGCAACCTCACCTTGTTAGCTGAGTTTGGCTGTTCCTCACCCAGTCTTATTCCTCCTAGACAGCTGTTTCTGTTTCAGTTAATGATTGTGTTTCAACCTACATATTGAATTGATGATCATTAGCACCTGTTTGGCACAATTGTTTAATCATACATCTGACTATATGCCTACAAAATCCCTGACTTTGTGCAAGTGTACCTAGAAGAATTGATGTTGTTTTGAAGGTAAAGGGTGGTCACACCAAATATGGATTTGATTTAGATTTTTCTTCTGTTCACTCACTTCGCATTTTGTTAATTGATAAATATGATCTATTAACATGTCTATTTTTGAAAGCATTCTTACTTTACAGCATTTTTTCACACCTGCCTAAAACTTTTGCACAGTACTGTATATCTTTCATTGAGTGAAGTTGCCAACAGGCATTTATACTCATTGTAAGTTCTTGAAGCTCCTGTCAAGGAATCGTATTGTCAAAATGATCTGGGAAGAGGAGAATACAGGCTCCTCTGTCACTTTTGTTGGTCAGAACTGTTACTTTCAGACAGGTAAGCCCTGGAAGAGGTTAACAGTAGTTTGAATCAACATGGAAAGCATCCAAACAGTATGCTTCCTATTTGAGGCCTGTTTTTCAAACGAGTCAGTTGGTAAATATATATTCATAAATATATGAATGCACTACTGTGCATGAAACACACACTGCTTTAATAATACTTGAGCATAAAACCTGAATACAACTTTTGAAACTTCTTTGTTATATGATTTAGCTTTCTGCCTACAATGTAAATCTAACTATATTTGCACATCAAACGACGAAATAGTGCTAGAGGCCTAAACCATTACCACACCCTGTTTTGTGTTTGTTTATTGTTCTCAATATGCCCTTTGATTGAATGCTTTAGCTCGACGTTCTCATAGTATATATGTAAATATTGATTCGCTTGGAGGCAGATACTGTATAAAGGAAATAATGTAAAATCATGCTGCCATCGCTTAGGACTGACCTACTGTAACTTGCTGCCTGGCACTTGCTGGGAAAGGAAGTGGCTGTGGCTTGTTACTAGCAGGGATTGAAATGGATTTGCAGTACAGTGGGTGTGTATCTGGAGAACGGCCAGCAGTCATGAAATGAGCATTCAGATCCTCTGTAACCATGAAGCCTGAAACTGAGACCACAGAGCACAGAATAACTTAACAATAAGTGTATCATCTATTTCTTAGCAAGACATTAGGATCTCTGTTTAAGCAATGCCATTCAAAGATAAGGGCTTTGCTGTTAGGGCTGTATTGTACATCAAATTGAATTAATTACACTGAGACCGATTTATTAGTCTTTACTGTTTCATTTAGTTGAACTGTATTCAGGGAGTATTATATGTTGTGGCAATAGTTAGAGCAGACACAGTACAAATAGGGTATTAATGCATACACGTGTAATAAAATAAAGAAAAAAGTGGTAAACTTTACCAATTTTACCAAAAACACTTAGCAAACACTATTTATTTTCTTAAACGGTATTGGGGATTATTTTACAGTGATGCATTGCATTTATCTTAACTTAATCAAAACAAAAACAAATAATAGTAAAACTGTTCAGAATAATATAGATAAATAATCATATACCTAATTACTGTATCAATGTATTATTCCTAGGTAAAACAAAAAATAAAGATTAAAACAACTAAAATATGTGAGCAGCAGCCCTGCAACATAGACTTCTTTTCCAGTTTAATACACCTCAAAAGCTAATAAGGACAACATAAATTATTTAAGTTTAAACCCTGAGGACCCATGCAATCTGGTTGTACCTGAGCATGGAGTCAAAGGTCATGTCTCTTGAAGAGCCAACAAAAATAAGTTGTACATTTAGAATAAGTTGTTTACTGTATTATTATTATTATTATTTCTTTATTTAGCAGATGCCTTTATCCAAGGCGACTTACAGAAACTAGGGTGTGTGAACGATGCATCGGCTGCAGAGTCACTTACAATTACGTCTCACCCGAAAGACGGAGCACAAGGAGGTGAAGTGACTTGCTCAGGGTCACACAATGAGTCAGTGGCTGAGGTGGGATTTGAACCGAGGACCTCCTGGTTACAAGCCCTTTTCTTTAACCACTGGACCACCAAAATGTATCTTAATTAATGGCGTAACACCCTACAGTGCATACATAAATGACAGGATTAGAGGGGGAAATGGGGCTGCTATTATGTTGGCTATTCATTTGTCACAGACCCATTTAAAAAAAGTCACGAGAAGCCCTTGCTTTTTGTACTGTTAAACTGTAAAATGTACACAGTACATACTTGTGTGATACCAGTAGCCTTGCAGAACTGTCATTGACCTTGACATTTGTGTGTGTAGAACCCAGTTAGTTTGACTAATTGTGCTTTAGTCATCATCTTACTGTAAACAGGGATTCCATTTTATAGGATTCTGACCTACTGAATTTCAAGCATAACCAATAGTTTAATAGCCTGTCCTATTTAAACAAAGAAAAAAAAAACACAGAAATTTAAAGCTATTCCAGAATGGGTATTTACAGTATAAGGGAGTGTATCTATCAATCAGTGTGTTACTGCTTTTATAAAAATTGAATCATTGGAATATAGTTGTGTTTTTGACTCACTTGTACATTTATGTGGCATGTCATGTACTGTGTGTGTGTGTGTGTGTGTGTGTGCGTGTGTGTGTGTAAGTCTGTTGGGTAAGCTGTGGTGTAATAATTTGAACTTTTTTGGAAGATACATGGCGGTTATGTTATCCTAATGAAAGGAGATTATTCATATTTTTCTTTATACCATAAATACATGCAATACCTCCCTTTTATTTGAATCAGAATTCAATACTTTCTTTTCAAAGCTATGGGATTCTGCCAAAGTAGTAATTAGGGGAAAGGTTATAGCTAAAAAAAGAAGATAGATGAAAAATGCCAAATCTTAGAAAATAATATCAAGTATTTAGACAGTATCACTTTCCCTCTTCTACCAATGATATATCACAGGCGTTTACCAGTTTGAACTTAACAACTTGGTATCATCCAAAACTGATATTTTTTGCTTGAGTATTTGAAAAAAAAATTATTTGAATTTGGAGAAAAATCAAGTCACTTATTAGCTAATCAGCTAAAAGATAACTCAACAATTTCTGCTATTAAAGATCTATCTCATAACATTATTACAGATCACAAACAAAAATCAGTGAAACATTCAAGGCCTTTTATTCAAATCTGTATAAACCTGAATTTGATCCTGACATAACCCAAATACATTATTTTTAGATAACTTAAAAATGCCCATGCTCTCTAAACACGATTCTAAAACACTAGACAATCCACTTACAATTGAAGAGCTGCAAAAAGCTGTGTTTGGCATGCCTCATGGAATATCCCTTGACCAGCATGGATATCATATGGAATCTTATAAGCACTTTTGGTCTCTTATCTCTCCTGTCTTTTTTTAAAAACGGGTTATCATTTATCACTGTGTGTAGACCGGGAAAACCACAATTGAAATTAGTTTAGGAGATTCTAATCCCACTTGAAGTTTATTTGAGTGTGTAGCATGGAAGGTTCCTGGAGCAGGACCCTCCTTGTAGTGGAGGTAGCGTTTGGTCACTGTCCTAAAATCCATTGTTGAAGATCTAGAAAGATGGAATTCCCTTCTTCTCTTGCTGATGTGACTGGCGGCTGCAGTTCAGATTATCAAAATGTAACTATTTGCCATGATTCCAGTTTAGTTGAAAACTCAGTGGTTTAATATCCTTAATCGGACCATTAATAAATGTTATTGGAAACATAAGAAACCCAGGATTAAATTATCTACACTTGAAAGATGCAAGTCCAAAGGTGGTTTAACATTTTTAAAATATTTTATTGCTTTTCAACTAAATAATTTACAAAATAGCTGCATCCCCAAGATAGAGTTCCCAAAGCTTGAGTAGATCTGGAAGATTCAGAATGTGGTTCACCACACGTTAGTGACCTAGCTTATTTAAATTACGAAATTCAAAAACATGTTTGTTTCATTCATCAGTGTATCTCTTTTACAATTAGAGCATACAATCAGAGCTCATAGAATTACAAAGCACAACCTGCACCCATATCAACGCTCTCCTGTTTGAGTTTATTTCCTGGATGGAAAAGGCTGTTTCCCATCTAAACCACCTTTTTGAGCATCTGTCTTTGAGAGGCTGCAGGAAAGATTTGGCCTTCATAAAAACGGCTACTTTCAAACACCCAAACATGCCGGTACTTTTCAGGAGAAGAGATATACAGTTATGTATCCTTGGCTGTGACATCCCTGCCTCACCTGCACTATGTTTACATGGTGGCCTTTCAAGCTTTGAATTTTTTTTTTTTTTTTACCATTGTTTTTTTTTTTTCTAGAAGATAAAATAATACAAGAACAAATGGAAACAAACGAATAGTGGGAGCTCTAAAACAAACAAAGTAAAACAGTAACAGGAATGTAATCTAGCTGTACTTCTCTCCACAAGCACAATATCTGCAAATGAGAACAACTAAGTGTGATCTAAGGGTATCTAAGTCTCCACCCAACCTCGTAAAATTGACTTTTTAGCTACTGTTAGTCCTGCCAACAAAAGCTGATGTTTTTGAAGGTTAACTTTAATTTGGGAGTCGTCACTGAGAAGGAGCAGTTGGGGACTCGGTGGCACTTTCACACCAGTCATATCAAAAAGCACATTAGCTACGTATTTCCAGAAGTGTTCAATTTCAGGATATTCCCAGAACATATGTAAATAAGTTCCGGTCACACCCTGAGTGCATTTATGACAGAGATTGTCTGGAGCGATCTTCATCTGGTATCGCCGGTATGGTGTTGCATATATTCTGTGCGCTAATTTAAAGTGAATTAACTGGTGTGCTAGATTTTTTGAGGACAAAAAGATATTGTCCCATACCTCATCCCAATCACGACTGCCACCCAGTTTATCAATCAATCAATTTTTATATAGGGCCTTTCATAGTGGACCACAATCACAAAGCACTTTACAACATAGTGATGAACAATGCATAATACATTAAATACAGTGAAATACAGGGCATAGTACATTAAATACAACAGTACAGATAGTTCCAGAGAGTCAGGGCCATGAAGCTAAAAGAGCGCTCTCCGAGTGTGGTGCACTGTTGCTTGGGTATAACAAGCAATCCTGAGTCAGAGGACCTCAGCTTACATACAGGGACATAGCGGGCCAGCAGGTTGGAGAGATACTCTGGACCTGTGTGATGAAGGGCCTTGTAGGCAACCAGGAAAATTTTGAAAGTAATCATGAACTTTACAGGTAGCCAGTGCAGCTGGGCAAGACGGGGGTAATGTGATCATGTCTTTTACATCTGGTATGGATCCTAGCAGTGGCATTTTGAACCAGCTGCAGTCTGTTTATGGCGCGTGATGGAAGACCACCGTAGAGAGAGTTGCAGTAGTCGATTCAAGAGGAGATGGATGCATGACAGAGTATCTCTGCATCTGGGGGGGAAAGGTAGGGAGGGATCTTTGAGATGTTTCAGAGGTGGTATAAGGAGGATTTGACATCAAAGGAGAGATTACTATCCAGAAGTACACCAAGGCTCCGTACAGTGGGTGAAGACAGCAGCAGACAATTTCCGAGGTTCAGGGCAGCAATATTGAGATTCTTGAGTTGAGTTTTCGATCCTACTAGAAGAAGTTCAGATTTGTTAGTGTTGAGCTGAAGAAAATTGGCAGACATCCAAGCTTTGATGTCTTGGATGCAAGCTGAGCGCCGGACCATGGCAGAGGGACATCCAGAGTCTACATCCTGGCTGTCATCTGCATAGGAGTGAAACATGAGGCTATGTTGGCGGATGAAGTGACCCAAGGGAAGCTTGTAGATATTGAAGAGAAGAGGCCCGAGAACAGACCCTTGAGGGACACCACACGTGACAGGGTTTGCGTCAGCACTGCTTCCATCATAGAAAACAGACTGCATGTGCCCAGATAGGTAAGAGGACAGCCAGGAGAGACAGGTTCCAGGGATCCCAGCATACTTTTGAAGGCGGTGAAGAAGAATGCTATGATCTATGGTATCAAAAGCAGCAGTTAGGTCAAGGAGGACAAGGACAGAGGGAGCAGCAGCATCAGCATTAAGCAGGAGACCATTTACAATCCGGAGCAGAGCAGTTTCGGAAATGCGGCCGGAAGCCAGACTGCAGAGATTCAAGCAGATTGTTATCTGTGAGATATTTTGTCAGCTAAGATATTTTGTTAGGCTACAGGCCTTTCAAGAGTTTTGAAGAGAAAAGGAAAATTGGATGTGGGACGGAAGTTGGATAAGACAGTTGGGTCAAGGGAGAGTTTTTTGGCGTTACTCGTGCAGTCTTGAGGGTTGCAGGAACCAGGCCTGAGACCAGGGACAAGTTGAGAGTGTGCATAATGAAAGGAGCAAAGTCAGAAGCTCAGAGACGGATGAGATTTGTTGGCCAGGGGTCCAAGGGGTACGTGGAAGTAGTTGATTTCAGCAGTAGGCTGGAGACATCAGTAATGGAGAGAGGAGAGAAGGAAGAGACAGCAAGAGGGACAATTGGAGGGGAGGCAAGGTGGTCAAGTACTATACTGGGTTTGAGGCAGGAGAGCGTAGAATAAATGGTGTTGATTTTGTTCCAAAAGAAAGAGGAGAAATCATGGCAGGTAAGAGAGGGTGAATGGGAGTTGGATTTATCGATGGCTGGATGCAGGATTTTATCAATGGTTTTGAAGAGAATATTTGGTTTACAGTGTCCCAGAGATATGAGTACTTCACCCTGGCAGCAGCACACGCACGTCTGTAGCTACTGAGATGATCGGTGCAAGTCTCTCGGTGAACTGTTAGTCCAGATGACATCCATTTGCGCTCAGACTTGCAGCAGGCAGACTTAAGCAGTCGAAGTTCGAGGGTATACCATGGACAGTTGCGATGTTTCTTCACTATTTAGGTTGTAAGGAGTGCAACTGTGTCGATGATCTGAGTAAGGGTGGTGTTGTAGAGGGACACCGCATCATCAACCGAAAACGGAAGTAATAACAGTATCAGTAGTAGCTGAAAGTGCAGGAAGATTAATATTGGCAGTGATTAAGAAATGTCACAGAGAGAGATATCCGTGACTGAGAGATTGGAGATATCAAGACCACTGGTGATGAGCAGATCCAGGGTGTGTCCACGGGTGTGAGTAGGAACATTGACAGATTGAGAGAGTCCAAGACAGTCTAGGAGCGTGACAAAGTCGGTCACTAGAGGGGAAGAAGGCAAATCAACATCGATGTTGAAGTCACCTAGGAGTGGAATTTCGTCAGTTGTGCAGATTAGGGAGAGGAATTGCGAGAACTGAGTAATAAAAGCAGAGTTATTCTTTGGTGGACGATAGATAACAGCAAGGGTGAGGGATATGGGAGAGGGGAGCTTGATAGAGAGATATATAGAGAGAGTTGAGCTGGCAAGCACAGAGTTAGTAATAACAGCAGTGCTCCTACCTCTACCATGGGGCGTGGCTTGTCAAAGAGCGAATAGTCATTTGGCCAGGTTTCTGCTAGACAGAGAAGATCAAGTTTAGAGTCTGTTATAAGTTCGTTGAGAAGCAGAGATTTGTTAGTCAGAGAACAGCAATTTAGGAAGGAGAGTTTACAGTTTGTAGCAGGCAGTACAGGGGGAGAGGGAGTTAGTAGCGGTATCTGAAGCAAGTACTTACCAGTGTTCATTCTAGGAGAGCAGAAAGAGTGAGCACGCTGTATCCAGGAGATCCAGATGTTTGGTGTCAGAGTAGGAATGAAGCCTCTAGTAGCCATTGGGAGAGGTTTGGGAAAGGTCCTCACTCCACCTGTCCTCGCTCTGACTGCCACAGCTCATACTGCCCTTGAACGCGTGGCCCTTAGACGGCTGGCGCTTAGAACGGCTGGCCTTCTAAGACACTGTTTGCCAAATTCTACTGTCCTGTAGGCCTGGAGCCGTATACTTGTAGGCCTGGAGCCATATCAGGGCAGCAGTGTGGAGTAGTGGTTAGGGCTCTGGACTTCTGACCGGAGGGTCGTGTCTTCAATCCCAGGTGGGGGACACTGCTGCTGTACCCTTGAGCAAGGTCTGCTCTGCTCCTATCGGTGGAGGTGATGGAAACAGAGGCAGCTCCTGCTGCTCTGCTCCTGGTGGAGGTGGTGGAGGCAGAGGCAGCTCCTGCTGCTCTGCTACTGCCGGTGAAGGTGGTGGAAGCAGAGGCAGCTCCTGCTGCTCTGTTCCTGCCGGTGGAGGTAGAGGCAGCTCCTGCTGCTCTGCTCCTGCCGGTGGTGGAGACAGAGGCAGCTCCTGCTGCTCTCCTCCTGGTGGCGAAGGTGGTGAAGGCAGAGGCAGCTCCTGCTGCTCTGCTCCTAGTGGTGGATGCGGTGGAGGTGGGAGCAGCGTGTAGTCTCCTGCCGACGGAGGTGGGAGCAGCATGTAGTCTCCTTGCGACGGAGGTGGGAGCAGCGTGTAGTCTCCTGGCGACAGAGGTGGGAGCAGCGTGTAGTCACCTGGCGACGGAGGTGGGAGCAGCGTGTAGTCTCCCCCTCTTGCAGAAGACTGGTGTGGCTCTGCCTCACTTGCAGGGGACTGGTCCGGGTCTCCCTCTCTTGCAGGGGACTGGTGCGGGTCTCCCTCACTTGCATGATCCAGTCCCGCAGCCTGATGGCGTCTTCTGCCATTGCCCCTTTTTTTTTATTTATTAATTTTCTGGCCGGAGTCTTGGGGGCGCTGTTATCCCGCTTCTGACAACCACGTGTGACAGGCTAGCTGCAGGCCTGTAAATTACAAGGTTAACCAGGCGGACCGAAAAAAGAAAGAACAGATTTAACATATAAATCTGTTAAAGCCCTGGAAAGATAGGGAGACAGTACTTGCTGGAGAGGAGGCAGAGACTGATGAGGTTAAACCCACAACTTCTAAAGTCAACATCAGCTCAGTCTTAGACACAGCCCAATGCCAAGAAGTCAGGGAGATGGTTGAAAGAAATCTCGATATATTTTCAGCATTACCAGGGAGAACAAACATAATTTAACATAATATTGTAACTGAAACCGGAGTTAAAGTAAAGTTACGACCATATCGAGTCCCCGAGGCCAAAAGAGCAGAGAAAAAAGTGGAGGTAGAGAAGATGCTCCAATTAGGGATGATTGAGGAGTCTAGCAGTGATTTGACTAGTCCAATAGTATTGGTGCCAAAGCCCAATGGTACTTGGCGGTTTTGCAATGTTTTCCGTAGGTTGAATGAAGTTTCAAAATTTGACGCTTACCCTATGCCTAGGGTAGACGAATTAATTGAGAAGCTAGGAAAGGCCAAATACTTGTCTACCTTGGACCTCACCAAGGGTTACTGGCAAATACCCCTAACTGAGAGTGCTCATGCTAATTACGCAGCAGCCTATTTAGATGATATAGTGATTTCTAGTGAAACCTGGGAAGGGCATTACAAAGGGTGGAAGCTGTCTTGGGTAGCCTCGGGACAGCCAGATTAACTGCGAACCCTGAGAAATGTCATGTGGGTCTAACAGAAGCTCACTATTTGGCTTATGTGGTAGGGAATGGTCTCGTAAAGCCCCAACTGAACAAAGTAGAGGCCATTAAGAACTGGCCTCGACCTGTTAATAAGAAGCAAGTTCGAGCCTTTCTAGGTATTGTGGGGTACTATAGGAGGTTTGTTCCAAATTTTGCCACACTAGCTACGCCTCTGACAGAGTTAACCCGCAGTAGGAGTTCAAACATGGTGAGGTGGACAGATCAGGCAGAGGAGGCGTTCAAGACCTTGGCAGAGATTCTCTGCAAGGACCCAATATTA
This sequence comes from Acipenser ruthenus, assembly GCF_902713425.1. Taxonomy (NCBI): domain Eukaryota; kingdom Metazoa; phylum Chordata; class Actinopteri; order Acipenseriformes; family Acipenseridae; genus Acipenser; species Acipenser ruthenus. The sequence continues at coordinate 27,436,828 of NC_081196.1, forward strand.
GTTGTGCCTGACTTTAAACAGCGCTTTATCCTTCAGACTGATGCCTCTGAGGTTGATATTGGTGCAGTGTTGTCGCAGTAGGTAGACGGGGAAGAGCACCCCGTCTTGTATCTGAGTAGAAAGCCGCTTCCCAGAGAGCATAATTACGCGATTGTGGAGAAAGAGTGCCTGGCGATAAAGTGGGCCATAGAGTCCCTTAGATACTATCTTTTGGGTAGAGAGTTCACCCTCGTTACCGACCACGCACCCCTAAAATGGATGAAAGCAAATAAGGAGAAAAACTCTGGTTACCAGGTGGTTTTTGTCCTTACAGCCTTATAGGTTCTCATTTGAACATCGCAGTGTGAAGCGTAATGGTAATGCAGATGGTTTGTCACGGGTCCACTGTTTTTCAGACAGTTACGCTCCAACCCATGGGTTTGAGCTGAGGGGAGGGCTATGTAATAAAAGTCATTCAAGGGCACTATATAAGCTTGAGAATGGAAAGAGCTTTATGCCCTGTGATTTCACTGTACAACCACTAGAGGTCTTGGCCTGACTACAAGGGAGTCAGGAAGAAACTACATTGCCCAGAAGGCCACAGGGTTTGGCTTGATGACCCTGGTAATTGATTTATTGTTGGCAGATGGACTTAAATCAGGTAATTACAAGCCCTTTAAAAAGGGAGAGGTTCAACCCATCTGGGTGAGGTGTATGGAAGAAGGACACATGAGTGTGGATCTGGAGAGAAAAAAACAAAAGATAACAAAGAGTGTTGTTGACGAAATTAAGTTTAATATTTGTTTTTTTTTGTTACGGGTAAACGGCTAGCTGTCCCGTGGTTAGACAGGGCTTCCTTATAAAAGTTATGTTAGCACTCCTTGCCGGAGTTAGGCTTTTGTTTTGTTTGTTTGTTTGTTTTGTTATCGTGAATTTAAATAAATAAATAAAGAACACCAAAAGTGTTGTTGAACGGCAACTCGAGTCTCCTATCTGTGGTTTACTACAAGACCTACTACACCTTGGGGTCACGCCATCACAATATATATACAGTATATATATATATATATATATATATATATATATATATATATATATATATATATATATATAGATACACACACACACACAGTAGTCTCCGCGTATAGGAACACCTCCTAAGAGAACGCTTCCTTGTGGTGTAATGGATGGTTCCCATTGTAAATGCTCCGGCTAAAGGAACAGAACTTTACTTCTAAGAACACCTTCGTTGACAATGAAAAAAGCGACTTGTCATCGCAAGAGTGTTTTGAGGGACACTGATTGGTTTATTAAATCTTTCTAATTATTTTGTATTCTGATTTCCATGAGTGCACCTCATCACTACAAAATGGCATGTAAACAAACACCAAAATGCGGCACCTGTTTCTCCTGCTACACAAAGTTGGAAATTCTTCGAGCTCTTGAAAAAAACCTGAATCAGACACAAGTCGCAGAGCAATTTGGTGTTTCCCGTTCTGGTGAGTTGCTGCAGCATTTTGTAACGTGCGTAGGGGTGCTGTGTCAATTTAGTTTGATAGTTACTTTGATAGTTAGTTTATTAACCCTAAGTAATGGCCATTATGTTTCCATCTGACCGAAACACACTCGCCATCTAATTTCATAGTACAAAGCAATTTAAGCTTTTTGACCATGTTGTTATGCTTTAGTTTTATTAACATTAGTTTGTCTGTAATAATAGCAGCTCCTATACAACATATAACTACAGATACAGTACCACAGTCCAGTATTGTTAAGTGCGGTGCTGGATATATGTTTCTATGTAGAAAAAGGCTTTCACATTGTATCCCAAAATAAATATCATATTTTACATACATATCCTTAGGTAAATAAAAGGCAAATATTTCTGAGTGGTGTTCTGATATGGGAACTTATAACATTAGATTCTGATAAAAAATTCTGGAGATTCTGGTCGTTCACTCTGGGTTCAAGCAGTACAAGTTCTATATATATATATATATATATATATATATATATATATATATATATATACATGCAGTACTGTGCAAAAGTTTTAGGCAGGTGTGAAAAAATGCTGTAAAGTAAGAATGCTTTCAAAAATAGACATGTTAATAGATTATATTTATCAATTAACTAAATGCAAAGTGAGTGAACAGAAGAAAAATCTAAATCAAATCCATATTTGGTGTGACCACCCTTTGCCTTCAAAACAGCATCAATTCTTCTAGGTACACTTGCACAAAGTCAGGGATTTTGTAGGCATATAGTCAGGTGTATGATTAAACAATTATACCAAACAGGTGCTAATGATCATCAATTCAATATGTGGGTTGAAACACAATCATTAACTGAAACAGAAACAGCTGTGTAGGAGGAATAAAACTGGGTGAGGAAGAGCCAAACTCAGCTAACAAGGTGAGGTTGCTGAAGACAGTTTACTGTCAAAAGGCATACACCATGGCAAGACTGAGCACAGCAACAAGACACAAGGCATTTATACTGCATCAGCAAGGTCTCTCCCAGGCAGAAATTTAAAAGCAGACAGGGGTTTCCAGATGTGCTGTCCAAGCTCTTTTGAAGAAGCACAAAGAAACGGGCAACGTTGAGGACCGTAGACACAGTGGTCGGCCAAGGAAACTTACTGCAGCAGATGAAAGACACATCATGCTTACTTCCCTTCGCAATCGGAAGATGTCCAGCAGTGCCATCAGCTCAGAATTGTCAGAAAACAGTGGGACCCTGGTACACCCATCTACTGTCCGGAGAAGTCTGGTCAGAAGTGGCCTTCATGGAAGACTTGCGGCCAAAAAGCCATTCCTCCAACGTGGAAACAAGGCCAAGCGACTCAACTATGCACGAAAACACAGGAACTGGGGTGCAGAAAAATGGCAGCAGGTGCTCTGGACTGATGAGTCAAAATTTGAAATATTTGGCTGTAGCAGAAGGCAGTTTGTTCGCCGAAGGGCTGGAGAGCGGTACACGAATGAGTGTCTGCAGGCAACAGTGAAGCATGGTGGAGGTTCCTTGCAAGTTTGGGGCTGCATTTCTGCAAATGGAGTTGGGGATTTGGTCAGAATTAATGGTCTCCTCAATGCTGAGAAGTACAGGCAGATACTTATCCATCATGCAATACCATCAGGACGGCTAAGCCGTTTACCTGGCACCACGGAACATAAACCAAAACCACACAGGTTTAACACAGCACGTACTTCTTTTATGACTGCTCGGAAGCAGAGCACCTCTCTTCTGCTTCCTTCTACTCAGCAGCCTCGTACAGACAAGCTGCACGTCTTAAATACCCTGCACCTGACACTAATTTACAATACAATAAGGTGTGGGTGATAATTAAAAAATAAACAATTAGCAAAACTAATAAAACATGTTTCCCTGCTGTGTTACACATCCTCCCCCTCAAGTGTGCAACACTGATCGGCCATTCCAAGACCACCCCCTCCCTTAAAACACAACCACCAACCCTCGAGTCCACAAATGTCAATTTTCGCCCTCTTACACGGGCGGGCTTGAGGGTGGGTCAGTTCCTCCGGCGCTTCCAGGAAGGGACCGTGAACCGGCGACACGGGACCCCACCGGGATGACAGGGGCGACCGAAGCGACGGCCGGAGAACAGGAGGCTGCAACAGCGGGCAGAGGTCTTCACCTGGGGACCGGCGCAGCGATGTCCGATCACCCAGGGGAAGCTTAGCAGCGAACAGGGGGAGCACCAGCGATGTCTGGCAGCAGCCCAGTGACGTCTGGGTGCTTGGGGAGAGCGGAGTAGGGAACCAGGGGCAGAGCTGTGGCCGATGGTGCAGACTCCTGGGCTCCAGGCCAAGCGCAGGGAGGTCTAGGAAGACCGGCAGGGTGTCCAGGAGCAAGGGGCAAGGGACCGCACTGACCAGCGCCGGATCCTCTTCCGGGGTTGTGGGCTGGAGCTCTGGTGGAGGTGCGGTGCTCACCTCCTCTGGCTCCGGGACGGTCTCTTCCTACTGTTCTCCCTGCAGCAGCTCCTCTGGTGCAGGCGATTCCGGGGCTTCTCTCGCCGGCACCGCCTCTTCTGCCTGCTCCCACTTTTGGAGCAGCAGCTCCAATTCTGTCGGCTCCCGTTCTTTTATTTCTAACTGGGGCCACCCCAGCTCCTCTCTTTGCCTCTCAATCTCCTCCTGTAGTTGGCGGTTGTTTGCTTCTTGCTCCACCGTGTTTTTGTTGATTCTGGCGATCAACTCTTCTAGGCTTTCCATTTCCTTTTTTTTTTCGGGTCGTAGGGGCGCCCACACACGCTGCCACCATATGTAACCCGGCGGCACTCACGGTCGTTCGTTTGCCCCTTTAAAAGCAGACCCAGGACACAGGAAATGGAGTTTCAAGCGCGGTTGCGCTATTTTTAATAAACACAAAAATAAACACAAACACAAAACAAAACCTAACTCCGTTTTGGAGTACTTACTAAATGGGTTATTCGCTGACTAACTTGCAGGACGGCTAAGCCGTTTACCTGGCACCACGGAACATAAACCAAAACCACACAGGTTTAACACAGCACGTACTTCTTTTCTGACTGCTCGGAAGCAGAGTACCTCTCTTCTGCTTCCTTCTACTAAGCAGCCTCATACAGACAAGCTGCACGTCTTAAATACCCTGCACCTGACATTAATTTACAATACAATCAGGTGTGGGTGATAATTAAAAAATAAACAATTAGCAAAAATAATAAAACAATTAACCAAAATGTGCATACGCACATGTTTTCTGCAGGGAGGATATTAACCCCCTCCCTGCTGTGTTACAATATATATATATATATATATATATATATATATATATATATATATATATATATATATATAAATAATATTTACAGTCAACCCTCTTTATACCAGGTAAGGGCCATGGGAAAAACGGGCAATAAGCGAGGGTGGTGTTATAGTGAGAGTCAACAAAAAAAAAAAAAAACGCACACACAACCTTCTATGTTTGTAGTAAATTCAAACGTTTTAATTTTTTAGTTATACAATTACAGTATCTCCAGGCCATTTTAATAAAACATTAATCTTTTTTTAAAACTACAGTAGGGAGGCTGTGTGGTCCAGTGGTTAATGAAAAGGGTTTGTAACCAGGAGGTCCCCGGTTCAAATCCCACCTCAGCCACTGACTCATTGTGTGACCCTGAGCAAGTCACTTCACCTCCTTGTGCTCCGTCTTTCGGGTGAGACGTAATTGTAAGTGACTCTGCAGCTGAAGCATAGTTCACACACTCTAGTCTCTGTAAGTCGCCTTGGATAAAGGCGTATGCTAAATAAACAAATACTTGTTTTATCATCTTTTCCCATCTGTATAAAACATACATGGTTACTTTTTACTATAGTTTATACTTAAAAAATAAAAAATAAAATAAAAAAAATAAAACACTCATTTAGTTTCAAATCACCCAAACAACAATTCCATAAAAACAAAAAAGTGTACTTTTTTTTTTTTTTTTTTTTTTTTTACTGTACTGTCATTTGAACTTCACTGTTTGTGGCACGACTGTAAGCCTGCTGAATACTATCCCCCATTGAACAATGCCATCTATTTATTTCACAAAGCAATTTAAGCTCAACAGCAATCTTTTTTAAGCAGTTAAAAAAAAAAGTTGAATATGTACAGGCAAACCCTTTTTTCAAACAAAAAGTAAAATTTAAAAAAAAAACTATTCTGCTGTTTACAAAACTGCAGCTTTAGTTCAAGTCAGCCTTCATTTGTGCAAAACTTGCACGTAAACAAACAATCCTCTTACCATAATTTTTTTAAACATTTACTGTGGTTTATAAAAGTCACTTATTTTAAACTGCATCAAGCCTTTTTCAGGTTAAGCAAATCAACCCGTTCCATCAAGATAAGCCATTTGTTTTTATCCATTAGAATGTCTCCAATTGTCCTTCGATTAACAGTATATGACTCACTTGCTGACTTGCTTTATTATTTTCAGATGCATACATGTAGATTTTTTACTTTTGCTCTGGTGTTAAATATAGGGTCGCCATTTTGTACTTTCTGTTTTGCTTTGGGAGTGGGAGTGTTGATGACATTGGTATGAATGTTTAGTTAACAACAAATTAGGAAAGCGAGTCAAAGGTTAACTGCATAGCTTTGTTGTTCTAATTGACCATTATTATTATTATTATTATTATTATTATTATTATTATTATTATTATTTATTTCTTAGTAGACGCCCTTATCCAGGGCGACTTACAGTCGTAAACAAATACATTTCAAGGATCACAGTACAAGTAATAATACAATTAAGAGCAAGATAAATACAATGACTTTGGTTCTAGCAAGTACAAGTATGATTATTTCGCTGGCGCTACAATGAGAGAAACTACAGTTTATGTTTGCTTGGCTTGGGAAGTTGGTGGGTGGCGGACAGCGGGGTGTTAGATATAACGGGTACAATAACACTGTTTTTATATTGGTGACATTTGTTCAGAGAGAATAGCTGGCGGTATGCGAGGTTGGTGTTATAAAGGGGGACGGTATATAATGCGGGACAACTGTATGTGTGTGTATATATATATATATATATATATACACACACATATATATATATATGAGTGAAAGATTTTCCTTGTTTTGAGGTAGCCCCTTTTAATGCAGACCCAGACACAAAAGTTTTTAGGCACTTGGGTGCCGTTTTTATTATTTGCAGAAAATAAAAGACAACTGAAAATGAAACAAAACAAACCTAACTTTGTTTTGGAGCACTAACTAAACTTTTCTTCACTTCTCTAACCACAAAAACACACACTCACAAAAAAAAAGGTTTGCACACTACCTTATAGACAACCAGACAGGTTTCTTCACAAATGACAACCTCTCTTCACACAGACTGGAAACTGCCATGAACAAACATTTTGCCTGGTTATTACAGGTAGGTGACACTAATTGAACTAAAAATAATTAAACAGATAATCAGTTAGAATAAATCATTACACCTGTGGCTGTGCAAACACAGCCAAGCCCATATTTCTCTGGCAGGGACAGAACTTAACCCTATCCCTGCCAAACCCCAACACATTCCTTCCAGGCAGGGATCCGCCCTGCCACTACACTATATATAACAGGGCTTCTCAAACTCGGTCCTGGGGACCCCCTGTGTCTGCTGGTTTTCATTCCAACCAAGCTCTCAATTACTTAACTATACCCTTAATTTAACTAATAATTTGCTTTAGACATTTTTACTTGTTTTCAGCTCTTAAAAAGTTGCAGTTCAAGTTATTTATAAAATGTTATAGCTAACTTGAAATATGCAACTGTTTAAGAGCTGAAAACAAGTAAAAAGGTCTAATTAAGCAAATACACACCTTTTTATTGTTATTATGAAAAGCGGAAGTATATTATTTTAGTAGAACTTAACAAAATAACAACGTGTTTACAATTATAGCATTATAATATAGATCACAACATAACATAATATTCTTCATATTCGTTTTACTGACGTCACAGAGTGTGCACTTGGGTGAGCGAGGGAGTAGGTTGTAGGGTGGAGCTAAAAGCGTTAAATGGGACGCACTTCAGCATCATCATTCAGCGCCTTTACCTTTGACTGAGCAAGAAGCTACGCAATCTTTTGTTGTCAGATTGTAGTTTGGAAGAATGGTTATAGCATTTGCACTATTCCTGTTCCAAAGAACTGTGGCAAGGATTTCGGCAAAAAGGAGACGTATTCGCCGCGCTATTGCCCTATTCAGCGAACAAGAAGTATTTAGAACATTTTACATGTAGTTATTTTTTTTTTTTTTTTTTTTGAGATAATTGGAAAAACTTTGATATTGGTTAATAAAATGCAAGCTTTGCCACATGTTACAAACACGTACTTAATAATGTAGCCTAATATTTATGTTCTTTTTGTTTGTTTTAAATAATATTTTAAATAATAGGATATCTATTTTACTTTAAATCCAAAGGGTAATATATTTTGCTTTATATTCAGTATCACTAAGAATTGGCTAAAGGTTCTACACTAATTTATTAATCACAGCAAAAACATATAATGGAAATGATAAAAGTGTGCAGGCTACATAAACGTTTCAGATGTCACTCCCAGCCCAGCTTCGTGTCGTTTCATTTCCCCATGAAGAGGACATTGTTTGCCGCACGCAGCTGGATCAGTTTTAGGGTCTCTTCCTCTGTCCATGTGTTTCGTAAAAAAAAAATAATAATAATTTTGAAATATACTGCTCGCTTATGTCATCTCCTAGTTTTGTACCTACCTATCTAGGTCATTAATGAATTGATAGATAATTAATTCCAGCAACTGATATGTATTGAAAAGATTTTTCGTTGTACTTTCTAATCATATATTTAAATCGTGATCATAGATTTAAAAAGATTAAATTAAATTTTATTATCTATGCGACTCAATACAACATACATTTCACAAATAATTTGCTTGTTAAATAACTTAACAATATCTACAATTTCCTAGCTCACTACATTTACATTATATTTATGTGCAGCCGCGTCTGCCGTATTTGCAAATTGTTCCCACTTGTCTTCGCCTTTAACGCAAAGAGTTCTGGGACTTCAACACAAAAACACTTCCGCAGAAGTCAAACGTGGTGCTTTATTCTAAGTATACTGAATAGCTAATAAAAAAAAAAACCTGTATATATGTGACAGAAATACAGTGATTGGTGGTAAATCTCCCTCCCGACCTGTGAGGGCGCTAAGTAGCGAGAACAGAGTACCTTGGACTGGCTGGCCCGACAGTTCTTTCACAGGGTTCAAGGGAAGTCGGACAGCTAGAAAGGGAGCGGAACTCCGGTGCATTAACTCATCGACCCGGAAGGGAAACGATGTGGCAGTCGCGGATTGGAGGAGCAGCTGCACTCGTTTACCAAGGGGTCATGTGTGACGGCATAAAAGGGGACGGAGAGACGCAATCTGTTCCTTCGCTTTGGTTTAATGATAGAACCCAGAAGGACCTGTGAGACATACCTGTGATAACTTGTTTGTTTTGTCACTAATTATTGTTATTTGGTATTAGTAGATGGCTAACACTTTCCGGAGCTGTCGCCAGGGCCAGCACAAAACCCGGAACAGCACTGCACTATTGTCACGTATAAACCTGTATCACCCACCATTAGCACTACTGCACGCATCCAGGACTGGTGACCATGTTAGTAGATGTGGGAAGGATACGCGTGTTTATTTTTTGGGACTGCAACCCCGTTATTATTTACCCTGTGCGCTACACATTGTTGTGTATTGCTGGGGATTATTATTTGGTCACCAGACCTGGAATTATAAAATAAAAGGAAGCACTTTCCAACTGGATTACAAGTCTCTGTCTGTTAATTACGCACCGCATCACTCCTGCACCTGTACACTGCAAACCACTTTGCCACAAATTCATCAAACGTGAACTTTAGTTGCCTACCATGAAAAGCACATTACTTACACAGTGTGAAAAACCAGTATAGTAACAGTAATATCTTTGTGACTTATGCTGACTTGCAACCTGTATACTGTAGCTACTGTAGCTACAATCAACATGCCACAGGAAGGCCTGATATCCCTTCAAGTACATGGATCCACAGTACTATTATTACAGCTGCTAGATATATTGCCAGCTTTGATTTTCTTGCTGCAAAATTCAATGGACTAATAACAAATCTAAATTTTAGCTTGCTTTCTCACAGTCAAAATATTTTTTTTCCAATTCATTCTCTCACTGATTTCATTTCTGATAGAATACTGCACTAAAGCTATGGTCTGTATAGCCTGTCGCTAGATAGAACCATAGCCAGTGTGTGAAAAACAAGGCATTGGGCTCTGTTTAGCCTATCATTTAATTCCTGCATAGCCTTATCAGGGTGTATCTTTCTTAATCAACATTGTGCGTGTTTCTGATATTTCTGTATACAATGTTGAGAATAATTGCAACCCACTAGACAGCTACTGTACAGAACTCTGTTAGTGTGATAGGTGGCTTAACAGTTGAATTGATTTATCTCGATTATTCCATCAGGTTCAACCTTGTATTCTAGGTAAATCACTTATTCTCCAGACCTCTTTCTTTTTGTTAGAGATAATTTGGCCCTTGTCTTTCAGTTGTACATATAGTATCTTACTGTAATCGATTAATCGTGCCTGTGGGGGGGGGGGGGGGGCGACCTGACTGGAAAAGACATTTTTCTGACTTCCTGGCGATTGTAAAAGTTCCACGGTAAATGGCAGACTCGGTGGGTCTCCAGGATGATTGACTATGTATGTGATCTACATTATAGTTAAAATACATTTATAGCTGGGGGGATTCTCTTTTTGTCTAATTACATTGGTGGTTAAATGCAGAACAAGGAAGCACTAGCTATGGCGTAGCTCATGTAATATTAATATATCATTGAATTATATTCAATTAACTATAATTCTCCAAATAAACTATTTAAAACAAACAAGCAAACATGCAATTTGTTTTATTAATACAGTAGATTATATTACATTATTATTTTGTTTATTACAGTAGATTACCAGCAGTGAAACAGTAAAAAGAGAGAGAGAGAGAGAGAGAGAGAGAGAGAGAGAGAGGAAAGGAGGGATTGAAAAAGACAGAGTAGACCTCAAACAGCCATCCACCCAGACTGCCCTGCTGTGTGACGCCCTGTGATCAGAGAAAGGGAGGGAGAATAATACGTCTTCAGCTAACAACCCACCTAGGGAGCCTTTTCCACACTAACACCATCAACCTGTGAGCTGCTCTGTGACACCCTTATATACACAGGTAGGCTCCTCTGACACACACCAACACACATAAGAGTGCCGTACAGTTGGGTTCAGCCACAACGCAACTCACTAATTCTCCACTCGCGCTCCCGCCTCCCCTGCCACAGATCTCACCAACCGCCACTGAAACCATGGATACGGTACACTTAACTCACACACTCACAAACACAAAATTCTACCAAATTTCTCATCCTTAACTTATATTAATATAAAGAAAAAAATGCGAAAAATTCTGATCTTATTTACAAAAATATAGCCAAACAAAATACTGTACAGCTGTACCATGCAGACAGCTACAGCTCTTGTTGCACTCGCACATCTTTTTTTTAAGCACCTGTGACAGGATTGACCGAGGTTTGAGACTCAGAGACAGTATAAAGTTCAAAAATAAAGTTTTTAATAAACAAAAATACAAAATAAACAGGCACAAGGGCCAAACAAAAAGGGTTTAATACAGAAACAATCAACACAAAACAAAACTTACAAAAATACGGCTTCCAGGCTGGGCATTGCCTTCACTGGTTTACTAAAAACTTACAAAAACAGCACACACAAAAACACTCTTGCTTCTCCTTCTAGAACTCTCCCTCTTAATGAGAGGCTGAGGCCTCCTTTTATGCCAGGTGGCTGGGTCCTTAATTGTATAATTAATGGGTTGATTGCTCCCACCTGACGAAATCAATCTGGGCAGGGAGGAGAATTTAACTCCTTCCCTGCCAGTATTTCTAAGGGCAGAGCCCTGCTCTGCCACACACCTCCCTCCACGTACAAAGTACGGAGGCCGCAATCGGCCAAACTCCCCCCCCCCCTTTGAACCCAAGCCCTCCCCCCAAGAGTCCCCTTATGTCCCTTGGGTGGGCTATTTCAACGGGTGGTGGTGGGCGGGGTTGATGCCAGATCCCCCAAGCTTTCTTCAATAGTGGGGGCCCCCGGACCTTCAAAGCCCATGAACGCTGGTAGGGAACCTGGAACGTCTCCCTCTGGTGGCGGAGGCGGGAACGGCATCCCGTCTGCTGGCGGAGGCGGGAACGGCGGCTCGTCTCCCTCTGCTGGCGGAGGCGGGAATGGCGGCCCGTCTCCCTCTGCTGGCGGAGGCGGGAACGGCGGCTCGTCTCCCTCTGCTGGCGGAGGTGGGCACGGTGGCTCGTCTCCCTCTGCTGGCAGAGGCGGGAACGGCGGCTCGTCTCCCTCTGCTGGCGGAGGCGGGAACGGCGGCTCGTCTCCCTCTACTGGCGGTGGAGGGAGAGACAGCTCTGGCTGTTCCCCCTCTGCTGGCGGTGGAGGTGGGAACAGCCTATATTCTTCCCCTGCGGGTCCCTTCAGCCCTGGGCCTGTGGGCTTCCCCTTCTCGGCCTGTGGACGCACCGACTCCTCCCGCTCGGGCCGTGGACGCACCTACTCCTCCCGCTCGGGCCGTGGACGCACCGACTCCTCCCACTCGGGCCGTGGACGCACCGACTCCTCCCGCTCGGGCTCCTCCCCCTTGGGCTGTGGACGTTCGGGCTCCTCCCTCTCGGGCTGTGGACGTTCGGGCTCCTCCCTCTCAGGCTGTGGACGTTCGGGCTCCTCCCTCTCGGGCTGTGGACGTTCGGGCTCCCCCTCTCTGGACGACGGCAGTGGCTCCCCTTCTGGCTCTCGGGACGGCGGCTCCTCCCCTTCTGGCTCTCGGGACAGCGGCTCCTCCCCTTCTGGCTCTCGGGACGGCGGCTCCTCCCCTTCTGGCTCTCGGGACGGCGGCTCCTCCCCTTCTGGCTCTCGGGACGACCAAATGTGACAGGATTGACCGAGGTTTGAGACTCAGAGACAGTTTGAAGTTCAAAATAAAGCTTTTTAATAAATAAAAAATATCAAATAAACCGGCACAAGGGCCAAACAAAAAGGGATTAATACAGAAACAATCAACACAAAACAAAACTTACAAAAATATGGCTTCCAGGCTGGGCATTGCCTTCACTGGTTTACCAAAAACTTACAAAAACAGCACACACAAAAACTCTCTTGCTTCTCCTTCTAGAACTCTCCCTCTTAATGAGAGGCTGAGGCCTCCTTTTATGCCAGGCGGCTGGGTCCTTAATTGTATAATTAATGTGTTGATTGCTCCCACCTGACGCAATCAATCTGGGCAGGGAGGAGAATTTAACTCCTTCCCTGCCAGTATTTCTAAGGGCAGAGCCCTGCTCTGCCACAGCACCCAAACAAAAAACACTTCTAGAAAAAACAACTATCTTTAAACGGGACATCTTAGTCAACTCATATTTTTAAAACCTTCTTTTTTCCCCTTGAACAGAACTAATTGAACTTTAGTAAGTCAATATAATCCATTAAGTTTATGGATTTAAAGAAATTCCTAAATATATTTACAAAATATAGCGATACAAGATACAGCTGTACCGTTGGTCTGTTAATTTTTGAACTCCATTTGTTTGAGCATCTTTTGGCAAACTGAGTTAATTAATAACAATAATTAATAACAACTGTCTTTCGTTGCATGTGACGTCAATAGCAAGGCTCAGCTCTGCTGTGGAAAAACAACCCAGGCTCTCCTAAACCGCACCGTGAGGGCTCGGTACAGTGGAAAAGGGGCTTTTTTTTTTAATCAAATCTTTTATATGGGGAACTGTAACAGGGCGAGCAGCCCTGTACATTGTTTTGTTTATTTATTTTTAGATTGGGGGTCTCCCCCTCCGCCCCTGTGCAGTGTATTGTGTATTTATTTTGTATTTTTATTGTATTATATTTATGACGGCGAAGCGCCGCCGTGTTATTGTTTTGTTTATTTTTAAAACGTGTCCTGGCAGAGGTGAGATCGGTGCTCGTCCTCTACCAGGAGAAGTGGAAAAACTTGTGCAGAAGGTGGCCATCTCCCGAATTAATTAAGTGATTAATTTTGTTGCTAATCAGGAGATGGTCACCTGTTATAAAAAGCCTGCAGCTCTCCAGCTCAAGGTGGGGTGTCAGAAGGAGAGAGTGAGCAAGAGGAGTGACGGAGAAACAAGTGTAAAATTAACATAGGAACAGTGAAGGCAGTCTGCCTAGCCTGACCTGTGTTTTATTTATTTTGTGTGCGTGATTTGTTTTTGTTTACTGTTTTATTTTCGCTCGGTGAGCAAGTGTTTTTGTATAAATATTTTATTTATTTTTTTGTTTAATAAAACGGCAGCCAGCCGATTCTTTCTTTAAAAACTGCAGTACTTACCCGGTGTCAGTTTGTTTTCGTGCCTGCTTCTGCCGTGTCTTCACCACTCGTCACCCTGTCACAGGAACAAACAACAATAGAACAATACAACAAGAAATTCCCCACATTTTTCCATTTTTATCCCTCTCCCTCCCCCCACAACAATCGTTTGAATCTTGAAAAAAGATCCTGAAATTCTAAACGCACCTTACGCAACTTTTCTTTCTCTTCTTTACTATGAAGAAAACTAAACCTGTTAAACCTGTAGAACAAATTCTTTTTTTTTTTAAATCACAAATGAACTCTTCTGTGTGTTCATTCTTCTGTAAGTCTATTTCTGTCAAATTGCCTGTTTCTCTGATATGCAGAGTATTTTAGTTTTTTCCTTCCCAACTGTAACCTTTCCAGGTCTCCTACTAATGACAAAGTAAAAATTGCCTCAACATTCTACTGTCCTGCTGTCATAATAAGTAGATTTGCTTATCGGTGACCATAATAACCCTATGAAAGTAATCTGTTATTGGGTTGAAATCTGTAAAAGAGCATTCCCAAAATATGAATTGTTAATGTAGACAGGCGGATAACGTGTGTTTCTTTACCACTGGTATTCTGGCTGTTTTGCTTTGTTTTGTGTACAGTACCCTATCTTTAAATTCTCTGGGTGAAGAATGTGCTAGTTTGTGTTGAGTTGTCTACATTTTGTTAACTTGAAGGACAGGATGTGTGAATGTTTGTGTTTCCTTTTTTATTTCCTGTGTTGACCAGTTCTGATTATGAGAACACTTTTGGGACTCTTGAATATTAGGCATTTTAGCCCTTTCCTTCATCTGTTTTTGGACGGTTTGGCTAGGGGCAGCTCCCTACCTTCCATATCCAGATTTTCAGAAGTTGTGTTTGTATAGCCTGTGGATCAACCCCCTACCCTTTCTAAAGACTGCTTCATTGGCATGCTCCCTTAATATTTACAATCCCCTTTACATCCTTAATCCCTGGCCAGTTGTTTCCTGAAGTCTTTTGGAAGGTGTAACAGGGGAAAATGTAACATGCGTGGGTCATCACTGAAATTCAGATCCCTGAAATCTACACTATCTCAATCTGGTTCATCAATTGTGGAAGAAATACCTTATACTTTCATCAATACCACACCACATTTTAAAAACAGCATCCCTATAACTTTTTATTTAAGGTACCACAAACCTGAGATATATATATGTGGACTCGGCAGACAGCCCAGTATGACAACTACGTTTTGGAGCTAAAGATCATTTTAAAGAACTCTCTTATTTTTGTCTATCCCCACATTACCAGAATCAAACTTCTCCCCTTCTTTTTTATAGAACCCTTGGATTCTTTGCTTTCACTCTCTGAAGAGAGTGTGAACTGCTGCTACATAAACTACTTCTGTTACTTTTTCTTCCTCTGGTCTCCTTCTGTATATTTACTGTACCATACATACAAGAAACCACTGCTTCATTTTACAATGGTCTTGACTTAAGAACATAAGAAAGTTTACAAACAAGAGGAGGCCATTCAGACCATCTTGCTCGTTTGGTTGTTAGTAGCTTATTGATCCTAGAATCTCATCAAGCAGCTTCTTGAAGGATACCAGGGTGTCGGCTTCAACAACATTACTGGGGAGTTGGTTCCAGACCCTCACAATTCTCTGTGTAAAAAAGTGCCTCCTTTATCTAATCTCAATTTGTGACCCCTGGTCCTTGTTTCTTTTTTCAGACATCCTTGCATTCTGTGTACTAAAATACCTTGCAAGCACAAAAAATACAGACTTCTTAGAACTAATACCCAAGATGAGTAGTGTGTCAACACAAGAATATTTATGATGAGAATTCATACTGAAAATAATTATTTAAAGGTGACAAGTGGCACTGTAGGAAAACATTACACTTCCCAGTCTCTTTTATAATATTCACCAGTCTGGAACAATCTGTGATGAAAATGTGTTTTAATAAGAACCTAAACTGACTTCATGACTTGTATTTATTTTTATTTATTTATTTGACAGATGCCTTTATTGGAGGTAGGAGGGGGCAGTGTGGTGAAGAGAGCGGTAGACAAGAACAAGGGTCTTGAATTGAATGCAAGCAGAGACAGGTAGCCAGTGGAGGGTGTGAAGCAGAGGGGTAGCATGAGAGTAGCAAGGTTGGGAGAATACAAGATGGGCATCAGAACTTTGAATGAGCTGAAGGGGGGCAGCAAGGAGAGAGTTACAGTAGTCCAGTCTGGAGAGTACAAGAGCTTGGACCAGGAGGGGTGGAATAGGTAGTGAGAAAAGACAGATTGGGGGGGGTGGGGGTGGCTTTGTCACAGTCCACCCTGCTGATCCAGGCATCACCAGATCACCAGAGGGCGGTGGCTGCTGTTTCTCACCTTAAAAGACGGGACCAGAGTCCAAATAGTCTATAATCACCACTTTCACCATACCCATACAAGCAGCCATGATGCCGACATTGAATATTTATTGTAATTTCAATGACTATCTACTTGGCAGCCTAGGTAAAGTTGGGTCACTGTTATAGAAACATCCACAAACATACAATTTTTTAAATATTTCACATACCTAGCACAAAGACCCCCGATAATATCCCTGGCTTAAATATTGTTTATTCATCGCTATTCTGCTTCTCTGTTCCCTCTACCAATTAGCATTTAAGAATGAAAGAAAGTCCCTCAGTAAGCCTCCTTTAGATATTACAGGAAATGTCATTTGACATTGTTTGACTAATTTGTTTGACTAACTGTATTTTCAGGACAGGAGTTTAAAGGTGACATTCTGACAGGAAGTGAGTGGCATCCTCTGTGGGGTCAGAATGGTCTTATTGTACAATAATACTTCACTAAATACTACTTAACAATGTACATAATGTAGAAAAATAGCTCTTCCTCTTTTTATTATGTTAGTGTGTTAAGAAATACAAACAACAGTATAAGTTTCCATTAAGCAGTCCAGTGAACATTACGTAATTAAAGGAAATGTGCTAACCTTTAGTGTAGCTGAAAATATCCATTCAGGATTAAATATCCTAAATGGTTCTACCTTCTTCTCAGAACTTGACAAACAACTTTGTAAGAAAAGGTCTCCTGTGACCTTTAATATTTTTTTGTACTTACATTGGCAGATCCTAAGATGTTGTATTACATTGTAATTATTACTACTGTACATATTATGCATCATTACTGTCGTCACTTTTTATTTAAGCCTAAGATTCTTATACTTCTGAGTCATTTTTCCCACACAGTATTTTGTTACAAATGCGTATTCATCATTGAATGTGTAGGAAAAAAACAATTATAGGTTAGACATAAATAAATGAAATACATCTTTTAATAAGATTTTAATTGGACCTATTCTATTGTAGACTTTTACATTCTTTTACGATCTGTTGACTGACTGATTTGAAAGTTGTATTCACAGGATCCCTTTGGCTGTGTGAAAGGGTTATGATGGTATTATACCGCCATAGATTGTGCAGTTTCGTGCTGTGTGAAGGGGTATTTTAAAGAATTTTTTAAACGTCTGAGACGGCTCAATAGCGACATTTGTGTGTGAATGGAGCTCAGGTTAGGATTGAGGTGCATTGGAGAGTAGTTTCATTGTCCTTCACCTCATGTGCACAAAATTCACACATTTAAAAAACTTTTACGGAAACATTTCAAACAGACACATCCACATGCAGTACTATCTTACTTTACCACATACAGTACTTACTAGTTACTAAATACTTTTTTTCAAAAATGTGGACGGACTGGAAAACTTAGTTCTGTGTGAGCTGGATTCTTATTTTTGTCTCATGTTCTCTCAAATCAACAGATAAAGAGGTTTCTAGAGCAGAGTTTAATGCAAGAGTCCAAAACCTGTTAAAAGGAACAATCTGTTATCAGCCCACTCACTCTACAAACACTTGTCATAAGGAAATAGGCACCCTACCTTATTTATTTATGACAAGCTAATGACTCAGTACATTTACATGGCACAAGTATTCAGAATATTAAGTATTTGGAATACTAGAATATTCTGAATGTTCTGCATACATGCAGGCGGAATTCTCTTATTCCTTTCATATTCTGCGTTTACATGGTAATGGAATATTCCTTTTATGCCATTAACACATGCGTACCTTGCTGTCCACTGCAAACCAAAAGAGTGCTGATTGTAGTAGAATAGTTTGTTGTTTATTGTAAAGAGCTGGTGCTGTGGACGTATATTTCTGTTTTTTAAGATGTGGAATCTGATATTTTGAGATTGTGTAGATGCTTGTGGGTCTTAATTCAGTGCAATGTGTTCACGCAGACATGCACGCTTATGTCTTTATTAATATAACAAGGAGACAGATTGAAGATGAGTTGAATATAATGTCATCACATGCATAATTGCTTTTTCAAAGAGCATTTGATTGAATTTATGTTATTGAGAGCTGTAATTTTATATAAATAAATAAATATATACTTGTGACAGAGAAAGAATTAATCTTGGTTATAAATCTCCCTCCTGACCTGTGAAGGCGCTGTGTAAAGGGAACAGAGTGCCCCGGACTGGATGTCTTGACAATTCATTCCCAGGGTTAGGTGAAAGTCGAACAGTCTAGAAAGGGGGCGGACTGGAGGAGAAATGGTTGCACTCACTAACCAAGGGGGCGTGACTGACGGTGCATAAAGGGATGTAGCGAGGTGATCTGTCGCTACAGGCCAGCACTAAACCCGGACAACACTGCACCATTGTACACAAATAAATTTCACCACGAGCACTATAGCACTCACTCTGGACTTGTGAACATGTGTGTCTTTGTGTGTGTTCTACTGTGTTTATTATTTACAAACTGTGTCCTATTATTTCAGGACTGCAACCCGTTGTTTTGGAGCAGTGCAATATACATTGCTGTGTATTGCCTGGGATTATTCTTTGTGATCGCCAGACCAGGATTTACAAAATAAAACCTGTTTGGATCATGAACTTTGTTGTCTGTCATCTGTTTCCTAATCACATCACCATTACACCTGCGCACTACAAACCACTGTGCCACATGCTGTTTTTAAATTGAGTTGTATATTTGCAGATCTAGCATGTATTGATATTTGTTTTATGTATATTCTTTTTTACTCTTTTGTAACTGTAAGAGCATTATATATTGTATCTATACAGCGCCCCGATACCTACTGGTGAGTGGCACTTTAGAAATTTTGAAAAATAAATAAATAAATAGATAATATGTATTTGATGGCTAATATATTATAATGTGATGACATGCTGATAGAATTATTTTCCTTCAGTCTTGTCAGTCAGCTGGTCAGGGTAACTTTCTTCTTCAAACCCGATGTCCACACCACGCCAGTGCAAAAGTGCATCCTGTGAGTGCACGCCTTACATAATAAATACATTGTTCCTTTTTGTTTTGTAGTTTTTGCTACTTACTAGTTATATACAGTGCTACACTTGATAAAACATTGAATACAGCATCTAGATTTTTAAACACTTATCATCAATTTTGTAATACAAGTCAAAAGTTGTGTGACTAAGCACACCTACAGCAAAAGTACAGCTGTGGGAAAAGCTTGCAAAGAGGAACAGGTACAATATGTGCTTGTTTCTTCTTCTAGTTTTAAAATGTTAAACTCAAGGTTTTTCCCATTGTCTCCCCTTACATCGCGTGATATTCACATGTTAAAGGCACACTGCTGCGCTGAAGCACTATCTCGAGGTATGCACTTTCGCATGCTACAGCGGGTCGTTGAAGACAAAGGGCGATTACCCAGTATGTCATTCATAATGTTGAAGTAAGGAAAAATTGATAGATTTGCCCCACTTCTGTTCTGTTTTTTTAAAAAATTTTTGCTTTATAGTACTGTGCTTTTAAAACTTTACATCGATGATGAACTTGAACAGTTCTTTCAAATCCCCCTTCATGATTTTTGCACCATCCTTTTAAACACTTCTGCACATCACGGTTTGTTGCCATCAAGCTGTTTTACGAATTTAAAAACCATAATAAAAGTGATGTGTCCTCATCAGACCAAAAGTAGCTGTGTTTTCTCGCACGTGCCGTCATGTTTACTGCTGTGAGTATTTGTTATTGCACGTTGTGGGTTACGCTTCATAGTTGGAATATGTGGTTTACATGGCTTTATATTCCACTAGTATTCCACATACTAGTGGAATATGCCACCTCCAATATTCCGAATATGCAGACATGGGATATTCCTCTTCATATTCTGAATATGCTGTTTACATGGCCGAATATATATTCGGATTATTCAGTATTCTGAATGCTAGTGGAATATTACTGGCCATGTAAACGCACTGATTGTAAGCTGTAAATATTTCTCACCCAATACTGACAGTTGAAAACAGACACATTTATTTAGATAGCTCAGACTAGTGTTATGACCACACTGTTGTCTTGAATGAAACAATGCCAGTAGGTAGCACAGAAACAAGAGGAATGGGACTTAGTGGAACCCTCTTTAAGTTTGCCCAGTACTGTACACCAACTATATAGACACACATTTGCTATTTTTTATGCTGCTGAACAAAAATCTGTTGGTAAAGATTAGCACATAATCATAAAATCTAAGTTAAACTGAAGAAACTTATTTTCCAATGTCTTCAGCAGACCAAGAGGTTTAGAATGGGACTCCTTCTAAATGGCATACTTGTGTGCTTGTGTCCCCATTCCTAGGTGAACCCCCCCTATTATGTGAAGCTAGTTGAGCTGGTGCCTCATCCAGAAACTGATGCTGCAGTGATGGAGAGGACCTACTCATTGATGAAGGAGATCGGACAGTCCCCAGTGAGATTAAGACGGGAGATTGATGGCTTTGCCCTGAATCGCATACAGTATGCAATCATTGCAGAGGCCTGGAGGCTTGTCAAGGTAGGTGATGTCCTGAGTTAACAGAAAGGTTGATCAGTATACTGGAAGCTGGTGAACGATTCATAAAGAATTAGAAAATGGGTTCAGAAATGTATGCGTCCTGATTGATTCTCTTTGATTTTCAAACTTTTTGGACCTTGCCACCCCTTCGTCTTGTCTGTGATACTTTTTATACCAATAAAAAAAAAATCCAACATGCCTCTGGAGTCACCGCTGTTGTGTTTTTTTTTCTTTTGCACGAACCAGCCACCTATTAATCATAATAAGAGCAAACTTAACACTGCAAATTACAGTTTACCAATTGTGACGTACACTTACTAACGTGCACACCATGTAGTAAGCTGATAAACAACAAACCGGATGGCAGCGGACTTCATCCAAAAATATGCAAGCACACATCGCCATCTACAAACTCTGACATGCCTGCAGGTGTCAGCATAAAGATGTGTTTTAAGTTAATATATACCGTATAACGGGAAATTTTGGCTGGTATTAAGCTCGGCGGATTTGATACCTCGGGGGATTTTAACGTTTTTTGAATTGGCGTTTTTCACTTAGCACGTTTACAAAGAGAAATGCCACACCGTTTTGTATTTATACTTTTAATTACAAAAACATTCAAATAAATGTTTACTAAATGAAATACGTCTGCTCAAACTGTATTTCATTTACAGTAACTCGTTATAGCACTTAAAATGTCACTGCAGCAACTTGGAGAACAACAAAGAAGGCCTTTTAATCAGTTACAGTATTTATCGTTCTTATATGGCCCTTAATTTTAAGGTACCAGTAAACTTTTATGATAAGCACTTGCTATCTCTGTTTTAAAAGTTAGATATGGTTCACAACATAACACAGTGGAATGATCACAGTATATGGACTTTGCAATACTTGCACGGTGGGTGGCTTCAGTAGTCATAGCTATAACGTATCAACAATAACAATCAACCATTTTGTTACAGTCTGGCACAAACAATTTTGGCTGTTAATTAAACCCTTGTAAAAATAAATAAATAAATAAATAAATAAAACACAAAATGCTTAACATATTAGGGAAAAGTCCTACTACAGTAGCAGGCACAGTTTATATTGCCTCTGGGTTTCTGATCGCACCATCAATTCCAGATTTTTTAAATCCATTGATGGAAATGTCTGGTCTACTTCTAATGTTTTCAAGCAAATTGGCTTCATAACTGCCATTCTCATATCCACTTTGACATCTGACACATTCTTTCCCCCATCTGGTGCTTCTTTAACCTGTTCTGTATACCAGTCTGCCAGAGGGTGGGATCGCTACGAGCACTGTATGCAACCCTCTGCTTGGTGGAAGTATTATTGACGATCCAATCAAAGCTACCATAAAGCCAAAATACAATCTCCACCCATTATATGTTATAAAAATTAAAAAAGAGAAAAATCCTGAACCTTCTAACACCCCCCAGGATACAGGCTGTGCCCCCCAGTTTGAAAACCACTACTCTAAGCCATTGCATTATTACAATATAACCAATGGGTAAAAAGGCTTTGTTTGCTGACTTCAGCATTCATGCATTCTTGGAGGATGAAGACAGAGACATTCAACACCAGAACCACTTACAAAAAAAGAGAATGAAACGGAAACAGTGAGTACAAGAGACCTCTATCTCAGTGCTACTGACATTGACAGAATAGAAGCAAACAAAGAAGAACCATATACAAAAAAAGTTAACCGTTTTTCGTAACTGGGCAACACAAAAAAAAAGTTCACGTTGACTGGAAAACTTGATGGTTTAACAATGGATGGATTGCCAACCCAGTGGTTTGATCAAGTTCAAGTTTGAAAGCAACCTTGTGGTAAAATCATCTCCCTTTTTCTAATAATTGTTATTGACAATTAGCTTAATGTCCTTCCAAAGAAAATATTTCCTTACTTCTCATTAAAATAAAAACATTCTAACAAGTTGGGTATATTATATGTATCAAAGAAAGTGAATGAGGGCAATACTTCCTTCAAACCCTGGTAGAAGCACAGCCGCCTGGTGCGCAGGGGGAGTCGTGCAGCGCAGGTTTGTGTCCTGGCTGTGTGAAGTAGACCGGTCTTTGCTGGGAACTCAGAAGGGAGCATCACATTGGCTCATTGGCTCTTTCGCTCTTGTGGGTTAGGCTGCTACCCACCAGAAATTGTGCAGCGATGCGACAAAATGAATAGAACCTTGTGACAGAGACAAAATGATTCTTGGTGATAAATCTCCCTCCCGACCTGTGAGGGCACTGTGTAAAGGGAACAGAGTCAGAGAGCAGCTGTAATACATGTGGTCCAGCAGAAAAAAAAAGAGTTTTTGGGAAAATGAGTTTTTGTTCACAAGAGTAAAAAACAAGTATATTTGCATTATTTGTGGTGTGGGAGTTGCAGTTGGAAAAAATAGCAATGGTGAGAGGCACTACACAATAGTACATAAAGTTTCTGAAAAAACATTTCCTGCAGGAAACAATCTCTGAGTCAAAAAAGTAAGTGAACTAAAGCCGACTTTGCAGAAAGTCATTTTTTACCAAACCAGTGAAAAAAGCAAATGCTGTAACAAAAGCCTCTTTCTAAGTTGCTTACTATCTAGCAAAAAACAAGACATAATTTACAGACGGTGCATTGGTAAAAGGCGCAAAGACTGTCATGGCTGAATCGTTATTCAAAGATTTAAAAAACAAGTCAGAAATAATGTCTGCAATAACTGATGTGCAACTGGGAGCTAACACTGCAGCAAGGAGCTGGCTGTATTTGTTCGAATGATGTTTGAGAACTTTAATGTGAAAGAATAGTTTTTAACATTATTGCAATTAAAAGCTAAAACCAGAGGGGTAGATATCTATAATGAGGTTAAAAATTATTTTGCTAGAAAGAACATACCGCTAGAAAAACTTGTTTCAGTAGCAAAGGATGGAGCCGCAGCAAAGACTGGATGTCACATGGGCTTCATTGCATGTTGCAAGACAAACCCCGATTTTCCCTGTTTTTCTCAACTACCACTGTATTTTACATCAGCAGGCACTTTACGGCAAAGTAATGGGATTTGACCACGTTATGACTCCTGTTGTAAAAATAGTTAACTCAATTTGTGCCCTACAATACCGTCAGTTCCAAACACTACTTGATGAAGTTTCCACGAGTATGGCGGTCGTTTTGCTTCACTCTGAAATAAGGTGATTTAGGGAGAGTACTGCGCCGATTTCTTTCTGTTGTGTCAGAAATTACAAATTTCTTGGAGTCAAGAAACAAAAATTGTGCACAGTTAACAAAGTGTATTGGCTGCCTGACTTGGCATTTTTAACTGATGTCACAGAGAAATGAAACAGCCTGAACTGTGAATTACAGTAAAAAAAAAACAAAAAAACAATTGCAGACATGATGATTAGTGCTGTGAAGGCTTTTAAATCAAAGTTGGATTATTGGGTGCAACAGCTGCAGAAGAAAAAAATCCAGCATTTTCCGGTTGTAAAACAAACGTTGGAGGGAATTGAAGCCGTGCAGAACTTTTGGACCCCAGTAAATACTGCGATCTCTTGACCAGACCCCAGTAAATACTGCGATCTCTTGACCAGACCCCAGTAAATACTGTGATCTCTTGACCAGACCCAGTAAATACTGCAATCTCTTGACCAGACCCAGTAAATACTGCGATCTCTTGACCAGACCCAGTAAATACTGCAATCTCTTGACCAGACCACAGGTAAATACTGCAATCTCTTGACCAGACCCAGTAAATACTGCAATCTCTTGACCAGACCCAGTAAATACTGCGATCTCTTGACCAGACCCAGTAAATACTGCAATCTCTTGACCAGACCACAGGTAAATACTGCAATCTCTTGACCAGACCCAGTAAATACTGCAATCTCTTGACCTGACCCAGTAAATACTGCAGTCTCTTGACCAGACCCAGTAAATACTGCGATCTCTTGACCAGACCCAGTAAATACTGCAATCTCTTGACCAGACCCAGTAAATACTGCAATCTCTTGACCAGACTCCAGGTAAATACTGCAATCTCTTGACCAGACCCCAGGTAAATACTGCAATCTCTTGACCAGACCCCAGGTAAATACTGCAATCTCTTGACCAGACCCCAGGTAAACACTGCAATCTCTTGACCAGACCCCAGGTAAACACTGCAATCTCTTGACCAGATCCCAGGTAAATACTGCAATCTCTTGACAAGACCCCAGGTAAACACTGCAATCTCTTGACCAGACCCCAGGTAAATACTGCAATCTCTTGACCAGACCCCAGGTAAACACTGCAATCTCTTGACCAGACCCCAAGTAAATACTGCAATCTCTTGACCAGACCCAGTAAATACTGCAATCTCTTGACCAGACCCAGTAAATACTGCAATCTCTTGACCAGACCCAGTAAATACTGCGATCTCTTGACCAGACCCAGTAAATACTGCGATCTCTTGACCAGACCCAGTAAATACTGCAATCGCTTGACCTGACTTAGGCAAGAATTTAATGACAGATTTCATGATTTTCAGCAGCTGGAACCATGTAATGTTTGCTTCGAATCCCTATATGGATGTGGATGTACGTGACATTTCTGAATAAGTGGCGTCATTGTTTAATCTGGATTGTGTTGCTCTGGAAATGGAGATTCTTAATCTTCAAAATGATATTCAGTTGAAAGCAAGATACCCAGTATCTGACTTCTGGACTTTAGTGGACAAGGACAAATACAGAAATCTCTGCACAGCAGCAATGAAAGTGGCGTCGTTATTTGGTTCCTCCTTTCTATGTGAATCTGCCTTTTTAAACATGAACTTTATCAAATCAAAATTTTGAACCCGTCTGATTGACGAGCATCTGAATGACTCCATCAGGGTTGCACTTTCTAATTACAAGCCAGATTTTGCTGGGCTGGTAGACAGAATAACATTTTTCTTTATTTTTAGCGTGGCTTTTTGCAAATCAGAAGTAGCTCTTCATAATAAAAAGGTTGGAAACTCCTGCCATATATGTTGAAATACCGTCAGAGAAGACACTCATAATTTCAACATCATGTTGACGAATATGTGCCAGTCTTGATCATAGTTTTGTCAATAGCAATTTTTAATAGTTGTATAGATCTGGTAGTTTTCAAACCTTTCGCATCGCCTATTTGTCGCTTCTGGTGTGTGTGGTCATGTTGCTGTGAAAGTATCTTGTCGCCCAATGAAAAATCGCATCGTGTCTGGTGTGTGGCAACCTTTAGGGATGCAAAACCAACAGGGACTGTTTCTCCTCAGAACCCTGCTGGCCATTCTAGGGTGACCAACTGACAAGGGACCAATTTCAGGACATCATGACGACTTTGCGGGATACTAGGATATAAACTAATGCAACTCTTATAAAATCCTCATTTTGTGTTTTCGTTATACAACAGAATAAAGACACAAGAGACCGAAGTTGTTTTAGTTGTTTTACTAAATGCTACTGTAACCCATTACAGCAATGAACTGTTCTACACTTGCGCAGTATTATCAATGTTACATAACTGAAAAAACTTATCCCCTTCCTTCCTAGTGCATTTGCAATTGAACTACATAATTTAACTACATACATTACAACTGCAGTGGTTAAAGTGGGGCAGTGTGGAAGGGTGTGGGTATTCACTGACACAGGAGACAGAAGTTGTAGTCGAAACACCGCACAGGTGCTCAGTTTTATTTTGTTTAATCTTATGATTTGTACTGATTTCTTTTAGCCCGCAGAGGGCGCTGTTGTCTGTAGTCTGGCTACCAACTATGGTATCCAGAACCTACGGGAATACCACGTCAGGGTACACAGTACAGTTCAGGTGCACTCGCAGATGTTCAAAAATAATGAAAACGAAAAGGCAAAAAGAAAAAAGGGAAAATAAAACACAGTAAGGAAAACTACAAAATAAAGGTGCTGCACTTTGCAGCATGAATTTCCCCAGTCATCGCTACCCGTACGACTCAGGTCTCCGTCCTACTCTGCTGTTCCTCAGCTAGGTTTAAAAACACTGTCGGGGTCTGCCCAAGGATTCCCCACTTTCTCTCTATCTCTTTTGATTCTTTCCTTTAAGTTTTTCTCCCGTCCGTCAGCTGGTCTTTCCGAGCAGCGTGACTGCTTGCTCGTTGTACAGATCTAAAGGGGCAGATCTGAGGAAACAACAAAGTATTAATTTATAGGATTAGCAATCCCCCCCAACACTCGCCTCCCAGCCACTCAGAGAGGGGGAAAGCCCACACACCCTCTTCCCCACCTCTCTGTGCCACTGCCATGACTGGCAGGCAGATCCCACGGGACTGCTGCCCTCTTCCTGCAGCATCGTGCATACATCAAACGGCCAGTCCAGATCTCTCCCTGTTACAGGCGGTATGTGCCGGTATGCATACCGCTAAGAAAAGAAAACGATGGTATGACATACCGACAAAAGAAAAGAAAAAATCTAGGAGGGGAAAAAAAAATTATATAATGTTATACTGCTGCAAAGCACCTAGGCTTACCCACAACTCTTTAGTTTCGCACAAAAATAAATTTGGTTTTAGTGTCTCTGCAATTTTATATAGCATGAGTTTCCATGTTGTGATAAACGCCATGGTGAGAAAAACGTAATAAGTCTGGCAACACGTTTAAGCTTGGATATAAATGAAACTTATACATACAAATCAACAGGAAAAAGAACATTCCTGAAAAACTGAAAAAAACTATTCAGTACTATTTACACACTACCTATCAGTACTGCTGACTGTGAGATTTTAATAAAATTAATACAATTAAACTTAATGCGTAGCTAAAATCTGTGTGGTAAAATCATCAAACAAATCCTCCCCAGCACATTGTTTTCTGTGCCTACCGGCACCTTTTTTAATCCTGTTTAAACACTGTACACCTCCTATTAAAAAAAAAAAAAAAAAAAACATTTTAATGCATTTTGTTTTACAAAGAGGAGAATTGCTATTTGTAGAGTCTGTTCATCCGATGTATGTTGTCTCCCATTCTTTGTTGTAGCTGCAGAATGTTTTTTTTGATTTTTGGATCCATTCTTTTAAAACTATTCACTAATGCTATACCATCTGTTCAAACTCAACTCAACTCAAAAGGTCCAATTTAGGGACGGTCCCACACAATGTAGGATGGTTGGTCACCCTAGGCCAGGCGCTCGATGACATCCGCGCTCGAGTTCCTGGGTAAAAAGGAAAGCTGGCTTGGTCTCTTGAGCTCTGTGGGAAATTGCTGCATTGAGGGGAAAAGTTTATGGGCATTCCAAATTGGAAGAAAACTGGGGTAACATAATAATTGTTGGACACTAAATTAAAAAAAAAAAAATGCAAAAAAAAGTACATTCTGGAGGGGACCCTAGTGGCTCACCTTGTAAAAGTACTGGCACATGGAGAGCATAGAGAATCATGCAAGTGTGGTTCAAACTTATTTTGAGGGGTGACTAGCATTTGACATTATTATATTTGAGAAATGAAATATTCAAATAAAAATGAATTTATAGTGCCGAAAATAAAAGACAGTAAACTCAAACTATTGAACAAAATGATACATAGCAAAACCCATTGTTGGAAAAATTGGTAATGATACAGTTTATCAATGACTTGTTAAACACCTTTGTTTGAAAATTGTTGTTTATATAAGGGTTGTCTTGCAAGCTGGTATTAAAATATCGACATATATGTAGGGAGTTTGAAGATTTTTCTGTGAAGTGAATTCTACGGATGTAGTGTTTAGTTTTGTTTTCACAGTAAGGCGAGGCGCATACATCAGTGAATGACCATATATGTAAGCAATAACAAACGAGAAGGTGTGGGGGGCACTGATACAACCCATGCCTCAGGTGCGATATTGCACTTATAAAATGGCTTGCAAGTATCATTTTACAAAAATAAAACAAAAAGCACTACTTTTTAAAACTTTAATTATGTTTTATTGAATGCATCCTTCCGCCAATGCAAAATAGTCCCTATACTTTGGCTGTAGTGGGCTACTAACATAGGCGCCAGAGACGGGTGGGCCAACAGGCCACTGCCCATGCACTTTTTAAAAAGGGAGGGGGACCTGCCCACCCAACATCTCACCCACTTTTAACGGCGGAGCGAGAAGAAAAAAAAAAAAAAAATATATATATATATATATATATATATATATATATATATATATATATATTGTATATATATATATATATATATATATATATATATATTGTATATCTATATATATATATATATATATATATATATATATATATATATATATATATACAGTACTGTGCAAAAGTTTTAGGCAGGTGTGAAAAAATGCTGTAAAGTAAGAATGCTTTCAAAAATAGACATGTTAATAGATTATATTTATCAATTAACTAAATGCAAAGTGAGTGAACAGAAGAAAAATCTAAATCAAATCCATATTTGGTGTGACCATCCTTTGCCTTCAAAACAGCATCAATTCTTCTAGGTACACTTGCACAAAGTCAGGGATTTTGTAGGCATATAGTCAGGTGTATGATTAAACAATTATACCAAACAGGTGCTAATGATCATCAATTCAATATGTAGGTTGAAAAACTGAAACAGAAACAGCTGTGTAGGAGGCATAAAACTGGGTGAGGAACAGCCAAACTCAGCTAACAAGGTGAGGTTGCTGAAGACAGTTTACTGTCAAAAGTCATACACCATGGCAAGACTGAGCACAGCAACAAGACACAAGGTATTTATACTGCATCAGCAAGGTCTCTCCCAGGCAGAAATTTCAAGGCAGACAGGGGTTTCCAGATGTGCTGTCCAAGCTCTTTTGAAGAAGCGCAAAGAAACGGGCAACGTTGAGGACCATAGATGCAGTGGTCGGCCAAGGAAACTTACTGCAGCAGATGAAAGACACATCATGCTTACTTCCCTTCGCAGTCGGAAGATGTCCAGCAGTGCCATCAGCTCAGAATTGGCAGAAAACAGTGGGACCCTGGTACACCCATCTACTGTCCGGAGAAGTCTGGTCAGAAGTGGCCTTCATGGAAGACTTGCGGCCAAAAAGCCATACCTCCGACGTGGAAACAAGGCCAAGCGACTCAACTATGCACGAAAACACAGGAACTGGGGTGCAGAAAAATGGCAGCAGGTGCTCTGGACTGATGAGTCAAAATTTGAAATATTTGGCTGTAGCAGAAGGCAGTTTGTTCGCCGAAGGGCTGGAGAGCGGTACACGAATGAGTGTCTGCAGGCAACAGTGAAGCATGGTGGAGGTTCCTTGCAAGTTTGGGGCTGCATTTCTGCAAATGGAGTTGAGGATTTGGTCAGAATTAATGGTCTCCTCAATGCTGAGAAGTGTAGGCAGATACTTATCAATCATGCTATACCATCAGGGAGGCATCTGATTGGCCCCAAATTTATTCTGCAGCATGACAACGACCCCAAACATACAGCGAAAGTCATTAAGAACTATCTTCAGCGTAAAGAAGAACAAGGAGTCCTGGAAGTGATGGTATGGCCCCCACAGAGCCCTGATCTCAACATCATCGAGTCTGTCTGGGATTACATGAAGAGAGAGAAGCAACTGAGGCTGCCTAAATCCACAGAAGAACTGTGGTTAGTTCTCCAAGATGTTTGGGCCAACCTACCTGCCGAGTTCCTTCAAAAACTGTGTGCAAGTGTACCTAGAAGAATTGATGCTGTTTTAAAGACAAAGGGTGGTCACACCAAATATTGATTTGATGTAGATTTTTCTTCTGTTCACTCACTTTGCATTTTGTTAATTGATACATATAAACTATTAACATGTCTATTTTTGAAAGCATTCTTACTTTACAGCATTTTTTCACACCTGCCTAAAACTTTTGCACAGTACTGTATATATATATATATATATATATATATATATATATATATATATATATATATATATATATATATGTGTGTGTGTGTGTTTTTACTACCTTGAATCTCATCATTCTTCCAAAACACAGTGACAGAGATAAGTCAAATGAATCCACAAATTAAGATGACACCGGAACTGTGTTGATAGACAATAATCCTAACGTTTCACTAGCTGTGCCACCAGCTTCTACAGAGGTACATGAAGCTTTTAACAAATCATATGGGAAAGAATGAGTATGTGTGGTAGCGAATGTTGCTACATTCGTCATCTTGTAACACTATAGAACTGTTGAAACACATTGAAACATTTGTTACCATTTCATGTAATTGGTGTCCGAAGCAGTAAATAACTGTAGAACTTGGCCCAGACACTTTTAGAAAGGCGCCAGCGCTGTTGGCTACTAATTGGCTACTAATTGGCTACTAATTGGCTAGAAATACTTCTTACTGCTGAATGAATTGTTCATTTACTTTGTAGATATGGAAATTGGTTTACTTATTTATTTAATAACATACTGCAGCTTGAATGTATTGTTTTTCTGAAAAGGAAAACTACAAAAATGTAAAAATAATTCTTGTATGTTTTCCACTCATTATTGTGTACATTTGAAATTTAGTAGTCACCAATTAGTTTTTTTGTTGTTTCTTCCCCAATTTAGTAGTGTCCAATTATTTTGTTTAGCTCAGCTCACCACTACCACCCCTGCGCTGACTCGGGAGGGGCGAAGATGAACACATGCTCCCAGCTTGCTTGCTTGCTGGGAGCCAATCATAGTAAACACTAACAAAACTGCTTACTGCATTTTAATACACACTGATGTGAATACTTATTGAACAGACAACTTCAAAACCTAAGCCTGTTTGGTTTTTTCTCGTAGACAATCCCTGCATAGTAAAGGTTCAACGCAACAACGCATTCAGTACTAAAGCCAAGGCTTGAATGATGTTCTTGCTGTGGCCGTCCAGATCGAAATGTTGTGATTTTAAAGAAAAGACATCCAAGGAGATGGATTTGACATCTGTACGATTCTGTTTACTTTCTAACATGTCAAACTTACGAATAATTATGAGAAAGCTGTTTTATAATATATATTGCCATGCTGGGTATCCTTTTGTTCTGAAGAATGTGTGCTTGCATCACCTAGAATTTTAGGATTGAGGCATAATTTAAAAAAAAAGGATAAATACATATACACTGAGTGTACAAAACATTAGGAACACCTGCTCTTTCCATGAAATAGACTGACGAGGTGAATCCAGGTGAAAGCTATGATCCCTTATTGATGTAACCTGTTAAATCCACTTCAATCAGTGTAGATGAAGGGGAGAGAGGTTAAAGAATGATTTTTAAGCCTTGACACAATTGAGACATGGATTGTGTATGTGTGCCATTCAGAGGGTAAATGTGCAAGACAAAAGATTTACAGTAAGTGCCTTTGAACGGGGTATGGTAGTAGGTGCCAGGCGCGCCGGTTTGAGTGTGTCAAGAACTGCAATGCTGCTGGGTTTTTCACGCTCAACAGTTTCCCATGTGTATCAAGGATGGTCCACCACCCAAAGGACATCCAGCCAACGGCAGGCCAGTGGTAGAAAACGGCTCATTGATGAAAGAGGCCAAAGGAGGCTGACACGAATTGTGCAGAGCAACAGACAAGCTACAGTTAGTCAACTGACAGTCCAGTACAACATTGGTGCCAAAAGACCCATAAAAGAATGCACAACTCGTCGTACCTTGACACGAATGGGGTATGGCAGCCGACGACCTAAAAAAGTTCCACTTCTTTCAGTAAAACACAAGAAACTGCGGTTGCAGTGGGCTAAGGAACGAAAACACTGGACACTGGAGGATTGGAAAAACATTGCCTGGTCTGATGAATCCCGGTTCCTGCTGTTTCACGCTGATGGGAGGACTAGGGTATGGAGAAAACCGCATGAGTACATGCATCCATCATACAGCGTGTCAGCATTGCAGGCTGGTGGTGTGATGGTGTGGGGTGTGTTTTCATGGCACACATTGGGCCCCTTGATAAAAGTGGAGCAATGTTTGAATGCCACAGGATATCTGAACATCATTGTCAATCAGGTGCATCCCTTCATGGCAGCAGTGTATCCATCTGCTTATGGATTTTTTCAGCAGGATAATGCCCCATTGTCTCCATTGGCTAGGATTGTCCAGGAATGGTTCCACAAACATGACAGTGAATTCAGCTTACTGCAGTGGCCTGCCCAGTCACCAGATCTCAATCCAATTGAGCATCTGTGGGATGAGATGGAATGAGCTATTCGGAGTAGAGATCCACTACCAGCCAATTTGACACAACTGTGGGAAGCATTGGAGTCAACATGGGCCAGCATCCCTGTGGAACGCTTTCGACACCTTGTAGAGTCCATGCCCCGACGAATTGAGGCTGTTCTGAGGGCAAAAGGGGGTGCAACTCAATATTAGGAAGGTGCTCCTAATGTTTTGTACACTCAGTATATATATATATATATATATATATATATATATATATATATATATATATACACAGACGTGCTCAAATTTGTTGGTACCCCTCCACAATAAACGAAGAATGCACAATTTTCTCTGAAATAACTTGAAACTGACAAAAGTAATTGGCACCCACCATTGTTTATTCCATATTTAATAGAAATCAGACTTTGCTTTTGATTTTTTATTCAACATAATATTGTAAATAATAAAACAAATGAAAATGGCATGGACAAAAATGATGGGACCGCTAACCTAATATTTTGTTGCACAACCTTTAGAGGCAATCACTGCAATCAAACGTTTTCTGTAGCTCTCAATGAGACTTCTGCACCTGTTAACAGGTAGTTTGGCCCACTCTTCCTGAGCAAACTGCTCCAGCTGTCTCAGGTTTGATGGGTGCCTTCTCCAGACTGCAAGTTTCAGCTCTTTCCATAGATGTTCGATAGGATTCAGATCAGGACTCATAGAAGGCCACTTCAGAATAGTCCAATGTTTTGTTCTTATCCATTCTTGAGTGCTTTTAGCTGTGTGTTTTGGGTCATTATCCTGTTGGAGGACCCATGACCTGCGACTGAGACAGAGCTTTCTGACACTGGGCAGTACGTTTCGCTCCAGAATGCCTTGATAGTCTTGAGATTTCATTGTTCCCTGCACAGATTCAAGGCACCCTGTGCCAGGCGCAGCAAAGCAGCCCCAAAACATAACCGAGCCTCCTCCATGTTTCACTGTAGGTATGGTGTTCTTTTCTTTGAAAGCTTCATTTTTTTGTCTGTGAACATAGAGCCGATGTGACTTGCCAAAAAGCTCCAGTTTTGACTCATCTGTCCAAAGGGCATTCTCCCAGAAGGATTGTGGCTTGTCAATATGCATTTTAGCAAATTCCAGTCTGGCTTTTTTATGTTTTTCTGTCAAAAGTGGAGTCCTCCTGGGTCTTCTTCCATGGAGCCCACTTTCGCTCAAAAAGCGACGGATGATGCGATCAGAAACTGACGTACCTTCACCTTGGAGTTCAGCTTGTATCTCTTTGGCAGTTATCCTTGGTTCTTTTTCTACCATTCGCACCATCCTTCTGTTCAATCTGGGGTTGATTTTCCTCTTGCGGCCGTGCCCAGGGAGGTTGGCTACAGTTCCATGGACCTTAAACGTCTTAATAATATTTGCAACTGTTGTCACAGGAACATCAAGCTGCTTGGAGATGGTCTTGTAGCCTTTACCTTTACCATGCTTGTCTATTATTTTCTTTCTGATCTCCTCAGACAACTCTCGCCTTTGCTTTCTCTGGTCCATGTTCAGTGTGGTGCACACAATGATACCAAACAGCACAATGACTACTTTTCTCCATTTAAATAGGCTGAATGACTGATTACAAGATTGGAGACATGTGTGATACTAATTAAAGAAACGAATTAGTTTGAAATATCACTATAATCCAATTATTTATTATCTTTTCTAAGGGGTACCAACAAATGTGTCCAGGCCATTTTAGAATATCTTTGTAGATTAAGCAATAATTTATCTCTTTTTACAGCTTCTTTGCTTTATTCTATGACATACCAAAGGCATGCAAGTATACATGATAAAATAGCTTTTAATTTCATTACTTTTCAGGAGGAATGAAGCATTATTTCAATGAGCTGTAAGGGTACCAACAAATTTGAGCACGTCTGTATATATATATATATATATATATATATATATATATATATTGTGAGACAGCAGGGAGGGGGTTAAAACCTCTCTGCAGTAAAAACATGTGCGGAATGCACATTTGTCTGGGTTAATGGTTTTCTGTTAATTGTTTTATTGTTAATTATCACCTGCACCTGGCTATGATTGTAAATTAGAGCCAGGTGCAGGGTTTATAAGGAGAACAGTCAGTCTGCTCTAGGCTGCTGAGTAGGAGGCAGGAAGAGGTACTCTGCTTCCCAGCAGTCGTAAGGTAAAAGTGTGTTGTATTAAACCTGTGTGGTGTTGTTTATTGTGTAGTGGGGAAACAGCCTAGCTGTCCCACTGGTAGTCAGGGTGTTCCTGTGGTTTAGTTAGTGCTCGTACAGAGCTAGGTGTTTGTTTTCTATTTTGTTTTATTTTTGTGTTTATTAAAAATTAGCGCAAACACGCAAGAAAATTCATTTCAGTGTCCTGGGTCGTATTTTGAAAAGGGGCCACGAACCCGAGTGGGTCGAGCTTTGTTACAATATATATATATATATATATATATATATATATATATATATATATATAGTGACAAAGTATTGATCTGTAAAGTCTAACTTAAGCACACTTCGGTCAGAAACAAAACACAACGGTATCACAGTTAATCAGGACAGTGCCTGTTGGTTTATTGTCTCCCTGGTCCCAGGCAGATGGGTTGTTGAGTTGGGTCGCAAAGTTCAGTACACAAAGCAGGTTATCATACAAACAGGGTCTCACCGCCGGCAGTGTAGTCCAAACAGTCCAAGTCATGCACAGGTATTCAATAGTTTCTTTGTTCAATAATCTCTCCTTCTCTTAAACCGACCCAGCAAAAGCTGTCTCACCTCCAAACACACACACACTTAATGAGGTTTTAGCTGTCCTTTAAATACAGGTGGCTGGGGATTGATTGCCGTATCAATGACCCGTTAACAATCCATTAGCACCTCATCACATTCCTCCCAAGACACCTGTCTCCGGGTAGTTTTCCCTGTCGGCCATTTTGTGACTGTCGGCCATTTTGTGTTCAGTGTTCGGCCATTTTGTGTGAGGACACAACCCCAATAAAATGTCTGCCCGCACATACCTCCCATTGATTACCTCACCCCTGGGATTGCCACAATATAAAAATTAACATAATTTAGATTATTTCTTTAACATAATTTATTTAGCCATAATAGTAGTACAGTATTTCATGTTAGATTTTGAAATGTCACATTTTTCAATTTTTGCCAGTTTTTCGTTGTGTATGGAAAACTATAAAATTGTATTTAATTTAATATGTTAACAGAACATTTTTCAACAGGTTTAATTCGACTTTATGAAGCAAAATTAGTTAATTCTATAGGGTGATGCAAAAGTTTTGGCCATAGCTGTATGTACAGTGGTTTTCAGAAGTATTCACCCTCCTGCAAAGTTTTCACATTTTGTTGGCACCTGAGCGTACTCCATGACGCTTTCAAATCAGACTTTACATGTACAATATACACAAACTACTCCACATTGATAAAGTTAAAAAATGCATATAGAATATAAATAAGTAAGATTTACAGGGAAAAACAGATTAATCTCAGTTGCATAAGTATTCACCCCCTTTGCTACTGCAGCCCTAAATCAGCTCAGGTACAAATGATTTGTTTGAAAGGTCACAAAATTAGTAAAATGGTTTCAGCCTGTGTGTACTCAAAGTGGTTTAACTTGTAGATAATTTCCCTCAGTTATAAGATAAAAAAGACTTTCAAGCTGCAACTCACATAGTGATCCAACAAAGCAACCATGGTAATCAAGGAGCTTTCGAAACAAATCAGGGATTAAGTGATAGAGAGCCACAGAGCAGGAGAAGAGCACAAGAACATTTCATAGGCGCTGATTATCCCTCTCAGCACAGTGAAGTCCATCATTAAGAAGTGGAAGATGCATCATACCACCCAGACACTACTCAGATCAGACCGCCCTCCCAAACTGAGCAGCCGGGCAAGCAGGAAACTGGTTTGGGATGTCACTCTGACCTTGAGTCATTACTCAAAAAGCCTCATCTTAAAGCACGTATGGAGTTTGCGAAAAAGCATGTAGATGATACTGCAGACATGTGGAAAAAGGTTTTGTGGTCAGACGAGACAAAAATTGAACTTTTCGGTCTAAATTCCAAGCGTTACGTCTGACGCAAGCCCAACACTGCACATCACCCAGTCAACACCATTCCAACTGTCAAGCATGGTGGTGGCAGAGAATAGATTGTGCAAAGTACAGGCGAATCCTTGAGGAAAACCTGTTTGAGTCAGCCAAGACTCTGAAACGGGAGGAAATTCACATTTCAGCAGGACAATGACCTGAAGCACAAAGCCAAAGCCACATTGGAGTGGTTGAACAAGAAGAGAATTAATGTTCTTGATGGCCCAGTCAAAGTCTTGACTTGAATCCAATCGAGAATTTATGGTGAGACTTGGAAGATTGCAGCCCATCGATGATCCCCAACAAACTTATCAGAACTGGAGCAATTTTCCCGTGAAGAATGGGCAAAATTTCACCATCTTACTGTGCAAAGCTAGTAGAGACCTATCCAAAAAGACTCATAGTAGTAATTGCTTGCAAAAGGTGCTTCTACCAAGTACTGACTTAAGGGGCTGAATACTTATGCAACCAGTAAATTTCATTTTCTTTGCAACTTTTGCTGACGTTTAACCTCCTCCTCATATAATAGTGTTCAGTTTAACCACTACAGCTTTGAATAAAAAAGTTTGTTTGAAAAACTTCATAAATTATTTGTAATTCAACAAAATGTGACATTATTGGTAGGGGGTGAATACTTCTGCAAACCACTGTATTTATAAAACCTCAAAACTAATTTTGCTAGCACACGTTCTCCAGAACAAAATGATACCCAGCATGGCATTAAAATATCCATATAAGTCTAGGTAACAAGACTATTCTGGATGTACTGGCTGTAATTATTTAGTCAGACTCAAAGTATAAATTTGAGTTCATAAAAAAATTTGGACAAAATAAAACAGTGGAATGAACTTCAAACTTGATTAATTAATCAAATCTGGCTTTTAAAAAGTCCTTAATAAAACATTCCTTAAAACAGCCCTTAAAGTTTGTGAAAAGGGCTCAAGTTTTCAGTCTGCAAGCTGATGACAGCAGAATGCCAAGAGGCCGCTTTCAAAGTAAATTACATTTTGTTAAAATATTTTTTTTTCATTTGCAACGCAAACAATTGTAAATAGAGATTTAAAAAGCTATGTTAACAGTAATATTTGTCCATATGAGAAAATCCTAGTATGTTGAACTTTATTGTCCCTAACCTGTGTTATTGTTTCTATGTTGCAGTGCAGTGTATGAGTTGAGGACCTCTGAACTTGTCAGCAGTATTCTTGATTACAGTTATTTCAGAACACTGTTGATTAGAATCTACTCTGCGTCTGGGTGATAATGCCTGAACTTCATGTACAATACATGTAATAATTAAGCACTGATAGACTTTAATCTCATGAATGTCAGTTTCACAATGGTACGTGATGTTTTTGAGTTCAGCTTATGTGAACCTTGACCGTTTATCTTATTTTTTCCAATGATCTTTAAAACCTTTTAAAGCGTTTTGTTACATCAGCCTGACAATGGGTTTAGCACAATGTATTTGATTTAAACTATATAAAACAGAGAATAGCAAGGTATAAAATACAACAGAGCAATTGAAAAATGTCAGAAATTCAGAAGTACTAGAATCATCCATAACTATTAAACATTTAACTATAAACTCAATAGTGCTACATTCTGAAATAATAAAATAAACTGAAAAAGTAGTCAAAAGAAATTTGGGAGATGGATTCAAATAAAAAATTGCTTTTTGACCTGCATTATTTCACATCACTGCATTAGCAGAAAAGCCAAGCGTTTGATTTAAAACACATATATACTTTGCCTAAACTTGTTTTTATTTGTACAATAAGGCCTGTGTGTTTTTGGGGTGAATGTAGAGCGAAGTGTGAAGATGGGAAAAAAAAAATCCTGTAGGTCTTCATTGGGGATTCCAAAGGGAGCGTCTCATTGGCTCTGGTGCTCCTGCGGGTTAGGTAGGCGAAACCGGCAGGGATTGTTTTTCCTTGTTGTTCTTGGTGAGCTCAAGCAGTCACCTGCAAGGCTGGTCTTTGTCCTCCAGAGGCCGGTTGACATCCTTGGTATAAAAAGGCTTGGTTGTGGGATCAGAAGGCGTCCACTGACCTTCAATTCTCCTGAGCTATTGTGGGAAATTGTTGTGGTGAGGGAATGTAATTAGTCAAAGACATTTTATTTTAAAATAATGTTGTTGTTTTTTTTTTGTTACTACTGAACATCTTATGAGTGTTTAAAAGTTAAATATTAAACATGTAGTGCTAACCCAAGGTTGAATTACATAGAAGTGATTTTTGCTAGTTATTTTCTATGCAGATTCTCCTTTAGTAGTTTGTCATTCAGTGGTGAACATTCTTGTTCAGGGTGGGTACACTGTTTACAGCTGGCCTCCTCTTCTGGTTGCTCTGACCAAGTGCAAATCATTCCTGAGATCAGCAGGTACTGCTCCTTTTTAAAATAAAAAATACCGAGAGTTACTTTGACTGTAGCTAGGATTCCCTCGAGTATGTTCAGGGTGTAGTTTTTCAAGTTCTAAATGTGTGCTCAACGTGGAGGTTCTCAGTTATATAACCTACCTTAAGTATGCACAAACAGTTTTTTCTTGTGATCCTGTTGTCCTTGTAGATCACTTCAAAAGTCCCTCTTAATATGAATTGTCTTAATTAAATACTTTCCATGTTGCTTACTAACCTGATTGGCTGAGGAAATGAAGATTATAGGTTTTTGTAATGTTAGCACCCTGTTTTTCAATGATGTCCCAAATGACTAAAAGCAGATTTTCACGTGTTAAGAGAACACACAGTTTTAAACAAGTAACCACAGTGTGACTATTTAAAAAAAAAAAAAAAACTAGGGAACGAGGATGCGAAAGCATTCGCTGTAATAAAACACAAGAAAAATTCCAAACGAAATCTCGCAGAACCAAAACAAGCCCTTTTTGCTCTTCAAAAAGCAGCTGTCGCTTGTTGACTACAAGTGGGTTGAGAAGGGGAAGTGGTTTGCTATCGTCCAACCAAATCTACTCAATTCCAGCTATAAATCACATCGCAAGACTTTCACAGGACCGGATTTTATAGTGAACTTCGAAGTTGTCAAAAGCTATCGCGTATTAAGCAAATAGTAAAAAAAAATATAACAATAAACATCCTGATATTTGCAAAAACCAGTACATGCCTCAAGAAGCTTGTGACAGGCTGGCTGGCAGTGGTGACGTCACGGACCAGGAAGTAACTGAAACCAAAACAATGGATGGGCGGGTGAAGCTGAATGCTACTGCATTCAGCGTGGATTTATTAATAAACAAAACAAAATGGAAGATTTAAACAAAACAACAAAACAAAGGGCACGAGGGCCAAACGAATCAGGCAGACAAACAAGTATATTTTTAAATATAGCAATTGTTCTTTATCTCCTCACTCTCTCTCTCTCTCTCTCCGCTCTCCCGTACTCTCCTCTCTACACTCCAACCTCGCAGAACGGACAGCTGCAGGTTCTTATACTGTGGCCGAGGGGTTAACTAGTTGTTAATTATCTCATTACCCCTCGGCCACAGTCTGCACGCGTTTGGTATGGTTTGGTTTGGACTGTCAGCTAGTTAAATAATCAGTACCTGATCAGCCATGCATCCTCACGAGATTTTTAAATATAAATAATAAAAGACACAGCGCTTTTAACCGTGCCGCAAACAAAAATACAAATAATAATAAATAGGGGCGGGACACTCCGCCACAGCGCTCCACTGACCTCATATATCGAACACTTGCATACAACACTGAATAATTTAAAATTAATAATTTATAGTATCAAATATGTATTATTCCTATTATTATCATAATATATGTTGTGTTTGTTGCACCCTTAAACGAAACACGCACAAGACCATTTTCTTCTTTAGCTTTTTTTTTGTTTGCCACAGATCGAGTTAAATGTTTAATAAAGCAATACGTATAAATAAACTCTTTTCTACTCACGGAGAGCTTTATGTGGAGCAGTGTCTCTTTCAGTGATGGTAAAGCTTTTTAGATATATATTGTGAGAGTGTAGTCCTGGGGGAAAAAGGACTACATCTACCAGAAGTTCACAGGCTGAAAAGCCTTCATTGGGTTAATTGTTTAATTTAATTTGTTAATTGTTTTATTAGTAATGATCCCCTGCACCTGGCTATCATTGTCAATTAGAGCAAGGTGCAGGGTATTTAAAGAAAGCAGCCAGTCTGTTTGGGGCTGCTGAAGAGTGAAGAGCCCGGTCTGAAATTGTGTTCAACCGTAAAAGAAAGAAAAGGTAGTGTTAAAGCTGGTGTGGTTTATTTCTGAAACCTGTATGATTTATTTTGTTATTTGTCAGGTAAACGGCTTAGCCATCCTGCGTGTTAGTCAGGGACCTGCATTGTGTTTAGTTAGTGCTCATTAGAGCTAGGTGTTTATTTTTGTTTTTGTTTGTTTGTTTATTAAAAATAGCGCGTCAGCGTTTTAAAAATCAATTTCTGTGTCCTGGGTCTGTACTTTTAAAGGGGCAACGAACCAAAAGTAGTAAGGTTGTGTTACAATATATTTTTATTTCTTTGTAGTAAGCTAGGTCTACGGTACATTTTTATTTTTAAGTCCATGGTCCATGAACGTATGAATGTTTTAACCGCTTTAAAGATATTAACTTTTAGTTTTAAACATTTGGTTACTCTCGTAAAGTACTTCAACGTGTTGGCCTACACAGAAACGTTACGAAGCCCAAATTCTTGGCAAGCCCACCGTTCCAGTACAAGGGAGCACAAATTTTATTTTGGCTGTACCGTGTCAGCATGCCAAGTGGTCCCCTCGAAACGTATAAATCTGTGTAGATAACAAAGTTACATAATACCTATAATGGTAGCCTAACTGTCATCTCAGGAGCATCAAGATGAAGTTTTTAAATTTGCTTTGGTTTTGACAGAAGAAATAATAATAATAATAATAATAATAATAATATTAAAATACAACTACCCAACTCTGTCCGTTTAATAAAATAATCTGCAATCAACTTTTTTTTTTTTTTTTCACGGCACTGAATAGCATTTCATTCGACTTCTTATTGTATAATTTGTACCGGTACTGATCCTGGTGACAGTGTTATGTGCACAACAGGGCTCTGGGCAGCACCATGCCAGTCAGGTATGAGGATGCTGGCATTGCACGGTCCTGACACAAGCCAGGGCACGGTATGGATTTTTACAAAAATCATGAAAACATTATGTGGCACACTTTCATAACAGGGACAGAACAAAGCAGCACGATGCTGCAGACATTGTGGAAACAAGGTAATTGACAAGTGTGTGTGTGTGTTTTTTTTCTTTCAAACTCTCACCTGTATTTTTCAATATTTTACACAATAAAAATAAAAGCAGATTTTATTATTATTATTATTATTAATAAACATTTTTATTGGTATTACTAGTCGTAGTTGTATTTAATAGCATTCACTGATATTCAAACGAAACAGTAGTACAACTCAGATTTTTATTTTAATTTTTTTTCTGCCCGGGCTGTCTTCACCTGTCTTTTCTTATGTTACCGCCTTTTTTCCGCCCCTTCAAAAGGTCACAGATATTGGCTGGGGATTGGTCAACAGCTGTTTTCATGTTGCTTTCGGCGGTCCCTCCTACTTCTGCAAAACTTCTCTCCGCCCCTTTCACGGATTGGAAATGGCTGGTTTTGGTTTTGGGATAAAGAAAATGCGATGTGGAAACTAGCAATCGGGGTTTGATTTGGTCCGGCCCTAAATCACCTTCTGTTGAACATTGTTCTTAAACACTGTAAAATTAGGAACTACCTAAATTATTCCATCTAGACCCAATATCCATTCATTTGAAAGTTCAAAACCCTTGTAGAACACAAATAATAAGTCTGGCCTACTTGTTTAAAATGAACAGCAATATAACTGTGTGCATTCCCACCAATACAGCCACACATTCATTCATTCATTCATTCATTAGTCATTTAGCAGACGCGTGTATCCACAGCGACTTACAGAGATTTACAGTAGGACCTCGGTTTTTACGTCTCATCCGAAAGACGGATGACTTTCTGGATGACTTCTTTTCTGACATACTTGCAACCTTTTGCACATATGTGACATTCCATGGTATGTAACATTAAGCTAACAAACTTGTTCAGTGGAAGATGTGTTATTGTAACGATTAAAGCAGATACAGAGGAAGCCAAAACTATGCCACAAAAGTCAGTGGTAAGCAAGAACTCTGCCACCCTGTACTGTCTGAACCAGCTGAGAAGAAATATTGGGATATAAACAAAAAAATAATAATAATAATAATTCTCAAAACATGTATAGCTTGGGGACAGTGAGGGAGCCACCACACCCAGCCTCCATCCGTGTGTCATAAATACATTCCAACAACAAACCTGTTTATCCAGACATCAAAGTTCCAATCAGCATTTCAGTATAATACCAACTTCACCAGGAAGCCAACTAAAGACAAATCCCTGACAGAATGTTACACTACAAAGGTTAAAAAACAACAGTCACAGTTAAAGGTAAAAACAGATAAAGTTGACATGCTCCTTGTGTTCCAGGATACGCCAAGAGCTGTTTGCAAAGCCTAAATTCTCCTTTTTTGAATCATTTGGGCATTTCTCCAAAATGAAGAAACAGGTTTTATATCATTAACACCTAAAAACAATGTAGGCTCTTTCTATCTACAAACAAATTATGTGTGCAAGCCAATGTTTCTTAAACATGACTGAATACACATAATG
This sequence comes from Acipenser ruthenus, assembly GCF_902713425.1. NCBI lineage: Eukaryota > Metazoa > Chordata > Actinopteri > Acipenseriformes > Acipenseridae > Acipenser > Acipenser ruthenus. Next base: position 27,480,519 of record NC_081196.1, read on the forward strand.
ATCTAGAGAAGAAAATGATTCAGACTAGTTAACAAATTATATTAAAGAAACAGAAAAGTCTTGTGAGGTTAGTTTTTAGGACAAAGCAGGGAGATCTCAATACGCTGGATTCTCAAAGCTATTTACTCCAAAGTGGCATAATCAACCAATTGCAATTGTAAAACAAATAAGAAACAACTTAAAACTACTGAAAAGTTCTTGAATGTCTGAGTTGTTTATTTCTTTCTGCACAGTTTGTCATCTGTCTTAGCCTGTTATGTAAATAAAACTGACCTGTTGGTTTTCACTTGACTTGGCGTTGGAGCGCTTTCTTTTTTTCAGTGTGCGGATCTGTGTGGGGCTTGTGATTTGGTTTGGTTAACACACATGGGTGTGTGTGGAAGGGTGGTGGGCAATTCACTGACACACACAGGAGACAGAAGTTTTATTTGCAACACTGCACTGGTGCCCAGTTTTATTATTTTCTTTTGGTTTTATTTTCTTCTCATCGGAGTCGGAAGGCTTGGAAGAGTTTATTCCACAGGCTGGTACATCTGTAAGTTCTGTCCGTGTTCCATCTGGAAGATGAAGGTGTTCTCCCCAGCTTTCCACCCCCGGACCTATACCTCTCTTCTCGGATCCTCCAGCTGTACCATCCGCTGCTCCAGCCGCTGCTAACCCATCTTCTGCAGCCCAGCCATGGAGAAGCAAGCGCCATCAACCTTGGGAATCCTCTCCAGCTCGGCTGTATTTTAAAGACTGGTCAGTTGATAAACTCCTGAAAACTCTTTTTAAAAGAGGTTTTCTGATTCCAGCAGAGAGCGACCGCAAATGTTTATTCTATACTGCAACAGCATTTCAGTCGAACCTATCTTTACTCCTCAACCCGCAGCTCAGCGTTCCAGGAATCCACACCCCTGTGCATCCTTGCAGCAAGTCGCCCCATCAACCAGCTCAAATCCTCAGCAGCCAGCAGCGTCAATCACTCCAGCTCCTCAGCCACCAGTCGTCCAAGATCCGCTCTACGATCAGGAAATTCTCAAGGACATTAAATAACTCATTCAACCTGTCGTCGATGCCATTTCAGATTTCAGCACCAGCCTGGGAAATTTGGACAGGCGAGTTTCTCATGTGGAAGCTAATTTGTCCGTCCCTTCCGCCACCATTTCTGTCATTACTCCAGCAGCCACTGCAAGCTCTACTGCATCCGTCACTTCCACAGTTCCAGCAACTCCCGCCCCCGCAGTCGACCTGCCAGTCTACAGCTTGGCTTTTGCTTCTCGTGCTGGCTCCACCTCCGCTTCATCTGTTCACAGGCACTCCCTGTCTCCTCAACTGAGACGCAGTATCATTGAAGGTAAAGATGTTCATTTAGTTTCTATTCTTATTACCACTTTGGAATTTTTAGATCACAGAGTCGTCGACTGCAAGGATCTTTCTGTAACACTGAAATCCAGGGAGCCTAGGCTTCTTAAAAATCTTACACTGGGAGAATTTGTGCTGGCCTTCTCTGTGTATAGAGATGTACTGTGTGAATCATATCCCAACCATTGGCAAGAACTGGACTCCTATATGTTCAATATAATACAGCTGTCTGTCAGGTACAGAGGGACAATGTTTTACGAATACCACAAATCATTTTCAGCTAAAGCAGCCGCATTTCTCGCCATGGATAATATCATCATTGACTGGTCCCAATCTGATACAAATCTTTTCAATAGAATTTTCAGTGGACTTAGAGCAAATGCTTGTGGTGTGTGTGCATCCACTGCACAGTCAACCTCCCACTGCCCGAAAGCAGCTTCTTCCCACGCTTCATCCTCCGCCTCAGACAAGCCATTTTCCATGCCAACTCCACCTTGCTTTAAAGACCGTCTTTCATCAGTTAACCCTATTCATTCTTCAACTCCACCAGAATCTTCTCACAGTAAAGATAAATACGGACGTGTAATTACATTTTCTGGTGGTAGATAGCTCTGCAATAACTTCAATGAGAAATACTGCTCTCTGGATCATTGTAGATACATTCATTTGTGCAGTTTCTGTGGCGACGCCCACTCTCGGTCCATCTGCCCATGAGCTTCCAAATGACTCTCTCCTCTTCACACCTATATATATATATATATCCCTACACTGAATAATTTATTGCAAAGTCACCCAGACCGTATTTTTGTCAACTATCTCACCAACGGCCTTTCTAATGGTTTTTCTGCAGGAATCGAACATATCCCTTCTTCATCACTACACTGCAAAAATTTACAATCAGCTGTCAAAGAACCTCAAATAGTTAAAACTCCCATCAACTCAGAAGTATCTAAGGGATTTATGGTTGGCCCCTTCTCAGCCCCCCCATTTCCTCTGTTTCCGATTAACCCCATAGGCATAGCTACCAGGATGATGAAAAAAAGTCTCATCATTGATCTATCAGCTCCTCATGACAGCCTTTTCAGCAGCATTAACTCTCGAACCCCTTTAGATCCACTCTCCCTCCACTATGTCACCATCTCCGATGCCATCACATCAATCGAATCTGCTGGCCGAGGATCCTGGTTAGTCAAAGCAGATATTTCAGATGCATTTAAAGTCATGCCCATCCCCCCTTCCTCCATCACCTCTTCGGGATATAATAAATATTCTATTTTTCCACCCAGCTGACTTTTGGCTGCTGCAGCAGCCCCAAGATCTTTCTGAAGCTTTATGCTGGATTCTGTTAATATTCACCACATCCCTTTCCTTCTCCATCTCCTTGACGATTTTCTTCTGGTTTAGCCACCCTCGGATCCCCCAGCTCAAGCAATCACAAATCTCAAAACCCTCTTTAAATCAGGTGGCGTTCCACTTCCACGTCACTTCAACTTTGCTATTCGTATCATTCCGCAGGGCAGGACATTCATTTCTCATCTTCTTGCTCTCTCTGCCAGAGTAAAAAAAATTCAACTCTTTCATTAACATTTCAGCAGAGGCAAGGAAAGATATCCAGATGTGGTCCTCTCTGTTACAACACTGGAACGGTTTATCTCTTTTTTATGACGACTTCATCTCAACCCAGCACGACCTATCTGTGCACACCGATGCGGCGGGTTCTTCTCTCAGCAATGGTTTTCTAACTCATGGCCTCAGGAAATAAAAACTCTCCCTCCTCAACTGAAATCTTCTGCCCTACTAGAAATCTACCCCATAGTGGTGGTGGCTCATTTATGGGGACCCTGCTGGAAAAAGAAGTCCTTCTTTTTGGGGGAAAGTGAAGTGTCACTACCCAACCTTGGGTCGGCCGGACCACCCCATCCTCCGAGAAGGAAGGTTCTCTCCACGAGTCAGAGGGGACCCCCGGCCAAAAAACCTTTCCTTTCTAACACCTTCACTTTGTATGCTTCTTTCCGTCAGTTCAAGTTCATTCGTTCGTTCATTTGTTCGTTCGTTTGTTTACAGGTTACCTCGGGAAGGAGCCGAGCTATCCAGCTCGGAGACCGAATCGCTCGGTCCTGCACCGCCGGGATGGCGGCTCCTTCTTTGAGCAATGGGATCCTGATGTTTACTAATACCACTTTGCCATGGCTCCAGTGAAAAGACAAAAGAAAAGAAAGTCACAATAAAATACAGAATACAGAAACAGAGTGAAGAGAAAGCAAGATCAAAAATAAAGAAAGTTTCGTGGTATAATGTAATAGAAAAAAAAACAACGGGAGAAGGAGGACCTCCCACCGTGGCCGCCCCCATGGACCACTTGCTTCCCCTCTTCCGGGACTTTGGGACTAAGGGGGGAGGTGGCTGTTGGGGCCAAGGGGAGGGGGGTATGTAACAGGGCCAGGAGCCCTGTACATAACTATATTTGTTTTGTATTATTATGTGACGGATGCGGGTGGTGTGTGAATAAATAACAGTCCTGAAACAGTATTTCTCCCACAAAAACGACGGTGTTTATTAAAATAAACCTCCCCTTTACCTGCGAGGGTATTGGGGGGAACACAGCTGGCTGACAAACAAAAATACAAAAACAAACAGAAAGTGTCCACAATGAAATCCCGAGTGTCCTGTGCATGAAAGTGCTTTGTAATCCACACGGGGTGTGCTGATGTTGGTGAAGGGAAGGTAGTGCTCTGTGATCTGGAACTGGTTCCGTGGCTGCAGTCCCGCGCTCCTACTCCACCTCTGAAAACACACAACAAACAACACGTAATCCAAAAAACACAACGCTCCGGCTGGTGGCTCAGTTTCTCAGCGCAAGAGGTGGAACTGACGTAGCTGCTTCCTCTTTGTACCCAGCAAACTCCTCCCTGCAGTCAACGTGTTGCCATGGTTTCTCCAATAGAGGGCTGCCCCGCAGCTGACTGCAATGGAATCGTCCTAGTACCTGCAGCTACCCGCCCCTCCTAATATGGTCACCTTCCGGTTTCCACCTACCACCGAGATGGTAGATCTAGGAGGCAGCGTACCTTCCCCCTTACACAGCGCCCTTTCTAATCAGGAGGGAGATTTACAGCATCGATCCTTTCTCTCTCTATCACATATTATTATTATTATTATTATTATTATTATTATTATTATTATTATTATTATTATTATTATTATAATGATTAGTATTATGATTTATTTATGTATATTTATGACGACGTAGCCGTGCGTTTTTGTTATTTGTATTGTAAAAGAGTGGTAGTGTGGTGTTGCTGGGCACTGGTAACTTCCTTCACAAACTTGGAGTGAACACGTCACTGATTCAGGTGAATACTTTTATTTACAATATTTACAATCAAACATATATTCTCTTGCGTTCATTTGCCCTGTACGGGCCACTAACTATCTCACTTCTTCTTCCCTCTCTGTGCTACGGCGAGCGTAAGTTGGACTCCCTCTGGCGGAATGAGCCAGGACCACAGGTAAGTGTCGGATAGGCTCTCTCTGGTGGAGTGAGCCTGGAACACCGGTGAGTACAGGTTGGGCTCCCTCTGGTGGAGTGAGCCTGGAACACAGGTGAGTAAAGGTTGGACTCCCCCTGGTGGAGCGAGCCTGGAACAGTACGTCCTCTATCCTAGGCTGCCTGAAAGACAGCAAGGGCAGGCCAGAAGGAACCAGCAATAATAAAGATTGTTCTCACAACCTGATTCTGTGCTTTATGGTTTTCCTCCCTATGTACCCCTCCTTCTTAGACTTGTACCGTTACTCCGGCCACCTGTATCCAAACTGTATGAGCCAAACCTGGTTCCGTGACTCGTTTCTTGGTGCACAGTCGCTGCACCTGCATCTGTAACTGTGCAGTGCTTTTAATAAGTCCCGCAACACACTCAATCAAAATATTGCTGCTCCTGCAACTGAAGATCACATAATATTTGTAGCAAGTCCTGCTTATATAAACAATACACTCGGTCAAAGTGTTGCTGCTCCTGCAGCTGAAGAACATGTAGTATTTGTAGCAAGTCCTGCTCATATAAACAACACACTCGGTCAAAGTATAGCTGCTCCTGCAGCTGAAGACCAAACAGTGTAAACACCGTGAAATATTTTTTTAACCCCAAAATATCAAACAAAACCAAACAATTCAAAACAAAAGTCTGCCTCGCCAAGAGGTAAAACGCTCTATGCTAGACTTTCCCACAATCGCTAAAATTTAGATTTGACGCACTTACTAAATCCTCTTCCTCACTGGAATAGTCGTTGGACGCTTGAGCAGGCAGGACAACCGACCAGAGTTCCCCACAATCGCCCCCTTTGTTCTGCCCCGCTTCCTTTTAAATCCTCTAACCCTACCTTCTTAATCACCACTGGGGACTATGGGTTGTGTAGTTTCTTCCCCAGTGACGCCATTCCTTAAAGGCGCCACTGCTACTTCCTCACAGTATTTAAATGTGTTCTGGCAGAGGCGAGGTCGGCAGCTCGTCCTCTGCCAGTAGTAATTAAAAACCTTGTGCAGATTGTGGCTGAGGGGTAATGAGATAATTGATAGTTAACCCCTAAGTTAAAAGTAAGTAAAAGCCTGCAGCTCTCTGCACTCAGGGTGGGTGTCCGGAGGAGTGAACGAGAGCGAGAGAGGAGGGTAAAAATAAAGATAAAAATAAGTAGGATCAGTGAAGGCTACTGCCCAGCCTGATCGTATTGTTTAGTGTTCGAGATATGTTTTTGTTTGACTTTTATTTTTGCTCTGTGAGCAGTTTGTTTTTGTTAAACTTTTTATTTTATTTGTGTTTGTTAAAATAAAACGGCATAAGCGCCTTTTCACCACAGTACTTGCCTGTTTGTTTTTCTTCCTGTATCTGGCCTGACGTCACCACTCTGCCATCCCTGTCACAGGGACACATTCTAAAACAGTTTAAAAGTTAATTTAAAAAAGCTAACCTATAAAAGTATGTTTTTACTTTTGACTTAATACCATTAACTGATGTAGCACTTCTGATATGAGGTGGCAATGCATTCCACAGTAACTGAAAGCTCTCTCTCCCTTCCTTTCTATACCTGTGGGAGGCACAGCAGGCCTGCACCAGCTGATCTTAAATCATATGGAGCTCATTTATATAATCTGGTGCCATAACATTAAGTGCTTTATAAGTCAAAAGTAAAATGAACGTAGCAACCTTTAATCCTTGAAAAGGTGCCACTCCAGAAGCTGGCATGAAATATAATTGGAGTAGCATTATAAAAGTATATTACCCTGATTGAAAAATGGTAGAACCATTTTCAGACATTTCTAGCAATGGCCATTTGAATTTGGAATAAATATTACTGACCCTAAAACTGATATGTCACTTTTGCACTGGAATGGATTGCCGGTTTCCAGTGGTTCATACTGTTGTTTTCACTGTAGGACACACACTTCCACAAATGGCTCCTACCACTGAAGCTGCCCTTTGCCTCTTACTACACATATAAAACATTGTATTGCGACTGCTTTCTCATTGAAGATCATTTGGTAAGGGGTCTGAAATATTGTATTGCTCTCCCTGCCACAAAATGTCTTACATTTCACAGCATGAGATCTTCTTATCATAGCTCTGCAAGCACACTTCAGTTCTGACATGCACACCCCAGACAGTCAGTCATGGGCCTCTCTCAAGCAAAGACAGACACTTGTACTGAATTGTGATATGGTTTTGTAATAAGGACTAATGACCGCTGGGTGCTAGGTTAAGAAAACCAAACTCTTCTCATCTATGACCTGAGGTGAATATAAACTTTATGATTAAGATTTTAAAATTTGTATTTTATTTTTTACTGTCGAGCACTTTGTGATGACCCTAGCATAAGGGACTTAGATAATTGGATCCCTTCTTATATTACCCAGGTAATCATTATTACTGTTAATTATTTTCAGTAATTGAACATTCACGATTTTTGTTATTTTGAAGTTTCTTCCCCTTAACATTAGCTCTAATTTATGAAAAGCCAGCGTGCAGATAAGATACAGTGAGGTAGAGAATGATTGTGTGTGCAAGCAGGAGTTGTAATCATTGTTACACAGATCATGAAGCAGCTTCAGTCTTTTGAGCCCTTGAATCAGGGCCAGTTCTGGAAAGCAGAGCAGCTGAGAACAGACCTCCCTTTTGAATGCCATGCTGTTGAAAAGCGTCTTTTGATGTGTAACGTATTCATTCTGTTAAACCTGGCCAGAGATAACTGGACTGCTGTTCCTGAAATAAACAACAAAGGAAACATTGATTCTTGATTTGTATTTAGCATGCTTTGATTTCAACCACACAGCCATCAAGTAATTTGAACTTGTAGTAATTTGAGAGGAAATTACTCTTGCAGTCTAATGAATACTGCCTTCCTATTATTTTGTTGATTTATAATAGCCAGATTTAGGTAATCCAATATCTTGGGATTTACTCAAACTGTCAATGAAAACTGCCTGAAAGGAACAGCCTTATACTGTGTTTCTTCATTTAACTGTTAAAAAAGCCACATTCTGAGGTTGGTTCCGGCTTTTGAAATGATTGGTCTCTGCTTTCGTTTCCAAAGTCATTTGGCACTATTGACACTATTGACAATCAAGCTCAAAAGTTACTTTTGTAAGAAATAACAGAAACATCTAAAACTGTAAAAATTACTTAAAGCTGAACTGCCATTTAAAAACAAAAATGTTGTAGGACAAATTAAATATTGTGACTGTCAGAAACAAACTTGTGTAACCATTATTGATAGAAATTTGAAATATCCTTCCACTGTACAAACATGTTGATAGGATGCTTACCACAATATGGGCTGCACAGTGTTTTGTGTTAAAAAGGATCATTCCTTGTTTGCATATATTAGTCTATGTGTTAAGTGTAAGTGGCACCCATGGTTACAAAGAAATGCTAATGCAAGACATGGGCCAAGCTGTTGAAAATATGCATTGCTATACAAGAGCATGGTAAGTTGTGATAGTAAGCCTTGAACACTGCAATAGATTGACTTGTTTCTTTCTCTTCAGTTGTTTATTCTCTTCAATGTATGCTAGTGTTTTGCAGTAATTATTTAGCAATTCTGAAGGATTTCTAAAAAATATATATTTTATAGAGTTTGTTAATTTCTTTAATTAATATTGAATCATAAAAGTTATATATTATCAAGTTAATAAAGATTATTTCCATGAATTACATTTGCCCTTATAAATATCCAGCAATGGGTAGAGGACCTAAAGTAAAATGGTTACTGATACTGTGGAAGTGTAGCCGTGTGGTCAAAGCTGGCTAGCGGCGGGATTAGAAGACGCAGGAGACAGAGATAGCAGTTTTTTTTAACAAAAATTCTTGACAAAATAATTAAATTAATCAACACCCAAGCAAGAGCTATGTCAGTGCAGGACTGAGAGCACAACCAGCTTCTTGCAGCCCTTACTCTAAACTAACCAACTAGGACAAATAAAGTACTGTGACTGGTCTCTCAGCCCTCTCAGGGCTAAACTAAATATCAGATACCTATACTACTGTAAATTATGTTTTCATGAAAATCATAATTTCTTAAACCTGGTAAAGACAAGAACCACACATTTTTAAAACTAAACCAATTTTAAAAATGTGAATTTGTGAGTGAATGTTAATTTCTTACTTGTTTTAAGGGGTAACACTCAGTTTTCACAGACATGCACATTTTCCCATAATGCAATACCAAATATCCCAATACTGGCACAGTATTTGTTAGAGGGTAGTGTCATTTTCATACATCTTCATACACGATATAATGAAAAAAAAACTGCATATGCTCATTATTGTTCCCTACAGGATGGAGTTCTGTCAGTTGCGGATGTTGATCTTGTGATGTCAGAAGGACTGGGAATGCGGTATGCCTTCATTGGCCCCATGGAGACAGTTCATCTCAATGCAGAAGGTATAGTGTTTTGTGTAAGAAATACTATTTGAGCAGAGTATATGTTGTATTGAGCAACTCCTGTCCTCCTTTTTTTCCCCCCAAGTCCCCTGTATTCCAATAAAATATCATTTTGAATCACGAGGACTGCTATATTTGCTGAAGCCTTCATGGCTGCTCGTATGCTTCTTGTATGGAAGTGTTCTAACAGAGCATATTCTGAAATGTCTGAGTTGCTCTAGCAGTTGATTTGCTAGCGCTTTGGAACATGCGAGTCAAACTGTGCACGAGGCCCTTCTCACCTGTTGTGTCGTTGAATCTTGACGCTTTGTTGTATGGTATTTTATAAATAAAAATCCCATAAAAACATGGAGAAAAATAGAAATATCACAGACAAAAGTACATTTGAAATGCAGGACAGTAGTAACACTAACAATTATACATCACTTACGAGAAATGAACCATTACATTTCTGTGAGAAGTCACAGTAGAAATGCCAGTACATCTTTTCCTGTGTATAGATGTCCTCCAGTGCACAGAACACTTTATTATGTTTAACTGTAGTACAATCTTTTGTTTTTGTGATTCTCAATAAATGTATGCTGTGTGTAAAGTGTTATAACAGATATCACTGACAACGCCTCTTACAACAGTAAGACACCCTTCACACAATGTCATGGGTGGGGCTGGGCTGTAAACGATCCCTTGGGCTTTATTGTAATCTATTATTGTAATCTACTTTTCACAAGGCAGTACCAGGTAGGCAGTACAGAGTTTGTCCCTTCCGATAGGTGAGCTGGATGTAGCACTAAAAGAAAGAAAATGAAATGACAAATGTTTCGACTATAGACATTGAAAATTACTTATAGTCTGAATGCTTTTAATTCAATTTTAGTATTTCTTAATTCAGCACTATTGAGTGTTTCATAGTTCTGGATGAGGTGGATGTAGAGAAGTCAATTTAAATCAAAGTGTAAATCTTAACATTTCTGGTATTTTGTGACTAGAAAGGTTTGTAGCTTATTTTAATTGATACGCAATATTCTTAGCAATATAATGTATCTCAGTATTCCACAATTATTTTTTATGACATAAAATTCAGTCAAATGAGTGTCATATAAAATGTATTCGCCTTTAGAATAGACCTACTTTTCCTTCCAGATTATAAACAGCATAGCCTAAATGTTAGAAAGCTCTGATTACAAAATGATTAATAAGAGTTTTGAGTTCACAATACCAGTATTTCTGTAAACGAATTACACAGCAGTCTGCAAGGTGCTCCAATTGTTAAAGGATATGAAACTATTTGTCATTGAAAACTGTCTTTTAAGTTGACGATTGAAACCTGTAGCATATTTGGTTATATTGGGAAAGAACGCAATTTTTTGTTATGCCATAGGTGGAAAATCATGAGTACAGGAACCAAGTACCGACGAGAACAGAATCTCCATGTTGAGAATGAAATCGACACAGAGAAGAGCTACCTTTGGTGTCATTCATATGTATAAGCTAAGTGGAGTAAGCAGCCATTCCCAGAATCTTTATAGCGAGTAGTTATATCTGGCAAATGTCAGAGCTTGTATAGTAGGCAAGGCCACAGAGTTGCGTTGCCCCAATGGTGGTAGCAAACATTTTATTTCCAAACGTATGGTTTATAATATCTTCTTTCTAGGGGCTATCTTTTTTACTGACACATTTAAGCCCATGAGTTTAACCATAACACATTAACAGTACCAACCTACCTTTCTGAGAAACTGTCTGGAAAAGTGCCTGTTGACAGCACATTTTGAGAAAGGCATGTTAAAACAAAATAATTCCACCACTATTTAGATCATTATAATAGACCCTATCAGATCTGTCCAGGATATTTGTATCTTTTATTTGTGCAACATCAAGATTAAAAAGTAAACAAGTCAAATCAACATTTCGGTGCCGTGCACCTTCGCCAGGATCTTCAATACAGAGGTCAGTCAAAAGCTGGAAAGGGAAACATTTTAAAAAGTTCCATGGATGGGTTTGGATCACTGATGATCTGCTGAAGTCACACTGGTATCTACCTGCTGTTAGGTCAGCTAGAGTGGGAAGGATTGGCTTATGGCAAAGAATAATTGTACTGAAATTGTTATTAACTGACTGTTGTTATTTCAGTGGTTTAATGGTAAAGTAGCAAGTCCTTACTTAAATGTAAGTTCCACTTCTCAAGTTTACATTTATACTACTTTCACTGGAAAATTAAGGTAAAGACCACACATAAATTAGGTTACTAACCCTTTCACTTAGTACATATATAATTTTGTTGTACTGTATTCATAGCTACTACTGTTTGTGTGTGAGAAGTTGGTCACTGCCTTATAAAGTCATTTAACTTCTAATTAAACTCCTACACAAACTGTTTTAATGAGAGCAGTGCAGTTGTGCTAAGGTGTTGTTCGATGACACGAATTTCTTGATATATAAAAAAAGGGTTTACACACAATGGATGAGTGTTTGTATTTCAGGTTACATTTGTAGCTGGGTGGTACCTTGCACTGCAAAGAGCAGAATAACCCTGTTAACCAGTAACTAGTGTGATCTGTATATAGGAAAGTCTGCATAGTGTGACTACACTTCATTTTCCTGTCTACCAGGTTTTTTGTCAGCCTGCCTCGTATTTTCTCCATTTAACACTTTTGCATGTAAGATATAGGTTTTGATGTTGTAGACACCAGTACATTTTGGGGATTATTGGGGGATAAGTCCAGGCAGGGTTATAATGTCACACAATTCATCAGTGCTCTGTTGGTGCCCCAGCCACTGAGACTACAGAGAAAAAACAGGGTTGACAGTGAGTTTTTTAAGTTATGTGGTTAATTCCTTGCAATTTTCCATCTGTCTCTTCAACAAATGTACATACTGTGGTTGTAAATCCTGGTAGTGTACTGTTGCATACTTTTTCGAATTTACATCTGTGGTGGGGATGATTGTCCCTGACATACTTAAGTTAGGGATAGCCATGTTAATGAAAACTTGAATAATAAATTAAAGCTGTAAACCACTACTGTTTAGTTTTAGATAGAACTGGCAAATTAAATTTAATGTCAACAAATGTAAAGTGTTACATGAGGCTATGGAATGGTTACCTAGTCATGTTGTTGATGCTGAATCACTTGGATCCTTTAGTTATTATTATTATTTATTTCTTAGCAGATGCCCTTATCCAGGGTGACTTACAGCCGTAAACAAAAATACTAATGTACTAATGAGACTCTGAGACATTGTTAGAGACAATAGCCTGGCTTTTCAGTATTTAATTTAGTTAAGGAAACTGCCTATAAAATAAATGAACAAGATATGTGATAGTACAATACAGTCATAAGTTATCATTCTTAAATTACACACCTAACCATAAATACGACACACAGTGTCATAAATACCTTTTTGGGTATATATTAAACCCATAAATGAATATTCTTGTGAGATTTATATCTGAGGTTTGACATTTATTACTTCTATTGCAAATTGGCACTTGAGATGACTATAGAGCACTCCCTATGGAAAATGGAGTAAGATAGGAAACTACATACAGTATATAAAGCTTTAGTTGTTAGACACTAGCTGGTCTTTTCTAGTATATATACACACGTTTGTAATCCTGTTGCTTCCTTATTGCTGACTTCATTGATAACTAATGTTTCTTAAAGGAAAAAGGGATCATTTTGTACCATTCTGGAAAACAGACTTACCTGAGGAAAGTTCAACTATCACTCCAGAGGTGCAGTCATCTCTAACAGGGGACACACATTTGCCCTGAATATCTATTCTGACTTTATTAGTAATTACTGTTAAGTTTATTTTCTCTTTAAAAGTAATAATATCATCAATCCTTTGATTTGATTGCAATACTGCTTTACATCTGCCTCAAACGAGGTGTACACCAGAGCCCCTATTAGTTAAATAGATTCTGGTTTACTTTTTTTTTTAACAGACTAAAAACTTGTGAAAAGTAATCATTTAATTTATTTGCTATTTTTATCTCTTTGTCGATGATTTTGCCATTTGTATCTCTTAGATATTTTATCTCCTCTTTGTTCCCTTGCTGTTATAATATTGGAAAAACTTTTTGGAACTGGGTTTTAGCCACCTTAGCAATGCTCATTTCTATCTCTCTCTTGGCCTTTCTAACTTCCTTTTTGACTTGCAGTTCCAAGTACTCTTTCTGTGTACTTTGTTCTTGGTCCCTTTTAAACGCTCTGTAAAGTGTCTTTTTTCTCTGAATATAAATGAGACCTTGTTGTGGTCTGAGTTTGCCAGTGGTTCTCTGACCTCTGTTTTAGTTATTCTGTCTTTGTTATTTGAAAAGACTAAATCAAGGCATGCCTCTCCTCTAGTCGGTGCCTTGACAAATTGCATTAGGAAGCAGTCATTTGTCATTTCCACCATTTCAATTTCATCTGTCATGCTCCCCACCGGGTTTTCCTATTTTATATAGGGGAAGTTGAAATCCCCCATTAATGTGGCTTCTCCTTTGCTGGAACGCATTTCTAATGTCATTGTATAACAGATTATTTTGCTTGGCATCTGAATTTGGCAGTCTATAGCATGAATTTGGCAGTCTATAGCATGCCTCTATTATTATGCCCTTTGAATTATTGTCCATTATTCTGACCCATATTGATTCTGCATTGTTTTTCTCTTCCAGATTTAACACCTGGGCTTCAAGATTATTTTTGCTGTATAGCGCTACCCCTCCGCCTCTTCTGTCCTGCCTGTCTTTCCTATACAGTGTGTACCCACTAATATTATATTCGTCTCCATCACTCTCGGATAACCAAGTTTCTGTAACACCTATCACATCGTTTCTGAGACTTCTAGCATTTAGATAAATACATTTAATGGCTATCTTACTTGAATTGTTGCCCTTGTTTTGATGTGGTCTCCCTTCTGTTTTTTGTTGATTTCTACCCCCATCCTTTCTATTTTAAATTATTATTATTATTATTTGTTTATTTAGCAGACGCCTTTATCCAAGGTGACTTACAGAGACTAGGGTGTGTGAACTATGCATCAGCTGCAAAGTCACTTACAATTACGTCTCACCCGAAAGACGGAGCACAAGGAGGTTAAGTGACTTGCTCAGGGTCACACAATGAGTCAGTGGCTGAGGTGGGATTTGAACCAGGGACCTCCTGGTTACAAGCCCTTTTCTTTAACCACTGGACCACACAGCCTCCTGACTATTTAGACTATTCTAAACAAACTACCAATATGCTATACGATACATGTGAACCTCCTCGAGGATCCTTTCTCTGAGTAGACTGGTTCCCTTTGTATTTAAGTGCAGTCCGTTCCACCAAGACAGTCCTTGTTGTAGAATGTGGTCCAATGTTCAAGGAAGGTGAAGCCTTCCTGTGTGCACCACGATTTCAGCCATGCATTTAGATGATTTATTTCCAGCTGCCCATATGCTCCTTTGCAAGGTACCAGTAGTATCCCAGAAAATACCACAGTTTTGTCTTTTAATTTCCTTCCTAGCTCTCTGAATTTGTTTTGCAGGGATCTTGGCCTGTCTCTTCCAATATTGTTTGTACTGATGTGGACCACTACTACAGGGTCGACTCCTGTCCATTCTAGGAGCCTGTCCACGTTCTCAGTGATGTGCTTGATAGAGGCTCCTGGAAGGCAGCACACTGTTGTAGTAAGGGGGTCCAGACTGTGAACTGAAGTTACTGTGTTTCTCAATATGGAGTCCCCAACAATCATGACCTCCCTTCTTTTTGCTGTCTGCCCAGCACTGTTTATAGGGTCCTGGATGTTGTTCCTTTCGTTCTCTTGATGTTGGTTTTGATCTAAATTTTGAAAGTGGCTCAAATTTGTTTGATGTTTTGATTTCTGGTGGTAGTGTTTGATTAAGTTTCTTTTTTTTCTGCCTCTGCCTACCTGAATCCAGCTGTTTTGACCTGCTTCTAGCTCCCTGGTGGTGTTCAGTCTGTTAGGGGTGCAGACTTCCAAGAACTGAGGGTGTGCCAGCTCCTCAAGCTCCTGTTGCTGTCTCATTTCGTGCAGCTCCTTGTCTCACATGTTCCTGCTCTGTTTGATTAATGCTTAACACATCTAAATATTCTATAGGTCATATCGTTAAATAATTACAAGTGTGCCAGTAAATGGACTGTAGTTCTATGCATTTACTGGAATATTAATACTTTCTGAATAAAGGATAAATACAAATGTATCATCATTTCACAGGTTCCTGACTGCCTTTACAAATGACACATTATAAGTTGTTAGCTTGTTTTTACTTCAATTCATTGAAGATTTTATTAAATATATGTGTCCTATTACATTTCTATACCCTACCAGGTCTTGAGCAGTACACGCAACGCTATGGGGAAGGAATGAAAAGAGTCTTATCATCTTTTGGGCCAGTACCAGACTTCTCAGGAGAAGATGTGAAGAAGATTAATCAGGTTAGTTATATTACATCAAGCAGCTTTTTAGTCAAAATTGCTTTAATTTTTATGCCATATTACACTAGGCCATATTTGCCAGCAATTTCTAAATATTAAGGCACCGTCCAAGGTTGCTACTGCTTCAGTGTTTTTTTTATTTTTTTAACTTTATTGGCGATATTGCAGTAAGAACTAGTGCAGAAAGATGCTCCATATCTACAACACAAATGTACCGTTGAATTTTGTGGTAACTGGAGAGTATAAAATATAGTTCTTGCTTTTTAACAGGGTACTGTAATCTCTAAAGTTGATGAAAAATGATACCTTATTGTAGGCAGTACGGGTGAACAGTACTGGTAAGTGGAATAAACAGCCAGAGTCAAAAGTGTTCACTCAAGTTTGAAATTACAATACTTCATCTTGATAAGGTTTGTAGCGATAGAGAGGGCAGGGTCTGAAGGGGTTTTCAGTCCCGGAGTCAGACAGGTCATGAGCTGGCTCTTATTTCTCTCTGTTGACGTTATGGTGAGATTGTCCTTTTCAGCCCTGGTCAGAGGGTTCCCGAGCTACCAGCTGGGCTCTCTCCTTCTCCTGCCTATTCCGTATAAGGAACTAACCTTCACAGCTAACACAGCTCCCTATATGCGCCCGACCACCCCATCAATCCAGCAACAGACACTCTCCAGCAGATTGGTCTATTGCTTAAACCTGGTGTTAATGGATTGGAACCAAGAGCACCTGTGTAGCTGCCTTTATCAAGATGGCTGTCGCAACCTGACTCTTGACCTATTGCCAGTTCCAACTCGATAAGGGCAAAGAAGTTAGCCTTAACAGCATCTCAATCTGCAGGGAGGCCACACTTCACTCCTTCTATTAGCCTTCACTCTGTCACAGCTATTTAGAAGGGTTACCAATCTGCTGTTGCCACAGTGTAAAAGCCTCAGAGACCATTTGAGATATTGACTTTGCAGTTTATATAACACTGCATGCTAAATGTAAATGAGATATGGATAATCATATTTGACCAATGGCACCAATACTTAGGTGTTGTGAATTTAATATTTGGTACCCAGCTGTATTCTATGATTCTTCCCAGTTACGTTCCATTACCAGTGTTGTCCAGTAAAAATAAACCTTTTCACATTGCCACATTGTTTAATCTCTGATCATATCAATTATAAAGATCACACATTATATTTTTACTTCATCTTTCAACACAGCATTAGATTACAGATGCCATTCCCCTAAAATGATGCCCATGGGGATGCTTTGTGTTTTTCACAAAACCCCTATTCTTTAGTTTATTTGTATTTTTTGTGATTTGGAAATGACTAGGATTTCTACTCTTCAGTGCTGGGTGGGGGTGAGGCTGGTTTCCACACAGTTGCACATTTGGGTGTAACTGAGACAAAGGAAGTCAAGTGACTGCTCTCTTGGTCACAAAGTGAATGAGTCAGCAGCTGAGCCAGGGTTGTCCTGGATCTAGTCCAGACATCACTGGATCAACTGTTCAGTATCTAATTACATTTTCACACAGAATACCCTTTTACTCTCTAAACTGTAATTCATTCCTCACTTATTGACCAGTTCATGTTCAGGTCAAAGGACTTATTTATTTAGTAAATATGTACTTACACACTGACTACTGTATGGCAGCACATTCAATTAATGTGATCTGCACATGATGATTCTAGAAACCAGGGACCAGATGTCACAGGTAGTAATGAACAAGCATGTATAATGCAGATACCTAATCAACACTGTTTCAGGATTCGTTTTTTTGGTTTTTAGCAAAACTAGCTGTGTTGGTTAAACTCACTCCCTGAATCAAAAGTGCGTTGTCATTTTCAAATTAAATGTACATTTACACAATTTAATTGAGTTAATTATGTCACCATGGAAACTGTTATGTTTAGTTTTAACACTGGCTTTTAATTTTGCAGGAAATGTGTGAGCTAATCCCCAGCGATCCCCAGCATTTGGCTGCAAGAAGAGAACGGAGGGATCGCTTCATCCTCGGCCTAGCAAAGCTAAAGAAGGACCAGGAATCCAAGCAAAGAAAGCCTGTTTGACCACTTCAGCAGTCCAAACATGTGCCTGCCCTGGCAGAAGGACCAGACGTGCAACTTGCTACCTTGAACACTGCTTAACTTTTGATATTCCTTTAAAGTGTTTTGCAGTTCAGCTGGTATTCATAACAAAATAAAAAGGCTACGTGTTTTATGAGGTCTTTTCATTTCCCCTTTTAAATGATTGTGTTTGTATATGTGCCCTGAAGGGTAGGTGGATAGTACTCAGTGAAAGAAAAACAGAAACCAGATTTCTAAAGGAAAAGGTACTTAACAGTTACTTTTTGGCATTCAGTGCCACTTTGCATTCCACTTTTAGGGTTTCTTTTTTCCTAATATGATGTGTTTGTTACTGGGTTGGCAGCATTTAACAGCATACAACACAACTAACATGCATATAAACACGTGACCACATTTACAAATCATGACATTTCTGGGTTCAGTGTTTCCATACATCATATCCTTAACCGACAATAATAAAATCAACTCTGACATTCGGCTTATTATGACTGCTGGAATATGGTGTGGTACAATATTCCATTCACTTGTACAAAACAGTCTGTTTCTTTAAATTATCTCCAGTTTAACAAAGTGGCAGCTGGTGAAAAATTCTTATTTACGCCCTCAAAAAGAGGGTGCTAACAAGGATGAATATTTCATTGATTTTAAATAATAAACGGTTAAAAAAAGCACTGTAAATGAATAGACATGCTCTAAAAGAACCCGAGACTGGGGCCCTGAACATGGCTTTGCAGTCAAAGAGACCTTCCCCAGCAGACTTACACTTCTTGGTCTTTTAAATGGCCAGTCTACCAAGACCCAGGAGCAGATTTACCAGGAGGGTGGGGAAAAAATGCAGTTTTTTCATGAGAAGGAACAAGGGCTGCAGTCTGGCACACAGAACATAAATGTGGAACACCGATTTGGAGCGACTGTAGAATGGAAAGGTGGTGTCTGAGTCGGTGAAGTGATGCAGGAACTCCCCTGACATCATGGCTCCGTACACCACTCTCCATCCTAGGTCCCCAGCTCCCCTTGGGACTAAGGAGGAGTATGGGCTCCAGGAGCATCACCACATATACAGATCTACTCAATGTGGAATGGTAAAGGGGTTGAGGAGAATTCTGAGATTCTGTTCAGGTTGTTGTTGAGAGGGGGTCCCGTGCCTTTGGTTTTGATCAGTAGAATCAGAGAGCTGGGGGTTGGCTCGCTGGTCCTAAGAATCCCCTCAAAATGCCTGTCAGATTCTGCCTGTCAAGGCTGCTTTGAATTCCTGAATCACACGGAGGGGTGCTCAGGTGGTTCTCTGAGATGTTCTGGCAGCGAGCATCTCGGGAGTTAATCATTCCAAGCACTCGTGATCCAGGAGATCCCAGACTGGTCACTTTGGCCAAGACCATCTGTTTCCACACCGTAGGGGATTCCAGCACCCTCACACTAAAATGCGGGTTGTGCAGCATGGGCTCCAGAAAGAATGCCCCCCCTCAATTGAAAAAGAATGCTATTTAGCAGTTCCTGATGCTCGGAGCATCAGTATGGATCTCAGAGCTGCCGGTCTTCCAGGAACTGCTAAAGACCTGCTGGTTGTAGCCCAAGTTGTGCATCTGGTGTAACAGGAGGGAGGCCAGTACACACTCAGGGTCTGTAGGTGGAAGGTGTGCACCAGGCCTTGTCCTCCCTCATTCAGGGGGAGGCACAGAACACAGACAGAGACGCAGTGCTTTCCAGCCCAGAAGAAGTCTGTCATCCTTCTCTGGACCCTGGCGACAAACTCAGAGGGCGGACTCCAGGCAATCAGTCAATGCCAAGGCATTGGCATGATAAGCTGGTTGATCACCAGAGCTTTGCCCCTGGAGAGCCTTGCCCCTGGAGGAATGCAGTTTCAGGACAGTCTTGCAGCAACTTCATCCTCCAGCTCCACCCAGTTTGCTGCGACTTTGGTTTATTCTTCCTGGAGATACCTTTAAAATTCAAAGCTCTTTATTACAACAGCACCAATGGCCTGTTCATACATAACATATATGAAGTTACAAATTAAGATTTAAATAACTGAAACTGTACAGCAGTGACATACAGTAAGATGTACAGTCTAGTTAAAGCAACATTACTGTTTATGCTTGTGCATAAAAACATCCACAAAACCAATAGCAACGACAAAGTTCTTGTTATTTAATAAAAATAATAATAATAATAATAATAATCAAGAGGCCTGTTAATCAGAATGTGTTCTAGGTAGGGAATGGGCATTTCACTGGGCAGAACAAACGTTTATAGTTTCTTTGTGCCCCAAGGGAGACCACTATTTACTTGTCCAGCAGCAGTGTGGCGTAGTGGTTAGGGCTCTAGACTCATGACCGTAAGGTCATGGGTTCAATCCCAGGTGGGGGATACTGCTGCTGTACCCTTGAGCAAGGTACTTTACCTAGATTGCTCCAGTAAAAATAAATAAATAAACTGTGTAATTGTATGTAAAATAATGTGTAAAAAAATAATGTAATTGTATGTAAAAGTAATGTGATATCTTATTTTTGCTAAGAAATAAATAATAATAATAATTACTGTTCCACCACACACCTCCAGAAATCAGATTTTAGCACACATTTTCAATAGGACAGTATGAGATCATTTTTACCCATTTTTTAAAGAAGGAATTTGCTAGTTTGCACTCTGTATAGCTCAAGATGGTAATTAGAAACCTCCTCTGAATGGAAACCTGTTTTGAGGATGATGTGTTGATTAGTTCGACAAATAGCTTAATAAAGGAGCCGTATATGTATGCCAAAAAGGATATTTGTAAACAAATATGTTTGTTTTCATTTGATATTATAGGTGAAATAAAGAATATGTTATTAGAGTTTCTGTTTCAGGTCATTGATGGCTCCAATTGCTGTATTAATATATAAGAGAATGTAGTACTTTATAGAACTCAAGGATTTAACCTTGTGTATCTCAAGAGTGCTGTGAACGATTCTTACAGCTCCCAATTTCCCTTTGTTTAAAAATCTTCACAGGGTAGAAATTTGTGTCGACTATGTCAAACCAGGCTTGTTATTACACCATAGGCACTAATTTCCCAGCTGGGGAATAAAAATATATAGGTGTTGGTGGTACGTACAGTATGTCACACATCACATATTTCTCCATATATCTGGAAAATTTCTTATCCAATTGTCATGAAATTTGGTATTAACATTATTTGTCATAAGTTAATAATATCAGATTCTGGGGTTAGAGAGGCACCTCAGTTATTTTGCACCCGCACACAACAGCAATTGAAATTAGTAAAATTATTTTTTATATATTTTACATGTTAGCCTGCGAGGTTCGGGGGGCATGGAGCTGGGGGGGGCGCTAATCTCTAATCTTTCAATTTTCTAATCTCCAGTTAATTAGTTTCTATTTACTATTTAAGACCTGATCACCTGCACCTTTTCTGTCTAGTGTTTCGTTTTTTGAATCCTGACTCGTAGTGTTTCGCATTACTCCCGAAAAAAAAAAAAAATAAAAAAAAAATAGACCATCGCAAGATTAATACGCGCAGTCTTACCTGCTTCCAAATGGAAAAGCTTTCAGCTTACGCATTCCCTTCCGACGAGTTCCTGCCTCCGACCCCTCCACCGGTCCGTCTTTGTCAGGCATTTCGTTCCTCATCCCGGTCCGTGACCGCGCCAGCCCCGTCAGCCAACCTTGCTTCCACCCGGCGTTCAGCTAGGCAAGAGTGGGGCCCAAAGCGCGGTTCCGCTAGCCAGCCCCCCACTACAAAGATTGGACGACACCTAAGCTGTTGAAAGTACTCTTTGAAAAGTCCATTCCTATTCCCGTCGGCGGAGATCGCATGTCCCTATTTGTTACCTATTGTGAAGCCTTGTCAGCCGAGCCGATTTTCCCCCACCGCTTGCAAGCCTCAGCCGTCAGGCCCTCCTCTTCTGCTCCTGTTCCTGCTGCGCATACGCAAGACTCTGCTTTCGCAGCTCAGCTCCCCCCGGCGGCGCAGTCAACGCAGCCACAGCATCTGCCGCAATCACTCACCCCGCCCATCCCCTCCTCCAGCAGCGCCCCTCAAGTCACTTTTAATCAGCTGCAAACTCTGCTCCAGCCCATTATAGACTCTCAGCTAGCTCTCAGCGCCTGTCTTGACAAACTGGAAAATCCTGCTTTGGCTCCACCCGCCTTCAGTTCCAGCACTCCTGCTTATACCCTTGGTACGTCTTTTTCAGTACCCCCCGTTCCTCCTCCAGAGTTCAATCTCTCCTCAGCCACTGTAGCAAGTTCCTCTTCTCCCCGTGCTATTACCAGCCATTCTATTTCACCAAAAATTAGAAAGCAAATAATCGAAGGCAAGGATGTTAATCTTGTCTCTATTCTCATTGCTTCTTCTGAGTTTTTAGATCACAGAGTGGTTGACTGTGGAGACGTTTCGGTCACTCTAAAATCCCGCAACCCACGTCTTCAAAAAAGCCTTTCCGTGGGAGAATTTGTCCTCGCTTTCTCCATTTATCGCGATATTCTCTGTTCTGTTTATCCGCACAGATTACAAGAGTTAAATCAGTATCTCTTTTTGGTTGTCGAATTGGCCGTGCGCTACGGAGGCGCTTTGTTCTATCAATACCACCGTGCTTTCTCAGCCAAAGCTGCTGCCACCCTCTCAGCCGACAACCGTATTATTGATTGGTCCCGTTCCGACACAGATCTTTTCACCCGGATCTTCAGTGGAATTCGTCCCAACGCCTGCAGCGCATGTGCCTCCACAGCGCACTCCTCTTATCTATGCCCTAAGACAGCAGCTAGTTCTCTTCAACCCATTCATCATCCCTTGCCTTCGCTTCTCAGTTCAAGACATCTTGCCCCTGCTTCCATCCATGCTTCAGCTCCTCCCACCAGATCTCAAGCCAGAGATATCTATGGCCGTCCCATCAAGTTTACAGGTGGCAGGCAAATATGCAATAACTTTAATACTTCTGCCTGCTTCAGCAAAACCTGCAAGTACCTGCATGCCTGCAGCTTCTGCAACGACGCCCACTCACGCTCCATATGTCCTCTTACAGCGAAGTGACAATCAAAGTTACTTCAAGTTTCTACTCCTATCAACGTCCAGGCTCTCGCTAATGCGCTACAAAATCATCCAGATAAGCTGTTCGT